>NC_139026.1:9662792-10262792 GCF_964662115.1 Mustela nivalis
TAAAACACAAATTTAAATTATGAAGCACATCATTCATACAAGAGCGTATGCAACAGCTGTACACAATTCTAAAGGTAATAGGGAAACAGAAGTGTGTTTCATCTCTCAGGTTCCCTTTCTCAACCCTACCAGTCCCTCAGAAGTGCCCTCTGTTCCCCTCCCTGGTCGCATTGCCGTGCCTCTATCCTGAATCATGTAAAGAATTCTCTGGTTTCTGTAGTTTCACCATATATGTACGCATCCCCACACACTTTATAGCTTAGCTGTGCCCGGCGGGGGGCCGCATACAAAGGTGTCGCGCGGCAGCGTTCTTCTCTGTGACCTGCTTCTCTCTCTCAGTGTATTTTGAAGTCATCCCCGGCCAGTCCCCGTGGTTCCTTCATCTTTGCTCCTACGGTCAGAGCACATTCTGGTTGTATGGGCCTGAAGTGTATACCATCTGGGAGGTCCTTTTAAAGATATATAAGATTAGAATACAATATTAGGTAAAAACTATATTTAGAATGAGAAAGGAATTCATAACAATGACAGATTTTTTTTTTTTTTTTAAAGCTGATAAATAGGGGCACCCTGGTGGCTCAGTCGTTAAGCATCTGCCTTCGGCTCAGGCTGTGACACCGGGGTCCTGGGAATGAGCCCCACATGGGGCTCCCTGCTCAGTGGGAAGCCTGCTTCTCTCTGTCCCACTGCCCCTGCTTGTGATTTGACCATCTGAGTCACACTGCTGGTGGCTTTCTCAGGCCTCGCCAGGGACTTGGGGATTCCCTCACAGGGCCTTGCCAAGGAAGGGGCCCTAGGTGTTCAGTGAGATCAGTTGCCCAGGGAATCCGTCCCAGGCTATGCTCTGTTCCACTAGAGGAAAAGACCACAGTTTGTCTCTGTTCTCCTGTGATAGAATATTCCCGAAGACGTCCATGTCCTCATCCCTGGATCCTGTGTATGGGTTCTGTTACGTAGCAAGGAGGAAGTAAGGTTGGAGATGGAGTTAAGGTTGTTGACCTTGAGATGGGAACTAGCCTGGATTAGCCGTCACTGCAGACTTTAAGATGGAAAGAGCCCACAAGCCTCCGAGTTTGGAACAATTTTTTTTCTTTTCTTCCTCCCTCCCATCTTTCATCTTCCTTCTTTCTTTCTTTTCCAGAGATGAACATCTGTTGAATCCCAGGTGCATACATACACACACACGCTCTCACATTTAACTCTCACACAAAAACCTGTATAATGGGTATTATTAGTGATTTGTAAAGGGGGAAGTTCAGGTAGGAACTCAGGTCTGTCCATCCCCCACACTTGTCCCATCTTCCAAATGTCCAAACCTGACAGAACCCAGGGCGTCTGTGAGCCATGGGTCCTCTGAGCTGCCTCTGTTGGAGTGCTTGGTTCCTGGAGGCTTCTGGAAGCCGGGAAAGGCGACACTCTTCCCTGAGAGCCTCCAAGGAACAGATACCTGCTGACAGCCCAGTGAGACCCATTCTGGACTTCTGACCTCCAGAACTGTGAGGTAATAAGTTGTGTGGTTTGAAGCCACCACATCTGGGGTAATTTGTTATAGCCGCCTCAAGAAACTCATACGCTACTGTACTGGTCGGAGAGTTGGGTTGTTTCCAGTTTCTTGGGTCTGGCTTTCCAGACAATGTTGTGGTGACTTTTCTAGAGCAAGTGTCCTGGGGCCAACAGGAAGGAGTAGTAATAAGGGGAGCTTCCGCTGTCCCAGCTCGTGCCGGCTGCTTCCCACGGGCTGCAGCATGGATGGTGCGTTGGGGAAGGGCCGAGTGAGGGTGGTCAGACCCTCCAGGGCCATCTCAGCTGGGCAGGGACTGAACTAAAGAGGGGCCTGGAAGGGGAAAGAAGGAGCACGTGTGAGAACTATTTAGGAGAACCAAGTCCGCAGGGTTTGCTAAAGGGGCTGTGGTTAGGGGAGAGGGAAGAACCAGATAGACTCCCAGTTTCCTGGAGCAGAAGCAAGGGTGGGTCCCGAGATGGTGGCAGCCAGGGGTGCTGAGACTCGGACCCTTGCTTGGCTGGCCTTCCCTTCTCCTTCCCTGACAGCTCTCCTGCTCCCTCTTCCTGCTGTGGAAGCTGACCTCTCCCTAGCTTCTTCCAAAGGAGGAGAACATGGGCAACCCCACGGGGACTGAGAGCCAAATGACGGAGAAAAAGACAAATATTCACAGGACAAAGGAACAAAAGTGCAGGGGATGGGGTGCCTGCTGGCTCATCAGTCAATCATGCAACTCCCCTCCCTGCCCTGCCCTTTCCTTTCTTTCCCCTTCTTCACTTTCTTTCGGGAGGGTAGAGACAGAAGGAGGGACTCTTAAGCAGACCCACGCTGAGTGCAGAGCCCCAACGTGGGGCACAGTCCCACGACCCTGAGATCATGACCTGAGATCCTGACCTGAACCGACATCAAGAGTCACAAACTTAACCAAAGGAGCCACCCAGGAGCCCCAGAGCATAAGACCCTGAATCTCAGGGTGATGATGAGTTCAAGCCTCACACTGGCCATGGAGCCTACTTAAAAAAGAAAAAAAAAAAAAATGCAGGTGACAGCTTCGCAGTCAGACTTTAATTTTCTAAGATGTAATGCAATGGGCGACATCACCAAGGAAAAGACCGAGGCTTTTGACTTCACAGAGATGGTGTAATCCGCTGTGTGGACGCCATCCTTTGGAGGGCTCTGCACCTCTCTCCCGGGAGCAGAGGCTCCCCCATGCAGATATGGGAAGTGCCTACGGTGTGCTTGAGAAAAGCAAGCCAAGAAAAATGGGGTGTGTGTGTCTCTCATTTTTATAGAACAGGGAAATTGGAGAGTTCCCATGTATATTAGGCATAAAATAATAGTTCACACTTATCGAGAGTTTCTGTGTGCCGGGCGCTGTACTAAGGGCTCTATCCATTGGTCCTGGTGCGTTGGATCTTCTGCTGTTGTTCTCACTTCCTTGGACGGATGGGGAAGGAACTTTCCCGAAGCGGGTCTGGCCCCATGCTCTTAACTCCCTTAATCTGGGAATGAGGCCGGCAAATTTGTTGTTGCCCTGGGGGAGCCTCAGGAGGGATGAGCTCTGGTCCCCAAGCTCTCCCTTGAGCAGGTCAGTGGGTCAGATTAGCCACCATCTGAATTGGGACAGTCCTGACCACTTATGCCTCAAAAGAGGGAATTTGCTCTGTGGGAAAAGGGGTGTGGCCAGGTAACTGGAGCCCAGGGCGAGAGGCTGGGCATTTCACAATGCCTCATGGGGGTGGGGTTGGGGGGAGACGCCATGGGTGACTTGGGCCAGTGGCCACAGCGGACCCACCCATTCTGGCGTCATTCCCACTTCCAAGAGCGAGGACAGACGCTGGTATGAACGAGCGGGCTGTAACCTTGGGGCGCAAGGGCAGGCAGGACTTGGCACCGTGGAAGTGAGACTGGCCTCTGGACTGAGTGATCCCCTGGTACTCTCAGACTATTCTGGAAGAAACCTCAAGAGGGAGGCACTGGGCTTCTTACCAATAAACGCATGCCGGTGCGTGAGAGATTGGTTTAAAAAAAAAAAAAGAACCGCGCAGCGTGAACCAGCGTGGTTCTCCAAGCCGGGCAAGTGAGCCAGGAGGTGTGCGCACTTACCCTCATGTTATTACAGACTGTTTCCTCTGACAAGGGGACCAGGGTCAGGGTGGGCTCTTAGTTTTTACTTTTTTTTTTTTTTAAGATGTTATTTATTTGACACAGAGATCACAAGTAGGCAGACAGGCAGGCAGAGAGAGAGGGGGAAGCAGGCTCCCCGCTGAGCAGAGAGCCCGATGCGGGGCTCCATCCCAGGACCCTGAGATCCTGACCTGAGCCGAAGGCAGAGGCTTAACACTCTGAGCCACCCAGACAGCCCTAGTTTTTACTTTTATACAGTTCTATTTTGTTAAACTTGTGATTTAAGATAGTTCTATATTGTTTTAATTTGGAAAATGATAAGGACATATTTTATAATGAAAACAGAACCTTCATAATGTCCAAAAACATACATAAGATGAAAAGACAAAAAATAGCATAGTAAAAAACCCTCCAGAGGAAACATGATGAATGGAAACTATCTGTGGCATACAGAAGAGGGCTTACAGGTCTTTTTTTTTTTTTTTTTTTTTTTAAGATTTTATTTATTTATTTGAGAGAGAGAGACAGAGTGAGATAGAGCATGAGAGGGAGGGTCAGAGGGAGAAGCAGGCTGCCCATGGAGCTGGGAGCCCAGTGCTGGACTCGATCCTAGGACTCCGGGATCCTGACATGAGTCAAAGGCAGATGCTTAACCAACTGAGACCCCCAGGCACCCCTGGAGCTTGCATTCTAAAAAGAACCAATTCTAAGTGACATCACGGAAACAGGTGGGGGAAATTTGAATGCGGGCTGTGTTTTAGAGCCTCTAGTACCTGGGTTCGAGTTCCTACACGAGCCGCAGATGGTGATGACGTAGGACAGTGTTGTTTATGTCGGAGATGAACTTGGAAGGGTTGAGAGAGAGTGTAATGATGTCCGCAACGCGTATGTATGCGGGCACAGGTGTGACAGAGAGCCACAGGAGAGAAACAAAGGGGACAGACTTTGGACAGCTGGTGAGCTGGGGCAAAGGATGGGGAAGTGTTTGTTGCCCTCTTCTAGTGGCTCATATGGAGGGTGAAAATGTAGAGAGTAAGTTGGAGGACCAGTGTTCAAGGCCGAGTCCAGCGCAGTGCCTGTTCTCAGCCCTATACCTGCGGGAGAGAGGCAGGGTGCCAGGAAGGCCGCTGCCCCTCCCCACTCTTGCTCTCCCTGGTCCTTAGAGTCCCACCCCGCAGGACCCTCTCTGGGGGTTCCTGCCATGGGCTGCCTCCCCCACCCTAGGGCCCCATTCCGGACCCCTGGAACAGTCCTTTCTAACCACCCCTCATCCCCCACATCAGACTCAGGATGAGGCCAATTTGCAATCCTGTCCTGGAGCTCAGCACTCACACCTGGCTTGTGTCAAGGACAGTGGCTCTCAATCGTGGCTCTGCCCGGGGTCTTGCCTGAGTCCCTGCCTTAGCCCAGCTCTGGGGCCATTTCGTTGCTGGACTTGCCCCTCCATCTTCCCTAGTACTTGGGGTGTGTGTCCTTTCCCACCATGGACAAGCTTTGGCTGGGCAGTCACAGCCCAGAAGGTCATGGAAGGCTCTGGAGGTGGTGGTGGTGGGGGTCCCCTGGAGGAGGCCCTGCTTCTGTCCCTCAGCATGTGGGGCCTGCTGATGATGCCCAGGGACCCATGGAAGGTCCATTTGTGTTTCTCTTTTATTTACCAAAAAACTGTAATACCAACATCGGCACCAGCTGTTTTCCCAACCTCAGGACACGTGCTCTGCTATCAAAGCAGTCAGCTGAGCTTGACCTTGGGGCCCCTCACAGAAGCAAGAGCCCGCCTGAAGAAGGAGATAAGGAGAGGGGCCTGGGTCGGGGGGGGGCCTCCGGCATCTGAAAGCAACACACAAAACAAGATCAGAGGTTCCAGGAAAAGATGGCAAAATACACGGTCACGGCTCCTTTCCTCTGAGAGCCCCAAGCCAGCTGTCCCCCGCTGTTTGAGTGTCCTCCAGGCACGCCCACTTCCTGACTGCCTGGAGGAAGGAGCCATGGCCTTCCTTCACCCCAGCTTTTGGGAATAAAAGACAGACTCCTAGAATCCCAAGAATACCAGATAATCCAATTATGGAAGCTGGGAAATCTGTACTCCCTTATATTAGAATTCTTTCTTAATACTAGAATTCTAAAATGTAGACTAGTAGAATCACAATCTCTTACAGCCAGAAAGCATGTAGGCAGATAAGCAAATACTGTTTTTCCACCCCGTGCACCACACTCAGATCCACGAACTGGAGCCCTGACCATCACCAGCGGCCAAAGGCATCTGGCGCTGAGGTGGGGATGCCACGGGTGGAAGCAGGCCCACGCACCAGGTCTGGCGGCTAGCCAGCAAGGGTCACGCCCACTTAGGGCCCTAGCAGCTGGCACCGAGCCCCGCAGGTGTTCGTAGAAAGCAAAGCCCTGCTCGCAGGAAGGAGTGGGTGCAAGCTTGGGTCACCGGGGCTTTAGAAAGGTGTAGGCCAGTTTCCCATGGGCACTAAGGGGGTTCACACCCTGTGGAAGGCAAGCAGGGTGGGCAAAGCCCCCAGAACTGCTGTGTACCCAAAGCAGCTTTCCTTTTTAATTTTTATTTTTTTAAAGATTTATTTATGTGACAGAGAGAGACAGCGAGAGCAGGAACACAAGCAGGGGGGTGGGAGAGGGAGAAGCAGGCTCCCTGCTGAGCAGAGAGCCCGATTCGGGGCTTGATTCCAGGACCCTGGGATCATGACCCGAGCAGAAGTCAGATGCTTAACAACTGAGCCACCCAGGCGCCCTCCTCCAAAGTAGTTTTCTAACCCTCTCTGGGCCCATGTGCTCTCTTAAAAACTCACGGTTTGCTGGATGCCTAGGTGGCTTAGTTGGTGAAGTGTGCGACTCTTGGTTTTTGCTCCGGTCATGATGTCAGGGTGGTGAGATCGAGCTCTGCAGGGGTTCCTCGCACAGCAGGGAGTCTGCTTGAGACTCGCTCCCTCTACCCCTCCCCCACCCCCAGCTCGCACGCATGTGTGCACATGCACACCCTCCCTTTCTCTCTCTCAAATAAATAGATAGATCTCTAAAAATAAAGAAACAGGAGCGCCTGGGTATGTATACAACATAATGTGTATGATATATATATATATATAGAGAGAGAGAGATAGGCCTCTCTCTCTATATATATATAGATAGGTCTGTCTATCTATATATACAAAATGATATATAGGGGCGCCTGGGTGGCTCAGTGGGTTAAAGCCTCTGCCTTCAGCTCAGGTCTTGGTCTCGGGGTCCTGGGATCGAGCCCCATATCGGGCTCTCTGCTCAGCAGGGAGCCTGCTTCCTCCTCTCTCTCTGCCTGCCTGTCTGCCTACTTGTGATTTCTGCCTGTCAAATAAATAAAATATTTTTAAAAATGATACTATCATATGATGTGTATCACATGTCTATCACTTAGAAGAGTGCCTGACGCATGGTCAGCATGGTGTAAATGTTAGCTGTTGTTCTCACTCTTGGTATTTCAGACTCCTGGACAGAAACGATGTGTTTACCCACAAGAAGGCTGTAGAGACTCTCAGACGTGTTGAGTGTCTTTCCGTTTGGCTATGATTTATGTCAATTCCGTGTGGGAGCAGTGGATTTCTCCTGCTGATCCAAAGCTCTGTTCCCTATGGCTTTGCTTATTTTTTTTTTAAATGTAGGATTTTTTTATTTCTGAAATTGGTTTGAGAAGCCAAAACTTTTATTTTATTTTATTTTTTTAGATTTTTAAATTTTATTCATTTGACAGACAGAGATCACAAGTAGCAGAGAGAGAGGGGGAAGCAGGCTCCCTGCTGAGCAGAGAGCCTGATTCGGGGCTTGATCCCAGGACCCTGAGATCCTGACCTGAGCCAAAGGCAGAGGCTTAACCCACGGAGCCACCCAGGTGCCCCGAGAGGCCAAAAATTTTAAAACATGGGGAGAGACCCACATACGGGAATCTAACCTAAGGAAATAAGGAGAAATTCACACAATATTTGTGTACAAGGATATCCACCACTGCATTTTTTTCTTTTAAGATTCTCTTTATTTGAGAAAGAGAGAGACCAAGTCGGGGAGGCGCGTGGAGGGGCAGAGGGAGAGGGAGAAGCAGACTCCTGCTGGGCAGGGAACCCAAGGCTGGGGGCTCCATCCTGGGGTTCCCAGACCCTGACTTGAGCCAAAGGCAGACACTTAACTGACTGCACCCCCCAGGTAACCCTCATTTTGAGGTTTTGAAGTAGCCTGTGTGTAGTGCAATCCTGTCAAAAGTATATACATTAAAAGAAGTGTATAAGCGTGAGTAGTTTTGTATATACATAGGGTCGTAAAACAGACTGACACGCTATTTGACAAATGAATAATGTTTAGCTCCAGGTGGTGGGTTTTGAATGATTCTTTTTTCTTTTAGCTCATTTGCTCATCTTTACTTTCAAAAAGTCACGTAGCTCACGTGTATAGTAAATAAGTTTTTTAAACTCACAGGGACTATAGTAAAAGTTATAGTAAAGTTATATTATATAATTATATATTGTATTATATATAATTATATTATATATAATATTAAGTTATATTAAAAGTGGCAAAAAAAAAATTGGTTTCTGCTATACTCTGAGAACTCCAGGACCCGTGGTGGCTGAACCTAAGCCCCACCTCAGTTCCCCAAGATTTGCCTGATCAAGGAGCCCCATTCTGCTCCCCCCAAAGGAATTTTCTGAGGGTCCCCTCAGGGTCTAAGAGCCCTGTGTTCATGACACTACTGCATCTTCACGACCTTCCTTTGAGGAAGAGATGATTCTTTCTGTTTTATAAACGTGGTAGTGGAGGCTCAGAGAAGGTAAGGGATCCAGCCACCGGCACACAGGTGACAGGTGCCAAAGTCAGAATCAAAACATGTTGGGTCCTAAGGAGAGTGTGTTTCGCCATTATCTGGCCCTTCTCACTCTTCCTCTGAGCTCTGGGTAGCAAGAGTTCCTGCCAGCCCCTCCGTGCACAGGCGTACGTGCTGGGCTACCACTAGGCTCCCTCCTTCTTTGACTACTGTTGATGCGTCCCCAGCCTGACAAAGAATTCCCCAGGTGCCCTCTGCATCTCAGACAGCTGAGTTAGCAAATCCTGATAATGGTGGCGCCAGGATCCGTGTCCCCCTCGGAGCACAGTGATACAGCGTTGGAGGTTTATCTTGATGCACGACCACCTAAAGTGGAGACTGCCTTTCCCAGCTTCTTTGCAGTTAGAAGTGGCCATGTGCCCAAGTTCTGACCAAAGAAATGTAAGTGGAAGCGTTGTGCTAGAGCTTCCTTAAGAGAAAGCTGGCTTAAGTCCTTTGTCCCTCCTTCATTTCACTTCTATCTGCTGGCTGGGATGCAGATGTATTGAATGGAACCAGAGCAGCCATCTTGGACCATGAGGTGCATTTGTGAAGGGAGGCTTTGCATGACAGAGTCTAGGTCCTAGATGTAAATATAGAAGGAGCCTGGATCCCAGACACTGTGGCTCAGCCTGGGAACCCTCCCTTCAGACTTTTCTGCCTAAAATAAATCTTTCTTTTTTACTGTCATTTCTTCTCACAATCAACTATACCCTAGCTAATCCACTCATTGATGACCACTCTTTGCCAGAAGCTGGTTCTGGGGACAAAGACAAGTCACGCATGAGCCCTATTTTCACAAAACTCACAGCTCCGGAGGCAAGATGAAGATGAAATGGACAATCCCAAGGCAACTCTATTTTCCATAGAGTTCTTGCCACGAGCTAGGCCTCCTGCTCAGCACCAGGAGCTGTGCTGTGTGCAGGGACACCTGTGCTAGCCTTCCAGGGGCTCCTTGGCTAAAACACACCGTTGAATCTGGAGAGTCTTCTCTCCATCCAGAGCAGCAGCCTCTGACCCAGCAGGTCTCAAATGCCATCCCCGGCATCAGTCTGGGTCCGCCCTTCTTAGTGGGTCTGGGAAGGCAGCTGGAGCCTGGGGGACTGGCCGGGCTCAGCCTGGGGGAACACGGGGGACGACCTCTCCCACTGCTCTGCGTGGACGTTCAGCTCGGCAGGAGAGGGCGGAGGCAGAGTGAACACATGGAGAGGGTGCATGTGTGCATGCACATATGTGTGTCTGCATGTGTGTGTGTCTGATAGTATGTGTGTGATGGAGTGAGTGTGCACGTGTACACACACTCACGCATGTGGGTGTGCATGAGATGTATGGGGGGGTGCATAGAGGCTTTTGTGTGGATAGCTAATACGTGCACACTTGGCATGTGCGTAAGAGAACGTGAACATATACTATGAAACACGAACATACGATGTAGTGATACTACGATATTATTAAGTACTTTAAATGTGTTAATAGGAGCCTTAGAAATCAGACCAGTGAACAGCCATGAACCGTAGGGGAACCGCCTCATGGAGACCTCACGATGTCCCTGTGAGGTCGGTACTGTTAGGATCCCCAGGTTAGAGGGGAGGGAACTGAGGCACAGAGAGGTTAAGTGACATGCTTGCGGTCACACAGGCTGGCTGAAGTCTGTCCCCAGCCCCCGGGATGGCGTGGACCCCACGGTGCCCCGCCCTCCATGCACAACCTGCTTGCGAGCCCCAGGAGCCCCCGCAGGCTAGTGCAAGGGCCATGTGTGGGACGGGCTGGACGTGCATACAGGTGCTCACAACCACGTGTCCACTCTCTTTGTGTGGTGTGGCTACAGGTGTGTCCAGCCTGTCCCCTCTCCCCCTCCCCACCCCAGCCTGGGAAACACTTCCTCCCTTCTGTCCCCGGATCCTGCCTACTTATCTCTGGAGACCAGGCTCACGTGTGTCGCCTCTGCCTGTGTCCAGTCCTGGCTCCTCCAGCCGGATCAGGAGCGTCATCGGCCCTCCCTGGCGCTGTTGTCCTCAAGCAGGGTAAGGGTGTGTCCCTTCACATCTGTGTCACCTGGTGCCAGGAACAGGCCCGACCATGACGTTCACGGTAATGACAACAGCTGCCAGTCCGTGGGCGTGGTGGCTGTGGCAGCCGTGTGTGCAGGAGTGACTCCCTCCCAATCTCCCTGAGTCCCAGTCATCAACCCCATCTCCCGTGTGCAGGAAACAGGATCTCAAAGGCTCAGTGACAGGAGCAGGGACACGCGGAACCAGGCTCCAGCTCTGTTTGCCCCATACAGAGCTCCCTTTGGGGCTGTTTCATATATTTTTTTAAACTTATTTAAAGATTTATTTAGGGGCATCTAGGTGGCTCAGTGGGTTAAAGCCTCTGCCTTCGGCTCAGGTCATGATCTCAGCCTGCATGGGGCTCTATGCTCAGGGGGGAGCCTGCTTCCTCCTTTCTGCCTACTTGTGATCTCTGTCTGTCAAATAAATAAAATCTTAAAAAAAAAAAAAAAAGATTTATTTACATGAGAAAGAGAGAGAAAGCAGGAGTCCAGGGAAGAGGAGTGGAGGGAGAGCAAGGATCTCAAGCAGATGCCGTCAGAGCACAGAGCCCAACCGGGGTGGGGTGGGGGGCTCGACCCCATAGCCCTGAGATCATGACCTGAGCCTCGAGATGAACGCTTAGCCGGCTGAGCCACCCAGGCGCCCCAACTTCTACTGATTTTGGAGTAGGTGTCGCATGCCCCCGAGAAACAATTCAGGATCTATGAAAGCGTGTCATCTTGAAATAAGGGTCCCTCCGCTCCCCTACCCCCGGAGGCAACCGCTCTGCCCGTCTCCTGTATGTCTGGGGCCCCCTTCCCAGTGGGTTTGCTCGCCCTGTGTGCGTGTGCGTGTGTGTGTGTATATGTGTGCCCCCGCCCCCAGCCCCTGAGAGGTTTTAAACATCTAGAAACACATATGCCCCCTGCGCCTCCGTCTTTCCCTTCTCACACCCATAGCGCCACATCCCACAGCTGCTGGGCACCTGACTTTGTTTCCCTCACAGTTCATCTTGGAGATCTTGCCGGGTCAGCATCTGAGAGCTTCCTCACGGGCTCGTGACCGCGTGGCTCATGTGGTGGTGAATTTACTTAGAACGCTGCCTCCTTCCAGCGCGCTACTGCGTGTTCTAGTGCAAACGCTGATGGTCACTGAACGAGTGAGGGAAGATGTGACAGGGAGACGTTGGGGCCTGAGTCCTGGGGCACCCCGGGCCTGGGGCTGGAGGAACCTGCCCCCTGTCTCCCTAAGGATGCAGGAGAGCGTGAGGATCTGCCGGGGTGGGGGCAGAGGATCCCAGCTAGCTGCCCTCCCCCCCACCGGCCCTCAGTCCCCTGCGTCACCCTGCTGGTGAGGGGCACCCACTGTTCGGTCTCGCTTGGCCGGCACAGCCAGCTGCCCCACTCCGCAGGTACGGCCGCGCTCTGGAGAGGCTTCGACTCAGGGCACAGGACCAGCGAGGGGTCAGGCCAGGACTCAGGCCCGGGTGACCATCTTTGGGAAGTAGGCTCCTGGTCCTGCGCTGGTAGAGGGGGTGGAACCCCAGAGATGGCCACCGGCCTTAAGGAGCAACAAGGGAGCTTGGAGAAGGCAATGGGCTGTATCTAGTCACACTACCCCCTACCCAGCTGGGCAGGCCTGGCGTGGGAGAGGAGGGAGCGAGGATAGAGGTCAACCCTGCAGGAGCTTTTTGGCACCCTCCATGGCACCTAGGGTGGGTCCAGAGCTGCAGGATGGCGAGGGCGTGAGAGCCAGCCAATGACGGGACCACCGTGGGAACACCACCCTGCCCTTCCCGGGGGGTCTCCAGCCTTTCTGGCCCCCATGGGACGAAACTCTTGCTCGGCTTTTCTAGGATAGCCATCCAAGTCAGCCCAGCGGAGGCGCACCCAGACCTGTCCCCACACCTACACCCAAGTAGGGGACCCAAAGCCTCAGGGGTCTGGGCAGTCTCCAAGGAGAAGACCTCGGGCAGATCAGGAAGACACCGCCCCGTGCAGCGACACCCACAGACCTGACTAGCTCTGTGACCCGGTGACTCATTTTGGTGCTCTGAGTCCCGGTCCCCTTCACTGTAAAGTGGGGACAGTCGTGTCTCGCTGGGCTGTTCTGGAGAAGAAAAGAGATCAGGAAGGCAGAATGTTTGTTACAGGGCCGGACACACAGCCGAGATCCGCCAGCAGCAGCTGTTACCACTGTTGGGGGGACCGTGTGAGGCAGGAGATTTGGGGGCTGGAGACAGATGTGTCAAGAGGTGAACCACGGAATTACTGACCTTGATGAGTCATGTCCCCTTTCTGAGCCTCAGTTTCCCTATAAAATGGGCACAGCGGTGGGTACTTCAAAGTGTTATCGTGGGCAGGAACGGGGATGCCGTCCAGAGTGTTTGCTCCCGGCAGGAGCTCTGTCAGAGCCGGTCCCTCGAGCCCTGCGGCGGGGGCCCTCGTAAAGTCCAGACGGGACGCTGGCATGACAGGGATGACTCAGAGTTCCGCCCCAGCCCTTTGAGGTACCACAAGCCGCCATCGGCTCCCGGACTCTCAGGCTGGCTTCCAGGCTTCCCAGTTGGTTTATGAGGAGACCCAGCCCGTCGCCACTTGGCATGCCGGGGAGGCCGAGGCCATGGCTGTGCCTGGTCTAGAGGGCGCCCGGCTGGGTAGACACTTGTTTCTGATCCGTCGGTCAGTCCATCAGTCAACACACACACAATCAGCGGAGACCCCATGTGCTCCGTGCAGGGCACCTGGGGAAACCGAAGAGAATCAGAGCTGGACCCTGGCCTCGGGTGGTCTCACAGTCTGGGAGAGCCAGCGGAGAGAACATATTAAGTGGAGAAGCTATGGAAGCCAGAGCAGTCATTCAGCCCCCTCTGGGGTATCTGGGAGGGCTTCCCAGAGGTGGCAGATGATGACCAGTCTGAGTCCGGACTCTAGCAGGGGAGGGGCGGGGAGTGGGCAGGCATGTGTGAAGCAGTGAGGACAGCTGGGTGCGCGGCTGAGAATCCTCGGGAGATGGGGGCGGCTTCGTGGGGAAGCCCGGAGCCCAAAGGGGCAGAGAGAGGCGCTGGGGCAGGCTGAGGTGCTCCTGTGCCAAGACTGGAGGGGACTGGGGAGGACTTCGTGAAGGGGAACAGCAGCCAGCCGGCTCCCTGTTTTAGGAAGACCGTGCTGTGGGGTGTGGGTCGGACAGGAGGGGAAGAGCCAGAGACTGGGGCCCAGCTGCATCCAGGAGCGAGGGGCAGGGGCTCAGTGCAGAGGCGGCGTCAGGCACTACCCGCTGGCCAGGCTGGGCTCCCCCCAGACCACCTGAGGCCCCCCACCTGCCAGCGGTCGAGATGGCGCAGAACGAGCTGTTTTGAGTTTCTTAATAGGACACCCTTCGAGAGGATTTTTTTTTGCACTGAAGGGTCTGGCCTTGTACCTGGTAACACATCTCGCCTTGAGAGAAAGGAAGTCTCAGCAAACCCTGAAAAGCAACAGGTGGGAACCGGCCAAAACAGAAGGCAGAGATCTGGATTCTCATGGGCCTTGGAATTGGGGTTTGGACCAAGTTTAACCAGACCTCCTGGGGAGCGCGGGGGCATCCAGCTGGCTTCCGACTAATAACCATAAAATAATAGCTGTTGTTTCTCAAATATCCACTGTGTTCCAAGCCCTGGGCCCTGCATTTTCCCATTATTTTGGTGACCCTCCTGAACCCCCGTAACTGTAACGACCAGCACGTGAGAGCACTGGGCACCATCTGCCCTGGGCTACGAGGCCCTGTTCATTTCAGATCTTCACATAGCTCTGGGAGGTATGCACTACGATCCCCAACTTACTGGTTGGCACAGAAAAGCATGGAGGTGGCACAGAAAAGTTATGGAATTTGCCAGATGTGGCAGCGCTGGGAGTGAGGGGGCGATGGAGCCTGGCTGCCGATGGATGGGGACCTGGACTAAGATCTCACTCCTGCCTCCGGAGGAGGGAGGGGAGTCCAGGCTCGAACAGGGGCAGTTGGGAGAAGAAAGAGGCTGGCAGGGGGCGGGGCGGGGGGGGGGGCGTTTCGCACCAGTAGTGCTTCCTGAGGGGGCCACTGTGGGGTGACATTGTCCCATCAGAGCAGTGGCAGGTCCTTGGGGCTGAGTGTGGATGGGGGTCGCAGGGCCCCAAATGGGGTGTGGCTGGGTGACTATAGCTCCATAAAGGGAGGCAGGGTCTGACTCATTGGCGTCAAGGAAGTGACAAAACTCTGTCTTCCCTGACAGCACCCTGTAGCCCATGCAGCTTCCCACCTTCTGTGGCCTGACAAAATTCCGTGGCCTCTTTGTGGGCCTTGACCTCCAGCCCCTGCTGGCCACTCAGTCCTGGAGTCCTGCATCCTCTGGCTGCTGTGGATCTAGCTTCTGCTGGCCCCGGGAGTCCTATCCTCCGCGCTGCTCCCTGTGGCTCCCCACCGGGTTAAGAATCAAGTTAGAGCACCGGACCCCTGGTTCCCACTGTCTTTGCAATCAGATTCGAGCCCTGGCCTGCCCCTCTGGGTTCATTTCGAATTCTTCTATGCATCCTTCTAGCCAAACCGACCCGTCCTGCCCCTGAATGGTCTTTACTTTTCTAAGTGCCTTTGAAGATGCTTTCTCCTGACCTGGAACATGCTCTCTGGCCTCCTAGCCTCACTAGTTTCGGCTCAGCTCCAGCACCCTCTCCTCCAAGAAGCCTCCCCTGACCTCTCAGGTCGGGTCTGCTGCATCCTCTGTGCTAACTGTGGCTCCTTGTAACTAACCATAGAGCAGCGGGTTGGAGGGAAGAAAAAACCTTGGCCTTGAGACTGAAGCTGCTCAGGTCTGGAGTTCCTGCGAAAGATCTGGGCTGGAGACAGACAAGAGGCAAGGATTTGCGCATCTGAGAACTGCAGTCAAGGTTGTCACAGGAGAACAGGTAGAAGGCGGCAGGAGACTGGGGACAGACCCCGGGGAACTCCAGAATTACAGGGCTGCACGGAAGAACAGAACTCTACGGAGACGGAGAAGTGGAAGATGGAGAGGGAGGGGGAGAAGCGGGAGGCGGGGAGAAAGATGGAGCCCAGTGGGCCACTGCCAGCATTCACGCCCTGATACTGTCCCCTCCCCTTGAATCTGGGCTGGTCCTGTGACTTTTTTTTTTTTTTTTAAGATTTCATTTATTTATTTATTTGACAGAGAGAGCACAAGCAGGGGGAGCAGGAGAAGGAGAAGCAGACTCCCTGTTGAGCAGGGAGCCCAGGTGGGATTCGATCCCAGGATTCTGGGATCATGACCTAAAGAGAAGGCAGACACTTAACCGACTTAGCCACGCAGGCACCCCTCTATGACCTGTTTTTGGCTAATGTGATAGAAGTGATACCAGAACACTTCCAAGCCTCAGTCATAAGAAGTTTGTAGGCTGCACCCAGGTCTCTTGAAATTCTTTCAGGAAAGTCAACTACCATGTAAGAAATCAGACAGCAGACTGCCCCTGAGGCTGCCATGCTGTGAGGAAGCCCAAGTTAGGCATGTGAAGTGGCCATATGGAGAAAGGGCGAGAGCTGTCAAGTGCCCCCTACCCCACCAGCTGTCCCAGCCGCTCAGCTGAGGCTGTAGACCTATGAGGGAAAAAGCCATCTTGGATGTCCTACCCAAAGGAGCCTTCAAATGACTCCAGCCCAGTCACCGCTGGACACAGCTGCAAAAAAGACACCATGACAACTGCCCGGTTGAGCCCAGTCCATCCACAGGACCACGAGTGATCATAAAAAAGCTTTTCTAAGCCATGAAGTCTATAGTAACTGGTTAAACCACAATAGATCATTGAAACCTTGGGTAATTTAGTACCGGAACAGCCCTCCAGGGTAGACATTATTGTCCCCATTTAACAGATGGGGACACAAGGCCCAGAGAGGGGTGTGACTCAGTGAGGTTTCCGCAGCCCGCCGGAGGCAGGGGTTGGGGTTTGAAGGGCAGGTTTGTCTAGTACCTCTGCCTCTGCCCTTCCTGCAGCACGTGCCTGGCTGCCGGACACCACACCCGCAGCCCCACCACAAGGTTTGGCCCAAATTCCCTGTGTGACAGGTCACTGGGGTTTTTTCCACTGAGACATGAGTCACACATAGTCAAATGCATGAACTGTTACACATACAGCAGGGGACGCTTTACATGCATCTACGCCTGTGACCACCACCCAGATCTAGAACATTCCTGGCACCCCAGAAACGTCCCTTGTGCTCACTGCCAGCCCATGTCCTCCCCTGCCTGGGCCCAGAGGTCCCCAGTGTTCTGATGCCCATCACCACAGTGACTGCTTTGCCCATTCTTGAATTTCACACAAATGCAATCGGACAGCATGTGCTCCTTTGTGTCTGGCTTCTTCTCAACATGATCTGGAAGATTCATCCCCATATTTCGGGTTCTTTTCTATTACCATGTAGCTTCCTGAGGGAGGACTACCCCACAGTCTACTCATTCATTTGGACATTTGCCTGGTTCTCCGACCTGGGCTACTGTGAAGCTGATAGGAGTATCATTGTACGAGTCGCTTCGCAGACTCAAGTGCTCCTTTCTCTTGGGGGCATCTGTGCCCCCCTGGCACAGAAATGCCAGGTCACGGGATGGGTGGACGTCTGCGACCCTTCCTGAAGGGACCGCCAGGCTCCCCCAGCCGTCAGACCACCTCCACGGGCAGTGCGGGAGAATTCTGGTTCTCCAATTCTGGTTCTCGACACCCTCGCTGACGCTCCGTATGTTTGGGCCCTTGTCATTGCTCTAGTGGAGGGACTGCTGGGCCACTGTTTTTAAATGACTGAGGTGGAATGCCCTTCCCCATGTTGGGCTGATGTTTTAGCTTGTCTGGGCCACGGAGGAGTGGGTGGGTGGGAGGCGGTCACCGAGGGGGATGTGGCCACAGCCCGGGAGGTGTGGGGGAGCGGGAGGCGCGAGTGGGGCTGAGGCAGAGGATGGAAGCCGAGGGACGTCAGGAGGGCTGGTGGGAGGCAACAGAGCATGGCGAGGATGGGCAGGGCTCTGGGGTCAACTGTCTGGATCCTGGGGTGGCCGGTGGCAGATGTCCCCTCTCCGAGTGGCTCAGGGATGCTCCTTCTCTCATCGAGACAGGGGGCAATGCCACGCCCGGCCCTTCCTTCCTTCTACTTGACCTTTTTTTTTTTTTTTTTTTAAGATTTGAGAGTTCGAGAGCATGGGTGAGTGGGGGTAGAGCCAGGAGAGAGAGAGAGAGTTGTAAGCAGACTCTCACCCTGAGTGCAGAGCCCGATGCAGGGCTCAGTATCATGACTTGAGCCGAAATCAAGTTGGACGTTCAACTGACCGAGCCCCCCAGGCGCCCCTTCTACTTGGCCATTTTTAGCAGATCGACAAGGCAGAATGGTAGCAATATGGGAACTTCACCCAAAACTGTCCAAAGGCTGGGAGAGAGGGACTCCCTTTCTTGTAAGAGCAAGGAACACTTCCCAGATGACCCCCTCCAGCCCTCCACCCCCACTCAAGGCTTCCCCCAGCATCTCAGTGACTGGAACCACCCCACAGGCCCATTCATAAACTCATCACTGGCTGGGGGAGGGGTACATTTTCCCCATAGCCTATACAGTTGCTCCCCTGTGGTCTTTCCCTGAACACACTGGGGATGTTCATAGGGTATTTGCTCATGCTGTTCCCCCACTTGAAATGCTCTTCTGGATTTTTCTACCTAGAAAAGAACTATCTTAGAGTCACTTCCTGAAGCCCTCTTCTATCCCCAGCATGGGTCGGGGTCTTCTTGGGGTGCCCACAGCCTCTGGGACCCCACAGAGTGTGGGCCCCAACCTGTGTCTGTGGCCTCGGTGGTGGCAAGGCCAGTCCTTGATCAGCATCCCCAGGGCCCAGCCTGGACTACCAGGAAAGGCAGTGAGGGGCAGGCAAGGCCGGGTCACTCATCATCCCGAATCTTGGCCACAGCCCTGCAGATCGCACCACCTGGCCTGGGCTTGCCGGGGCTCACAACCAGGGCCAAGGTTCTGAAGCAGCACAGCTGGCAGCCCTGGGAGGAGGCTTCCAGCCTGGTGGGCCTGGGGTGGCCACGTCCACCAACCCCCCAACCTTGCCCGGGGCTGGCCGTGACCTCTGAGCACAACCTCAACATAGGACTTGGGCCCAAAAGGCACCCATCTGACACGGAAGCAAATGAAGGCTTAGAGAGGGGGTGTGGCTTGCCCCATCAGGGACAAAGCTGGTTGGTTGGTCCCAACCTCTCTCTGAGGCCTGGGCCCAGGGCCCACCCTGGGCCTTCTCAGACATAGAGATGCACATGAATCACCGCGGGGTCCAGACCTGGTATTTCTAACTGGCTCCCTGGGGACCTGGCTGTGACTGGTGGTCCACGCGGAGAGGACAAACTCGATTCTCGCCTCCGCCCTGGGAGCTCCCACGCCTCCCTTCAGGAAGGGTGGAGCGCTGGGGGGGCGTGGGTGGTGGGCCCCCACCTTCATAACCCACCCTGCCCCAGCCAGCCTGGACACCAGAGCTGCGGGAACATTTTATTAAGTTAAGAAGGCTCATGGAGCAGGAGAGAAGCCTTCATGGGGCGGCTCGGGCAGTTCCCTGTCCAGCACCCCACCCCCGGATGAGGAGATGAGAACTTAGGGACAGCTGCCGGCTCCCTCTGCCCGTCTGTCCCTCTGTCCAGAGTCCCACGCTGTGGGGTGCCTCAGGGCAGGAAGTAGTTAGTGGGAGGTAGGGTAGGAAGAGGGCGGCTGGCTCCCTGCCTCTCCCACCAGAGTCCACCCTGCCACGACCGCTGCTGGGCGTTTGCTAGGCCCCTGTCCCTGGGGCAGGCCTGCGGGCCCAGAAGCCCGGGCAGGCGGCTAGAGCCGGAGGCACATGGCCTCCAGGAATTGCTTTTCTCAAAGTATAACGTGTTTTGGAAAAAAAAAGGGAAAAAAATCTATATAACAATCTCTTCACATATAAAATCCTGAAGAAGGTGCAAGGTAAGACCCAGTGCGAGGGGCGCGCTCAGATACGCAGAGTGTGTGTGTGGATGTGTGTGTGCGTGTGTGTGTGCGTGTGTGTGTGTGTGTGTGTGGTGGGTATGAGTGCATGTGCGGCCCACAGAGGGTGGCGAGAAAGCTTGGCTTCTGACTTCCATCCAGCAGGAAGGAGGGCGACTGACTGGTCCCCTCAGGCCGGGGGAGGGTGTGCTGGCACCGCTGGGCCACCAGGACCTGGAAGACAAGAGTTGGGGAGCTGCGGGCTCAGGCCGAGTACGGTGGCCCGGAAGGCTGGGCCAGACCTGTTCCTGTTCCTCTGGGCTTCTCCCTCCCGAGCCTGGCCCCCAGGGCAGCCTCTCCCGACTGCCTCAGGAAGTCCACAGGGGTCGATCCGAAAGCAGAAGCCCCAGTGGCAGATCTGGCATCAGGAGAGGCAGCGTAAGAAAGCTCTGGAGTCTAGGACATCAAGGACGGCCGTGAGACTGTCTCTGGGGCGGGCCCAGCCCCGACCGTGACATCGGCGGCATGGAACTCGGTGGAAGGAATGCCATCATTGATCGGTGACATGGGCCATGCCACCAGCTTGGAAGGTGGGGCCGGCAAGCCGCATTTGCTGGGGTCCCCAGGGGGCCCTGACAAGGGGTACGGGCTCGGCAGGCTGCAGGCGGGCACTGCGCTAAGTGCCTGCTGTGGCAGGGGGCACATGGCCACGATCGGGCCCCTGGAAATGCCCTCCTCTGAAGAACACGCCCAGGTCCACTTCCCAGCCCCCCGGCCCCCAGCGGCTAGTGCCACCATCCCCGCTTACAGAGAGGGAAACCCAGGCCACAGCAAGGGAGAGTCCCAGGGGAGATGGCGCCACGAGTCAGGTGAGGGTGAGCCTTGAGCTCCCCGCTCTGGGCCCAGTGCCCCACCAGGCCTCCCCCCAGCTCGGCCCAGCCTCTCCCCTCCTCTCCCCTCCCCTTAGCACTCACCTCTACTCAGCCAGGCTGTTGCGCATGGACTCCTTCTCCTGCAGCGCGGCCGTGGCGAGGCGCAGGTGCTCCTTCAGCTGCTCGATCTCCCGCTCCGACCGCGTCTTGATGTGGTTCAGCTCCACGTACACATCCTGGTACTTCCCGGAGGTGAAGCGCTTGTCCTGGGAGGGCGTCCAAGGGCCATGAGGGTGCGGAGGCCCCTTTCCTGGCCCTGCCTACCGGGCCCACACCCACCGTGCCCCTGCCAGCCAGCACGAAGCCTCCAGGCTCCTCCACGCCCCGGTGGCCCAGTCCCTCCAGATGCTCCCTCGGCAGCCCCCTGGCCCGGGTGCACCCTCCCAGCATGGCCCAGGGATGGCGTACAGCATCACTCAAGATCAGCCATCCCTCAAGATGGGAGCTGCGGCTTAGGGAGGGGAAGCTTTTGTCTAAGACCACATGGCAATGAGTGGCCAAGGTGCGAACCTGGTCAGTCTGGCCCGGGGCTGGGGCCCCTTCTTTGAGTGTGACTCACACATCCTCCCAGAGCCACCAACACCCGGGGGTGTCAAACCCACAGGGACACAGCCCTGGGCCCAAATCCTGGCCCTTCCCACTGCCCGCCGCACGGCTCACTCCTCACTGGAGCGTGGGTGCCCCTGCACGGGGCCTTGGGTCTTTTTCATTCACAGCTGTCTCCCCAGCACTGAGCACGGTGCCCGGATCACAGTAGGTGCTCAATTAAGTATCTGCTGACTAAATAAAGCCAAGTGTGGCCATGGGCAAGTTGCTTACCCTCTCTTAGCCTCAGTGTCTTTGTCTATAAATAGGGACAAGGACACGTATACATAGGGAAAGGACACCAAGAAAGCCGTGAATGAGAGGAAGCAGGCCAGCTGGCAGAGTGGGTGCTCTAGGGATGGGGCACTGAGGCGGACCGGAGGGCTCCTGTCCACCAGCTCTGAGTCAGACCCTACCTTCTGGAGCATCTGCAGCTCGTCCCGGAGACACTGTACCTCCTTCTTCAGGTACTGGAGCTCGTTCTCCTTCACTCGCAGCAGCACCTAGGGTCATGGGGACCGGGCTGACCCAGGGCCACAGCACCCTGAGAGCTGACTTCTCTGCTTCAGGCCCCCAGAATGTAACTCCCAACCTGCACCAAAATGCACCACACCCCAGGGCCAGGCTCCTCCAGGAAGCCCTCTCTGATTTCTCCTTGCTGTCTCACCTCTGTCCATACTAGCAAGTGGGTGTCTCATGATCACTTCTGCTGCTGTCCTAACACAGCACCCCACCCTCAACTTGAGGGCAAAGAGGGTGACCAGAGTGTAGCCCCCCCAGGGAGCCAGAGAGGGCAGGCATCCCTACAAAATACTTCATTAACCCCTCCCCAAACCCCAAGGGGCAGGGCTTGCTATTCTGACTTGACCAAGTCAGAGACAGGTTCAGCCAGGACTGGGGAGGCTTAAAAGCTTTGACGCCGAAGCCGGACTGCCAGGTTCAAATCACAACTCTGCCGTGACTACCTGCGAGAGATCTGGCAAGGCACTTGACCTCCCTACGTCTCAGTGCCCTCATCTGTAAACAGGGACAGTGATAATATCTGCCTTGTATGACTGTCACAGAGATTCAATGAGTTAACAGATATGAAGGCCTTCCAGACGTTCCAAATACAGAGTAAGACCATAAATAAATATTCATAAAATAAAGTAAAATAAAATAAAATAAAATACTAGGGGATCCTGGGATCACACACATTTTCTTACTCCAGCTTCTCCTAGTAAGGGGGATGCTAGCCTCCTTTTACAGATGAGCTCCTGGGGCTCAGATTGGTGGGGTGACTTGTCGTGGCCACCAGCAGCTAGGTGGCAGGCCCCGGATGGCAGGGCTGGACTCTGGCAGGAGGGTTTTGTCACAGATGGCCGTCCCAGCAGCAGTGGCTTCTCCCTGGGGCCTGGGCTGGCGGGGCCATGCCATTCCCGGCTGCAGGGCACAGCCAGCCTGCCGGGGGGCTGAGAAGCAGCCAGGCTGCCTGGCATGCGGGTAGGCTTACCTCCAGCTCACAAGAGCTCCGCTCGCTGCCTCGCCCACAGCCATCCCCGGTGCCCTGCGAGGCGATGAAGCTGCGCAGCCGGTCGATTTCCTCTGACAGGCGGGCGTGCAGCTCCTGGGAGGCACGGGCAGTCAGTGCAGGGAGGACGGCCACCGCACCCCCCACCGCGGGCCGGGCTCACCTGGTTGTGGCGCAGCAGCTCCTGGCCCTCCTGCTGGCAGCGTCGCAGCGTGTGCTCCCGCTCCTCAGCCTGCCTCGTCAGGGCCCCGATCTCCAGGCACTTCTGCGAGTACTGCTCCGACAGCACCTGCAGCTCCCGCTTCAGCGCCGCCACGTCGGACCTGTCCCGGGGGCAGAGGAGGGCACGGATGGCGTGAGACTCAGCTCAGGAGAGACGCAAAGCAGCTCCGGACTTCATGTTCCCCGCTCTGGTTTTGCCTTCAGCCTGCTGCAGGGCTGGGAACTGGTGACAGGCTCCTTGGGCAGCAGATGCCCCCTCCATGAGGTAGGGGTTAAGCCTCAAAGGCCTCGGCAGCCCTAACGTTCCAGAACCACCCTCTGTGGTGGGGACACCTACTGGCTGAGGGTGGTACTGCAGCCCAGCTCTAGGGGACACAACCAGAAGCCGCCTGAGACCAGTTGGACACCAAGGGGGCCTAAGGAACTATCTTGGGGCACTGGCATGGGGGTCTGGCTGAGGGCCCCCTGCCGCTGTTCCCTGTGTCAGGTGACTGGATCGGGAGTCTCAGCTGGGGGCAAAATGTCATGTCCTCTGTCAAGGGACCTCAGCACAGGTTCCTGCCTCGACACCAGGGTGGGCAGCCCCTAGCTCAGAACGAGGACCAGCCCGCAGACCCCGGAGTCCGGGTGCCATCTTACTGGTGCTGCTTGCGAAGGCCATCGGGGCCCTGCTGGAGACTCCGTGTCTTGCTCAGTTCCCGGCTTAGCTCCTCCTGGTAGGCCTTCTTCATGGCTTCGATGGCTAGAAGCAGGGCAAGGGCATGGGGGAGCTTGGGGAGGGGTCAGAAGCAGCAAGCTCCACCTCCTCCAAGCCCCAACCCGGACCATGCAGACAGGGCCAAAGAGCACTGAGCCGGCCTGTATCAGGCACCAAGTGGCTTTGGGGAAGTTGTTTGACCTCTCTGAGCCTGTCTATTGAGGGAAGGTACCAATCACGGTCTGTTGGGATGGGACAGCCCTGGGGAGACACCTCAGTATCTGACCACTGGAACCTCTTGTCACTGACGTCCGGGTGGGACCCCACACAGCCCACCAGCCCTGCAGAGCCTGGGCTGAGCTCTCCGGCCCAGCCCGCTGATCGTTCTCAACACAAGGACTGCAGCTGGTACAAATGCGGCAACCTTTCACCGGGGACTTAACCCCCCTGTGCCTCGGGTCCTTTGTCGGAAAACGGGGTGAACAACAGCACCTTCTCTTGTGGGTTACGGAAGCTGTGCAGAGAGCATTCAGAACAACGTCCGGCCCAGAGCAGATGAGCAGAGAGCTCCCGCTGGCTTATTTTCCAGACTGCCAGCAACCAAGGATCAAGTGTTTTCACACTCACACAGGGTGGTTGGGAGGATTAAACACGCCTCGTCCATAATCTTATCCATAATTCTAAAATCCAAAGGCTCAGAACATTGGAAGTTTTTCATAACTCTTTCGGTGGCAAACCCTGACCTGAACAGACGCAAGGCCATCTGTGGTCATTCACAGCCCACTTAAGCAGGACTCAGAAGTTTCTTGGTGAAAACCTTTGCACTAGATTTCACAGAAAAGCCCAGACTCTGCTGGGAAGGATATCTCATGGTTGTACTAGGTTATCTCCCTAAAGTGCAGAACACACTGACTCCAGGGTTTGGGATGAGGGGCTGTGGGCCTGAATGCATGAAGCACGTGGCTCAGTGCTGGCAGGTGGAAAGTTCTAGATCAAGGGACTTCTCTCATCACTGCCGTGATTCTGGAAACCCCATGGGAGTTCCTGGGATGTGCCAGACCCACAAGGGAGGTATGCAGGGAACACGGGGAGGGAGGGAGATGTTCAACATCTCGGGCGTTCCTGTTTCTGGCTTGGGAGAGCAGAGGGTGGGGTTCAGGGCCCGGCTCTGCAGTCAGGGTGCTCTGAGTTCTAACTCCCGCTCTGCCCTCTCCAAGTTGTGCCATCTAGGACAAGTCACTAACCTCTCTGAGTCCCCGTTTCCTCATCTGTGAAATGGGGTCCCTCCGTCAGGCACCGCAAAGAGCTAGGGGTGCTTGCGTGGGGAACATGGCTTAGCAGCAGCTCACAGCTTTGCTCCTGCCCTCCCCAGGGTCCAGCCCGCCCCACTCCCAGGGCCCCAGCTGAGCAGTCTGTGCCCCAGCAAATGGTGCGCACCTGGGCATGGAGTTGGCACCCAGTGTGGGTGTGCACCTTAGGGTGAGATCCCCAGTGGCTGTGGGCCCCTGAGGGAGAGGAGCTACAACCCAGGAGGACGTGGGGGTTCAGGGGGGCTTTTGCTGCCTCGGTTTCCCCTTCTCATGTAGAAGCAGAGGCCAGTTCTGGGGGTTCCACCCCCTCCTAGACCCCTTCCCCAAGTTTGGCCCTAGACTCCCCCCACCTTATTTAAAGTCCTCCCCGATTTCAGCGCGGACCCGCCGCAGGAGGCTGGTGGGGCCCAGGGTCCTCACCTGAGGCCGTGGCTGCGGTCTCCTCAGCCAGGAGCCACTCCTTCTCCTGCTGCAGCCGCTGTAGCTCGCGCTCGTGATGCCGCTGCAGCTCCGCCATGACCTGCTGGTGCGAGGACTCCATCTCGGCCAGGCTGCGCTCGCACGCTTCCTGCGGGCAGGAGTCCAGCTGGGTCCCAGAGCTGCCCCCACTGCCAGGATGGTGGCCGTTCCCCAGCCTCAGGGTCACACCCGCCCCAGGCCAGTCCTCTCCACCTCTCCTCTCTGGAGCTGGGCCCCACCTACCACACCTGCCCCTGCTCCAAGAATCCACAAACCTCACCCTGTCACTCTCTTCCCAGTCCTTCAGGGGCTCCTGTCCCATGGGGTCAAATCCCTGCTCCTGTGTCTGACCCTCGTGGCCTCAGGCCAGGCCTTTCCCCAAGGAACTCCAGTTAGAAGAAATCATTCGTGGCATGGTCACAGCTCTGAGTTTTGGCTAAGGCTAAGCCCTCTGCCTGGAACGTTCTTCTGCAACTTTCTCTTCCAGGGTAATGGACTTGGCCTGCAGTCCAGCTTAATGTCCTCCCTGCTCTATCTCTGGACAGCCTCTGCCTTGGCTCCGCCAGACTATACATTCTCCAAAGACAAGGAAGACCTGATCCAGCTCGGAGCCCCGCAGGGTCCGGACCAGAGCCTGACAGGTGACAGGTGCTGAGGGAGCTGACACTGGTGACATCACAGAACAGGGCCTGTAGACAAGGCCGACAAGTGTTTAAAAAACTGATACACACACTGCTTGGGAGAGTCACCTGTGACACGTGCGTGGAGGGGGGGGGCAGTTGGGTGTTGTCACCACATTTTTAGTAACCCCCCATTGACTACAAAGAAGTCACATGTGTACAAAGATTCTCGGACAGGGATATTCCCTACGGGAAGGTTGGTAAGAGATGAAAACCAGAAACGATACCTAGCAAGGGAGCCCTTAAATAAATGATGGGATCAAACCCTACAAAGGCCCCTGGGCAGATGGGGAAAAGCAGAGCTGCCCACGTGGACAGCTGTGGAAAGGTGTCCCAAAGTTAGGTGACTCAAGCTTGTTTCTGACAACACATACTGTGTGATCCCATTCACCGAAACAATACAGAGGCACACATCCCAGTCCACACGCGTCAAACACAGCGGAACGTGTGGGGGACGCCGTAGGGGTACAGCAGGGGTGCCCAGGGATGCCCATGTCCTACTCTCTAAAACCTCTGAATGTGTCACCTTATGTGGAAGCCGGGCATTAAGGTTGCTAATCAGCTGACCTTAAAATAAGGAGACTATCAGGGATTAGCCTCTGGACCCAGTGGAGTCACGGGGCCTCGGATGCGGAAGTGGAGGCAGGAGGGCAGTGACGGAAAGTTAAGGGGCCTGACTCTCCACTGCGGGCTTTGTAGATGGGGCCAGGAGCCCAGGAATGCAGGGGGTTAGAAGCTGCTGGAAAAGGCGAGGAGACAGGTCCCACCCAGAACCCGTGGAAAGGATTTGAGCCCAGTGAGACCCTGGTTAAGCTTCCCCACTTCAAGTCCATGACAAAATACATCCTTGTTATAAGCTGCAGTGATTTGTTCCAGCAGCAACAGGAAACTCCTGGGATGTGCTCCGATGGGGAGCAAGTTGACCCCTGGAGGGGGCAGAGCAGGCAGGGGAAGCAGAGCCCCCGTGGTCATTTCTAACCTTTTAATTGAATTGAATTTTTGAAGACATAAATGTATTTTTTATGTAATGAGATTTAAGAGCACTAAGGAAAGGGGAAGAGCCCTGGAGGAAACTGAAGCCGAGAGCCAGATACGAGAATATATCCCAGGCCACAGCGTACCTTGCGGTGTGGGGGGGACTGACCCCCACCTCTCCAGCAGCTGCACCGGGGGCTACAAGGACCGGTCTGGGGGAAGGGCCAGGTGTTCTGAGTGGGGGGACAGGTGACGCCTGTCCCCCTCCAGTCAGAACAAGGGAACATGGCTTTGGGGTTTCACAGACCGGGTCCTGATCCTCGCTGTACCAGAGTGAACTTGAATGAGCCCCTTCCCCACGGAGCCTCCGTGTCCTCCTCTATAAAACAGGCCCATAAGACCAACTCATGAGGGTCCCTAAGATAAGCCCACCTACAGAGATGGGCCCAATGACGCAGGCTGACCTGGCAGCTAACAGGGGGTCCAGAGGCAGGAACCAGCCCCCGAGGAAGGAGGGGCTCCTAGAAGGCCCAGTGCGGCTCTCTCTGATCTACCTTCAGGAGGGCCCGAGGTGTCCAGCGGCCACCTCGGATAGGGATCCAAGTAGACCAGGAAATGCCCGTTACTCTGCAGGAAGCTGGGGGAGGGGGCATAGAGGAGACACAGGAGCCCTGGCCGGCGAAGCCCCAGAACAGCACCCCCAACCCCAGCTACTGTCCTATGTGGTCAGCTCCACAAGCTGAAAGAGAGGCGCCCACCCAGACAAAGATATCAGGTGCCGAACCCCTCCCCAGCAGTCACCTCTCCAGGGTCCCCTGAATCCCCAGCCACCTCCTCCCCGGTCGGAGGGGATAGAGATGGCTCAGCTCCTCTTCTCCGGCGCCCCCACCTCTGGGGCCCCTCCTCTACCCGTCTTTGGCTCTGTTTTCTTATCCCTTCTCACCTGCACCCCTCAATTCCATCTGCACCCCTGCCCATCCCAACCTAATGCGATGAAATGGCTGACAGCCCTTTGTGTGCCCAGTGGCCCCCTGGGGACCAGGAAGCCTGGACTGCAAACACAGGTCTGCCTCTAGCTTGAAGGTCTCACTTCCTATGCCTCAGTTTCCCCACCCATAAGCTGAGCAATCAAAGCAGTGCTTTCCAAACTTCATTTAAGTGAGAAATCTTTTCCCAAAGGAAATCTAATGTAGGTTCCAACGTAAAACAGATAAGGCTGCTCTGATGCCAGATACCGATGGCTGTGAATGGGACCACCCAGAAAGGCAGCTCCTGGGGCGTCCAGGGGCTCCGAGTATACTTTGAAGCCCTCTGGGTGGGGGTCTCTGAGGGTGTCCCAGATGCCTGGGGCACCAGGGGCATGTGGGGCCTCGCGCAGCCTGAAGAAGCCCCACCCACTCCTCCGGCCTATCCTGCTCCATTCCCCTCTCCACATCAGGTGACCCCCAAAGCTAGCTCCCCTCCCCCAGCCAGGTCCCAATTCCCCTTGACCCTGGTCTCCCTTTACCTGAACACTCCACCCACCACTCAGCCCCATGGGGCTCCCTGGCCTTCCACAGTGGCCCAGACTCAGGGCCCCTGGGAGGCTCCCCACTGTCTTCCTTGGGCTCAGTCACCCAGTCCTCCCTGCACACACCCTCCTGAAGCCCTCTCTCCTCCAGCCCCCATCCTAGCCCCTGACATCACCTTTGCCCCCTCCCAAACTCCCCTCCACGCCAACACCACTTTCCTGATACCATTGTCAGACCCCAAACCCCCTCAGGTCTGCGGAATGAGAGCCCAGCTCCTTGGCTTGCTGGACGTCTTCACTGTAGATACCTACCAGCCCTCCACCTTCTGCCCCGGCCCGTGCCCCCACCCCAAAACCGCTCCGCACAGCCACCTCCAACCCTGAAACTTCTAGAAGGCCCCGCGCTCAGAGCCCAGGACCCCAGCAGCCTCTTCTACTTCAGGCAACGGTGTGCTGACTGGAGGCGACCGACGGTCTACTCTTCACAACTCTGTCACATATTTGGTAAGCGAAGTCGTTTAAAAAATTAAATTATATAAACTTATAATTTACGGAAAACAAAGGTGATACTCAAAATTCATCACTTCTTAATTATTTCACTGCATTTTATTATTGTCTATGCTCTTGAGGTTTTTGTGTTTTGTTTTTGTTTTTGTTTTTTTTAAGATTTTATTTTTAAGTGATCTCTACACCCAACGTGGGGGCTGGGACTCAAGGACCCCGAGATCAGGAGTCCCGTGCTCCACGGACGGAGCCAGCCAGGGCACCCATGTGCTCTCAGGTTTATTTACATCTTCTGCATCTTGTCTGGTGGAAATGCTCTACGATTCTGTGCACATATCTCTTCCCATATCGGTGTTTGGGGACATCAGCCACAGCGGGAGTATTTACACCATGGAAGTTGGGGAACATCACAAATCAGGGCTTGATATATCGTTTTGTGATTGTCTGGACGTTAGCAAGGGCTGAGAAGATGCTAATAATGCAGACTAAACTCCTATGTCTGCCAAATTTTTAACCATCACACTGGAACTAGAACACAAACCTGAGAACATACTCCTAAACGGAATTTTCTCAAAAGAAAACTATTATCCAGTTCGGTCAAGAAGTTACTCATGACATTGACCAAGTAAAGTTCTGACATATGTCTTCGCATTTTACTCAATGACGTGAACAAAACTGTCAAGCAACATTCACGTTAAAACAATCCTCGTTTGCCGATTAGCTGACGATATAAGCATTCGGAAACACCAGTGAAAAGTATTCTGACACGAGTCAGCTCGCTATATATGGAATTCACAAGGAAAGGGATATATTTTGTATTTGTACACTGTATCCTAAATGTCCTTTATATCAGTAAAATTGATAGTAAGCCATGGCCAAATGTCCCCAGAGGAACAAAATCAGCCCTAGCTGAGAACCACTTGTCCCAGGCAGAACAGGTGTCCCCTGGGGGCTACCAGAGGGTCCCACATCCTGCAGGCCACCTGCCGTAGGGTCTTGACCTGACAGGCACGAGCGGGATCTCTCTGGCCTGAGGCAGCAACCCTGGAGGCCTGCCCGTTGGGGATCCCACTCCCCACTGGGTCTCCTTCCTGGGCGGTATGGGAGAAGGGGTCCAAGTGCAGAGTGTCACGGGGAGCTCACACATGGGCTCTGCAGTCAGCCGGAACCGAACTCACATCCCACCTCTGACCTCTGCAGCTCAGCTGACCTCGGGCAAGTCCCATAACCTCAGTGGCTTGTCTGTAAAATGGGCACAGTCCCATAAGCTCAGTGGCTTGTCTGAAAAATGGGCACAGTGATCACGTCTACCCGAGGGGCGCTTTTAATGAGACATTGCAGGTCAAATGACACCCATGGGTGTCAAAACACTCCCAGAACATTGGCTGTTCTCCGAAAGCTCAGCAACCAGAAGCCTGCCCGCAGCCCCCACAGAACAGCCCCTTGGCCTCACCTGCGAGATGTAGCCTGGGGGGATGTGGCCATCTTCCTGGGACCGGGGTGCACCCTGTGGAACTTCTCCCTGAAGACGCCATGCCTCCAGCTGGGCACGAAGAGACTGGACCTATAAGGGGGTGAGGGTGGGGGTTGGTCAGTGAGAAGCCAGAAGCTGGGAAAGGGATGCTGTGAGGCAGTGAGGAGCCCTGGTTTGAGCAGGGGAAGCAGCCGGTGGTGGAAATGCAGGTAAAGGGGACATTTCAGCTGCTTCCTGGATGTCCAGGTCAGTGACCCAGGAGAACTTTGTCCCAGAGAAGACTAAACAGGGTTGGGAGCAGGACACTGTGGTCACAGACACTGATCACATTACGTAGGAGGTGGTCTCTGAGCCTCAGTTTCCCACCAGTCCAACCGTGACGAGGTCTACCCTCTGGGACTCTGAGACTGCTCAGGGAGCCAATACAGGTAAAGGAGACCGAGGAGGAGGTATACAGAAGGTGCTTAATAAGTGGTCTCTCCCTCTTCCTTTCTCTGTGGTTGCTGAAGACAAAACGAAGAAGGAAAAAACGCCCCAAAACAAGAAACACCGAGGTCCAGGAAAGAAGACTTCAGTTTCTAAGAGTCTGCGGTCTCAGCGAATCAGGGCTGGGCTCCCCCTCACTAGGTATGCCAGATAAATGCCACAGTGTGACCGCAGGCATAGGTGGGGTGCTGGTGGCACGAGGGGGCTCCCGGAGGCCAGCGATGATGCCTACCTCCTTCTCCAGGGCCTCGTGGCTGTCACCTGGGGGCCCCCGGCGCTCCCCACGGCTCTGGTTGAGTAGGGCGGTGAGAGGCACCCGCTTGTTCTCCCGCAGGGGCAGCTTCTCCAGCTCCTGCCACTTCTTCTCAATCTCCTCACTGAGCCGGTTCTGCTGGTCCTCAGTCAGCGGGGCGCCCAGACCCCGGCGCGGCCCCTCGCCAGCGGCGGTCTCCGGGGGCCGGCCGTCCGTGGCCTCAAACCACTTGCGTCGCTCCTCGGAGCGCTGGGCCAGGTCCCGCTCCAGCTCCTCTTGCTTGGCCGGGCGGTCGAGCATGCGGGCCGGGCCGCGGACCCGCTGCGGGGCGCCCTGCGTCAGCGGGGACAGCTCCACGTAGTCCAGGGCCTGCCGCTGCCCGTCCGCCTTCCGTGAGCCGCCCCGACCGATGACCTCAGAGCCCCCCCGCTGTTCTCCCGCCTTCAGGGAGCCCTTCTGGGTGCTGTAGCCGTGCAGCGCGTTCTCCTTGTTGCAGTCCGAGAGCCTGGTGGGGGGGGTGGGCAGCAGAGCCTCGTCAGGGGATGGAGTGAAGCACACACCGCTGCCCACCACCAGCCAGGGCCGGACCCCCATCTAGAGGTTAGGACCTGGGCTTCGTCACCAACAGACCCTGGCAACCATTCCAGGGCCCACGCTCAGCAGCAGAGGCACCAGGAGAGCTGGGTTCCCTGTTGGGCCCCCAGGGACCTCATCTGTAACATGGGCCCACAAAGCCGCTCACAGAACGGACATGAGGTCCCGGGGAGGGCAAGCGTGCAAAGCAACCAGGGCCCTTGGCCAGTGCTGGTCATAGAATCGTCACCAGAAGTGTGGTTTAAGGCATGGTCCGGGGCCCCAGGGGCTCATGGGAGAAGAGGGAAGACGAGGTGAATGGTGGTGAGGAGCTGGACGGTGACCGGAGCGCCGACTGCGGCAGGCCTCCCCTTGCTCCATTAGTAACAGCGGGGTACATAAGTGAGCCAGCCAACCCCGCCCCTAGCACCCCTTGCAGCTGCGGGGCCCCGTGACTACATTCTGGCCAGGGGTGTGGTTCCCTTTAAAGGACGGGCCATGCCCTGGCTGGACTCCGGGCTGGGACTCCGTGAGAACCAAGCCAGATGCAAAGGTGTGAGCTCTGGGCCACGGAGCTGCCCCACCAGGTCTGGATCATGCACCTCTGGATTGTTCTAGAGACAGAAAGCAAGTGCTCCCTTATTTTTGCCTCTTTGTGTGTGTGTGTGTGGGGGGCTTCTTTGTTAGAGCCGCCAGGCCTACAGACTAACTGAAAGTCCAGCCGCGAAGGCCCCCGAGTCCACAGGGGGCTTCTGCGCACATCCCTCCTATGAAGCCGACGTCACGCTCAGCACAACAGATGAGAAATCGGACCCTCAGACAAGGAAGTCACTGGCCTGGGGTTGAATAGCTAAAGTTTGGCCCAGGAGTGGGGCTCAGACGTGGGTCCCCCACCACCACACGCCGCTCGTGCTATCCAACTGCTGTGGTTCCCAGCCCCCTGCAGGGAGCGAGCGTTTATACTGTGTGGGGGCTCTCCCAGCAGCCCAGTCCCCCTACCCCCCTGCATGGCGACCTCGGGTGGGGTGAGAACCTCACCCAGATGACCTAACCACACATTCTCCCCAGCACAGGCTTAGACACGGCTCCCACGGCTTCCAGACAGTCGGCTACCTCTCGGGGGCCTTTGACTCACTGGCATCTTCTCCAAAGAGTCAAGGTCCCCTCCCCTCCTTTCAGGATGTGGGGACCACAACGGGATGGCAGGCAAACCTCAGATCCTCCAAGTATTTCCGGGTGAGTGCCAACAATGCTCACTGCCTCTCTCCATTCTGTTGATGGAGGAACTGAGGCCCCGGAGGTACAACCACGGGGCCTTCAGCTGGGTGCCAAAACCCCACTCAGGGACACAGGGGTGGGTGCCTCCCTCAAGGTCCCAGGCCGGCTTGGCACATACTTGGTGACATCCGGGGCCGTGGTGGGTCGCACAGTCTTCCTCAGAGCCTCAATCCAGTTTCGCCGGATACCCGAGGTCATGGCCGACAAGGTATAGACGGCATCCTTAGTCTGCAAGTCCACCCCGCAGGCAGGTTTGCCACATGGCCAGCCCTGCCCCCCACCCCTGCTCCCTCGCCACTGCGCACCCCATGGAGGGTGGTCCTTTCCCCGCAGGACGGAACCTGAGGTCCTGCCCCAGGGAGGAGCTGGGGGGGGGCGGTTGCCAAAGCTCCCTCCACCGGTGGCTCCAGGATCTCCCCAACATCCCGCCCTCCCCCGCCACCTGTGATCTCTGGGGCCTCCCCAGACACGCCAGGCGTTGGCAGCAGAGCTTCTGACCAGCTCTGAGGACCACCTCCGGGACAACAGGTGACAGGAGCCAGTCACGAAGCCCGCCCCAGCCCCCCCATGCCACCCCGGCTGCACGAGGCTCACGTGGATCTGGAAGCCATAGTTGCGTTGCACGGCGTACTCGGTGACATCCGTACAGGAGCGCAGGTCGATCTCACCATCCAGCTCATCGGCCTGCCGCAGGGAGGCCCACGATGGTCCACACCCTCCACTGCCCCGCCCCGGGCCCCCCGCCCCGATCCCCTTCCAGGGCCCCCCAGCACCTGACAGGGGCAGAGAACGCCCCTACTCGGTCTCACCTCCTCGGCGGTGGAGTCCCGGTAGTACTTAAGGCTGGAATCCGTCAGCACAAACCAGTGCTTCTTCCACTGCGAAGGAGAGGGAAAAATGAGCAAGGGGAGAGGGGCTGTGGGGCGGGGGATGACAAAACGGGGGGGTGTGAGCACCATTCTGCAGCTGTCCTCGGTGCTGCTGGGTTGACGGCACCTTCTTCTGCCCTGCTGATGGCCCAGGGGGCAGGGGACAGAGCAGTGACAGAAACTCCAGATCTGAAGCCTGGCCCCTCCAGGGGCCGCATCTATGAAATGGGTTGGCTTTTCCTCAGTGCCGACACCTTCCCTATCCTTCCGGGAGCCCTTCTCTGATGTGCTGGCAGTCCTGTAGCCCTCCTGACCCTCTCCATCGAGATCACCGTGGTTCCTACACGCAATCCCTCCAGTGCAGACGAGGAAGGGGCTGTGACCTGTGTAAGGTCATTCGCCTGGCAAGTCAGGGAGCAGAACTTTACATGTCTCTTCCCCTAGACCCCTCTAGGTCACCTCAGTAGCCAAGGTCAAGTGTCTCAGAGTGAATGGAAGGTGGCCTGGGGGGAGGCGTCTGAACGTGGGTCCTATTCTGTTCGCTGAGCCGGGTGTTGGTTACACACGTGTTCAGCTTGTGAGAGGATATTCTCTGCACATTCATGACTTGGGCCCCTTTCTGCAGTGCCTGTCTGCTCCAGTGGGGTGAGGCCGGCAGGCAGGCCGTGGAGGGCAGGGGAGGGGTGGCAGAACAGCTCATTATTAAATACTCCAAGCTCAGCCCATCCCTGGGCTTCTGGCCATTGACTGGAATGCCAGTCGAAGTCCGCCCACTCCCAGGGTCAGAACATGCCACACCGTCCTCGCCCCCCCAGGGGCTCCCCCACACCAACAAACTCTACCCAAGTCTAAGGCTAAATACTTAGTGTTTTTTCCTTAAGAAGATGGCAAGTTTTCAAGGATGTGCCAGAATGACACTTCCGACTTCTTTGCACATAGCCTCTCCTAAGAAATAGGGTTTAGCATCCAAGAGACCTAGGTTACAATTATTTTATCCCTTGCTAGCTGTGTGTCTTTGATCAGGTATCCTGACCTCTCTGAGTTTTATTCTTCTTGGCTTGGCAAGCGGGACTAATAAGAAGTCTTCTAAGCCCTCTTGTGAAGTTAGAAGTATCTATCCCTTCCTTGTATGTCTCTCATGGCACTTAGCATAGGGTCAGGCACTAGGTTACTGGGGACTGTCCTAGCAATGGCCTGAGTTGCCACTCAGGACCTCAACTGTCCCTCTACAAAGCAGGGCAGGGCTTCCGTGCCAAATCGTCTCTTTGGCCCCTGCCTAATTTGGCCTAATTTACAATGGCTGAGATAGGAGTCAGATGGAGTTCCGTGGCCTTAGGCAGCCCTAGTTCTAGGCCTGGCTCTACTGCAGGGGCTACTAGGCCCAGAAGAGCTGGAAGCTCAGATGTGGGCCTGTCCCCTGTCTGTGTACCCAGGGGCTGAGCTGGCTGAACTCCCAGGGCCCTTCCAGCTTGGACATTCCAAAACCCTGCGAAAGAAGATGAGCAGCGGCCAGTTCTGGGTGGGGCCCATCATCTCTGCCCTCCAGAGACCCTGGGTGGGGAGGCTGAGAGGGGTCACTGGCAGGGTGCCAGGCCTTGTGTGATCCTGGAGCACAGCCAGCCGCCGACTGGCGAGCAGGCAGCAGGAACGGAAGGCTGTGGGCTGGAGGGAATAAAACATGTGGGTAGGAAACACAATGAGATTCCCTTTGGCTCTGAGCCCTCCCAGGCATGCGGGCTGCACGCAGGCCGAGCCACGGGCGCATGCAGGACAGGGGCGGGGAGCCGTCCCCTCCCGGGCTGAGTGGGCAGGAAGCCAGTTCCAGCTCCCAGACTCCATCCAGCCTGGCAGCTGAAAGGGCAGAGCCAGCGAGAGGCCGCTGTCCCTCCTCGTTCTAAGGATGGACGCATTAGACAAAGGGAAGGGTTACTGGCTGAGCTCTGTCAGGGACCCTACATGTCTCGACCTCCCTGACCCTGTTGTCCACCCTGGAAAGAATCGTCATTGTCCCTCATGCCCATTCCACAGATGTGGCTCCTGAGGCCAGAGGAAGCTCTGGATCGACCAATGGAGCCCCAGGCTGGTCCTCTGAGGCCCACTTCTGTGGGGAGGGAGAGGCTCCTGCATGGCTGAGGCCTTGGGAATCCGCAGTCTCAGGACAGTTGATCTCTTGGAGCCCTTCCATCCCAGACTCAGCCAGCGTCGTCAAGAGGGGAGAGGGCCCAGGGCCTCTCGATGACACATGGGGATGAGGGGCGAGGAGGTCTCTAGTCCTGAGGCCCTGCAGGCCTGTGGACTGTTCTAGCAGGCCGAGATGACCGCAGCCTCTGCCTTCCCACGCCCCCAGCCCAAGGCCCTCTGGGACTGAACGAGAAACCCCCGCCCTCACGGTGCCCACTCTGGGCCCCCCTGGCCCCCCTCCACTCAGAGGCCAGGCTATCCAGAGGTGTGGATAAGCCGCGGAAGCAGCTCAGCCTGCTGGGCTGCCCCCAGGGACCTACTGGGGCCCCAAAGCTGCCCAGGCCACCCCCTCCACTCTCGCTGCAGCCCTCCTACCTCTCCAGGCTCGTCCAAGATCGACATCCATCCCTTCTTGAAGTTGAGCAGATCGGGCTGTGGGAAGATGAGCAGGCAGGTGATTTAGGGCTGGTGGAGAGCCAACCAGAACTGGGGAGGAGTGGGCACCCATCTTGCCCCCCAGAGAGACCAGGAGATGTGGGCGCTGAGGACCCAGGTAACCCCCAATTCCAGGTAGGCTCTCAGGCACTGAGGCAGACCTGGCCCCTTTCCCCAACAGTCTCTGAGAGCCAAGAGGGCAGGCAAGGTGACATCCACCGTAGATGTCCAGGCTCCCCCCTGCAACCAGCCTACCTCCTCACCGAACAGTGAGAGACAGAGTGGCTCTGCCTACAGATGCCAGAGAGCACTGAGAACAGCCTGGACCAGAAGGGCCAAGCCAACTGTCCAGCTGCCCTCACTGAAGAGGCCGGGAGGCCCACGAGGAAAACGCCTTCATGTGTTCATCCCCCACTCACTGACTCTCCCGTGTTCTGACCAGCCTGCCCTTTCCATGCCTCCTGGAGACCCTGAAAGATGGGAGTCAGGCCCAGGCTAGGGTCAGAGATCCTCTGGTGCCCTCCAGATCTCTGGAAGGACCAAGAAGGTGGTACCTCAGTCCTGGCAAGCCCCACCTGGTGGGTGCTGCCCAGTGGGATGCGGGCCCGGGGTCTGGGGGCTCCCAGCTGCAGCATGTTCCACAGAGGGCTGTGGGCTAGGTACCCCCTCTCTTCCCCCCAACACCCAGGGCCTAGATGAAGCAGCCATTCATCCAGGCATTTTCTCTGGCCACGCCCATCTGATGGGCTCCAGCCACCAGACCCTCCTGGCCCAGGCGCAGACTTCTGTAGGTCCTGGTCCCCTCAGCAGAGTGTCAGCCCCTGCTCCCTGGCTGGGTGGAGAGTGGGGCGGGCCAGGCTGCAGGGCAGGAAGGAGGCGGCCACCTGTTGCCATGGCCCTGAGCCCACCTATCAGCACCGGCATCATGGCCTCACCAGGCCAAGGTGTCTGGTTGCTGGTTGCGTGGAAGGAGCCTGCAGCAGGGCTCAGTGGGGTGGGCAGCAGAGACAGCAGCTGGTAACCGGAGCCACCTGACTTGGCTACCTCCCCTGACCCGCCTTCCTCCCCATTCTCCTCTTCTGCAGGTGGAGGAAGTGGCCCACGAGGGGCTTGTGCCAGCAGCCTGGACATCCAGAGCCATCCGGAGCCATCCAGAGCCCGGGCTGTGGGGCCAGAGCCCTTGGATCTCCGCAGGCCCGCATCCCCACCCCTGCAGGGCAGCCCCTCCCTGCCTACCTGTATGAGGGAGGGGACCCGGGCTCTGCTCTCAGGAGCTGGGAAACCCTCGGGCTGTGTTCGTCCTGTCTCTCTCCATCTGCCCTTACCCTGCTCCCCACCAGTGCCAGAGGCTGCTTAGGACAGTCCCAAACTAAGACCGAAGACTGGCAGCTACACTCGGGGCCACCAAATCACCTGGGTGACCTCCATTCAGATGGGGACCTCCAGTGACCCCAAGGCTGGCATGCTGTGACTGGGTGTCAGCAAAAGCCTGCTGAATAAATATTACCCTCCTTTACCTTCCTGGTCTAAACCCCTGTGCTGGTCCAGGGGAAAGCTCCTGGGAAGGGACCAGTGGACCACCCAGCCCATAGACTGGGCCAGGGTTGGGAGGTTGGCCATAGGCTTCCAGGAGAGAGCAACTAGGATGACAGGCTGGGACCCCAAGCGCTGCCTGGAAAGCAGAGGGTGGGGCGGACATCACATCTCCTCCCTGACCCCTGACATATTGGGGGGGCAGGTCCTGCACTCTCCCAAGCTTTGTGAGAGGGCTGAATGAGCTACACATGGAGAAGCTCAGTGACCTTCTGGAAGCTGCTCACCACCCCGGGTGCTAGAAAGCACGCTGACCTTAAGGAGGGGAGGAGGCTGCCAAAATGAGATTTTAAATCAGCTGACAGGGAAGGTCCTGCAGTAACCTGGGAACCCCTGTCCAGGGTCAACAGGTCTGCCAGCCTAGACCTCTCCTGCTGTCCCTTCCCACATGGCCTCTAGGGCCCAGCCACCCTTCCTCCACCTGAGAAAGCTCACCTGCCCTTTGTCCCTCCAGGGGTACCGACCAGCTCTCTCCTCCTTTGGGTCATGGCCACGGCCACAGGTCAGCACAGCCTCCCACCTGCCTGGATCACTGACACGGACCCCTCTAAACACAAGCTTGGCGGGCAGACCCCCTCAAAAAGGCCTAAGTGTCACAAGTCTGCTTCAAACCTCCAGGGGGCTGCAAAACGAGGTCTGGCTGCCTGACAGCGCACAAGCTTCAGCTCACCCGTCCAGCCAGCATCCCCCTTGCACAGGGAACCCCATCTTTATATCGTCACCACATATGCTCTCTGATCGGCAACACATCAGGACTCCAGGCCCTCCACACCAGCCCATGTCCTCTGCTGAAATACCAGGCTTCCTCCTCCACCCGGGACCAGGCAAACCCCTACTCGTGCGTTAAGACCCAGCTTAACTGCCACTTCTGTGGCCCCTTTCCCAGTACACACCACACACCATGCCAGAAAGTGCCCTCCTGCAGCCTCTGCTGTGTTTGTGTTGGTCTCGAAGCCATTCACTTATCCCTCACAGGCCAGAATAGGAGCAACTCACCGTTAGGGACATGCCTGTTCACCCTCCAGTCTAAGGGAATGTTTGTTGAAAAACATTTTTTTTTAAAGCACCGGGCACTGTTTGAGACCAGGAAATCAGCTGCGAAGGGGAGATTGGCCCCTGCCCTGGTGGAACTCAGGAAACAGACAGACAATAAACAAGTGGACAGGTATATAATTTGATGCCAGGCAGTGGCTAAGGCAGGAGGCTCCAAGGGCAGGGTTGCACTGGGTGAAAGCTAAAGGAGGTGGGGCAGATCTGGCCTCCAGGCCTGGCTTTACCCATTCACGGCAACTTTACCACATGCTCCCTACAGATCTCTGAGCTCAGGGCTGGGGGTCAGGAGAGAGGGAAAGGGTGTGAAGAAGACACAGGAGGGACACCAGGCTGGGGCAGGCTCAGGCATGAAGGCAGCCATGATGAACCCAGCAAACGCTGTCAGCAGAGATCATGAGCCATCTCTCTGCTCCAAAACTTTTCTTGGCTCCCCAGTGCCCCTGATCAAAGCCCAAACTGCTTCTCCTGGCCTTTGAAGCCCTCCTTTCGAGGCCCCTTTTCTATGTTCTCACCTTTCCCCAAACACAACCAAGGTGTCTGTCTACACTCTTCCCTCCCCCAGTCCATTTCCATCTGACAAAATCCTCCAATCACGGGAGGGTGTCTTCCTTTGGAAGCCCCCTCCCACCGCAGGGATATGCTGTCCCTCCAAGTACCCCCACAGGCGGCCTGAAGCAGTCCCCTCACCATGCGCTTTCCCCTTGAAAGGCAACAGTACATTTCTATCTAGCCCCAGAAAGAAAACTGGGGCTATCTAACTGGTTATGTCACCCGGGCAGGTTACTTCCCCTCTCTATACCTCAGCGTTCTCATCTGTTAGATGGGAAGTTAAAATCATCGACCTTAAAGGATCAACTCTGGTAACGTGAAAGCACCCACTTCAGGGTCTGGCAGGCAGCCCGCAGTAAATGCAAACATCCTTCCCGGGGCCTGGGGGCCTGAGGGTGGGTGGCCAGGACACTGACTCAGCGCCTCCCCCCACATCCCTCTCTGCTCACTGACCAAAGGGAGGACGCTGACTACAGGAAGAGCCAGCAGGGAGGTGGCAGGATGTGCGGAGGCCGAGGAAGTCCAAGCAGCGGCCAGGTCATCACACTCACAGGGGCAGGGGCCCTTAGGGCCAACCCTCAGCAGCCCAGCCCACTTCTTGTCAGGGTCTCCACTAGCCGAGGAAAGGGGAGGTGCGCATGCGCAAACACACCCAGCTCCACTCCATCACCCCACCCGTCCAGGCTGTCAGAGCCTCCCTAAGGCGCTAGCCAGAAACCAAAAGCAGCCCCGCCCCTCCCTTCCAGAACATCATGGTCAAGGGGCCAGACTGACCTGGAAAGAGGCTACTCCTTCCTTTACGCTCAGGGTAACCCAGGGCAACACCATCCCTCATCCCTCATGCCTCAATTTACCCAAATGTGAAATGGGAATAATGGTGAACTCGGCTGTGGGGCCCGATGTGATCATTAAGGTACAGGTAGTGACTTGGGTAATGTCCATCCCCAAGAGAAAGACGAATCTCTGCCATCGTGTCCCCCACGTCGCTCGTGGACTTGCCCCACCCAAGGCCCCAGCGCCCCTTCAAAAATCCCAGCATGGGCTCCCGGACGGGGCGCAAAGAGGCGGCTCCTTCTCACCCACCCAACCTCGGGCCAGCGCCCACACGGGTAGGCAGCCCTCCCAGACCTCGAATGGTTCTGTGCGAACCATTCGAGCCGGGGAGCGCCTCTCTCCAGCCCCGGATGAGACCCCAGACCCAAACCAGGCCCATCCTCGTTCCCTCCCACTGCCTGGAGCCTTGGGAGTCCCTACCGGTCCGGCAGTTCGGGAGAATGCAAGGGAGCTGGAGGGGAGGTGGGAAACGGCCATCCCAAATTGCCCGCGACTGGTCCACCTAAAGTTGCGGTGGGTCGGGGGGGGGGGGTGTCGGAAGGGGCTGCCCAGGACAGAGAGTTCCCACTGCGTCGAGGTCGCCCTGGCTCCTCGCCGGGAAAGGTGAGGAAGAAATTGGGGGTTAGTTGAGGCAGGTCGGCCGGCCTGTGCTGCTGGGGTCGCCCTGTCTTCCGGCCGAGACCTCCTCTCGCCTCCGGGAAGTGAAGGGGGTGCCCCGGAGGGGAACGGCTCGGCTCTGGCTCGGGCCGTCGCTCTCCGCCCGGCCTGGGGCGCAGAGGGGCTGCCCCGCGGGGGCACTCACCGTCATGGCGGCGCCCCGGGGCGGCGGGAGCAGGAGGCAGGAAGGTGGTAAGGGCTCTCGGGCCGGGCCCAGCAGCGCGGGAATCCCCCCGCCGCCGCCGCCGCCGCCGCCGCCCCTCTCGGCCGCCCGCCGCCGCTCCTCCGGCCCTTCCCTTCCCCGGCGCTGCCCCGGCCCCTTCCATCCGCCCATAAAACTTTTTTTTTTTTTTTTTCAAACTTCCTGGGAGGACCCGGGAGGGCCAATGGGCGGCGAGAAAGCCAGGACAAACAGCGGCGGGGGCCGCGGGCGGACCAATGGGAGCGCGGGCCGGCCCGGGGGCGGGGCCTGCCGCGACGGGACGGGCGCGCGAGGGCGGTCTGGGCGGGCGGATGGGGGCGGAGGGAGCCGGGGGCCGGACTCCGGCCACGGGCGCGCAGCGAGGAAGGAAGGACTCAACGTGCAGGTGACTCGGCCCGGCCCGGGCGCTGCAGTGCTGGGCGGGGGCAGCCGGGTGTGGCACCCAGTCGCCCTGTTATGGCTCCCGCGAGCCGCCGGACGGAGCGATGGGTCCACTAACGGCTCGGCCCCTCGGTTTGACGGAGACGTGGGCAGTGCACCCAGTCCCAACAGCTCAGCGGGTCCCCCTCGCCCAGCCCCGCTCGTTACCTGTGTCACCTAGTTTCTGCCTCACCAAAGACCTGACAGGGAGGTGTCCCCGTCCCCATTTTAGTAATGAGAAAAGAGAGGCTCAGAGAGGTGGGCCGACTTGCCCAAGGTCATAGTAAGAAGAGACGGGATTCCTAGCACGTAATCTAAGCGCAAAGTGACTTCTGGAACGGTAGGGCATTCCCCAAATGGCGCCTCCTCCCAAGCCGGTCTTTCTGGGCTTAAGAACCCGGTTTTGGGTTCTTGGATGTGGGCTACACCCGTTTCTCACATTCCCAGCACTTGGCAGGTTGTAAGAGGCCTTTTGCCTGCAGGAGCTCCTCTGAGCCTTGCAGCCGTGGAATTTGTTGAATTGTGATTCAAACCCTGTGTTACCTTCAGCAGGGTACTCGGCCTCTCTGGGCCTCAACTTCACCCTCTGTAAAAGGGAATAATGCTCTTTTGTCGTGATGTTCCTGTAAGGATGAAGTGTTAATTTAAGTAAAGCGCCTAGAACAACCCCTTTAGCCCTAGCTAGCTAACGTTTGGGGGCGGGGTACAGGAGAGCTTGGAATAATTGCCCTTTAAATTTTTTCCCATCTCAGTTTGGAGTTCAAAAATTATTGCTGTCATGACTATACTTACTCTCGGGGCGCCTGGGAGGCTCAGTCGTTAAGCATCTGCCTTGGGCTCAGGTCACGATCCCAGATGGGATCCAGCCCTGCATCAGCCTCCCTGCTCTGCAGGAAACCTTCTCCCTCTCCCACTCCCCCTGCCTGTGTTCCCTCTCTTGCTGCGTTTCTCTCTGTCAAATAAATAAATAACATCTTTTAAAAACCCACAAAACTCTAATTACTCTCCCTACTTCACAGATAAAGAAACAGAGGCTCAGGGAGCTGAAGTTTTTTCCCTGCATTTCCCTCTGGGTGCCTCTCCTCCACCCTTGAGGAATGAGGCTGAAAACCAGCCTATCTTCCTTTAGACACGCCTTCCTGCCTCCACATGCTGAGTCTTCCCACTCTGCCCCTGTACCTCACTCAGGCGTCTGGTCCTTGGTAGAGTGAATGAATAAACAGAAGACCTCCCCAGCCACCAGCACTCTGGCCCAGTGGCCCCTGATAGCACCAGCCTCCTTGCTGCTTTCCTGGCCTCTGGGACTCCTCTTGTAGTACCCTCAACCCAGCGATTGTCAGATCACTTCCCTGCTCCAAGTTCAACACCTCCCCAGTGCTAGTAGATCAGCTCTGCCTACTTGTGCCAAGCAGTCAGCGTCCATCATAATCGGACCCTTACCTGTTGTATTCCATTATTATACACACATATTGTACATGCCAGGGATACAGAACATGGAGCCACTGGGAATTCTCAGAATAAGTCAGGTCCTTTGTACCTCAGATGGGACTACATGATGCATTCCCCACCGGGTCTGGAACACTTCTCTTCCTGTCCTCTGTGCCCCAACACACACATACACTCTCCCTCTCTCTCCTGCCCCTCCCTTCCGTCTCTCCAAATGTTTGTTTGCTCAGAAAATGCCTCCTCACCCTCCAGGTCTCAGTCCAAAGGAAGCCGAAGTGCCTCCAGCACAGAGACTCTCCTGGTCCGGTGCTCCCTGCTAGTCTGTATATCCGGCCACTAAAGGGATGACCACGCTGTGTTCTTACCAGTTCCGTGTCAGTGTCCTCATCACACTGAGCTTCTCGTGGGCAGAGACAAGAGTGTTTTTGCCTCTATCTTGGAGACCAGCCCAGGGCCTCAGCCCACAGTAGGTCCTCAGTAAACAGAGGTCCGATGAAGGCACGCACAACGAAGGAATGACTCCCTTGCCACAGCTTGTCCTGTTCAGACAGAGATGGCACAGACCCGGGGACCCAGGGCCACCACCAAACTGCAGGGTTATCCATCTCCAACTGTTACTCGATTGAGGATAACACCGTGAGGCTCAGAGAGGGTGATGATGGCTCAAAGCCATACACGTTAGGGACAGAGACAGAACTCAAGCCTGGGCTTCCTGGCTCTTGACCTGGGACCGATTTCACTCTCCAACCCAAGAGATGTTTGAAGCCACTCTAAGGAACTGTCTGGGAGTCCCTGCTGGCAGTTCCATCCCATCGCTCCTGACTGTTCTCCCTCCCAGATGAGAAACCGGCTGCCAACTCATGAGCCTCCGTAGCCACATCTGTGTAATGGGGGAAATCCGTGAAGATTCTCAGGGCTGCAAGCAGCTCGGAAGAGAGCAGGAAGCACGGAGATGGGAGGGCTCTGCGGTCAAGGCGAGTAGGGACCGAATCTCAGCTCTGCCCCTGTGTGACCTAGAACAGTCTCTCTCCTCACTGAGCTTCATGTTCTCATCTGTAAAATGGACAGTGTGCACCGTACTCAGCGTGCCTGGTGCTGAGGAGTCCACGCGATCCGGCATGACCACGGCATGTCACATACGGGACGCAGAACTGAGCACAGAGGCACCCAATACATGCTGGTTATCATCTCACCCAGGGCTTGAAGGTCCCACCGTGCCCGGCTAACATGTTTGTCTGATCACCAAAAGCCGCATAGAGGCAATCATGCAGTGGCTGGGAAAGGTAGTGTTTGGACACGCCCCCCCCCATCTCTGTGCATCCGGATCTCCCTGAGCTCTCTCTGCAGCCTTGAGAGTCGCTATCGACTTTTCCCCATTACGCAGATGTGGCCACTGAGGCTTGGGGTGGTTCGCGGCAGGCATCCTCTCATCTAAGAAGGAGGAAAATCAGCAAGAGGCTGGCTCCTCTAAGCCCTAGCAATGCAACACCAGCCAGTCAGCTCACCTCCATGAGCCTCCGTGCCATCATCTGCAAAATGAGTGTCCTGTCCCTAAGGTGCCCAGCCTAGTGCCAGACCCAGAGCCAACGAGAGTACAAGAGTCGGCCTGTCACTAAGAGAAGAGAGAGCCCTCGAGCCTGCCAGTGGTCCCTGGGGAGGCCAGGCCGCTTGTCTCTGCTGTGAAGGGGGCAGGAGGGAGTGGGTCACAGCTGCCTCCCCTCCCCGCCCTTGAGGAAACCCTGAACCAGAGGCCCGAGTGTTTACAGGCCTCTCAGGGCAGCGGGTAGCTTACGTAATGCCAGATGTTTGTGAAACAGGCTCGGGCCCAGGTCTGAGACACACTTTGCAATCCCAGAGCCCCCCGCAGGCCATGCCTCTCTCCGTTCCTCCCCCAGCCTGGCTCCCCTTGGCCCAGGTGCTGACTGGGAGCTTTCAGCTGTGTGTTCAATCCCACCTGACCCCGAAAACCAAAAGCAGCCCCAGTCTTGTCCAGGAAGTGGGAAATCGCAGTCACTCGTAGAGACCACGGGGGCCTTAGGACTCTGCTTCCATCTCTCCTTGCTCGTGTAGGCGCCTCCAACCCCCCAACCCCCACTCTCCCTCTCTTGACGTCCTTTCTCCCCTCCCACTCTCTCCCGCCCTCATCCCTCCCACCCCACTGGAGCCAGCCTACCCTTTGCCACCTGAGGACCCCCAGGGACAGCAGGAACGGATTGAACAGCGTGGGACGGTCCCCGGGCATCCGCCATGAGGTCACCAGTCGGCCCTTGAGTGGGCTCCCAGCCTTGCCCTCCGCTGGCCTCTTGTCTGCCTGTCAAACAGGGTCCAGTGTTGGCCCCCAGGTCCTTTTGGTGGGATGGAGGGCAGGTCCCTGAGTACAGTCTCTCCTGCCTATTCTGCCACGCCCACCTCAAAGGCCCAGGGCCCCCATCTTTCTCGTCTCACAGAGCTGCCAAGGAAAGAGCTTGTTAACTCATTCACACTACGGGGTGTTCGCCTGATAGGGTTCTTGGGGCTCAGCGCCTTTGGACACATGCCCTTCACCACCCTAAAGTCAGACCACCGGTGTCCAGTCGGAGGGGCGTGCAAACCCCTGCCATGTGTTCAGCCTGCATAGGGTTTTCAGATTATTTTGCGTTAGGTTCCAATGTTAAAGAATCAGGAGATTAACATATATCCCACGGTAACCAAAAGGTCACACAAGTACCCCCCCATCTGCCTTCCTCTCCCCCCCAGGAAAAGAATGAGTCACAGACTTTTGCAACCACCCCTGGCAGGCCCCCCAAATGCGGCCCCTTTGCAGACATCCTTGGGGAGACAGGCCACAGAGAAGCAGAGGCGCAGCTTACTGGCAGAGAGGAAGGACAGAGTCCAGGTATCCCCACTTTTCAGAAGCAAGAGATCATCTGGCAATGGGACCTAAAGCATCAGAGCACAGGCCTAGGATGGCTTTGGGGGAGGGGCTTCTCCCCCACCTTGCCACCACATTCCCCCGGCACAGCTCTGGCCACTGGACCAGGAGCTCCATGCATCCAGTTGGCTCCCGGCCCATACCCAGGCATACAGAAGGTGCTGGTTAAGTGTACGTGGATGAATGAATAAATGGATGGATGAATGAATGAATGAACGAATGAGCGAACAAGACAGGCATCGGCTCTGTCCAGTCCTGGTTGCCTGGGGCTATACTGAGAGGTTTCCACGTTGGTGGAGATTATCAGGGGACCCCTAGATGGCTATTTCTTCCTTGTTCACCAAACTCTGGCCCCAGGAAGTATGAAGAAATAACCCAGAAAGAGGAAGAGCAAAGTTGCCGGAGCCCCTGTGAGAGCTAGAAGCACCTTTAGTGACCAGTCCTCTGTCCCCTCTCGTGTCACAGACGGGGAGACGGGCCACTGAGCCATGAAAATCTCGCTGCCATTGGGGGAGGCCACTTGAGGAATCGGGACAGAACCAGCAATCAAAGGGACTGCAGGATGGGGGTCCCGAGCTCCAGCTTCTAGCTGGAGGTCAGCCTCTGCCTCGCTGTGTGACCTGGGATGACTCGTTCCCTCATCTGCACGGGGAGGGACAGAATCCGCCCCCGCCCAGCTCTGATGAGCGCCAGGGCCAGACCAGGGGGTTCCAGGCTGCCAGACAGATGCCTCCCCCCCTCCCACCACCACCAATCAGCTTCTCCGGCGGCAGCGAGGAAACAGCTCAACAAGGGCAGGATGAGGAAAGCACAGCCCCAAGCAGTCTGTCTCCTTCGCCCTGCCTCCCGCTGCTCCAGGCTATCCGCTCTGACCTCACCTCTCTGGAGGCTGAGGGTGATGAGAACAGTCTGTTTGGCAGGTTGTGGGAGGGGCGGGGCGCAGTGATGGGCTCCAGTCGATTGCCAGGCCTCCTGGCAGGCTCGCTGAGTCCCGCCCCCTGCACACATCTCTCCCAACCGCCCCGGGCCCTGGAGACCATGCAGGCTCAGAGGACAGCAGCACCTCCTAGCCCTCTTCAGTGGTTCTCTGGCTCCAGCTCTTGGAATCTCTACCCCTTCTCCCTGCCTGGCCAGCCCTCCAGAACCAGAAGGGCCTTGCCTTCAGTCATCACCGGGGTCAAGCTGCCATTTGCCCAGAAAAGAGGAGTGACTTTTCAGGGCATCCTTGCAAGTCAAAAGCAGAACCTCAGGCCCAAAGATGGCTCTGCGACCCAGAACCTCTGGAGCCCCTCCTCTCAAGGCCCTACCAGGCACACAGATGACCCCATGGTGGAGCCAACCTTGGTCTGGACCATCCCAAAGCTCATCAGAGGACCTCAGCCCTCCAACCTGATTTCCCTTCCCTTTACCTCCCTATGAGCCCACACCCATGACCCAACTACCGAGTCTGCATGCTTCTGGTCGGTCAGTGAGTCTTGGCCTTTGCTTGGTTCTGACTCCTCGGGCTCCTCTGATTGGAACTGGAGATAAGAAAGAACATAGCTTAACCCATGTTATTCCCCAGACTGTATCCACCTTCTTATCCAACCATTCGTCATCCATCCATCCAACACCCATCTAGCATCCAACATCCATAGACCCATGTATAATCCATCCAACCAGCCAAAGTCTACCCCTATATTATCTACTCACTAACCTATTCAACATCCATCATCCTACTCATCCATCCGTCCTCCATCCATGTAGCCTTTCTCAACCCATCCAACATCCAACCATCCATCATCTTCCAACATTCATTCATCGCCCATCATCCATGTGCCACATTTACCCTTCCACACACCATCCATCCATCTATTTTCTACTCACATTCATCCCTCCATCAGTTCATCATCCCATCTGTCATCTAAGCAACATCATCTATCCAACTCCTATTACCTGTTCCACCATCACCCACCCAACTTTCGACCCAACAGCCCTTTATATAGTATATTTACTTATTTATCTGTCCATCGCCCACTTACACAACTACTGTCCACCATTTATCCATCATCTACCCATGATGATGGACCCACCCTCCATTTGTTTCTTGCATGCACTCAAGGTTCATGGATTCCCTGATCAATCATCCATCGAGTTGAGCTCCTCCTTTGTGTCACGTCCTGGGCCAGGGGCCAGAAGGGCAGAGATAAAGTAGACACAGCTCCCGCCCCCATGCAGCCCGTCTTTCTTATGGGGGAAATGGTAACTGAGTGTGGCCAGATGGAGGGGAGCAGAACCACTGAGCCTAGAAGGAAAGCATTACCAATGTAGAGGCGGGGTGGGTACTCAGGGAAGGTATCTCAGAGCATCGCACCTGGTCTAAGACTTGAACAATGAACGAGTGTTTGGTGACTGAAGAGGGAAGGGAAGAGCATTTTAAGCAATGGGAAAAGCCCGTGCAAAGGTAGGGAGATGAGATGGTCCCGCGGAGCTCTGCCAACAGCTCCACAAAGAGAGAGCGAATGAGGGGTGGGAGGAAGGCCAGAGGGAGGTCAGGCCAAGGATTTGCAAAGAGGGGGACCAAATGGCACCCCAGCAACCTGGTAAATACCTCTGCGATGTCATTCGTGAAATGCCCTTAAATACCTGTTGCTCCCGCCCCTCCCTGGAGGCAATGGCTAACTTCCTAAGGCCTCACCACTGAGCAAATGCAGGAGAAGGATCTTTCCAGCAGAGCGGGGCCAGGCAGCCGTGTCCCAGCATCCACTGCGACCGAGCACCCCTCCTCCCCGAGCTGCCTGGGGTCCATCTGCCTCCCTGATTAGCCTGACAGCTTTTTGGGGTGGGGGGCTCCAAATTCCCGGAACTCCCTCTGGCCAAGACAGCAGGACCAAGCTGGTTCATCCCTGCAACTCTTTTGTCCACACTGAGTCGACTGGAGAGCCAGCAGACAAAAGCCTCAGAGAAATACAGAGAAAGGGGCTCCCGGGCAGGCCCTGTGCTCAGAGGATTTACAACATGGCAGTTAAAAACCGGGGTTTTGGTCACTGGGGACAACTGATACATGCATGATCCTTAGTAAATGCTGGATGAGGCCAAGCCTTCTCTCAGGTGGAGGCATGGGAGGCATAAGGTGTGAAGCACCACGCTCAGAACCCGGGACAGCATGAACCATCCCTGTCGTCCAGGAAGGCGGCGGCGGCGGGTGGGACATCAGGAAGTGAGGGAGTTTGGGTGATCAGGCAGAGCCTCCATACCACCCCTGCGAAGGCTAGATGGGAAGCATCTGGTCCCATTTTACAGGGCAAGAGAAGCTCGGTGCCCCAAAGCATGTGCTGTGTTTCCAGGGAGCTGAGGCCCCGTTCTGGCCTCCGGGACCCTCCCTGGCCACCATCTTCAGGTAGAGGCTCCAGGCAATGGCAGAGGGTCCCTGCTGCTGGGGCGAAGGAGGCAGGGAAGGGACCTAGTGAACTCCCACTCTGTGCCAGGCCCTGGGCCTACCTTGCACACGTGCCCTGATTTAAACAGCAGGGCTTAGCTCTTGGCTCAACCCAATCAGCATTGGCACAACCTCTTCCCTGTGCCTAAGAGAAGCTGTAGGGGCCAGAGAGGGCTAAGTGATACTGTCTGGACTTTGAGGAACTTTGAATAGGGCAGTGGGGGAGGGGACTTGACCACACTGGTTGCGGTCCCAGCCAGGGTCAGGTGGGAGCCACCAGAGGCCACAGGAAGCAGAGCCTGAGCAGCATGGAAAGGGGCACGCCCTGGGCAGAGCACCTTGCTTGCCTGCCCGCCCCAGCCCTCACTAGCTGTGTGCTCTCTGGGCCTCAGGTTCCTGATCTGTGAATACACGGTGCCTTTCTCATCAGGTTGCTATGGAGATTAAATGAGGAAAATATCAGAAAACATTCAGACCCGGGCTTAGATGGGAGCTAATGCTGCTCATCAAAGAGTGTGGGTCGTTATCACTGCTGCCCAGTTTGGGGGCTGGGAAAGTGCTGGTCAGGAGGGAGGGTTAGGGCTGAGCCTCGGAGGGTGTGCAGGAGCCGGAGGGAGGCCTTTCGAAGGATACTTGTCTGGGTGGGGCAGATTGTCAGGCTGCCCCTTGCACGGGAGATGAACTTACCTCCCACTCTGGCAAGCTGGGACCCTCTGCAGGGCTCCTGCTCCCCAGCTGGCCCATCTCTTCCAGACCAGCCATAGGTGAGGTCTCTGGTCCCCTCGTCACTCTGGTCTTTGGCCACTGGGTGGAGGTGCAGGCAGGGCTGGGCGGCTGGGCGGAGCTCCCGGGCCACTGCCCAGCGCTCTGGCTCTGTCCGTTGACCAGGGTGGACTCCTCCCAGCCATCAGGCTGGCCCTGTCGCTCTAGCTCCGGGGTGCCATTTGTGCCTGGGGAACCCACTTCTGGCCCTGAAGCCGGGGCCGGGGGACCCCCTGAAGCTGGGGCCGGGGGACCCCAGTGTCCAGCTGGGTCCTTGCGGGGCAGCTGGGCCCGTAGGAGCTCTAGGAGGCCTTCCCAGTCCAACCTGGGAAGGTGGGAGGTGAGCATTGACTCCTCTATCCGGCCCCAGGCCCCTTCTCTGGGCGCCCCGAGAAGGCCCACAAGGTCCTTCCAGTAGAGCTCGGATCGCCTCTCAGGACTGTGCAGGGGTGGGCGCGTTCCCTCAGCCCCCCAGCCCATGGTAGTGGGTATCTCAGGCCTCTGGGATTTCAAGAACTCTTCTGGGCCTACCCTGGAGTTCTCTGGGGGGCTCTTAGTCTGGTGGGCACTGGGCAGCTCCTGCAGGCTGGCCCAGCCTCTGAGAGCAGGCCTGTCAGGGGCCTCCCGAAACCTATTCCCGGGGGGCTCCTCCCAGGCCTCTGCCTGCCCCCTGTGGCCAGTCGGGCCACCCTCCTGCTCCCAGCTCTCCTCGGACTCCCTGAGAGGGCCCCTCCAAGTTCCCTCTGGGGCTCTGGCAAGCCCCCGGCTGGGCTCCCCAAGTCCTTGCCAGCCCCCCAGGCCTGGGCCCTCCTGCGGGCTGCTGCACCCTCTCTCCAGATGTCTGTGAGGGCCCTGGGTTCCTGGAGGCCCCTCCTGACTCCGCCACCCCCCCAGAGGCTGTCTTGGGCCTGCCCGGCCACTTTCCAGAGGTCTCTCTGTCCGCCGCTCCCTCTCAGGGGTCCTGGCTGATGTCCTTGGGGGCAGCGAGGTCCCCTGGAGCCGCCGGTCCCCTTCAGGCCGCCTCTCAGGGCTCCTGGGACGACAGGGCTCCGCTTGACTCCGCCGGGCCGGTTCTGCCTGCTTCGCAAGGGGCTTGGTTACCTGAGGATGAGGTGAGGGGCTCGGTGAGGCTCCAGGACCCTGACCGGGCAGCCCCTCTGTAGGACAGACTGGTCCTCACCAGGCCTGGGGAGAGGCAGTCTGTCTCCGCAGCAGCCTGGAGGACAGCAGGTCGCAAAGCACCTAGGGTCCCTGATTTCCCTCCCTGGGGGGGTCAGCTCTTTCCTTTCACCCCGTCTCCTCACTTTCAGAAAGAGATCTTTAAAATGCTGCTTACTTTCCTGCTCCCCCGCACCCCCTGGGCCAAGGTACTGATTCCAACCTGCGCTATCAGGTTCCGGAATTTTCACCACCAATACCCCACTCCACTGGGTCGGCCTTGCTCTCTAAGAGTTTCTTTAAAAATATGACTTGCCACTTTGGAAGAGAAAGCCCTTAAAGCCGGAATGACGCATCCAGAGCTTTCCCTGAAAACGCCTCAACATAGCAGGTGCCTAAGCCCTTGAAGAAGGGCTATCTTCAAAGGACTAACGTGGGGTCCTTCTCAATTTTGCCAAGAGCTGCTGGCTCTTTGGGAGAATGGGAAGCCGGATGCCCATGATGGGAACTCTGACCCTTTCATAAAGGACCTCCCCTCCCAAGACCCCTGCCTGGTTCCTGGGGGAGAGGAGAAGCAGTGGCCCATATCTCGGGGGTGCAGGGGCCCCGAGGCAGACTGGCAGTGCTCACCTCCCTGCTGAGGGCAGGGCTGGACTGTCTTCGGAGAAGTTGGCTCTGACCTTGGCTGGGCCGCTGCGACCGCCCCTCGTCCCGGGCCTGGAAGGCCCCCGGTGCCTCGGACTTCCTATGAGCAAACGCAGCCCCCCCTCTGAGGGACCTTGGGGCTGTCCCACTCCCAGCATCCCTGCTCCTCTACTCCCGCCCACAACAGGAGGAGATGTGGGAGACTGGGAAGCCCCACATCCCACTGGGCCCTGGGATGACCACATCAAAGGGCCCCAAGTAAGGGATGATCCTCTCAGGTTCTCAGTTTCCCCTTCTGAAAAATGAGGATGGTCGACCGCTCTAATCTATCTACCTCGGAGGGCGATGAAGTGGGGAAAAATTTAAGTACAGGTGTGTGTGGGGGGGCGCTTAGCCTTGGCCTCAACTACCTCCTGTCTCACTTAATACTTACTGTTTCTGACTACCACCCCACGAGCAGCCCACCACTCACCCCTAGACAAAGTTTAGACTGGACCTTTTGGGAATTAAGATTTATTGAGCATCTACTGTGTGCCAGGCACTGTGCACACATGATCATAACAGCAAACACTAACTGAGCCCTTCCTATGTTCCAGGTACCAAGCCCTTGACCATCCCAGTTTGTCCATGCACCCCCTGAGGTGGGAGGGGAGATGTAGAGAGTTACGTGCCCCCATATCCCATTCTCACTGCCCTTTTCCTGTCCACATGGTGAGTTTGGGATTTCCCAGGCTCGCCTTTCCTCCCCCTCGCTAACTAAGAGCTTTCTAGCACTTAGCCTTGAACATCCCAGGCCACCGTAGCTGCTGGTAAAAGAGCTCTGAGCAAGATCAGAAGGAAGAAACATCCTCTACATTCCCGGAAAGGCCAACGTAAACTGTCCACGCAAATGTCACTTCTAAGACGCCTGGACTCCGGGCATTGTTGCCACATCCAACCTCTAAGCTGTAAAAAGTCCCTCGTTCCAGTTCATTGTCCTGCTTACTGGGGTAGCCGTGAATCAGACCCATAGGGGCACCGGGGTGGCTCAGTGGGCTAAGCATCTGCCTTCGGCCAGGTCAAGATCTCAGGGTCCTGGGATGGAGCCCCGCATCGAGCTCTGCGCTCAGCGGGGAGTCCGCTTCTCCCTCTCCCTCTGCATCTCCCCCTGCTCATGCTCGCTCACTCTCGATCTCACATAAATAAATAAAATATTTTTAAAAACATCAAGTTTTTCTTTTGAGTTCTGAGCAGAAGACTCACAAGAAACCAAATTTCTCTCCTCTGGAGTTAGGGCTTCTGTGTTTGAGTGCGGCCTGATCCGCTTCCATTTTTGATCTATCTGAGACTAGGGGGGTTCCTTGCTCTGCGAGATCTGAGGCCTCAGAGGGAGTTTTCCCCAGAACCAGACGTTGGAGGCTCCACAAAGCGAAAGCCCCAAACGTGACTCGGTTGGGGAGGAGAATAGAGAAAACCACTGAGTGCAGGGCGGACAGGAGAATGGGTGATCTTTTGCGTGGAAGCACTCTCCGTATAAACTCCAGCTTGCCCAACCCTCATCCCTTCTGAGAAGTTTCCCCTATGTGGAATCAAGAGATAGGAAGAAAGGATTCAAGAACATTCTGAGAAGCCAAAGGAGAAGCCCATCCCCTTGGGCTGCCTCTTCCTCAGTGTTGGTGTGGCAAAGGAAACATGTTTCCTCTGGAGGTTTGGATGGGCTCTACTCTACTTAGAGGGGGTATTAAAAAACAGAAGGCAAGGTGCCTGGGTGGCTCAGTGGGTTAAAGCCTTTGCCTTTGGCTTAGGTCATGATCTCAGGGTCCTGGGATCGAGGCCCGCATCGGGCTCTCTGCTCAGTGGGGAGCCTGCCTCCCCCTCTCTCTCTATCTGCCTCTCTGCCTACTTGAGATTTCTGTCTGTCAAATAAATAAATAAAATCGTTTAAGAAGAACAAAAGTCATCAAGTCTAGCAAATTCCATGAAGGCTCTGTTTTAAATTCAAGAAATTACAAAGTATTTATATGATGCTAAGATAAGGGATTCCAAAGGCATCTAGGGGAGAAAAATGAAGTCTCAAGCCAAAACGCCTAATGCTTTAATGTGATAGCCCGTTAAGAGAAATTTTCCAGGCTCAGTTACACAATGCTTAGACAGAGTAGATGCTCAATAAACACATGTTGAATTGATATATAGGAGAACATAAAAGCATGATCCTCTAGCCACCCACTCAAAACTTTCAGTCCCTTACAGATATTTAAATAGGTTTTAAAATTTTATCTTCAGACAGCAAATGTTTTTCTATTTGGAAAAAGTGCCATACATGAGAAAAAAAAACTTTAAGTCTTCAGTAGAGTTATAAAGCCTTGGTTAAAAAGTAGATAGTTTACTTCACCAAAATGTAGACATGAAATATATGCAATTTTTCTTGTCTATCAATTATACTACCATAATGTTTTAAAAAGGTAAACAACTTTAAAAAGAGTAAAATAAAATGAATATAAGTACCTATGGAAAAATAATTAAGCGGTTAACAAGATTATAAACATATTCCTGACTTCTCTTATAAATGCTTTCTCTCTCTCAAAGTTATCCCCATAAGAAAAAAAAAAAAAAGTACGAGAAGAAGAAAATATAACTGTGGTTTAAAGACCTTTAGTGTCCCTGCTGAATTATCAGATAAAATCGAAGTTAAGCAAATTGATATTGGACCAAAAATAGTAATCATAAAAAAACAAAGAAATGGGGGTTTTTAGGGCAGTTCAATATTCTGTGTAACAGCGTAATGGTAGATACATGTCATTATACATTTGTCCAAACACACAGAATGTGCCCCATCAGAAGGGAGTCCTGCTGTAAAGTATGGACTGTGGGTAATAATGACGTGTCAATGTAGGTTCAGGGTTTATAAAAAACGCTCCACTCTGGCGGGGGCTGTTGTAGTCGGGGTTGGGGAGAGGGATGCTGCAAGTACAGGTGGGGTAGGGGCTGAATGGGAAATCTCTGTACTTTCGACTCAATTTTGCTATGAACCCAAAGCTGCCCTAAGAAAATTCAAATGTGTGTGTGTTCACGACAGCCAAACTATGGAATGAATCCAGATGTCCATCAACAGATGAATGGATAAAGAAGATGTGGTAGATGCATACAACGGAATACTACGTAGCCATCAAAAAACCCACGAAATCTTGCCATTTGCGACGTGGATGGAACGAGAGGGTATTGTGCTGAGCGAAGTCAGTCAATCAGAGAAAGACAATTATCATATGATCTCTCTGATATGAGGAATTTGAGAGGCAGGGCGGAGGGTCATGGCAGGTAGGGAGGGAAAAAAATGAAACAAGATGGAACAAGGGAGGGAGACAAACCATAAGAGACTCTTAATCTCAGGAAACAAACTGAGGGTTGCTGAAGGCAGGGGGGTAGGGAGAGGGAATGTGCTGTGGTGAGTACTGTGAAATGTGTAAGCCTGATGATTCACAGACCTGTACCCCCGAAGCAAATAACCCAGTATATATTAACTAAAAAATTTTTTTAAATGTGTGTGTATGTGTGGTTTCTTTTAAGGCCAAAGAGAGAATTACATTAATGATGGAGACCCCACAGGTTTTCACCTGGGTGGTAGTAAATGGATAAAACTTAACTGGAGAAGGAAATTTGAAGAATCAGAGGTAAGGTTGCTCTAGTACATTCAAATCTAAGAGAAAACATTGCCCCAAGGAAAACAGAAAAATTCTGGAATGCAAAATATGACCCACTCCTGGGGTGGTGGAAAGTTCTCAAATGAGGTTTTACGTCTCAGTCAATACACTATAATGCACTGAATTATATACCCTAAGTTTTGAGACTTCCAGACCTACTTTTTCAGGTTCTCTTAACCTTAACTCATGGAATTCCAGCCCCGATTCTTGAAAACTCTTGACGCTGCAACTGCCAGAGAAAGGAATCTCAGCCAGATCAGGAGAAAATGTTTTCCCTCCCCACAGCTATGCCAAAGCCAATGCTCTGGGTCATAAACCACCTGTGTGTCCCTGCTGACCAAGGTCACTGTGGGACACATGGAAAGGACTTCTGACACTGTTGCCATGTCTCACAAAAGTGACATGTAACTTCTACAAAATTTGTAATTCTGGGAGTTCTCTTATTTAAAATATGTGGTTTTGGCCATTCATTTTAAACTGACATCTCTGTTCTCTGAAGTTCAAGGTGACCCATGAGTTTTCTTGGTTAAAGCAGAAAAAAAAAAAAAAAGAATTAAAAAATTTTTTTTAATTTAAAAATTTTTTAAAATTTTTTAAATTTAAAATTTTAGATTTTTTAAAGCAGAAAAAATATCATAAGTACTTCCTTTTCTCTCATGTAAGAAGGAAAAAAAAATAAACCTGTGAGTCTGGATCAAAGAAAGGGTTTGAGAGTTTAACCTTATTGAAATTACTGTACTAACATTATCCCCATTTTACAGATAAGGAAACTGAGGCTCAGGGAGGTTAAATCACTTCACGAGGTCATATAGTTTGTTGGGGTGGGTTTGACCCAGGATTTGAACTCAGCCCGCCTGACCCTGGCCTTTGATCTTAACCACTAGGCTACACACAGTATCACTCCGTTGTCCAAAAAAACCTCCTAAAATGTGGAAACACAGAGAAGTGACTTGCCCAAGGTTACACAGCCAGTCAGTGGCACGGTGGGGGTCTGAACCCTTTCCATCTGCCACCTAAGCCTGTGGAGCTTCCACCTGTCCTGCCACTGAGCCTCTTCCCCAGCCCACCTGGCTGGCCCCGCCCTGAGCTCACCTGCGCTCTTGCCCGAAGAGGCGCTCCACCTCCGCACGGCCAGGGCTGCGGGTGCGGCCGCCGTTGCTGCACTGGGGCCCTGGCTCCCTCTGCGCCAGCCTCCTGGGCGGGGGCAGATCGGCCAGCATGGTGTACTCCTCCCTCTCCAGGTTGTGCCTGGTCTCCCCAGGGGCTGCTGAGCCCCGGGAGCCCCCTGAGCTGCCTGGCGGAGGTGACGGTGCCAGGAGTGCTAGGTCACTGGGGGGGTGGCGGGGTGGGGAGGAGGCTCGGGGTGCATCCCGGTGCCCGATGCACACTTGGGGAGGCAGCACGGGGGAGCCCTGCAGAGAGTCAGTGGAGGGGGCCAGGCTCTCCATACTAGTCCCTGGGAGATCCTGAAAAAAGAGGGAGGGCTCCGGGGCCTGGCGTGGTGGGGATGAGAAGGAGGGCGCATCCCGGTGCCCGATGCACACGGGGGTGGGCATGTGGGGGGGCTCGTGCAGAGAGTCTGTGGAGGGGCCGAGGCTCTCAGTGCTGGCCCTGGGAAGATCCTGGAATAACAGGAAGGGTTCTGGGGGCTGGCGTGGCGGAGAGGAGGCCCGGGGTGCATCCCGGTACCCAATACACACAGGTGGGGGGAGCTGAGGAGGGTCGTGCTGGGTGGACTGAGTCTCAGTATCAGATGTGTCTGGGAGGAAGGGGAAGGGGTCAAACTGGGTGTGGCGGGGGGGTGAGGAAGCCCGGGGGGCATCCCGGTGTCCAATGCACACGGCTGGAGGTATGTAGGGGGGGGTGTGGTGGGGCAATTCTGTCTCAGATGCGTGGGGTTCTGGGAAGAAGGGGAATGGGTCATGTTGCAAGTAGCGAGGAGGTGAAGAAGCTCGAGGGGCGTCCCGATGCCCAATACAGACCGAGCATGGGGGCTGGGAGGGCTCCGGAGAGGTCTGGGGTGCCCCGCGGGTAGCAGGGTACAGAGGGGAAGAGGTCCGGGAGGCACTGTGGGGGCCCGGGTTATGGAAGGAGGACGCAGCCTGAGATGGCGAGCTGTGCTGGGCAGATCCGGAGGAGGACAGAGGTGGGTCGCGCTGAGCTGGCCTAGTGGGAGAGGAGGTCTGAGGAGGCCTGTCCCCTTGGGTTGGCCGAAGGGCAATGGAGGCCCAGGGAACCTCACTTTGCTTGGAGCGAGATGGGGAAGAGGTTCGGGGGCCTTCGCTCTGGGTTGGGCGGAGGGGAAAGGAGGCCCAGGGGATGTCTTTGTTAGTACGATGGGGTGAAGAATTCCTGGGGTTGTTCCGTTGGGCGGAGCGATGGGGAGGTGACGGTCCAGGGTGGTCCCGTTTCGGGCAGCATCGAGGGGAGGATGCTCCAGGGCTGTCCCGCTGAGAGGAAGACTGTGGATTGTCTCGTTGACTAGAAGAGGTCCTAGGGTTGTTCTGTTGAATACAAGAAGCTTTCGGGTTGTCCCGCGGGGTGGTTCTGCTGGGAGAGGCGCCTCTGGGATTGTCCCGTTGGGGACAGGGTGCCCGGGAGTTGTCCCGCGGGGTGGTTCTGTTGGGAGAGGAGCCTCTGGGATTGTCCCGTTGGGGACAGGGTGTCCGGGGGTTGTCCCGCTGGGTGGTTCTGTTGGGAGAGGAGCCTCTGGGATTGTCCCGTTGGGGACAGGGTGTCCGGGGGTTGTCCCGCTGGGTGGTTCTGCTGGGAGAGGCACCTCTGGGATTGTCCCGTTGGGGACAGGGTGTCCGGGGGTTGTCCCGCTGGGTGGTTCTGTTGGGAGAGGAGCCTCTGGGATTGTCCCGTTGGGGACAGGGTGTTCGGGGGTTGTCCCGCGGGGTGGTTCTGCTGGGAGAGGCGCCTCTGGGATTGTCCTGCTGGGGACAGGGTGCCCGGGAGTTGTCCCGCGGGGTGGTTCTGTTGGGAGAGGGGCCTCTGGGATTGTCCCGTTGGGGACAGGGTGTTCGGGGGTTGTCCCGCTGGGTGCTTCTGTTGGGAGAGGCGCCTCTGGGATTGTCCCGTTGGGGACAGGGTGCCCGGGAGTTGTCCCGCGGGGTGGTTCTGTTGGGAGAGGCGCCTCTGGGATTGTCCCGTTGGGGACAGGGTGTTCGGGGGTTGTCCCGCGGGGTGGTTCTGCTGGGAGAGGCGCCTCTGGGATTGTCCTGCTGGGGACAGGGTGCCCGGGAGTTGTCCCGCGGGGTGGTTCTGTTGGGAGAGGGGCCTCTGGGATTGTCCCGTTGGGGACAGGGTGTCCGCGGGTTGTCCCGCTGGGTGCTTCTGTTGGGAGAGGCGCCTCTGGGATTGTCTCGCTGGGGACAGGACACCCGGGAGTTGTCCCGCGGGGTGGTTCTATTGGGAGAGGGGCCTCTGGGATTGTCCCTCTGAGAAGTACACGTGGGAAAAGAAGTCTGAATGTTGTCCTGTTGAACAGAGGAGGTTCTAGAGTTGTCTTGTTTGGTGGTTCTGGTGGGAGAGGAAACTCGAAGGTTGCTCCGTTGGACGGAGGAGGTTCTGGGGTCATCCCGTTGGGCGATTCTTGAGGGAGAGGAGGCTCTGGGGGTGTTGTGCTGTGTGAAGGCAGGCCTGGGGATGTCCTGTTGGGTGGACGAGGTCCTGGGCTTCTCCCGTTGGGCGATTTGTGTGGGAGAGGAGGCTCGGGGGGTATCGACCTGTGTGGAAGCAGTCTGGGCAGCGTCCTTCTGGGCAGAACGATGAAGAGAGGAAGCCTGGGGGCTGGCACCGCGAGGTCCGCCCGGCAGTGTCGCACGGGAAACCTGGGTTAGCGCCGACCGGTGCCGCTCCAGGAAGTGCCCACTTTCTCCCCGGAGCTTCGCCCAGTGCTGTCCGGCACTTCGGCTCCCACTGCAGGGGTCTGGAGAGAGGAGAGGCTGGTTCAAGGTACGGGGAGGGACCTCACACACGACCCCTGGGACAGATGAGGAAGGCAGAGCCCAGAGCCCCTTCTTAGAGGATCCGCTGTCCAGGCCAAGTGACTCCACCCCTTGGAGCGAGTTCGATCGGAGAAAGCTCCAAGGCCTCTCTTAAGCTGAGGCTCAGAATTGGAAATGGAAACCCTGCCTGACTGGTCACTGGGACGTAGGCTCTTAGAGCTGGAAGGGCACATAGACTGGGGGTCCCCAGAGCGGTTCAGACAATCGCCCACGTGACCCGAGAGCAGGAGAGGTGGGTCTGGTGGCAGCTACCTAGCAACTTCCCTTTCCCTATCCTACTGCCTGCAAAGGGGTTCTGTGACCCTCCCCCCAATATCTCTTCTAATGAGGCTCCATCATGTGCGATAGCTCTAGAAAGCTCCCATTCCTTCAACCCAGACAGGCTCCTGGCCCAGAGGCTCTCAGGGCTGCCATGAGCCTGGGATGGGCTTTTGTGAACCTGTAGTAGGCCTCACCTGGGAGTTTGCTAGAAATGCAGACTCTCAGGGCCCACCCCTGGGAGCACTGCGCAGAATCTACATTTTAAGAAGCTTACCTGGTAATGTGCAAGCATATTACAGTATAAGCAGCCCTGGTCGGAGACATTACTGCAACTGCCCTAAACAGGCACCCCTTCCAACTCCCATCCCCAGGGACGGACCACCATGACCTCAGTCCCCCTCCAGCCCCCTCAGCCCTTGGTCACCCAGCATGGGGTGGCCCCCAGCTGTGTACATGTCCCTGGGCCAGAGCTTCAGGAGAGGGGTAAAGAGTACAGTGGCCTCCTCCAGAAGGAGCCACGACTGCTTTCATTAAGGGTCTTGCTTAAGGGGCGCCCGTGGGGCTCAGTGGGTTAAGTGTCTGCCTTCGGCTCAGATCATGATCTTGGGGTCCTGGGATCAAGCCGGGTGTTGGGCTCCCTGCTTAGTGAGGAGTTTGCCTCTCCCCTTCCCTCTGCCCCTCCCCCACCCCCTCAGCTTGGGCTAGCTCTCTCACGCGTTCTCTCTCCCTCGGATAAGTAAATAAAATCTTAATAAAATAAAATAAAGGCCATGCTTAAGATGGCCTCCCTCCTGCTTGGAAAGCTCTGCTTCCTCCCGACTTTCTGAGCTGCTGTCCCCGAAGTCTGAATTTCTAGCACCTAGCAAGGAACCAGAACCAAGCACAGAGTAGCACTTCAGGTTTTCGTTGTTGTCTGATGAACTGACGCCCCATGTTGTTCCAAATCCTGTTCTCCCAGCCTCCCCAATCCCATCAGCCACCTGCATCCCTTGACTAGATGGTTGCTCTGGGGGCCTGGATCATCGTCCCAAAAGCAAGCCCAGCTAGATCGCCCCTGCTTACAAGGAAGGACAAGAAAGCTATCAGACTGGAGGAGACTGGGAGACACGTTGTGTCCACGCAGTGGGGGTCCTGGATGGGTGCTCAGGACCACAGAGGGGCATTTGTGGGAAAGACAGGCGAACCCACATAAAGTCTATAGTTTAGACAGCGGTGCTCTATCGATGTTCATTTCTTAAGTTTGGTAGTCGGACTTTGCTTTTGTAAGATGTCAACATTAGGCGAACCGGGCAACGGGTATCATGGAAACTCTCTCTCGACTCTCTGCCACTCTGCTATAAATCCAAAACTATCTCTAAATCAAAGATGGCAAAAACCTCAGGGCCTCCCAGCGGCATTTCAAAGAAAATCCAGGGATTTCCCAAGGCTGGTGAGGCTCTGGCCACCCCTAAGGGCATCCCTGCTCCATCGGGGGAGGGGCCCCGCCTTCTAGGCTGAGGGAAGTGCATGTTGGAAAGGCTCCATCCTCCTGTAGCGTCTGCCTCGCCCTTTGAGGCAGGGCCGGCCGAGCAGGGCTCCCACAGCTCCCCAGGCCTCACCGCTGGGTCACCATCCCCGCCAACCTTCTTCCTTGCCTGCCCATCTCGGGCATCCCTGTTGGCCCAGCGCCCCCCCAGGATCTGACTTCTGTCCCGCAGCGCCCCTATGTGCACAGAGGGCAGGCTCTACAGATGTGCTGGGACTCTGTGTAGCCTGTCCTTCCGAGGCTACCTTTGATCAAGCAGGGCTCAGAGTGACGGGCACACCCCCCCCGCCACATGCCCTGCATGAGAAGCAAGAAAGCAGATATGTCATACAAAATCCCGACTGCCTATTAGCCGCTCTCACTCCAGGGAGACATTTGGCTCCCTCTTTCCTCTGTGATCTTACTTCTTCCCACGCACCCTCTCCCCAGGGCCTGAGAGGGCCAGGCGGTGGGGGTGAGGCAGTGATAAGATCTGATTCCTGCTTTTGTTTGTTTGTTTTTTTTTTTTTAGAGATAGAGAGAGAGGGAGCACACATGCATGTGAGAGGGGAAGGCGCAGAGGGAGAGAGAGAGAATCTCAGGCAGGCTCCATACTCAGCACGGAGCCCAATGCAGGGCTCGATCTCATGACCCTGAGAACATGACCTGAGCCGAAATCAAAACTCAGATGCATAACCAATTGAGCCCCCCAGGTGCCCCTCACGTTTTTAAAGGTGGCTCCAACTGCTGTGGGGAATGGACCCAGAAGGCCGGGCAGAACCCGGAGGCTTGTAGGGGACTCTGGTGACAATCCCAGCAGGGGCACTGGTGGCTTGGCCAGGGAGTACTGGTACAGATGGCAAAAAGGAGACAGATTTGAGGTGTGCTCTGCAGGTGAAGCTAACCAGAACTGTGGGTTGAATGCAAAGGTGAAGAAATGGAGAAATCAGGAGAACACAAGACTTGGGGCCTAAGTCATCAGAATGGTGGTGACATGGAACAGACAGCAGGAAAAACAGGTTTGGAGGGAGGGTCAGAGTGTGGGTGCCCCCCACATTAGGCTTCTCTCTCCCCCCGGACTCCCATGTTCCATGTGCTCCCATCACCCATACCGGGCTCATATTATGGGTCAAAGGCATCTAGGGGCTTGGCCTGCCCACTGGCCTTTTCCTTTTCTCTCCAAACAATCCCCCTGATTTCCTGTAGGCAATCTCTTCCCCTACTCTCAGGCCATGAGATGTGCGCTGGGGCCCGACCCCATCCCTGATTACCAGGTTGGGCATAGGACCCACGCTGGGTCCCAGGGAAAACCCTACTGGGAAGACTGTACCCTCTTTCCTGGGAGCTGATCTGTAGGTACGATATGGCCTGGTCCTGCTGGGGCTCATCATGCCAAGACCAGGAGTAAGGTCTGGCTGAGAATGAAGCCAAAGCAGAAGAAAACACAGCAGAGACCCTATTTCTCATACTATTTGAACACCTGGATCCAGCCATACCTGAAGTCACAGCTGCCTAATTTTTTTACTTCTGTGAGTCATTTCATTTATCTTCAGTTGGTTTCTGTCAGTTGCAACCTGATCCTAACCAACCAGTTGTGAGATGATGTATTTAAAGCAGGTCACATGGCACACTGTGGCTGCTCCATAATTACATGGGGACTGTACTGTTGTTACTCAGGTCACCAAAGTAAGAAGTGCCGGAGGACCCAGATGGCCAGGGAGATCTGGCCAGGCCCCAGGCCATCACCACACCTGTGGTCACAGTGACCAAGCTGGCCTAGCCAGGACTTACCTTCCTTTCTCTGGCCTGCAGCATCCCCTCCTACGGGAGACCGGGTGAGGAGAGATGGAGCCTTTCGGGCACTGTCAGCTCTTGGCCCTTCCTGTGGCTTTCTCGGGATCATCACGGTGAGCTCGTCCCAGCTGGGGGCCTCCTCCTGCCTTGCAACAGTGTTCCAGTCCTGCGGGAGGGGGAAGGGAGGAGAAAGCGTGTTTGGAGCCCCTAGGACCTGGGCTCCCAGCAGGAGATAGGTAGATAAGGGGGAAGGCATTGACATTGAGGAGCACCTGCTGTATACTCAGGACCCCGAGGGGCTCTTTGCTGAACTTAGCTAATCTTCCATCAACCCTTGAGGCAGGCATGTACGTCAGAGCTAAGAACTTGCCCAAAGTCATGCAGCTGGGAAATGGTTTAGGCAGGAGGGAACTTGAACCCAGGGCATTTGGACTCCCTGCCGTAGAAAGGCGTCCCCAGAGACATCCCCAGGATGCACACAGAAGTGGGTTCAAAGCCTTGCTTCTCTGCTTCCCAGACACATGGCCTCGGGTAAGCTGCTTCCCTTCTCTGAGCCTCAGTTTTCTTGCCCTGGAATGGGGCCATGAAAATCCCTACCTCAGAGCAGGTGGTGAGCCTTCTCGAGCCCACGCCTGCCGTCCCATCACTTTCCCTCGGAGGTCTCACAGATAACCTGCCTCTCCTGCCCTGCGACAGCCCTTCGAGGGGCGAATACCCCCAGAAAGTTCCCGAATCTTCTCTTCTCCCAGCCAAATGGCCCCCAGCCTAGGCTCCCCAGCCTGCTCCCTCTCCCCTGTCCCCCAGAGATCTATGCCAGGGCAGGTCATGGAGCTCAGAGGTGTGTGGCCAGAACAAAGCCCAGAACCAGTCTCATCCTCGCTCTGGACAGCACGCCCAACATCCCGGCCCGCTGTATTTGGCAGCCTGACCCCATTCGTGATTGACGCGGATCTCCCTGCCCATTGATACTCCTTCAGTCTTTTTTCATGGACGAGACCCCTGCCCCTCCCAGGCGGTTGGTCCAGGCGGGCTGAGGAGACGGCTAAGTCTCCGAGGGCCGTGGCCCAGTTCCCTGGTGTACAAGGATTGTCTGGAGGTCTGGGTGGGACCCCAGGGCTGGCACGGAGGGGCGATCTTGCCCTCCCCAGCTCACCACGGAGGACGAGTCGCTGGTATCATCAGGGGTGTCGTGGTCAGGGCTGGAGCTGGTGCCAGAGTCAAGGCCTTCGTCAAAGCTGCCACCCAGGCAGGAGGCCAGATCCTCCAGAGAGGGTCCTGCCTCCAATTCCTGGCTCTGGCTCCCGGAGGCAGCGGTGGGGACCTCTGCTGAGGACCCTGCTGACGGACCCCTGGGAGAAGAGACAGACCTATGACTTCTTCCCCCAAAAGTCAGGGGAATTAGGGACCAATATCCCCAGCCAGATACACACACACACCTCACACTAGACCAAAGGAGGGAGCAAACACTCAGGCCTCGCTGTGCTGGGCAGCCTCATTCAGTTGTAACAGGGTCCCTTTGAATATGTGTCATGGCACCCATTTTACAGATGAAGACACCGAGGCTCAGAGAGCTCAAGGGACTGGCCAAGGTCACAGAGCTAGGAAGGGGGAGAGCTACATGGTGAACCATACCTGTGATCCCAGAGCTAATCCTCTGTCACTGGAGCAGGAGTGGGACCCTCCACCCCCAGCTCAGTAAAAGTGAGATGACAAGTGTACTGGGCTAAAGCGGGGCTTCAGGAGGTAGCAGAGCTCCGGGGGTAATGACAGGGTCACTAGTCTGGATGCCAAGGGAGGGAGTGGCAATAGAAAGCCCTTTAGAGAGGGCTTTAGAGAAGGCAGTCAGGATGGCCACAGGCCCAGGTAGGCAGATGGCAGTGTCCCCAAAGAGTGACCCACAGGTCAACCTACAAGATGGAAAGGGATGACGGCCCCTAAAAAGAGGTCTGTGATCAGATGAGTTTGCGACGTACGGCACACTTCTACCTCCCTACGCAAAAGCACAAGGCCTGCTAGCAAACTAAAGGTTCTGACAAGTCTTGCAAGAAAGATATTCAAATTAGTTTATCCTGGCCTTTCTGAAACAAACTCAATAGCAGAGCTGGTTTCGTTTTTTTTTTTTTAAGTAATACTTGTCTGTGAGGCATACATGTTCCCAAAGCAAAGCTGATTTGATTCGATTCCTCTTATTTGATAAACAGGGAAACTGAGGCATCAAGGAGGGACTGACTTATTCCCTTAGGCCATCAGGAATGGAGCTGAGGCTGGAACCCAGGTTTTTGGGCCCTTGGCCATGGCCTCCCAAGGCACCGTGACTTCAGCTCAGCTCGGGCCTGGAGTGGAGGGAATCCCAGCGCCCAGAGCACCTCGCGGTCAGGCGCCCACCTGTTTGATCTTTTAAAGCTGTACCAAAGGAACCAGGAAACGTGAGCGGGCCGGGGACCTCACCCCCTGAAGGATGGGTGCTGGGCTGCTCCATTCCCTGGGGCAGACTCAGCTGGGGTCTGAGGACCATGCCCACTGCTGGCCCATGCCCAGGCTGCGTGACCCACCCATGTGACCCATGCCCGCGGCCGCCACCATCACGAAAGGGTGAAGGGTGGCGTGGGTGAAGGCATCCTCCTCTAGGGAGCCCCTCCCCAAGCCCTGCGGCTCTACCTACCTCTGCAGCCCTGGCCCAAGGCCCGGGCCCACCACCGACGGGCAGCCGGAGGCTGAGGAACGGGGAGGGTCCTCAGAGGCAGGTGGGCGGCGAGGCAAGTCACAGTAAGGCGGCTCAGCACTGGGAGGGTTCCCTGGCTCCTGGGGCAGAGTTGGAGAGAGGAGGCAGCTCCTGGCCCACGTGGGGGTTCCCCTCCCCCTGGGCAGCCCCTCCCCCCAGCTGGCCACGGAGAAGAGTGTCCGGGCATCTCCTCCTGGGATCTCAGGCTTCTCAAGGAGAGCTGTCCGTCAGGCCGGCAGCGCCTCTGGGGACCCAAGCCGGGGGCTAGCAGAGGCACAGAGTGTGTGCAAGCACACGTGTGTGTACAGGTAGGTGTGCGTAGAAAGGCCTGTAGGTGTGCAAACGTGCACACGTGCATGTGTCTGCAAGGTGGCGGGGGAGCACATTAATGCACGTGAGCTTATTTCTACATGTGTGTCGGTGCGTGTGCGTGTGTGCCAGAGGGTGTGAAGGAAACAAAGGGGCCCAAACGGGTCTTCTGCGTCTGGAAGACAAGGTCAAGGGCAGAGCATGAGGAGGAGGGGCGAAGCCCACCTGGAGAGCTCAGGAAAGGGTCTGAGGGAGAAAGAGGAAGTCTGAGGGGACGGGAAAGTAAGACCTCAGAAGGGGAGGTTGGCCTTGCTCCAGGGGATGCGGGGGACACAGGGGGCTCAGCTCAGGAGGGTCCAGGACCTGGGGGTGGAGGTGGGGCCCTGAGTCGGTGGCCCTTCTCTCCCCTGCCCGCCCTCGGCCAGGCCACACCTGCAGAGGCACCTGCTGGGCTCACCCGGGGGGAACGGCGGCAGCTCACCTGCGGGAGGGCCCCCCCATTCCTCCCCACGTCGCCGGGGTGGCGGGCCCTCCCTGGTGGTGGGAGCCGGTGGCCGAGGCACCCTGCACCCCGCCTCCTCTCAGGTTACCTGGGCGGCGGGCTCTGGCGGTGGCGGCTGGCGGCTGTCAGCACCCTCGTCCCCGGGGGGCTCCGGCTCAGGCCCCCACGCTGCCGCCCTCCCAGGCCCCGACTCTGGGCCGTGGCGGCGGCAGCCGAGGCAGTGGAAACCTTAGAGGGGGCCGGCAGCGAGCAGGGGCCCCTCATTACTCTTTCATAAGCCGGGGCCCAGCCAAGAACAATGCGGGACATGAAACCGCAGGAACATGATCCCTGCCGCTCACCTGAGAGCCCGGCGTGGGGTGCGGGGGGGAGACTGGGCGCGGGCTCCCCAGGGACCCTGGAGCTCAGCGCTCAGGGCTGAGGCCACAGCCCGGCCACAGGGCAGGGTGGGCACCGGCGCCCCGAGTTCCGAGAAAGCCCCTGTGAGCGGACCCCTGGACGGTGCCAAGGAGTGGACCCAGGGTGTCTGCAGGGCCCTCCAAGCCAGAGGAGGCCCGTGCGGGTTCAGTTTCGCCCCCTGCCCTGGAGCCAGATTCTGATCACAGCTCGACAGCGGGAGGTGTCAGATCCACAGCCCAGCCTGGCGCCTTGGCCGCCCTGGGGACCTTGCCACATGAGCGAGGAAGCAGCTGGTTGGGTACCACCAAGGGGTCCAGCCCAGCTGGGCCCAAGCAGGACCCCCAGCCTGTCTCGGCACCTCCTCCCTACTTCCATCCGCAGCCCCCATCGCTGCCTATTGCCCACCTGAGCCGGCCCCATGGCCAGTCCCTGGCTCTGATTTCCCGTCTGGCGGGTCAGCACGGGCTCTGGCCTCAGACAGACATCGGGCCCAATCCTGGCGCCTCCACTTCCCAGCTGGGTGACCTCAGCCTGGTGGTTTCCCTCTCTGAGCCTGGTTTTCTCATTTCCAAAACTGGAATGATAAGATCCCTCCTAGGGACATCAGGAGGATTAAATAGGTCAGCATTTGTGAAGGACGGAGAACAGTGCCTGGTCTGCACATCTCCAATATAATAAATAATGTGAAGACATTAAATAGAATTTTATTAGTGTTGAATCAATAGAATGTTAAATACGTTTAAGAATAAATACATTGAGGGGCGCCTGGGTGGCTCAGTGGGTTAAGCCGCTGCCTTCGGCTCAGGTCATGATCTCAGGGACCTGGGATCGAGTCCCGCATCGGGCTCTCTGCTCGGCAGGGAGCCTGCTTCCTTCTCTCTCTCTCTCTCTGCCTGCCTCTCAGTGTACTTGTAATTTCTCTCTGTCAAATAAATAAATAAAATCTTAAAAAAAAAAAAAGAATAAATACATTGAAAGGGCTCCTGGGTGGTTCGATCCGTTGAGCATATCCACCTCTTGGTTTGGGCTCAGGTCATGATCTCAGGGGTCCTGGGATCGAACCCCTGGAAGAACCCCATGACAAGCCCCTTGTCGGGCTACCAGCTCAGTGGGGCGTCTGCTTGGGATTCTCTCTCTCCCCCTCCCCCAGCTCATGCTCTCTCTCTCTCTCTCAAATTAATAAATAAATCTTAAAAAAACAAAACAAAACAATAAATCCATTGAAAAGGGATGTGTGGTGCCTGGCAGACAGCAGGACCCTCCCCCCTAGCCCATCCTCCCTCTACAGATCCTTTCTGTGGTCTGGTCCAGGCTTCCTGATTTCCAGGGATAACCACTCACCACCCTGGCCTGGGGGAGGCTCTGCTGAGAGCAGAGAAGGGAGGCATCCAGCACCCAGACTCCTAGGGGAGCTAGAGAAAGCCTCAGGGAGAGGGCTGCCCTGGGACCTGGGCCCACGTCTGCACATTCCTGGTTAGCACATTTTAGGCACCTGGTCCTTATGTGCGAACACACGAGCTGGCCTAAAGTCTCAGCCCGGACTGACATAGAACTCAGACCTGTCTGAATCCAAATTTTTCCCAGTTCCACACTTGGCGTCTCCCCACCCGCTGCAGAAGGGCACAGGTGTCAGAGACAGACTGGCGGGGCATGTTTCTCTGAACTTGGCACTAAGGGGAGAGAGCTATTCTTGGAGGGATCAGCACATGTAGAAAATTCTCTCCCACGTTTATTTTTTGGGTCGGGAAGGAGGAAGAGAGGAAACTAACGTGTATTGAATTAGCCACATGTCCTTGGACTAAACGGTGCCACAGTGAGAAGGCTCTGTTGCCCCACTTCCCCTGTTAGGAGAGGGAAGCCAGAGACAGTAAGAACCAGGTCACACGGCTGGTAAATGGCAAACCTAGGACTGGGACTCTGGCTTGCCTGGCTCTGAAGCTAACAGGAACTTCCTTACGAAGGCCACTTCGTGGAGCCTAACATCCTGCGTGGAGCTGCCCCAGGCTCAGGAGGAGCCTTGGGACCCGCTGGGAATGAGGGAGCCATGGGTGGGAGGGGGGGTGTCAAGCCTGAAGGGGTCCATGGAGACTCACACTCCCATGCTTCTTGTAGCTTCTGTACCAGGAGTTCTGGGTTTACACATAGCGGGGCTTGGCCTAAGACCATGAGGATGGCAAAGTGAGAAAACCTCTCCCCTTTCACTCATTCAGTACCTCTAGGGACAAGTCTCCCGTAGATGCTGGGGTACCTTTAATGCCTCCCTAACACCTACCAATCTCTCTTTTTATTTTTTTAAAGATTTTATTTATTTATTTGAGAGAGAGACAATGAGAGAGAGCATGAGAGAGGAGAAGGTCAGAGGGAGAAGCAGACTCCCCGTGGAAACACAAGCCCGATGTGGGACTCGATCCCAGGACTCCAGGACCATGACCAGAGCTGAAGGCAGTTGCTTAACCCACTGAGCCACCCAGGTGCCCCCAGTCTCTCTTTTTAAAGAGAGACAGTGGGGTGCCTGGGTGGCTCAGTGGGTTAAAGCTTCTGCCTTTGGCTCAGGTCATGATCCCAGGGTCCTGGGATCGAGAGCCCCACATCGGGCTCTCTGCTTAGCAGGAACCTGCTTCTTCCTCTCTCTCTCTCTCTGCCTACCTCTTTGCCTACTTGTGATCTCTGTCTGTCAAATAAATAAATAAAATCTTAAAAAAAAAATAAAGACAGACAGCAAGACTCAGGCTTAAAGCCTTCAGCTGACAATACTCTCTAGTTAGAATTTAATGACCTTTCTGATTTTCTTCCTTTTCTTTCTTCCCTTTTCACCTTCTATATAAAGGATATACTTCTAGTCTCCTATTTATGGTGATGACATAAAGTTTTATTTTAGTATAAATTTTTTTAAAGGGTGTTTATTGAGGCGCCTGGGTGGCTCAGTGGGTTAAAGCCTCTGCCTTCAGCTCAGGTCATGATCCCAGGGTCCTGGGATCAAGCCCAGCATCAGGCTCCCTGCTCACTGGGGAGCCTGCTTCCCTTCCTCTCTCTCTGCCTGCCTCTCTGCCTACTTGTGGTCTCTGTCAAATAAATAGATAAAATCTAAAAAAAAAAAAAAAAAAGGAGTAGTGTTTATTTTAAGAATAATGAAATAAGGGGCGCCTGGGTGACTCAGTTGGTTAAACGATGGCCTTCAGCTCAGGTCATGATCCTGGAGTCCTGAGATCAAGTCCCACATCAGGCTCCCTGCTCAGCAGTGAGTCTGCTTCTCCCTCTGACATTTCCCCTCTCATTCTCTCTCTCTCAAATAAATAAATAAAAATAAAATCTAAAAAAAAAAAAGAAGGAGAATAAAACAAGTACTAGATTACATGAGGCCATGGCAAAAAAATCGCAAAAGCAGAAGGAGAATGACTTGCACTTGGGAAACACAACGTGGTCTCACCAGCTCATTGTACGAGGGCAGAACCTCTTGGTTTGGTGTCTGTGTTCGGCGACAAGTTAGTGGCCCACAAGGCGCAGCCTGTCACGGACACCCCCATCCCAGACCACCACAACCTCTCAGGAAAGCTGGCCTACCTCCTGCCTTGGTCTGTGGGCCTCCTCGGGGTGGAAGCAGCTTTGACAGCAGCTCTGGGCAAGCACGTTGACCTCAGAGTATTCACATGGGGCATTCCCAGTGTCTTCCTGCATATTGGTTAAGTCAGGCTTAAGTAGCTCCTGCGATCCTATGGGGGGACCTAGGAAGAATGGGGCGGGGGGAGAGGGCAAGACCCAGGTAACTGGCTGGCAGCGTCCCCCAGAACCCAGCCTTAGCTGCCCCCAGACAGATAAGGACTACATTCATGTAGCTGTTCATCCATTCACTTGGTAAACACTCATTAAGCACCTACTATGCACCAGGCACTCTGCCAAGCACTTGTCCCGAGATTTCTAGTCATCACTGCAGTGCTATTCAGAGTGTGTTCCAAGGACACTGCATTAGACTCAGCTGAGCTGCTCATAAAATGCTCATTCCTAGAGCTCCTGGCGGGCTCAGTCAGTGGAGCATGCGACTCTTGATCTGGGGGTTGTGAGTTTGAGCCCCAAGTTGGGCAAAGAGATTACTTAAAAAAATAAAAATAAAAATAAAAACATATTCCCAATTCCCACCCCAGAGCCACTCAGTGAGAATCTCTTGAAGGAGATCTGCAGTTGTGCATTTACAAGTTTCCCAGGCGATGTAATGCACCCCAAAGTTTGAGGACCCTGGCCTTAAAGTTACCACATTGTAGATGAATTCAATGCCAATTTCAGACGAAGCAACTAAGGCTCACCGAGAGTCCACACCTTGCTCTAGGCCCCAGGGGCTGATCTGGATTCCAGCCCAGGTCTGTGCCCCTCCCCACCCTCTCGGAGGTGGAAATGAGGGGCACTGGATCACACCGCCAGTTCACACAAGTTCCTTGGGCAACGCTGGGAGTGAAGCAAAAGGCCAGCAGGTATTTTCAGAGTTGAGGACAAAGTCATGGCCAAAAGTGAACCACCTCAGGTCACACAGCAAGGAGGCAGCCTGGTTTAGCCAAAAAGAAGCCCTGGTGCTCTGACTTGAGCACGGGGCCCTCCCATCTGGGTGAGGCCACTGAGGGCTCTGAGATGGGGGAGAAGAGGTAGACCCCAATAAGAGTGACTTGAAGATGCCTTTCTTGCTCACAGAGAGCCCCAGGAGGCAAGTGGCGCAGAAGATGAACCCATATTCCCAAACCCCAAGTACCCTGCGGTGCCCCCAGGTCATCTGCCCACACACTGGTCCTCACCTGGTGAGTTTCCTCCAAAGCATACCAGGACATAAGGCCTTGGTGGCCAATCTCAGCTGAGACCTGCGGAATTTCACATCCTCCCCTGGGGCAGCCAGGGCGAAGGTTCCCAGCTTCTCCACCATCAGACCTGGGGAGGTGGCAGGAGCCAGTGTGTGTGTGTGAGAGAGAGACAGGGGTACCCACTGGCCCCTTAATCCTCCCTGGGCCATCATCTCCCCGCAACGACCCTGCCCCATCGGTGGAACGGGGCGCGCACCGGTCCCGCCCAGCTTGGGCGGTTCTTTCCTGCTCTGACCACAAAAAGGACCATCGCCTGAGACAGAGAGGGCGGCTCATTTCCCTGGGGGATGTTGGGGGCTCTATTTCACGTGCCCCTCACTGCTCCCGCTTCCTCCTCCTCCTTTTCCCCAGACAATTGGCAGAATCCTCTAAAATGCACATTAGGTGTGGCTGTAACAATGAAAAACCTTCGGCGGACAATCATGCCCCACCCGGAGAATGGACTCCTGGACCTCTCCAGAGGGTCACCCAGTCCCTCTCCGTATGCCTCGCCCCTCTACCTTACCCCGGTAGCGTCTTCTCCCCGCCCCCGTCCCCCCTTTCCGCCGCGCAGTACTACTGACCTCGGCTCCGGTTTCCACGCACAGGGGGTACCGGGGTGGGGTGCTGGGGGTCACAGCTTCTATTTTAACAATGAATCAGATCTTCGCCCGGGAGGTGGACGAAGACCACTCCCCTGCCGCTCTTGCATAGGCTCGATCTAGGAGCCTCATTTACATAAAGGCTGCGGGATTGGACAACCCGAGGGCAAGGGGGCGGGGCGGAGGCGGGCGGCGCCCAGATGCCTCTGAGCGCGGGACCGGCCGCACGTCTAGCTTGAGCCGCTGCTGGGTCAGGGCTCCCAAGGGACCCTTTAGAGGGCTGGCAGTGATGGGTCTGGCTCCCCCTGATCTCTTTCCCGCCGGTGCATTCTCGATACAGTTCCCTGCACTTGCCTTACTCCAAATGTTGGGCTAGAGACTTAAATTCTCTGTGCCTCAGTTTTCCTATCTATAAAATAGGAAGAGTAGTAGTACCTGCCGGGATGAAACGAAATGCCCAGGGGTTTTCAGCCTCCATTCGCTCGCTTCCACTGATGCAGAACTCACTCACAAAATGTGCAACTCTCCTTTTTTTTTTTTTTAATCTGTCCCCCTTTTTTTTTTTTAATTTTATTTATTTATTTGACAGAGAGAAATCACAAGTAGATAGAGAGGCAGGCAGAGAGAGAGAGGAAAGCAGGCTCTCCGCTGAGCAGAGAGCCCGATGCGGGACTCGATCCCAGGACTCTGAGATCATGACCTGAGCAGAAGGCAGCGGCTTAACCCACTGAGCCACCCAGGCGCCCCTAATCTGTCCCCTTTTTAAGATAACATTTATTCTGTACTATGTACTGGCCCCTGTTCCAAAGTCTTCACATTCATTGGGATACAGTAACCCAAAGAGCTAAGTACCAAGATCTTCATTTCACTACAGCTAAGGACAATTAACTTGCCAGGGTCATACAGCTAGTACAAGACAGAGCCGAGACTAAAACCCTGGTGTGTCTGACTCCACTAGCCCCACAGAACATCTTCATTCACTAGTTCAAACTTTCACACGTATATCTGCTGGGCATTGGGGAGATGGCAACATGGATAAAATGTGCCTCCTGAGATGAGAACCCCACTGACCGGTGGAAGAGATAGCCCCTGAACAGGTCATCCTGGCCCAGGATGGAATGGGTTTAGTAGCAAGTTTAGTAGCAAGGATAATGAGCTTTTAGCTTGATCCCAGTTACTGTGAGCAAAACAGGAAGTTGTGAGACTGAGATTTGGCATCTGGATCTAGCACTTCTTGGCTATGTGATCTTGAGAAAGTTACTTGACCTCTCTGAGCCTGGTGTGAGTTAGACATTTGGTTTGAGTTTGAGGGTCAGGACACCGCTGGGGCACTTTAGCCACATCCCCCCACCCTCTTGCTCCCACCAATCAGTAAAACCTGGAGCTAACCCAGGGTGGCCCTCTTGACGTTTCAATTCATTAAATACTTATGGAGCTCCTACTTAGTTGTGTACTGAGGATACTTAGTGAACAAAAGACTGAATTTCGTGATTCCTTGGTGCTTACATTCTAGCGGAGACAAACAGACCCCCCAAAAGATAAAGATTTATTTATTTATTAGAGAGAGGGAGGGGGAGGAGGGGCTGAGGGAGAGAAAGAATCCCAAGCAGACTTCCCGTTCAGCAGGGAGCCCAGTACAATGTGGGGCTCTTCTCGGGGCTCCATCCCACAACCCTGAGATCAGGGCCCAAGCCGAGATCAAGAGTCAGGAACTCAACCCACTGAGCCGCCCAGGCGCCCCGATGCCAAACAAGATTAAATAAGCAAGATATGGAGTATGAAGGCTGGTGAGAGGTGCTAAGGAGAACCAGGAAGCCAGGAAGGGGGTGGAAGTGGCTGGGTGGGGCGGGTATTACACTTGAAATAAGGGGGTCAGGGAAGGCCTCGCTGAGATGGTGACATCCGAGCAAAGCCCTAGGGGAGAGGGAGTGAGGCTGCCGGCCCCGGGGGGATAAACAGTCTGGTGGAGGGGGACCAAGTGGTGAGGTTGAGGAGGGGGAGAGGGGAAGGGAAAAGTCAAGGGGCAAGCCAGGGGTTGTCCCGAGGGCTGCCCCTAGCTCTGGAGCCGCCTGGCTGGGCCCTGAGGGCAGGAGGAGACAGCAGGGAGGTGGGCAGCAGCCGGCAGAGTGGAGGAGAGATGACTGGAAGGAGGCAGGAGGAGGGGGCCAGGGAGCTCCGGGGACTACTGGAAGAGGTCACCCTCTTGGGGGTGGGGGGACAGTGGCTCTAAGACTGGTTGAGGGTAACAGTCCCTCCTTTTCCCCCGAGGGGGCAAAGCCGGCCTCTCTGCGTACACAGTCGGGTTTCTCCCAACACCTCCCTGTGAAGAGAAGGACAGCTGTCACCATCCGCATCATGCAGCAGTGAAACTCACGCCGGCTGAAGCAAGTTGCCCGAAGCTGCTCAGTTACTTGTTGACAGAGCCTGGTCTAAAAAACACACTCCCGGAGTCCTGTGGTGTGGCTCAGATGACTCAGGGTTAAGGACGCAAGGCAGCCAGGGCAGTGTGTCACCCTTGTCACCATTTATTCTGGTGACGCCACCCCCCTTCTGCTCCCTGCAGGGTCTGCGCCTGCTCACCTCCACCTTTTCTCATGCTCTTCCCCGTGGCCAGGATTCGCGGGTGGGATGGTGGTGGCTAAACCATCACGAACACTTCTAGCCCCACTCCACCCCTCTGACCTCAGTTTCCTCCCAGCCCACCATGTCCACAGGCCTGTCGGAGGATCCCACGCTGTGTGCGGGCCAGGTAGACATGCCGGGGCGGGGGGCGGTGGCCCCATGGAGCAGAAGCAGAAAGGCCCAAGTGTCTCACAGGGTCACCAGGGCTGACTCCAGTGCACGGTGACACTGGGAAGTGGTGATCGGGTGCAGCCAGGCCTACTTTTACTGAAGAAGCCAGAAACCCGAACTTCCGCATGAAATTGCAACATCTGAAAATATGGCAAAGTCAACCTATTTTGGTTTTGGTTTTCGCCTCAAAAAATTGGGTAAACATTCAGAATCGTTGCCTTTCACAGAATTCTTCTTCTTCTTCTTCTTTTTTAAAGATTTTATTTATGTATTTGAGGAGAAATAGAGAGAGAACATGAGTAGGGGAAGGGGCAGAGGGAAAGGGAGAAGCAGATTCTCCACTGAGCAGGCAGCCCGACGTGGGGCTCGATCCCAGGACCCCAAGATCATGACCTGAGCCAAAGGCAGATGCTCGATGGATTGAGCCACCCAGGTGCCTCTAGTCAAGCTGTTTTTAAATACTCTGTGAGTCAAACCAAACTAATGTTCAGGCCTTCTATCCTATGCAGTGTTTCTGAAATGGTAAATCATAGATTTTTCATTCCCTTAGTGATAACTTAAATGCCACCCCCTCCAAGAAGCCCTCCCTGGTTTCCCCAGCCTTAAGGTCTCACTGCACTGAGCAGAGATCCTGTGCAGGACCCACATGGTTCCTGGGGCGTCTTTCCCATTCTGGACCTTGTGAGGGCGCCCCTTGAAGGTAAAACTCAGCTTGTTCGCCAGACAGTATTAATGTCTGTATCTAGGGAGTGACCTGCTTCCTGAGGGGGCCACCTCCATGTACCTCAACTGCAAAATGGGCTTAATGGAGTTGCGTAGCCTGTGGGGTTACTGTGAGAATTCAGAGTTAAACCCTGTAAAGAGTGACTGGTATACTGGGATGCTTGGGTGGCTCAGTCGGTTAAGCTGCTGCCTTCAGCTCAGGTCATAATCCCAGGGTCCTGGGATTGAGTCCTGCATTGGGCTTCTTGCTCAGCGGGGAGCCTGCTTCTCTCTCTGCCTCTGCCTGCCACTCTGCTTGGTTGCGTGCGCTTTCTCTCTCTCTCTCTCTCTCCCCATGTCCCCGCAACAAATAAATAAAGTCTTTAAAAAAAAAAAAAAAAAAAAGAGTGGCTGGTATACAGTAAGTGCTCAATAAATGCTACCATTATTCTCTCTCCTCCACTGAGTCCCTACAGCTACAGCTCATGAAATATAAGTGGCTGGAGGGCAGGGACCACCCCTTCTTGCTCATCAATGTACCCCAGTGACTGGGACTTCAGAGGTGCTCAATAAATACTTGGCAAGAGAGTGAATGGCTGCCTGCATGAAAGGAGGGCCTCCCAGCCTCTCCTGGAATAACTACAACCGTGTCTTGGAGCCTCCACACTGCCACCAGGGAGATCTCTCTAAATCAATCACTGACCCTGACTTGCCCCTGGCGACTCCCCAGCCCCACCTCAGGGGCTCCCACTGCCCACAGGATAAGGGTCTAGGTCCTCAGCTCAAGTCTGAGGCCTTTCAGGGTCTGGGGCCCATGGGCCTCTGCAGCTGCTTCCCCACCTTTGGCTACTCCCCACCTTTGCTCACCAGGGCCTTCTACCTGCCCATCCCCTCCCTCAGCTGCCTGGCCAACCCAGATCATCTTTCAAGATTCAGATCAAGGCTCACCTCCTCTCGGAAGCCTTCTTGGATGCCTTCCTCTCTGCCTCTGGGTTGTAAGGATGCCTGCTCTCTGACACTTTGTTGAACCCCTGACCTCCAGAGGGACATCCATGTGTCTGTCCCTCCGTGGGATGCAAGGACCATGTCTTATTAGCTGTGACAGATAACTTCTGACATTATGTAAGTGGAGACTCAGTTTTCTCACCTGTCAAATGGAGGTAATTTCCACTTTGCAATGCTTCTGAGTTAATAATGTGACCAGCACATGAGAAGTGCTTGATAAATTGCTTTTCCCATCTGCTTTCTCTTGGTTGTTATTTGGCAATCGTGCTAACTAGGGTGCAAGGGAGAGGGCAAAGTTCGCCCAGGACAGATGGATGTGGTGAAGGGAAGGGGAAAAACAAAAAGAAAAAACAGATTCAGAAGCTTGCAGACAGGCAAACATGGCAGTGCAGCCAAGAAAATTCTAGAACAGATTATTCCAAGGGTTATTGGGAGCACCTGTGGGGTGGGGGATTGGGTCCCATGTCACTCAGCCAGGACCGGCTCAGGACCTATGGGGAGATGGGCCCTGTGCCAGGAGCAGACACAGCAACTTCAGAGAGACCCAACTTCTCACTCAGAAGGCCCATGGTCTGGGGGCCCCTGGGTGGCTCAGTGGGTTAAGCCTCTGCCTTTGGCTCAGATCATGATCCCAGGGTCCTGGGATGGAGCCCCACATCTGGCTCTCTGCTCAGCAGGGAGCCTGCTACCCTTCCTCTCTCTGCCTGCCTCTCTGCCTACTTGTGATCTCTTGTCTGTCAAATAAATAAAATCTTAAAAAAAAAAAAAAAGGCTCATGGTCTGCTAGTGGGGACAGAGGGGACAGACATAAGCGGGTTACAGATGTGGTCAGTGTTCACGAGAAGGAAACACAGTATCACTGGAGCCCACGTGGGGAGGGGGTGGGAAGGATCGATTCCCAGGGCTGGGGGAGGGGTCAGGGAAGGCTTCTCTGAGGAGGTGGCTCACAGGCAGAGTGAGGCGTGAGCAGCCCGTGAACATCTAAAGGGTGTCTCCGTCTCCGACTTCTGCAAGGTGTCAGCTTGAGACCTGGGAGACTTTTGTCATGCTGGCGCCGCTCACAACGGAACAGGCAGCGAGGTCTCCAGCTCAGGACAAACTGGGAACCCCAGGCCAGAGCCACTGAGGTCGACAGTTCAAACCTGGTGGCTCCGAGCCTCTGAGGTCCGGGGGACTTCAGAGAGCAGGAAAGCCTCAGCTTCCCTGGCATGGAACCCTCTTCTCTATAGCTCTGGGGCCAGGCGGGCAGGGCCAGCAGGACCCCCACTCATCCCCCTGCAGAGGACTCAGCCACCTGAAAATACATCCTGTCCTACCGGGAGGGTCTTGCCTCTACAAGCTGAGAGGCCCTGCTCCTTCTAGTAGCATCGGGGAAGTTCACCACAGTAACCAAGGAACAGAAAAGCGAGTGTCTGCTGTGGCTTTGGTTCCGTACAGCTGGGTCATGACAGTCCTTTCCTTATGTATCAGGCTTCTGCGGGAGACTCTGCTGCTTGTATCCAAGATTTTTATTTGAGAGGCAGAGAGAGAGTGCCAGTGAGAGGGAGAGCACGGGCAGTGGGGAAGGGCAGAGGGAGAGGAAGCAGATTCCCTAGGGCTCCATCCCAGGACTCAGGGGGTCATGACCAGAGCCATCCAAGTGCCCCACACAACCCTCAATTCTTATTTGGGAACATGGTTCCCCAGAATGAACCACAGGACCCGGCCTTCCCCATAGCCAGGAGCTCCCTCTTCCTCCTACCCCTTGTCTTTGCCTCTGCCCAATCCATGGCACAAAACAAGCGTCAAATGTTCTTTAAAAAAGGGAGGGACATGTTCTTCAACCCTTCCTCCTTCCTGCTGGCTGAAAGGCAAGTATGACGGCTGGAGCTCAAGCAGCCATCTTGGACCATGAGGTGGAAGCCACAGGTTGAAAAAGGCACAAAACAAAGAGCTAAAAGCCTGCCATCCCAGCCTCCCAAGTCCCCATGCCCCCAGCTCCAGGCTAGTTATTTCCCTGTTAACCTCTGATATAAGCCTGTTGTTTTTAAAATTTGTTTTCTATTGTATATAGCTAAACTGAATCCTTCTTTACACTGCTCCTAGAAGCCCCAAGGCCAGGAGGCCCACCAGATGGGAGAGCGGCGAGGAAAGAATCCTGGTGTGGAGCACGGAGAGAGAGGCTCCGGGGAGAAAAGGCAAGTCCTCCAGAGGGCTCTGATTCCGCCACTTCCGATCGCAAGATGGGACAAAATCGCAGACTCAGTCTCCTTGGGCTGTTGTGAGAATTGACGGTGCACACAGAAGAGCGCGAATGAGAATTTAATATTTTTAAACATCACAACGTGTAGATCTAAATGGTAAATGACCCTGTGGCACTGGGGACGGGAGAAGAGCTGTGGGTCAGCCATCGCAGGGGTCAGCAGAGGCCGGGATGCCAGGGGCTGCAGGAGGTGGCTCGTGCTCAGGGCTCCTGGCAGCCTTGGGGCAGCCCTAGGAAGGGGGTGTCTTGACTTCTTACTTGTGGGGATATGCCCAGAGAGGTCAGCACAGCAAAGTGCCCACACAGAGGCCAAGTGGCAGAATGAAGATTCAAACCCACGCCCACCCCTGTGCACTAATCCCTTGGGCCCAGGATGTATTCTGCTCCCGGGGGGCGGGTGAGGGCAAGGCTCACACTCCCCACCCCGGGTTGAGCACTAGAAGCACCCGGCGAGCTTGCTAGCAGGCCCCAGCCTCTGCCCAGGATGGATGCAGCCCAGCAGAGCGAGTCACCCCACCCCAAGAAGAGGGAAGCTAGCAGGAAGAGCCAGTGGAAGAGCCAAAGGGCCGGGTCACAGTGTCTCCCACCCATACGCCCTGAGCTTCGCGTTCCCATGTCCAGGTGTGGCCTTCACACAGGCACCAGATGTCGGGTCTGGATGGTGACACGGGAGAGTGCCAGTCCCCCCGAGACACAGCCTACGGAGCCCCTGTTCCTGAGCCTCCCCAACGGCAGCCCTGCGTGGGCTGAGCAGAAAGAAGCCCGCTTTGGGACTTCAGCTCCCCTCCTGCCAGCAGCCCCACCCCCACCCCCACCCCGGGGCCAGGTGGGACATGTAGCTTCTCCTGTCACCTTCCTGTCTCTCACTGGTCCCCAGCTGGGTGGGGACCAGTGAGAACTCCTGGAACTCACCTGCTCCCACCACTTCAGTTCCGGCTGAAGAGAGGCCAGGAAGGGACAAACCCAGAGTCGCAGCCAGTAAAAGGGGGAGTCTGGCACCGCGCCCCTGCCCCCCGCCCAGCAGCGGCTTCTCGCAGCGGTGGGGTGACTGGATTCTACCACTTTCTCACACCCACACGGACACTGCTGGACCGTGAGGGTAGACCCCCTCGCCTGACCATTTCATCTACCTCAGAAGCCGGCCCCTGGCACGTGGCGTGAGGGTCAGGGACAAACAAGACCAAGAGCGCACTCAGCTTCACAAATCTGATGACGGCTCCGTGCGGACACAGATAAGAAGATGCCCACGATTCGGCTCTGAAGGCTCCTCCCGCCGGGAGCCACCTCTCAGCTGCCTGCCCCCTCCCGAGTCCCAGCTCCGGGCCAGAGGTGCTGGCCTCCCAGGCCTGGGCCGCAGAATTGCCCCCTTGGGGCTGGGTTCCTGGGACAGCCAAGCTTTCAGCCCGGGCTGGGCACAGCCTGGTTCTTGGGGCTCACTCTGCGCCGTGCCGGGCCATGCCTGTCAGCCGGCGGCGCTGGGTCTTGCTCGTACGGGTGGCACTTGGGGGCTTCTTGGTGGAGTCCGGGGCCCGTCGGGGACGTTTCCTCTTGGTCTTCTTGCGGCTGTGTGCGTGCAGTGATGCCGTGAGAGCGGAGATCCTGTAGGAGGTGCGAGGCTGGTGAGGCTGGGGCCGCATTTACTCTCGGGGCGTGCGGGGAAGGTTGGGCCGGGGAGGACGACGGACCGCCTGACTCGCGGAGGAAGTCATACAGGCCTGGAATGCCGGGAACACCAAATCCATGCCAAAGGCGGCCGCTCGGATCCCAGAGGGCCTGCCAGTTCCTCGGCTCATAAAAAGCGCCCTTACCACAGGCACTAAGGACACCCATGGATGGCCACTGTTGGGGAGGAGGGACACTCGACAGGCAGAGCAGAGTCGCTGCCCCATGCCACCCGCCACCGGCCAGCCAGAGGTGGCTCCACCGGCCCCGTCACCACTGTCAGTCACGAGGAAGCAGAAGCCTAGGGGAGGACAGGCCAGGGCTCACCGCTGGGACAGGAGGGGATCTCTGGATTTCCGGGGTAAGGCTCTGGTCGGCTTTTCCGTGGAGGACACCTCTTCCTCGGGCCTGTGGCCAGTCCCTTGCTAAAGAAGCAGAGAACAAGGACTGTCACACAGAGCGGTAGATCAAAGGACCTGACACCAGCTGTCCCGGCTCTGCCAGGGAGGGGCACGTCCTGCTGCCTGGAGGCCTGGCTCAGGGCTCAGAGAAGACCACAGTGGACAAGCCACACACAGCCCTGCAGCAGAGATGACACAGGAAGAGCCGAGTTTCCCAGCCTTGTGCCCTTCCTTCAGCTGTGAGCGTCCGCACGTCCGCTGCAGAGGCCAGGAGGACTCAGAAGAATGAGTGTGAGATAGAGAAGGAGCGGGAGCGCAGTAGGGACGCCAGAAGCGCTGGCTCTGGGCTCCCCCGTGGCAGGAGACGTGCTCTGCCGTGGACTGGGGATGGACAGGGACTGAAGGGCCCACCCCACCCAGACGGACGCTGCTCCAACGGAAACAACCGTTTCGAGAGACAGTACTTCACTGGGAGGCTTTCTGATTATTTTAGTGACATTCTGCTCTATTTATTTCCTTTTTTCTTTTTAACTTTTAAGACCTTTTAATTTTGTTTTTGTTGTTGTTGCTGTTTTGAGAGCTTATTAGGCAGTGCTGACTGTGTTAACATTTCCCTCGCGCTCCCAAAGCCTCTCCCTCGCTCATGCTCCCCAGCAGCTCGTCGCCGCCACCGAGGGGGAACACCGGGTCACACCAACTCAAGCAAAACAACACAACACGCTGCTGCTTCACCTGAAAGCAGTGCTTTCCTCTGCCCTTTCTGGAAGGCTCCGTGACTCCCGATCAGGGCCCACCGAGCGCTTTTAAAAAGGGGATCCTGGGGCACCTGGGTGGCATAGTCAGTTAAGCGTCTGCCTTCGGCGCAGGTCATGATCCCAGGGTCCGGGGATTGAGCCCCGCATTGGGCTCCCTGCTTGCCAGGAAGCCTGCTTTTCCCTCTCCCACTCTGCCTCCGGTGTTCCCTCTCTCGCTGTGTTTCTCCCTATCAAATAAATAAATAAAATCTTAAAAAATAAATAAATAAAAGGGGGATCCTTTTTTTCTTTTTTAAATGTTGGTTGCAGGGGCACCTGGGTGGCTCAGTGGGTTAAAACCTCTGCCTTCGACTCAGGTCATGATCTCAGGGTCCTGGGATCGAGCCTCACATCAGGCTCTCTGCTCTGTGGGGAGCCTGCTTCCTCCCTCTCTCTCTGCCTACTTAAGTAAATAAATGTTGGTTGCAATTTGTGAGTCTCTCCCCATTCACAGCTGCAAACTCACCGTTCGTGTGCGTGGCTGGGCCATGTTACTGCTGTGCCCACGTACTGGAGTGACCACCACACACCCCTATCACCAGTGCTTCCCTTGGATGGACCACTTTTACACTCTCAGCAATGCCACGAGACAGGTGTTATCACCCAGGACTCCACTGCTGCACCCCCTCCCAACTTACTGGCGAAGATACCTGCCCATGTGCCCAAAGCCGCTGAGTCATAGAACCGGCTTCGACAAGCCCCAGGGTCAGGGATTTTGTCCAGGCCGGAAAGAGTGCCCAGGAGGGAAAGAGCCCCTGCACTGGAATCCCCGTAACGGGGAGCAGCACTCAGCACTGCCGACAGGCCGTCTGCACCTGGGACCCATCTTCCCTAGGGCTGGAAGTTATACCTACCTCCAGTGGAGGCAATCCCAGCAGGCGGGCCCCCGAGAGGTCTAGGTCGCTGATGGTGGTCACGGTGACTGTGTGGTTGGGGTGGTCATACTGCACCGACTCTGTCTTTGCCGTCACCAGCCTGTCCAGTTCATCTGCCTCCTCTGCGCAAGGTGGGCACAGAACCGGGTCTCAGCCTCAGAGCGCACGTAACCGGACTATCACCCCCTGCCCAGCCCTAGAGTGCAGTGGCCCCTCTCCAGGAAGTCACCAGCTCCAGAGTCCGGCCTGCAGACAAATGTAAATGATTCAACTCCTCCCTTGATGCTTCGGGGAGACCTCAGACCATCTGGTTCTCATCTAGGAAAAACCTGGTGTGACCCCAGCAGCTGCTGCTGCCCCCTCCCCTCTATCCCTAGTCCGTCCAGGCCTCCGGAACTGGGCTTTCTGTTCAGGGTCACTTCACCAAGAGGCTGGTCCTCCCTGTGTCTGTCTGATCCACTCACTTTTAGAGGTCAGTGAAGACCACCCCTGGCCCTTGCCTCACCACCAAGACCCCTAGAGCTAGGGAAGTTAGCTTCTGACCAGCCCCCACACCTCTCCGCTTCCACCCAACAAAAGAATAAATAAGCCTAGGCCTGTTGGCCTGACCCCCAAGGTCAGGGGACTTACCCAGGGCCTCCTCTCTCTCTGCCAGCATCTTCAAGTATTCCTGATGCCGCTGAAACCAAAAGGGAAGGGAACACAGTTGAGTGTGGCCTCTCCTGCCAACCCCAGGCAGGAGCGCTGCTCGTCTCCAGGGTGAGTGAGACCATGACGGACTGACTCCTGGTGAAACACCAGAAGATTCCATCCTCAACCTTCCCCAGACCAGGGCCCACCATGATTCTACCTGTACAGACTGTTCCCCACGCCTTCCCTCATTCCTGCAGATGCCCCTATTAAGGCCATCCAAGGATGCAAACCCCTTAAGAGTCAGATTTTATACACACACTCTCTCTCCCTCCCTACCCCCATTCCCGCACCCTTCCCCGCCCTTTGCACCTCCTCCCGGAGCTTCTTCTGCTCCTCCTTGAGCCGGTGCTTGATCTCCTCAATGGCTGCCTTCTTCCGCTCTACCTTCCTCTTATGGAAGCCAGTCAGGTACTCCCTGCAGGAGAGAAGCATGAAGAGTCAGGAGGAGACACAAGGAAAGAAAGGCTCATGCCAGGAAGAGAAAAACCCCTAATACCGTACGCTATAAAAATGTACACAGGGGTGCCTGGATGCCTCAGTCGTTTAAGCGTCTGCCTTTGGGCAGGTCAAGGTCCCAGGGTCCTGGGATCAAGTCCCATATCGGGCTCCCTGCTCAGCAAGGAGTCGGCTTCTCTCTCTCCCTCTGCTCATCCTCACCCCCACCCGTGCTGCTTCTGTGTGCTCGCTCTCTCTCTCAAATAAATTTTTTTAAAAAGTGTGTGTCTTACCTCAAGTATTCCTCACAACAACCTATGTGGTAGGTAACCGATCCCCATTTCACGCATGGGGCCACTGAGGCACAGAGAAGCGAGGCTGTTTGCCAAAAGTCATAGAGAGTGTAAGGTCCGGAGAAAGAGGGAGATGCTACCTCTTCCATCCACCTCCCTCCAGGGCTCTCAGCCTCAGGTAACAGGGCCAGGTACGTGAGCAGGACAGGTGGGGCCCCTTCTATGTTGCCAGATTCCTTGACCCAGTCAATTAAGCCACTTCTAGTAGGCTCTTAAGGACACCCTCACACGGGGCGCCTAGGTGGCTCAGTGGGTTAAAGCCTCTGCCTTCTGCTCGGGTCATGGATGATCTCAGGGTCCTGGGATGGAGCCCCGCATCAGGCTCTCTGCTCAGCGGGGAGCCGCTTCCCCCTCTACCTCTGCCTGCCTCTCTGCCTACTTGTGATCTCTCTGTGTCAAATAAATAAATAAAATTAAAAAAAAAAAAAGAGCACACCCTCACCCCGTCGTCCACAAACTTTCCACTGGCCTGGCACCCCATTTCCCCAGAACACCTGCCCCCCGACCCATCTGTAGGGCCCGTGGGTGCCCCCGCACCCCGCATTCCCCTCCCCTATCTGATCGGGGCTCCTCATCTCTCTAGTGCTGGCCGCATCATTTCCAAAGGTTCTGGGGCCCCAACACGAGGCTTTTCGCTGACTACCACATGGCAAAGTGGCGCTCTGAGCGGGAAACATCTGATGCTTAGGGGTGCAGCTCGGGCGTCCTGAGATCTGGCACCCACACACCGAAGGAACTCGGGACACCTGTGATGCGGGCATAAATCAACTTAAGCGACGCTCGTCTCACTCCCTCCTCATTCATCAACAACAGCTGAGTCTACCGCGTGGGGCGCCGCCGGGCTGGGTCCGGAACGTCCACGCCTCAGCTCCGGGTCCCCAAACCCGCCCTCCCGCTGCGCGCGCAGCAGGAGCCAGGCCAGCCCGAGCGCCGACCGAGCGAAGGGAGGGTGGGGCGGGCGATTCCATCCCCTGGGCGCGGGGGCCGAGCGCGGCCGCTTCCATTCCGCAGGGGAGGGGGATGCCGGAGGGGAGCCGGGCCACGCCGGGAGGGAGGGGCCGGAAGGGACCTCTGCGTGAGCATCAGCCGCCCGCCCCGGCCAGCGGCCCCAAGGAAATCCGCTCCAGCCTTGACACTCACCGCCGCTTCTCTTCATCAAAGCTGAGAACGAGCCGCGGCCGCCGGTCGTCGCCATCTCGCTTCTTCTTCTTGTTGCGGCCCATAGCTGCGAGGCCTCCGGCGGCGCGGTTCCAGCACGCCTCAGAGACTTCCGGGTGTATCCTTCTTAGCCTCTCGGGCACGTGTCGCACTTACGCTCCTCAGTTCCGTTGCTCAGGCCCCGCCTTTTAAAGGGGCCGCGGACCCCGCCTCCCGGTGCGTACTTTCTGAGTGTAACAATCAGATACCTACCCCTCCTAGGTGATTCCTAACCCCAGTACCCCTCCTAGGCCAGCAACGGAGAAAGAGACGTCCCAGAGTTTAGCACGGTGCCTGGGCACGCAGTAGCCGCTCCATACGGAATTAGCAAATGGCCAAATATTGTTGATCGTACTTCTGATTCTGATGTCAAATCGTTAGTGGTCTCCATGAACCCATTTCTGGCGCCACACTCCCTGGATTAGAATCCTGGTACTCCCAATTACAGCTGTGGTTCTGCACTGATTGCCTTCGCTTGGCCACAATTACCCTATTTGTAAAATAGGGATAATTATAGTGACTTTGGTAGGGTTGTGCAAGACAATGGTTTTCAAACTTCGGCGTTTATCAGGATCCCCTGGAGGGCTTGCTGAAACCCAGACCGCTCGGCCCCACCCTAGAGTTTCTGATTCCGCGGGTCTACAGTGAACCCCGTAATCTGCAACACTAACAAGTTGTCAGGGGATGTTGGAACTCCTGGCCCACACTGTGAGAACCACGATGAGGAGGACACGTGAGTTGTGTAACATTGTGTGTAAGTAACACGTGCCACACTAGTGTTTGCTACACAAGCCATCTCCCCTCTCTGTGCCTCCGTTTCCCCCGGTGTGGCCTGGGGGTGTCATAATAACACAACCTTTACGGAAGATGAGCGCGGGTGTGTGAAGGCATTCAGTAAACCACCACCTGAAGGGGAATCTTAGTAACTGGGATCGTATGCCTGAACGCCCCATTCTCAATTTTCATCCCTGCAGCGGCGCTGCGGCGGGACGGCTGCCCTCGCCTTGAAAGACTGGCCAGTCTGGCAGAGCTGGTGATCATTATAGCGCAGGGGTGGTACCTCTCCCGCGGGGAGCCCAGGAGGCTGCCAGAGGGCCACCAGAGGAAGTGACCCCAGAACGGGCTGAGAGTAGGAATATCTGAAGATTATCAGACTCTTAAAGCACCCCCCCCTTCTCCTTGGACAAGTGACTGGGGCCGGGAGATAAGTAAGTATACATGTATTGAGCACCTACTGTGTGCCAGGCACCCAGAGAAGGGACCTACCTGTTCTCTCAGAAAGTGGAGGCAACTTGTCGGGGGTTACAGGACTAGTCTGTCTCCTCCTGTGCTGAGGAATGTTCTCAGGGTCTCCCGTGGATTATTCCAGTGAATCCTCACAAGGGCCCTGTGAGGTCGGTGCTTGTGCCTTCCCTCCTCCCCTCCCTTCCTTCCTCTCTCTCTTTTTATTTTTTTTTTAAGGTATTTATTTATTTATTTGAGAAAGTGTGAGCAAGAAAGAAAGAGGGAGTGTGCAGGCAGGAGCTGGGGGAGAAGCAGAGGGAGAGGCAGAAGCGGGCTCCCCGCTGAGCGGGGAGTCCCATGTAGGGCTCGATCCTACGACCCTGAGATCATGACCTGAGCTGAAGGCAGAGGCTTAACCGACTGAGCCACCCAGGCGGCCCTCTTTCTTTTGTTTTAAAGATTTTATTTTTTTTTAGCTATCTCTACACCCAAGGTGGGGCTTGAACTTACCATCTAGAGATCAAGAGTGTCGTGCTGCCCCGAGCCAGCCAACTGACCCTCCTGGTGCTGTTTCCAAGGCCGTTATACAGGTGAGGAAAGGGAGGCTCAGGCGGGGAAGTCGCCCAGTAGGTAAGCGGTGTATGGAGCCGTTCTCCGGCTGCTGCCCTCGCTGAGCTTCCAGGCTAGGGAGATCAGGGAGCTCTGGGCGGTTGGTTGGCCCTTGTAGCCCACCTAGCCGTTGCTGCCTGCCTGCCCTCCCCCCGGGGTGGGGGTGGCAGAGCGCTCCGGGAGGCCTCCTGTGCAAAAGCCCCCACCCAGTGCAGCGTGAAGCCCTCCACCTCAGGCAGGGACCATTGCTTCACACTTCCCAGGGGATTTCAGATCCCCTTGCCCCAGGAGAGGAGCCAAGGGACTGGGACCACACCCAGACTCCAGACTCCAGAAAGACACTCCAGAAACACCCACCACTCTTTGGGGGTGCCTGGGTGGCTCAGTCTGTCAAGTGTCTGACTCTTGGTTTGGGCTCAGGTCATGATCTCAGGGTCATGAGAGGGAGCCCCAGTTGAGCCCTGGGTCAGACCCCTGCCCAGTCAGGAGTCTGCTTCTGTCCCTGGCTCTCTGCCCCTCCCCCTACTTGGGCACGCGGGCATCTCTGTCAAATAAATTAATAAATCTTAATAATAATTCTTTGAATTGGTTTCACCTTGAATCACTTTTTTGTTTATTGAGCATCTACTTGATGTGGAAGATAAAGGCACAAGAAAAAAATTACTAAATTTGCTGAGTAGGCACAGCCCATTGACAAGTCCTTGGAACAGGCAGAGTGACAGTTCCTAGGGACTCAATGTTAATGCTTTGCTAAGGACAAAATCTTAGCCCAACTCTTTCCCCCACCTATAAGTCTACTTTAACATACAAAAATTCCTTTAGAAATTTCTTTTATGTTGGGCACCTGGGTGGCTCAGTTGGTTAAGCAACTGCCTTCGGCTCAGGTCACGGTCCCAGAGTCCCGGGATCGAGTCCCGCATCAGGCTCCCAGCTCCACGGGGAGTCTGCTTCTCCCTCTGACCTTCTCGCCTCTCATGCTCTCTCTCACTGTCTCTCTCTCAAATAAATAAATAAAATCTTTAAAAAAAAAAAAAGAAAGAAAGAAAGAAAATTTCTTTTATCTCTAAACCCCCAAGATATGTGTTGGCAATCATCCCCAAGCATATGGCCCACCGGTATACATCTGGAGGGTCTCATGACTAAGGTTTTACTAGACAGTAAAATGACCTTTTTCCTAATAATAGCTAGCCCCCTCAAGGTCCTGGAAACCTTGCTTCCAAGTTCCTTAGAGACTTAAGCTTTCCCTAACCCCCTACCAACTAGAAAGTATATAGTGGGCCACTTTTTATGACTCCGGTGCAGGTCTTTCTGCCCCCAGGTCCTGTTGCTGTGCTTTAATAAAACCACCGTTTTGGGGGCACCTGGGTGGCTCAGTGGGTTAAGCCTTTGCCTTCAGCTCAGGTCAGGATCCCAGGGTCCTGGGATCAAGCCCTGCTTCAGGCTCTCTGCTCAACGGGGAGCCTGCTTCCTCCTCTCTCTCTGCCTGCCTCTCTGCCTACTTATGATCTCTGTCTGTCAAATAAAAAAGTAAAATCTTTTAAAAAACAACAACAACAACAACACCTTTTTTGCACTAAAGACATCTCAAGAATTCTTGTCCGTTGGCTTCAAACTCTAACGTCTTTCCTACTTCACTACTGTGTGCTAGGAACTGGGCATTTCTCCACCTTATCTCAGCTAATCCTTGCAACAGCCCCATGGGGTAGATAAGAGTATTCATGCAACATGATGTTGAAGCAACTGAGGTTCAGAGAGTTCTCTCCTAACTGATCCAGGGGCACACAGGGATGGAGCTGGGGTTTGAACACAAGATTGTTTGACTCCGAGCCCAGATACGGTGGTTTCCTTTCCTCTCTGCCCCAGGACTTTCCTCTGCCAGGTTGTAGTCCCTCCCAGTCCTGGAGTATTGTGGGAGTTCAGCGGGTCTGTCCAGAATCTGTGGCGCTGAACCAAGAAGACCAGAGAAAGGAGGTCCAAGAGACACTTTCTCTGACGTCCAGCAGAGGGCGCTCCGTCACAGCCAGACTTCCAAAGCCGTTTCTCTCTGGCTGGCCCTGGAGATTGCCTGAGGCTCGGGGTAGCTCCCAGCGTGTACACTCCATCCTCCTGGGCTCTCCTCTAGAGACGTGCTTCCCCCTGAGATGGGGATTATCCACCCAAAAGGGCTCAGGTGCAAATAACGACCCCCATTTTACAGATGAGGAAACTAAGGCTGGGGGGTGGGTGGCGGAGCGCCACCCTGGGTCCCACAGGTCCCACACTAGGTCCCACCTAGTGCTGGCTCTCCTGGAGACCGAAATTGGCCAGGCTCCCACCCTCCACACGTCAGGTGACAGCGCCCTGTGGTTTGGGGGGAGCCCGTGGGACGTTTTCATACTAAGTCATCCTGAACATTGGCTCAGGTCTAGGGGCTGTTTCCCAGGGAGGTAGGGGCCCTGGAACAGGGAGCAGGAAGCAAAAAGGAGCCAGGGGATGGTCAGTCTGCCGGGTTGCCTGGCCCTCATCCCAGGTCCCATCACTTATATAAGTGAGTATGCTGGGCTGGGTTAAACATGCCCTCTGGGGCGCCTGGGTGGATTGGTTGTTGAGCATCTGCCTTTGGCTCAGGTCATGATCCCAGGGTCCGGGGATTGATCCCAGGGTCCGGGGATTTAGCCGCGCGTCTGGCTCCCTGCTCTTCAGGAAGCCTGCTTCTCCCTTTCTCTCTGCCCCTGCTCATGTTTCCTCTCTTGTCTCGCTCTCTGTCAAATAAATAAAAATATTTAATAAAATAAAATAATAATCAATGCCCTCTGGGGGAGTCGAGCCTGGTGGGTCTTGCAAGACATGTCCTCTTTGGAATCCAAGAGAGGAGGGGCTCCTGGAGACCTCCTCCCAGGCCAACTGAGTTTCCCTGAACTCCTCTGCTCTGCACGAAAGGGACCTCTGGGAGCAGGGAGACTGCCTGCCTCTACCCAGTTCCTTGTGGTGGGGGGGGTTGGCATGTCCCCCCCACACCCCATGCCCCAGTTCCTCCTATACAGAACCTGGCCAACAGGGGTGCCCGGCTGGCTTAGTCCGCAGAGCATGTGACTCTGGATCTTGGGGTCATGAGTTCAAGCCCCAGGTTTGGTACAGCGATTATAAGCAAATGAACAAACTTCTGGGTGGGTGGGGGAACGGGCCAGGAGTTGAGCCAGCATCATTGCCTGAGCCCCTCTCCCCAGTGTCAGGATGAGGGTTCTGCCATTGTCACAGAACCAGCAGCTTCCAGACCTGGTCGCCCTTGGGCTCCAGCGTGGTGGCATGTGGCCTGGAACCACAAGGCTGGGCTGTCTGGGCCGCCTCGCAGCTCTCAGCGGGGCCGGTGCAGACCAGGCAGCCATGCCATCCTGCAGAGCGGTTTTCCTTCCCTTCAAACTGGGCTGATCGATGAGGGAGCAGAAGCCTGTCTGAAGACACAGGAGCTGACACTCTACAACCTTCCCCCCCCAACTCCCACGCCTGGGTGGGACTAGTGTGACATTCCTCCAGAAAGCTCCCAATTATCTTAATGTTAATACCTTTGTAGAGGGGTAAACAACCTTAACTTGACAGTGGCAAGGCCTCTTTAGCAGTATCTTGTAGGTTCCCTTTAGCGTTATCTTGTAGGTCCTCTTTGATGTGGGGAACAAAGGCAGAAGAAAAATTATTAAATTTCTTTACTGTCGGGGCACCTGGGTGGCTCAGTGGGTTAAAGCCTCTGCCTTTGGCTCAGTCATGGTCTCAGGGGCCTGAGATCGAGCCCCACATCATCGGGCTCTCTGCTCAGAAGGAGCCTGCTTCCCCCTTTCTCTCTGCCTGCCTCTGCCTACTTGTGATCTCTGTCAAATAAATAAAATCTTTAAAAAAAAATTCCTTTCTAACTACAGCCCACTGACAAGTCCTTGAAATAGGCGGAGTGACATTCCTCCAGGGACACAACTGCCTCAATGTTAAAACTCTGCTAAGGGCAAAAGGCAAACCTAGCCTGACTGACACACATCCCACCCCAGGTCTACTTTACCATATAAAAATTCCTTTGGTGGGGCGCCTGAGTGGCTCAGTGGGTTAAAGCCTCTGCCTTCAGCTCAGGTCATGATCCCAGAGTCCTGGGATCCAGCCCAGCATCGTGCTTTCTGCTCAGCGGGGAGCCTGCTTCCCTTCCTTTCTCTCTGCCTACTTGTGATCTCTGTCAACTAAATAAATAAAATCTTAAAAAAAAAAATTCCTTTGGAAACTTCCTTTTATCTCTAACCCCTCCAAGATACGTGTTGACAATCATCCCCAAGCATATGGCCCACTGATATACATCTGAAGGGTCTTATGACTAAGACTTTAACCCCCTCCCAACTTGAAAGGATCATGGGCCACTCCTCACAACCCCAGGCATCTCTTTCTGCTCATGGGACCGTGCTTTTCACACCAAATACGTCTTTAGAATTTTCTTGGGGGCCATCTCCATGCCCCATCCCACCCAATTTCACTTATATTCGAAAACCACATTGATAACATCGTGTGCTAATGCAGCAGGGACAGGAAGCCAACGTCCATCATCGGGCATTTGCCCTGTGCCAGGCATTGAACTTGAATTGCTTCTCAGGTCTCATGTAATCTTCTCAGACAGCCCTCTGATAGGCTATGTGCTCTCAAACCCTGCCTTGTATAGGTACATAAACCAAAGGCTCAGAGAGGTCAGTTCACACGCACCAGGACACACAGCTCTGAACCCCATCTCTTTCTAGCTCCTGAGAGCCGTCGAGGAGCCCATGATTCTTCCCTCCACCTCCCTCTCTGCCGCCAGCTACCACGGCACCCATCAGTCCTCCCTTGCCTCTTTCCCCCTGGTTTCGTTGATTTTTCCTCTTCTGAGTACCTAGTGTGTGCTGGGGCTCCCTGGGTTGGGAGCCGTTGGGAGGGCTGTGACTGGGTTTCTTTCATCAGCCTCCAGCTCCCTCCCATGCAAATGGAGGGAAAGGAGGGGGAGCCTGCGGGAGTTGGTGGCAACCTCCCCTTCCACCGCGCCCCTCCCCACCAACACACACACAGAAGGCTGGTCCAGAGGCAGCAGAGGCAGCTGCCTTTATTAGGGGCCACGTCCGGGCTGCCCTTAGTCGAAAGCCAGACACCTAATTTTCATGTCCCCATCAGCCGACAGGTACTCGATGGCCTCCAGGTTGAGGCGGTTGGGGAACTTGAAGGAGTATCCATCCGGCAGCTTGATGGTCAGGTCGGCATTATCGAAGGAGACGCACACCTGGAGGATGGAGAGGGGCAGGGAGTGGCAGGGGCCCTGAATCGGGAGCCTGGGCTCTGCGGTCACAGCTGGCCTGCAGGTCCCAGGACACAGGCTCCCTGGGAGAGGGGCTGGTGCTCACCGGCCTGATCACAGCAGGGGAGGGGAGAGAGGGGACAGGGGATGGGAGGGAGGGCAGGGTGGGATCTAGGTCTGTAGCTGCTAAGGACTGCTCTGCCAGCCACCCCTCGCCCCTGGCCCCAGGCCCCAGCCCACCTCCATGGGGCTCCCAGGCAGGAAGGGGAAGTTAGACTCTCGAAGCTCCTCGCCCCAGGCCCCTTCGCTTCTGCTGTTACACACGATGGTGTTGACGTCCCCGTGCGCTTCGAAGCGGGGGTTGAAGTGCAGGCACAGGTTGTTGCCATCTTTGCCCAGGTTCAGGGCGAAGCTGCGGGGAGCAGGGGGCACTGAGACCTTTGCAGCCGGCCGCAGTCCCCCCTCGGACTGCCCAGTCCAGGCCACCAGCTGGGGGAGCAGGGAGGAGGCTCTAGTTCTGGCCCTGCCGCCTCCTGGCTGTGTGACCTTGAGCAAGTCCCTGCCCTTCTCTGGGCCTCAGTCTCCTCATCTGCCCCATGGGGGCTGTCCAGGAGGAATCGCTAAGGGTCTGACTGTGCGGATGGCCAAGCCCAGACTCTTACAGACATGACTTTGTGTCCCTCTGGTCACGGACCAACAGACCTCCTCCGCACGGTGACCTCTGGGAGGGCGCATGTCCTGTCTGCCTTGTGTATCTCTGTGCTCCTGGTGCCCAGCAGGACAGCCCGCGGTAGGTGCTCAAGAGCGGGGGTGGGGTGGGGGGTGGGGGGGGTGGCTAGCAAACCCATCATCATCATCCAAAACGCATTTGCTAAGTGGAGAGAAGAGCGTTATGTCTCTCGGAGGGTTTGGTAGGCATGAAAAGCATAAAGCACACGATGTGTGCGGCTCTTTCTAAGATCAGCTGGTCAGCGTCACGGTCACCGGTCACCGAGCGACCCAGCATCTCACTTTCTCCACACAACCACCTCCCCAAGCAGGGAACTGACAACTGATTGGAGCGCAGTGCAGTGCAGTGCGGTGGGTTGACGGGTCCAAGGTCACACGGCTGCGGAGAGACTAGGCAGCTTGGAAGAAGGGCTGAAGGAGTGAAAGTTTGAGTGAGTGAAGAGGGTGGGGGCAAGAGGAGAGGACCTCCTAGAACCAGCAGGGGAGCGGACCAGCAGGGGAGCGGCGCCCCCATTCCCTCTCCCAGGCCCCCAGGGACCTCGGCTCCCGCCCACAGTGGGGGCGGGGCAGGCAAGGTAGAGGCCGAGGCTGCAGCTGGTTTAGCTTAGGAGGCTCCAGCGGGGAGGGATGGGGGCGACTGTAGTGGGGGCATCCAGACCCCGCGCGGAGGAAGTGACTCACCCAGAGAACGCGGCTGCCGTTAACCCCCTCGCCGCGGGAGGGAGGTGCGGGGCCTCCGTCACACAGGAGGCGGCAGGGCCAGAACTAGAGTCTCCCGGCTCAGTGAGTCCCCCAGCTGGTGGTCTGGACTGGGCAGTCTGACCGGGGACTCCACGCCCCTCCCAGAGCGGGGCCCGCTCCGCCGCCCCGCTCCGCCGGGTTCCGCAGCCCGGGCCCCTGCGGCCTGCTACCCCAACCTTCACCCTCTCACCTCTTGGCTTCGGGGGCCACCTCGCCCTGCACTCTGAGGCACTGCCCAGGTTTGAGATTCAGGTTGCTGGCGATCAGACCCTGCAACGAGGAGACCCACCCAGCGGGGTTAGAGGACACAGTGCGGGAGGGGGAGGGGCGGGGGCGTGCCCGCCCTGGATCCTCTGGCCCCGCCCGCGGGAAGCCTGGGGAATCTGGAGCAAGTTCTAGACTCTCTTTCTCCGTGTGGTCCCGGATAAGTCGCTGCTCCCAGCCGGGTCCATTTCCTGTCTGTTACCACTGCCGAGGTTGTGGAAGGCAAGATCTAGAAGTTTTTGCGATTCAGCTTGGGGATTTTAGATTCAGAGCGGCTTGGGAGGTGAGATGATATGTTCCATTCCTTCATTTAATAGATGGATGGAGAGAATCGGACTCAGAATGAGTGACACTGCGACTGGGTGGCAAAGAAAGGCACCTGGGTTGGCCCCCCTGCTGGAGAAGAGGCAACCCGGGGCTGGGAGATCCCCCACCGTCCCCTTCAAGCCCCTCCGTACAGAAAGGCGCAGGGGTTGGAGAGGAGACCCCTAAGGGGCGCAGCCAGGCTCCTGTGCAGAAGGAAGAGTGAGCGGCCAAGGGCCAGACTCGGTAGCCCGGCCAGCTCAGCAATATTAAGATTGACCGCACAGGCTAACTGGTGTGAGTGGTTCCTTCTGCTACAAACTTGAACCCCTTTCCTTGGGGCCTGCAGAAGATTCTAGCCTCCTTCTCTTCCCTTTAGCACCCCATCTGCAGGCATGGAGAATGTGTGTGTGGAGGGGGATGGGAATTACCCAGCCCCCACCTGACTACCCTGCACAGAACCACCCTCCACCCACTAACCCAAGCAGGCGCCCTCTCGGGCAGCCGGTCAAATCTTGGCGACTTTTCAGAGCTCTCTAGAGCAGAGGATGACTCTGCCCTGGCCCAGTGACTGGGGACAGCTGCAGGGGGGGAAGGGACAGGAGGCTCTCTGGGGTGAAGGAGGGGGAAGGGACAGCAGGCTGGGTGTCATCAAAGTCAACACCCCACCAGTTTGCCACACCCTTCTCTCTCCCAGTATCGGAGTGCTGCAGACTGTCAAACCCTGGCGGAAATAACTGTGCTGTCAGACCCCGGAGGAACTCAGATAATTCTTAGGCCAGGAAGGGCCTTTAGGGGCCATGGCGCCCACCCCCATTTTACAGACGCGGCCACTGAGGCACAGCAAAGAGAAGGTACTCGGTCAAAGCCACACCCCAGGGACTAAAACTCAGATCTTCATCTACCCCCCCCCTCCCCCAGCTGTCTGCCCCCCCACCATCCCTGGGCATTGGGACGGGATCCCCACACTCACACAAGCCATGACTGAGGACCAGAGGATGTTCCCGCGGAATGCCTGCCACACCAGCTGTCTCAAGACTCAAGGGGAGAGGTGGGACCCTGGGCCGCTCCCACCCTTTTAACGGGACCGGGCTCCGGTAAGTCCCGCCCCCTAGAATCCCAGCCAATTGTAAGGCAGGACAGGGATGGGGGCCCACTGGAGGCGGGGTCAATGGAATTTTGAAGACTTTCTGGAGCAGAGGTGACCAATCAGAGTGGCAAGCCCCCCCCCCACCGTCTTCCTTAACCACTCCCCCAGGGTCCAGGCTCCACCTTCCATTCCCCTTCATCCCTCCCCACCCCCACCAAAAAAATTGTGCTGTGGCAGGGATTGGGGGTGGGGGGAGCCAGTGGAAAATAGTTTGAGGATGAGTTAGGCACTAGAGTTGGCGGGAAGGGGGCCTAGGGCCAGCAGGCCGAGCTCAGGGGCTACCCAGAGAAGATGGCTGAAGGGATCCAGGGTCCCTCAGCGGATTAGAACTGGGGTTCATGTGGCTGCTCCCTGCAGGGACCAGGGCGTGGCCTGCACTGCAGGCCTCTGCAGAGGGCCCGGGACCTTGAACCACAAGGCCCTGGCCCCACCCGGGCCTCCCCGGAAGCTGGGATTGTGGCTGCTGCTGGCGCTCCTCATTTAGCGCTAAAGAAAGCCTGGGCCGGGTGCCAGGCCTCAGGCTTCATGCCTCAGCCCTCCTGAGGGGCCTGCTGCGGAGCCTCCAAGGGCTCCTGCCTGACAGCGTCAGGCCTGAGTCAGGCCTGAGAGGGGGCCCCGGGGTGGGCCAGGCCAGGAGGGGTTGGGTGTCTGGCTCTTGCCCCCTTCCCTTCCACTCCTCTTCACATCTCTCTCTCCAAGGCTAGGCCCGGGCTTTCCCTTCTCTGTTCATTTTTTTTTTTTTAAGATTTTTAATTTATTTATTTGACACAGAGAGAGAGATCACAAGTAGTCAGAGAGGTAGGCAGAGAGAGAGGGGGAAGCAGGCTCCCCGCCGTGCAGAGAGCCCCATGCGGGGCTCGATCCCAGGACCCTGGGATCATGACCAGAGCTGAAGTCAGACGCTCAACCAACGGAGCCACCCAGGTGCCCCCGAGGTGGGTCTTGCAGGATGGGTGAAGAGCTGGCATTCCAGCATGAGCAAAGGCTCAGACGTGAGAAAGCGCACTTCTGGGGAACAGGGAGCATCTGGGCACTGCTGAAGTTTCGGGTATGCTGGGGAAGTCCGGGCATGAGATGGGAGGCCGACAGCATCTGGATCAGGAAGGGCCTCATTCCAGGGGCTGGGCCATTATTTTAACGGAGGGTGCTGGGGAGCCATGTGTAACTGTCCCTCAGAATAATGTATTACTTAAAATAGGACCTGATGAAGTCCCAGAACCTAAGTCAGGTTCGGTGGGGTGAGGAGGTTCGGAGCCGACGACTAAAGAAAGAATTCTTAAGACGTCGTTGGTGCAAAATGGTGGTTTATTAAAGCACGGGGAAGGACCCGTGGGCAGGAAGAGCTGCTGCCCCGGGTTGTGAGGGTCGGCATGTTATATACCCCACGGTTGGGGGGAGGTGGTGAAGGGATGGGAGATTTCAACAGAGTTCTCACATGTTAGGGAGGGCCTACAAGGTGCTGGGTGGGGGAGGCCTTGCCCTTATGGCTTGATCAATGTCGTCCTTAGGTCAGGCATTAACATCAAGATTGTTGGGAGATTCTTGGTGCAGTGTTATGATCCTGCTGTCATTTACATTCCCTTCTACCTCAGTCTCCTCCAGTTTACGGTGGGGAGGGAGACATTAGGGCTTCAGGAACCAAGAGTTCTTTGCCTCTGGAAATTTGTGCTATTGATAAGGTAATCTCCCTATTTAGGTCTCTAGGACATCTGTAGAGCAAGGGAGATTCCTGTTCTGCAGGATTGCGATCTCCGCAAGTTAACTATTTATCGTTTTATGGCAATCAGGGGTGCCTGAGGAATGCTACACATATGGAGGGGAGTGGGTGAAGAGGGGGTGCAAGGCGCCAGCTTTTGCTTTGTCCTCAGCCAACCTCCTGCTCCTTCATCAGGACCCATGAGAAATTATACTAGTTACGAGCATGTTTAGATATGGCCTTAAGAAAACCATGGACAGGCAACAGGTCTTTGGGGGAGAGGACAATATCCATCCTTGAGGCCGAGTGGCCAGGATGCCCGACCTGCTCAGGGCAGATGCCGCCTGCTGCATTTTTCCGTTAGAGCACCTGTGGCTAATCAGATGCTCCCTCTGAATGTGCTGCTCAAATACAAACTTTATGCTGCTTGGCCAGATATATTTTGCCTTCCTTCTTATTTATCTATGAGGCAGATGATTAATGTACACCCTTCTTCAGCTCCTTTGTGGGAGCTGTCTATGTCTAATAAATACGGGACTGAGGAGTTGTTCCGGGCGACAGTCATTTCTCCTGTCGCCCCCTGCTCCCTCTCTCTTTTTCTTTTTTCAGATTTATTTATTTATTTGACAGACAGAGATCCCAAGTAGGCAGAGAGGCAGGCAGAGAGAGGAGGGGGAAGCAGGCTCCCTACCGAGCAGAGAGCCCCATGCGGGGCTTGATCCCAGGACCCCAGGACCATGACCTGAGCTGAAGGCAGAGGCTTTAACCCACTGAGCTACCCAGGTGCCTCCCCTCTCTCTTGTACCTGACTTGTTCATGCCTCGTTCTTCTCCCGTGTGCCGTCAGGAAGCGGCAGCCATGGAAGGTTGTAGGGAAGGTAAGTACTGAGAGCAGACGTGGGGTGCGGGGAAGATCGCTGGAGCAACAGAACTGAGCGTGGGTGGGTTAGAGGGGTGCTCACCTCATAGCCAGGAACTAGGAGAGAGGGGTGTGGGGAGCACTGGGCAAGGTGGGGGCGCTTGTTAGGAGACTTGACACCGGGACCTCCTTCTGCACATTGCCCTCTCCCTTCCGAAACTGCCAGCACTGAAGAGGGAGGAAGATGTGGACCAGGAGGGACTCACATCTGGAAGCCAGGTCCTCCACTGCCCTCTCCCCTGCCCCCCACACCCCCACAGATGACTAATCCCCACCCTGGCACAGGAGGAGTGGTGGGGAGTGCCCTAGGCCTTGAGGCAGGCTCTCATCCCTCCTCCAAGACCAAGCCTCAGAAACCAAGCCCAGCTCTTTCATTTTTTCCTCCGGGGCCTCCCCTCAACCTCAGCACAGGGAGGGATGCGTGGAGCCGAGCTGCTGGGCTGCTTTTCCTCTGCGTTTCCCCTCCAAGTGCCACAGGCACTCTCTGCCTGAATCAGGGAAGGCGGGCATCTGGGGAGCTCTGACCGAGGAGCGGAGGTGGTGTGGGCACGGTCCTAGCCCGGCTGCTGTGACGTGGGGCTGGCAGGCTGCTCTGGTCCAGGTCCAGTCCTGAGCTCTCAGGGCCTCGGGAGCTGCTCCCATGCTTCCTCCAACCTGGAGGATGGGCCCAGTGTCAGGAAGTGCATGCTGCTGGACGATGGGCAGTTTCGGCTGGCTCTGGGCCGGTAGAGGGGTGCCATGGCATGAACAGGCCTCCGGAAAGGCCCCTTGCGGAGTCCCGAGAGTTGGATTCGGGTCCTAGCCCTGCCACGCCGTTCCCAAGGTGGCCTCCCTATCTGGAAACTGGGGGAGGTGAAACCCTGCTCCCCGCACAAAGCTAGTCCAGGTTGGAGTTCATGGCTGTTGAACTAAATAGTGATTTTTTTTTCCCCCACAGTCTCAGAAGGGTTTGGCTTCCCTCTTGTCTCTTCTCCTAGGCTGAGGTTACCTTCCTGGGGTCCACACTGCCGGGAGGTCTCCCCCTCACCCCTCGCTACCTCATCCCCAACAGTGCCCTCCTGCCTACTCTGGGGCAGCAAGTCTCCCCAGCTTCCTGTAACAGGGACCATGGTTTTCCTGGGTGACAGGGGCCCCTGTGCACCCCACCCCCACCCAGTCCTCAGGGCTTCTTAGAGGTGGCACCCACTTAATCTGCCAGGCCCTGCGCGGATAAATGGGCACCTTATCTCCTTGCTTTCAAACATTACCTCTTTCCATCTACGCCTCCCCCCGCCACCACCATCCTAGGCCTCGTGCCTGTCAACTGGAATGGACCGCACAGTGAAGCTGCTCTGGGCCCTGAAATGAACCTGAAATGAATCAGAAGGGAAGGCAAGTCCTAATTTGGGGGCTGCCTGACTGTGACGGTGGCCAAGGTCCTTGAACTCTTTGAACCTGTTTCCAGGCCTGGAAAGTGGGAACATTACCATTCCCTAGCGGTTGGATTACAGAGGTGATGGGGGGGGGGGGCTCAGCATTTGTCCTCTCTTCTGCTCCCCCAAGGTCAAGGGTCCCCCGTCCTGGGACTCCTCCTCCCTCGTTGCCCTGCAGTGGAGGCAGAGAACTCTGTGGAATTCCTCCATCCTACAGGCTGGACTTTGGCCGCTGTGGTGAGATTCGAGCTCCGTACCCATGGACAGGGGATCCAGGCCAGCATGGCCCTTCCCAGCCTGCCCACTCCTGCCTGCCCTGCCCACGGGAAGGCTGTGCCTCCTCCTCCAGTGGGCAGTGGCTGGGAGGGCTGCCAGGCCCACGGAAACACCATCCACACCCCTCAGCCAACCTGGCTGGCCCAGCCAGGGATGGTGGGGCTGATCAGAGCCAGCTCCAGAGTCCTACAAGTCAGAGTGGGAATGGGCCCCAGAGATTCTGCACCTGACCCACTCCCTCATTTAATGATGCAGAAACCACCCTAAGAGGCTGGCCACTTGGCCAAGGTCACGCAGGGAGCCAGGGCTGACCTGCTTTCCATCTCCTGAGCTAAGGAGAGAAGAACACTGTGGTCCTGGGATATCTGGACCTCAAAAAAAAAAAAAAAAAAATTTTTTTTTTCCACTTGCTCCATGAAGTATAGAAAGAACTGGGGCGGGGGAGGGAGATGGCCCCCAACCTTAGGGGCTCTTCCAACCCCCACTTACCTTGAGTGTCTGTTTTTACCTCCCGGCCTTTGCTGTGCTCTTCTACCTGCCCAGACAGCCATCTCTCCAAACACAGTGGCGTTCTTTTGCCTTCCCACCTGCTGTCTGTCCCCCTTCTGATTACAGACCCTCAGTCATCTTTGGGGAGCCATCCCTTCTCTCATACGAGGTCTGGGTGGGATCGTACCATTTATCAGCCCACTAGGGCTCTGGCAGGAGTCGTTTAATTTTTTTCATGTTTCTCTTTTGACATAATTATAGACTCACAGGAAGCTGAGAGCTTTTTGAGAGCTTATAAAATATTTGAGACCTGAAGAAAAAAAAAATACATTGGCTCCAAAAGGCCAAAACTGCAAAGCTGAAGCCAATCAGCATTTAGGGTGCTCAGACGTAAACCCTGCTCATCATAAAAGTGGAAACATTGGAGACCAGTTCTCCAGGGTTGAATTTTCTTATTTCCAAAGTGTGTCCAAGTCTTCCTAGAGGTTGGGCACGCCTACCTTAGATCCCCCAAGTCACATAATGTTTAAAACAAACATACAGGGGTGCATGGGTGGCTCAGTCAGTTAAATGAGCGACTCTCGAGCTCAGCTCAGGTCTCGATCTCAGGGTCGTGAGTTCAAGCCCTGTGTTGGGCTCCTGGCTCGTTGTGGAGCCTACTTTAAAAAATAAATAAATAAAATAAAAAATAAACGTCGAAAAATAGTTTGAAACTGTATAGCCAAAAAAACCCACATATATTTAACTTTCCGGGAAGTGGGTGCATTTTACTGTTTTATTTTTTATTTTTTATTTTTTTAAAGATTTTATTTATTTATTTGACAGACAGAGATCACAAGTAGGCAGAGAGGCAGGCAGAGAGAGAGAGGAGGAAGCAGGCCCCTGCTGAGCAGAGATCCCGATGCGGGGCTCCATCCCAGGACTCTGGGATCATGACCTGAGCTGAAGGCAGAGGCTTTAACCCACTGAGCCACCCAGGTGCCCCAGAAGTCATCTTTTTTTTTTTTTTTTTTTTTAAAGATTTTATTTAATTATTCGACAGAGAGAGATCACAAGTAGGCAGAGAGGCAGGCAGAGAGAGAGAGAGAAGGAAGCAGGCTCCCTGCTGAGCACAGAGCCTGATGCGGGACTCGATCCCAGGACCCTGAGATCATGACCTGAGCCGAAGGCAGCGGCTTAACCCACTGAGCCACCCAGGCGCCCCCCATTTTACTGTTTTAAATAAGGTGCCTGAGGCCTGCATATCAGGAGAGTTTGGGGCAGCAAGCCACAGAAAATGCAAAGGAAATTGCTTTAAAATGAACAAATTTGGAAGGAGGAGATTTCCGCGGCTGTTTATTTGACAGACAGAGATCACAAGTAGGCAGAGAAGCAGGCAGAGAGAGGAGGAAGCAGGCTCCCTGCTGAGCAGAGAGCCCAATGTGTGTGTGGGGGGGAGCCTGAGGCAGGGCTCAATCCCAGGACCCTGGGATCATGACCTGAGCCAAAGGCAGAGGCTTTAACCCACTGAGCCACCCAGGCGCCCCTCCATAGCTGTTAATTCAGTGGCTCTGATGCTGAGTAGGGGCTGAAGATTGAACTATGATTGATCATGTCTATGTGATGAAGGTTCCATAAAAAAACCTCCCTAAGTTATAGGGTTTGGAGCTTGTGGGCTGGTGAACCATGTCCATGCTGGGAGGGCGACACACCCTAACTCCATGGGGACATTCCTGCACTTGGCAACCTTCTGGAACTTGCCCTTCTAGATCGTCTCTGCATTCAGCTCTTCATCTGTATCATTCCATATCCCGTTTGTTACTGGTTTGTTACCAGTAAACACAAATGTTTCCCTGAGTTTCCTGAGCTGTAACAGCAAATGACTGAATCTGAGAAGGGGGCTTTGGGAATCTCCAATTTATAGCTAGTTGGTCAGAGGCACAAGTGATGCCTGGGGACTTAGGGATGGCATCTGAAGGGGGACGGGCAGGGAGTCTTGTGGGATTGAACCCTTAAGCTGAGGGGCCTGCATGAACTTGACTCAGTGCCAGAGTTGAATTGAATTCTAGGACACGTAGCTGGGGTCTGCCTAAAACTACAGACTTGCTTGGTGCAGAAAACCCACACCTTTGGTGGCAGAAGGGTTCTGTGGGTAGAGGAAAGTTTTCCGTTTTAGTTGGCGTCAGAAGAGTGGGATTTGCTAGAACTGCCCAGGCTCATGGAAAGATGTGGTTTGGGAAGAGAAAGGCAGGGCTGGGAAGGGGAACCTCTGATTCCCGGGTGGCCACAGAGCTGCGTGGCATCGGTGCTGAACTGTTACTCATGGTATAAGTGACCAATGGAATTTAGAGATGGCTCCAACTCCCCATTCAGTATACCGGACATGTAAGGAAATGTGAAAAAGAGCCACATAGATCATCCCCTGGTCATGGTTATCCGTAGTAGCTAAAATGAAATCAAGGGAGTGCTGGGCGGACGCTGGTGCTGGACCAAGCTGATTTCAACAAATTTGCATTTCAGCCCCTAGCCTCAAAGCCACCTCCATAGGAAAAATGTATGCAGTCAACAGAAATTCCCTCTAAGGCCTCTGGTCACCAAGAGGCGAGTCAATAGGGGGATGGCAAAACCAGGAAAACAATTGAGACCAGGGAGTGGAGTGGGAAGGAGTTCTTTCCTTTTGTGGACTGGTGTCATCAGCTTCCTGAAATATTAACTGGGAATCCGCGGGAAGGGCATACGGGTGTTGTGCTGTTCTTGCACTTTTTCTACCTGTTTGAAGTTTTCTGAATTAAAAGTTGGGGAAGGGGACTCCTGGGTGGCTCAGTTGGTTAAGCAGCTCCCTTCGGCTCAGGTCATGATCCCAGCGTCCTGGGATCGAGTCCCACATCGGGCTCCTCTACCTCTGCTTTCCACTCTGTCTGCTTGTGCTCACTCGCTCCTCTCTCTCTCTCTGATAAATAAATAAAATCTTAAAAAAAAAAAAAAAAGTTGGGGAAGGACCACTGGCTGACTCGGTGGGTAGAGCATGGGACCCTTGCCCTTGGGGTTGTGAGTTGGAGCTCCATATCGGGTGTAGAGATTCCTTAAAAATAAAATCTTGTAAAAGAATAAAAAAAAGTTTTGGTCCCCACCATGCTCTTCCCATCTTCCTGCTCTGCCACCTGAAGCAGAGGCATGAGGGGAGAAGTATGTGGGGTTGGCCTCACGATCACAGAATGGCTGCAACAGCTTCCACACCCAAAGCCCAGAAGAATGCTTCCTTCCTCCATCCAGGCACTTCTTTAAAAGTGAGGGAAACATTTACAGAACCATTTCCCGTCAGTCCAGGCGGAGTGGGAGCTGCCCCCTCATGGATCAGCCGACTCCAGTTCAAATCCTGCCTCGGGAGATCACGCTTTCTAGATATGTGCCACTGTGTAAGTTAACCCCACATTCTTAGAGTATCCTCATCATTTTTAAGTAGCAGGGCTTGAACTCATGACCCTGAGATCAAGACCGGAGCCTAGATCATGGACTCCTTAACTGACTGAGCCTCCCAGGCGCCCCCTAACGCCGCTATTTCTAATCCTCCTTCCCCAAGTGGTAAAATGAGCCCAGTAAGACAAGCTCGCTGTCTTCTGAAGGCCTGAAAAACATTGGTATCTAAAGCCCCCATGAGGCCCAGAGTGCCATGGGGTTAGGGCAGTAAGTACTACACACAGAAAAATGCTCTGGGCCTGCAGTGGGTCATTTCCTGCAGGAGAAAGGAGCACTCACTGGGCCAGGTCTGTGCAGACCGGGCATGGGGAGCGGGTCCTCCTCCTACAGTGCTGCCCACACACACACACACCGGAGCCCACACAGACATTCCGCTCGCACTTTATTAAGTACGGGAGGACGAGTTACAACGGGTGGAAGCAGTGGGAAGGCCCAGCCCCCACTCCCACCATCACTGGCACACGATAATAAACAAACAAATAAATAAATAAATAGGGGGGTGGGCATTAGGGGCAGGTGGCACAGCAAACACGGACGGCACAGGGAGGGACACGGAAGCCCCGTCCTCTGGAGCCATGGCCACCGTCTACGCTGGACCGGTACCATCATCAGGGAAGGGCGGGGCGCTCCACTACAGACCCCCGCAGAGCCACTGTGTGGACCCCATGATCACCGCCTTTGCGGAGGAGTGTCTTCAGCCCTTGGACCCTTACAGACGGAAATCTGGACCCATAGCTGGTCCAGTGAGATCCGGATTGTCAAGGGACCATGATGTCTCCGTTTCTGAATGGTTCTCTTCAGGATCTAAGAGACCAACAGGTCATTATTACCTGGTGTTCTGCTTGGTCCAACTCAGGACCAGGGACATTAAAGGCGCATTGTCACTTAGCCTTCTGACGGGTTTCAAAGAGTCAGTGTCACTTGGGTTCCCAATGAAACCCTTCAGGACAGACCCATCGATGGGTCACTCTCACTTAGCCTTCTGATTGGTCCATTCAGGGAGCAGGTTGGTTACCTAGGCCTTTGATTGGTCAACAGGAACCCAAGGCCGCTGGAGGGGCAGGTACAGCTCTAGAGGCAAACCCCGCCCCCCTCACCCCAGTCTGGGAGGGCGTGGGGGGTTAAGTGCTCAGGGTTGGGGGAAATCTTCAGTGAGCATCAAGGCCCAGATTTCCAAGGGGGGAGGTCACAAGGGAGGAAATAAGGCCACCTGGCTGGGTCAGGCCAGTGCGAACTGGTGGATGATGGGGCAGACAGCTTCTGGAACAGCAGAGTGCCCAGCCACCACGGGGAGGGGATGCGAGGGCCCTAACTCCTTCCCTGGGTCCCAACCCCACCAGGCTGCAGTAAACGGGGCCCAGGAGCCGGCAGCTCTTGGCCTCTTGCCTCCATCTACAGGATCAGGGTCGGGGAGGGATGGGGCTGCAGTGCCGGTCACATGGGCTCAGTCCTCCAACCCCTCCATCAAGTCCGCGATGCTCTCCACATAGTAATGGGGCACGAGATCGTGCTGGCCGGATGCCAGGTAGGCCTGGGCCTCCTCTAGGCGGGAGACGCCTGTGAGCGTGAGCAGGGTGGTCATGCCACAGCGGTGGCCGAAGAGGATGTCGGTCTCGAGGCGGTCGCCCACCATAAGCGTGCGTGCGGGGTCCACGCTGAAGTGCTCCGTGATACACTCGAACATGTAAGGGCTGGGCTTGCCCACCACCAGGGCCTGGCGGCCCGAGGCCGTCTCCACTGCAGCAGCCAGGCTCCCGGTGCCTGCAGGGAGATGGAGACGTGGTCAGTGCCCAGTGGCAGAGGGGACAGGGGGGGTGGGTGGGGGAGGGGCAGTCAGGCTCAGACGCTGGACTTCCAGGGAGGCCGCTTGGCATGGGGGGTTAGAGGAGGCACCGAAATGAGTTAAAAGTCTTCCAAGGCTTAGCATAGCGCTAAGTATAGGTACAGATCCTGCAACCAACTGCCTGAGTTCAGACCTCATCACCTCCACCCTTCTTAGGCCAGCCATTGTGCCTCTCCGTGCCTCAGTTTCCCCATTTCTAATATGGCCCTGCAGGGGCTGAATGAGCCATATGGTATGTAACTGGGCTTGGCTCAGTCAGTCCTTGCTTGGAACAGGGGGATCCAAGTCAGGCCTACGTTCAAAGAGGAGCTGTGGGTATTGAAGGGGGCAAGTGCTTGGGAAACAGGAGATGTGGTTGCTGCTGCGAGAATGGGGGCTCCTGGCTGCAGAGATGGGCACAGCCCTTTTAGAACGTGGCAGGGCACAGGAATGCTCATCCCCCGGCCCCAGGCAGCCTCGGTGGCCGGGAAAGTGATCACAGGGAGAGAATTCAAGCTGGAGACAAAAAGCGACATGCTTGAGGATGTCCGTGGCCCCAGTAGCTATAATAAGCAAAACTGTGAACACGCCCAAGTGTTTAACAATAGGAAGACTGTTTAGAAAAGGACAGTCCTGACTCTCAGCCCAGGACCATGCGGCCCCCTGCACAATAAGTCCACTGTGTCCGTCCCACAGGCCCGTCCTTGTGCTGCAAGTTTCAGCCTTCACATTAATGTCCCTGAACCAATGATGATGAGGATCGCAATTTACTGAGCACATTCTAACGCGCCAGGGGCTGTGCTGGCTGCTCACGGAAGCCCATTTTACAGATGGGAAAGCTGACCGCTCAGTGCCATTAAGTAACTTATCCAGGGTTGCACAGCCTCATAATGGGAGAGACAGGGTACGTGCTCAGATGCGTCCGACCCAGTCATGTGCTGGGCCAGTTTGTCCTGGCTTGGGAGCGCCGAATATTTCATTTTCAGGGATTTCGTGAGCTCGCTGTGAAAGCCACTATGAAAAGTCAACTTATATAAACTGATGGTCTAATTATGTTTAAAATAAAGAGAATAAAGTCTCAAAGCTCATTAGTTCCCAAGTATTTTGCCATTATCTATGCTCTGGAGATTCTTTACATCTATAATGATGGAAATACTACATAACGCTGTGCTCAGATCTTCCCAACTCCACATTCAGTGACTTAATGTTGCAGACTTGAACCTGGCTATCACCACAGAGATTGGGAAATGGTATAGATCAAGCCCCCCCCCCCCCCCCCAGTTATCAAACGTTCATCGGTACAACACGGGGCAGACCCCCCGAACGCTCTGGGTCTTGTCTCCCTTCACAGGGGAGGACATTCCGTGGCATTAAGTCAAAGTTACAGAACAGAAGAGTGGGCACAAATAGCAAGAATCCTCGGCCCGCCCAGCCCCCACACGAGGAGGGGGAAATTCCCCAGTGTCACGAGATCAGGACACGACCTGACTCAGGTCACGAGCTGACCCAGGGCAACTCTGCTGGGAGGTTCTGCCTGACATCTGACCTAGAGCTTGCTTGTTTGTTTTCTCGGGTAAGTGGGTAGGGAAGAGAAGCCATTTGCCCTGTTGGTTAGAAATTCCTTCCAGGATGGGTAGGGCTCAAGTGAGTCACCCCAAAGTGTTTTTCTCACCTCCAGAATGGTCTCAGCCGCATCAGCAATGCCCTCTCCCACCACCATGGAGCTGATCACCCTGGGCGCCCCCATGTCCTACTTTATCCGCTCGGCTAATATTTACTGAGGCCCAACTACCCGCCAGGCACTCTGCTAGGCACTGGGCATAGAGCAGCGCGAGGGACACGGTGTCTACCCTAGGGGAGTGAGTGTCCTAGCAGAAGCATCTAAGAACATAGCTCTGTCCTCAGACCACCATTATGCTACTTCACTGAACATGCTGTAATGTGGGGCGCCTGCGTGGCTCACTTAAGTGTCTGACTCTTGGTTTCAGCTTGGGTCATGATCTCAGGGTTGTGAGGTCAAGCCCCATGTCCAGCTCTGTGCTCAACCGAGAGTCTGGTCTCCCTTTCCCCCTGCTTCTGCCCCTCCCCCTCTGCCCCATTCCCTGCTCTATGCTCTCTCTAAAATAAAATATATATATATATTTTTTAAGGATTTTCTTTATATATTTGACACAGAGAGAGAGAAATTACAAGTAGGCAGAGAGGCAGACAGGGGGGTCGGGGGAAGCAGGCTCCCTGTTGAGCAGAGAGCCTGATGCAGGGCTCGATCCCAGGACCCTGACTGAGATCATGACCCAAGCCGAAGGCAGAGACTTAACTGAGCCACCCAAGCGCCCCTAAAATATAATCTTTAAACAACAACAACAACAACATCCTGTAATCCAAGGCTGACACGTTTTGGTGGTGACATCTTTCTAAGACAGCAGGCACTTCTATTTGCCAGTTCAAGTGGCTGCCATGCGGCAAGAGGGTAAACACACAATTTAGGAGACCCACAGGGGAAGGGGATGGAGGCATTGGGGTGACAGACTTGCATTCTTTCAGATTTTATACATATCGGGGCCTTTATTAATATTTTTATACCACTGTTTCAAAGCCACATCACTCAGCTATGTACAAACAGGACATCCGTGTTATAGCCAAGCTTCTACCACCCCCTCTAGGTCTGGGAGAGATCAACAGGGCCTGTGCGACACAGCAGGTGGGGACTGAGATGAAAGGGGCGGAGCCATATGGGCAGGGCCTGGCTGGTCTCCAGCTCCTCCAACCCACCTTTCCTGAGTGGGGGGCCTCTTAACCCACAGTCTTAACCCGAACTTTGAAGCCTTCAGGGAGTAACTCGCTTTTCACAGCATGGCCCAGGACAGGCAGCAGCTGCGACAGCAGAAAGCCCTGACCAGAGCCCTCAGCTTGGATTTTTGGGGAGACCGGAATATGCAGCAAGTAGGTCTGCAACAAAGCGAGGACAGAACTAGCCTAGAATTATAGACTCTGGGCCTGGAATCAGTTCTGCCATGGCCCACGCCCGGCTCCACATTTCATCCCCGACTGCCCTGCCCTGTAGGATGCCTCCTCCAGGAACCCTTCCCAGATCCGCCTGACTCTAGGCCCTCCTTGCCACCCCATCACAATACCATGTCTATTCCTCTGTCAATGCCAGACCCACTCCCCCAAAATTTGGTATTAGTGACAGTCTAAATCAGTGGCCAGCAAGCAGGGCGTGATGGAAATCGTCCCCACCCTCAGCCTACTGGCTGGGGCACTGACTTGTCCACACACACTTACCCCTGGCAGTTAGCTGCTGCTACCATCTGTTCTTGACTAACTCAAACCCTCCAAAATGTGGGAGTCTCCACCTGCTCTTGCCTCCTCTGAAGGCCTGAATACCCAGATGACAGCAGTAAAGGGTACCTTGGATGGGGGTGGGGTGGCCACAAGAGCCAAGTTCAGGTCCTCCTGTTTTGGGGCAGCTCAATTCCCCTCTCTTGGCCTCAGTTACTTTAACTGAGAAATGGGACACTTCCGGAGTAATTTGGAACTAAGAACAAACCGCAAGGTACTTCACAAAACTCTGTAATACTAGGAGAGGGGTCTGGGTACAACCCACACCTACTATGTGCCTGGCAGTCACCCTGCTCACTCTCCTCTGGGAGGAAACTGGCATGGAGAGCCTTCCCATTTTACACCCAGGACAGCGATGCTCCGAGGTTATGTAACTTCAGATTACTGAGCCCTGGAGCTGGAACTGGAACTCAGGTCAAACTCCATCCACCTCCCTATGCTCATCACACACCCGCCTACAATCAGCGGCTGCCAGTGGTGTTCCAACAGCTCAACGGGGCGGGGGACACAGTCCTTTCAGGCTGTTTCCAACACTCCGGCCTCAACCCCTGACTGATGAGGGGGACAAAATGACAGGGGTCCCTGAGACAGGTTCAGGAAGGCAAGGGCTGGGTATCCGCCTGCAACCCCCTGAACCACAACAGGCCTCAGTTTTCTCAGCTGCCGTATAGGGGCCCTTCTGCTGCCCCTCCAGTGGTGGCAGTTTGAAGAATTAACAGACGTGGCCACGACAAAGCTCGCCCGGGCTCTTGCAGGGTGGGACCGGCCCTCGCGTCTCTCCAGGTGTCCTGTCACCTGTAGACACCCCCTCCCCGCCCCTCTCCCCAGGCGTGGAAGGGAGAGCGCAGGTCGCCACCCCACCTCGGTTTCCCCGCCAGCCCCGCGCTCACCGGGGGTTCGGCTGCCATCGCTGAGCGGGTGCCACGGGTCGCGGTCGGTGGCCACGAGGAGGCAGTCGGGATCACGCAGGTGCGCACACGCCTCGCTTAGCTTGGCGAAGGTGAAGTGCTCGTCGTAGCCCACGAGCACGGCGCGCACGCGCGGGGCCTCGCCCGGGTCCTCGCGGGGGTCCCCCGCGAGGCGCAGCCCCGCGGCTCGCAGCTCAGCGCGGAGCCCCTCGCCGCCCAGCACGAACACGGCGCCCGGCGCGCCCGGCGGCCCGAGCAGGCGCTGGCGCAGCAAGCGCGCGGCGCACAGCGCGGAGCTGAACACCTGCTCGGCGCGCAGCCCCCCGAAGCCGAGGCGCGCGAAGCGGAGGGCCAGCTCGGGCCGCGCGCGCCGGCTGTTGTTGCTCACGAACAACGCCGCCTTGCCGGCCCGCGCCAGCCGCTCCAGCAGCTCCGGGGCGCCCGGCACGGCGCGCTCGCCGTTCCACAGCACCCCGTCGCAGTCGAACAGGACCCCCTGCGTCCGGCCCAGCACGTCGCGCAGGGCCGCGCCGCGCAGCCGCTCGCAGCGCGCCATGCAGCCGGCTGGCCGCCCGCACGCCCGCGCCGCGCCGCTCTCCCTCCGCGGGCACGGCGCGCCGGCCCGCAGCCCGCCCCGTGCCCCGCAGCGGCCAATCGGCGCGCCGGGAGGGCCGGGGGGCGGAGTTACGGCCTGGCCCGTGGGCCAATGGGGGCAAGTACCTCGGAGAGGAGCGCGGCCTCGACCTAACGGGACCTGGAATAAAGGGTAAATCTCGGCCGCCGCCGAGGGTAGGGGACCAATGAAGACCTAGCCCTCGCCTTGTCCCCAAACTCGGCTAGGCCAGTCGCCGCCGAGTTTCGACCCCGACTGGCCAATTACAGGACGGACTAACGTTCCTCTTGGCCAATAAAGAGTTACGAATAGAAAATCTGGAGCGATTAGCCGCCCTTGCGTTCCCCAGCCAATCAGAAGCTTCGGAGAGCTGGTTGCTAGGGAGGAAGCAGAGATGCTAAGGGAGCTGTTGCCTTTGGGTCAAATCTCGTGGCCCTCTGAACCCTGGACGCTCCAGTTCTGAGCAAAGTCCAGAGAAGCGTGTTGGTATGACGATAGGAAAGAGGCACGTAGTGTCTTCTCAAACTCCAGGGTCCCTGGCCTAGACCAGTCATTCTCTGCGCTGGCTGGTAGAGTCCCCCTGGGGAACTTGTATTTTCAGATATAATTTACATACAAGTAGGATGCGCAGATCTTAAATGCACGGCTGGATGACTTTGACAAATGCGTTTTAAAAATACCAAAGCGTGGGGACGCCTCGGTGGTTCAATTGGTTAAGCTTTGGCCTTCAGCTCGGGTCATGATTCCAGGGTTCTGGAATTGAGTCCTGCATCAGGCTCCCTGCCTTCTCCCTTTGCCTGGTGTTCCCCCTGCTTGTGTGCGCGCTCTCTCTCTCTGACAAGTAAATAAACAAAATATTTTTTAAAAAAATACTAAAGCGTAGCTGCACCCCAGAGATTCTGATTTGTTTTGGGTGGGGCCGAGATATTTTGGGCTTTTTTTTAAAACACCCCAGGCCAGGGTGGAGAGGCACTGGGTCACCAAGCTGCTAGAGGCAGCCTGTCATTCAGCACCCTGGGGATGGGAGGGGATGGAGGGGGACAGAAGACCCAGTTGCCCAGGACAGTGATTGGGGTGACTTGGTTGCCTTGGTCCCCATCTGGGGAGGCTTGTGTCACAATTCCAAGTTGTCAGCCAACCTCTGAGAAGGCGCTGAAAACCTGGCCTCCAGGAGCAACCAGAGCTCCAAAGACCTGCAAAAAGCCATCCTGTCCCCCCTCTCTGAGGCTCAGATAATTCCTGCTCCCCCATGCCCTGGCCTTTTGCTCCTGTCTCAGGTGCTTTCCTTAGCTTGGATTGTTTTTCCTTCTTCCCTGACTTTTTCACCTGGACAACTCCTAAAAGACTTTTTTTTTTTCTTTTCCTTAAAGATTTTACTTATTTGACAGAGAGAAAGCAAGAGAGGGAACCCAAGGAGGGAGAGGAGAGGGAGAAGCAGGCTTCCCGCCGAGCAGGGAGCCTGATGATGCGGGACTCGATCCCAGAACCCTGAGATCACGACCTGAGCTGACGGCAGACGCTTAACAGCTGAGCCCCCCAGGTGCCCCTAAAAGACTCTTTGAACCACCTCTTCCATGAAGCCTTCCTGTGCCCTCCACACACAGTCTGGGTTAGCCGGTGGGCCCCTAACTGGCTTGACATGGGCTCCCAGTGCCATCATACTTGATTCTGACTGTCAGCTCTCCTGTATGTCTGTTCCCAGGAGCTCTTTGGGCATAGGGCTGAGCTGGGGGCCTGGCCCAGGTTCCCACACCGAGCAGCCACCGTGGTCTGCACACAGATCCAGCTCTACTACTTGAGGGAGCCCTACCTGTCCCCACTCTGGGAACAGCAGAAGTTGGGGGCACTGACATCCACAGCGGCCAGCGTTTACAGGGCACTTGTGTGTGCAAGGTTGGTGCTCGGGCCTTTACGGGAATGTCTCGTGTAATCCTCAAGACACTTCTGGGGTAGAGACTGCTGTCCTGTTTCCCGGAGCACCAAGAAGTGAATTGCTCGGGCTGTGAGGGATGGACCCAGGCTCTGGAATCAGGGAGACCTGGGTCCTGATTCCACGTCCGTGCCTCATCTACTGTATGCCTGGCAGGTCGCTTTCTGAGCCTCAGTCTCTACTCAACCAGTCAAAGGTGATGGGATTCACTTGCCCGGGAGAGGGTTCTATGGAAAAACCACGCACAGAAAAGCACAAGGGAAGAGAGGGAGTAAGCGCTGAAAACGCTGGCCCTTTTTATTTCAGACAAGAAAGATGGAAGACAGCAAAGAAGAGGGAGTATCTTCCCTTTCACGCAAGTGGCTTCTTTATTTTGAGGGCAGAAAGGAAAAAACCGACGATCATGGGGGCAGCTGCTCCAGTTTTGTCCAAAATAATTTATTTGCCAGCCTTAAAAACAATACGTTGGCAAGAGAAAAATAACAGTCCTGTAGGAACAGGCAAGCCCCTCCTTCTTTCTGGCGGCTCCCCGGGGACCCTGCCAGAGAGCTGGGAGTCGGGTGAGGGCCCCCCCGCCAAGCCCAGGGCAGCTACAGAGGAAAGGGTCTGGAAGTGGAGGACTGTCCTGAGTCCTCCTTGCCATGGGGGCCGACCCAGCGGGCACCGAGGCACTTGTATGCAAAGGCTGAAGGCCCCCAGCCCGGGAAAGGGCGAGGGCCGTGTCCTGGGGGGACAGGTGGGAGGGAGGAAATGCTGAGGGGCTGTTGGCGAGGGGCGGCAGGCTCAGTCGGTCTCCGAGGCGAGGCTCCTGGGCCGGGGTTGAGGGGGGATAGCGGGGGGAGTAGAGGCCCTGCCTACAGCCTCAGGGGCCCCTCCATCCTCTGGGGCCGCCCCCAGGTCCACCTGCACATTTGCACCGGGGCTGGGGGAGGCCGGCCCAGGGGAGGCTGGGCTGGGGGAGGCTGGTGAACGCCGGCTCTGGCGCCGGGCGGGCTGGGGAGGATTGGGGGGCAATGGGGGTGGCACTGTGGGGGCCCGGAGGTTGCCGCCCACCAGACGGCGGGGCAGAGCCTGGGGGGTCACAGGGCTGCTAGAGCCGGGGGGCGCGAGTGGGGCTGGAGGGGAGGAGCGTGTGCTGGAGACCTGGGGGGGCGGCATGGTGGGCCGGGCCGGCGCTGGGCGCTTGGCTGTGGAGGAAGGATGGGGTGGGGAGATGATTAGGCATCCACCTCAGGACCTTTGTATCTGCCATTCCTTCTGCCAGGAACTCTATTCCATGGTTGACTCCTCCTCACTTAGGCCTCCCTCCATGGGTCTCACCCTTGCTAGAGTTCCCCTTCGCCCGTCCCACTCTAGGTACTGTCATAGTTTCCTGTTGTACATTCTTCATAGGACTCGCTGCCCTCCGAAGGGAGCATGTCCACTTTAATTTTGCTTGACTCCCTGAGGAGCAGGTAAACGGGAAGAGGCCGTCCTGTGTGGGGTCACCCAGCCCAGTGTTGGGGGCACAGAGTGGATATCCATACGTCTTTGTTGAACAAAGAAGTGCTGGCAGTCCCCCCTGACTCTGGGGTCTTGCTCGCCTCTTGGGAGCCCACCAGAAGGCCTCCAGCCCAGTTTTCAGAGATCCCACTGCACGGTTCCAACCTCATGAGATGGCTGAGGCCAGGAGGCCCGGACTTTGGTTACAGCCTCACCTCCTCCCACTCCCACTGTGGGTTTGGGGCAGATCATGCCCCCCGGGTCTTCAGTTTCCTCATCGGTGAGATGGGAAGCAAGCCTGGACTTCCCAGGGCTGGCACGAGAACCTTCGGGCCCCTGAAGTGCAGTGCCCCAGTGCACACGTATCCCTAGACACCCCATCCTGCAGGACAGTCCCTCTATGACTTGTCAACTCCTGCTGGTCCAGAGGCTCTGACGGCTGCTCCTGGCTCTACACTGTACCCCCAGGTAGAAAACTCCAGGGCCTCATGGGCTGGTTGGGCCCTCCCAAGGGTCCTGGTCCCTGGCAGTGACTCCCCATCGGAACCCTGGGCCTTGGCGTTAGGCCAAGTCAACAGGTGTGGGCACCACAGGGATGCAGAGGAACTCCAGAATTCTTCTCACCACCACTGCCTCCCCCCACTTTGTTGCCCTTGGAAGCCTCCACCCCATGTTCCCTCGTATTGGCTCCACTCTCTGGACTTCTTGACAGACTGGACCCCTCAGCCGCCCACCCCGAGATGGCTAAGCTTCACGGAGCGAGAGCTGTGTGCCGGGTAGGGTTAGGCAGCAGCGTTTAACAAACAGCCCTACAAGGCAGGTGTGGGTCTTGTTCCATGACGCAGGGGAGGAGGGGCAGGCCTGTGAAGTCACCTGCCCAGGGTCACAGAGCTGGAATCTGAACCCTGAGTGCCAGGCAGCAAACATGAGCTCTTGGCCGGCTGGACTCCTGGCCTCGCCAGCTGTCTGAAAACACGGCCCGCTCCCTGCCCGCCTTTCCCCTCTCCATCCCCAAGCCAACTTACTCTTCCGAGCCATGTCCTCCGTTGGAGTGGCTGCCTCTGAGGGACTCCTACTGACCTTGGGGGAGGCTGGTCTGGGGGGCACCTCAGACTCTGCCCTAGGAAGGAAGAACAGGATCAGGGTCAGGCCTGGCCACCTCCCAGGAGGTCTCCTGGAATCGTGGGGAGACTCCCAGCCAACAGGCTGAGTTTGGGTTCTCCCAAGACTTGTCCCCCACCACCTTGTGGCTGGGCCTGGGATCTGTCCCCAGGCTGCCCCCCTCTCCCCCAGAGGATGCTTCTGGCTTTGGCCAGGGTTTGCATCTAGGGAAGCCCTGGTTTCTGTGTGACATGTGACAGGGTCCTTGGATTCCCGTGGGCAAGGAAGGCGGGTGGAGCGCAGGGCCTGTATGGGCTTTTAAGCCCCATCTGAATGAACGTCACTGGATGCTTTAGCCACTAGAAGTCAGAGAGCGGCTGAGAAGCGGAAGGGGAGGCCACGGCTCATTCCTGGCTCCCCCCAGTTCTCTGCTCACTGGCTCCTCTTAGGGATCCTGTGTTAAAGCAGCTGCCCAGTCCAGCTCCCCAACCTGCTCCCCTCTCCTACGAGGGCACGAGTCCCTGCCCGGCACGACAGCATCCATCTGTCGGTGGGCTTGGTGACTCTCTCTCCCCTGCTCCGGGAAAGCAAGCGCTAAGGGCCACCTTTGTCTGCCTTGCTCATCTAGGGAAGGTCTCCGTTTGGGCCCCCGCTGTGCGATAACAAGCCATGCCTGCTTGGCACAGAGCCAGGGTACTTCCAGGGGACCATGCAGCCCTTCCAGATCGAAAGGCTCAAAGAGAAGACTGGAAGGTATTTATAAGTTCCAGCTAACCAGCACCCTTGTTCCCTAAATCCCCAGGACCCCAAACAGTGCCCGGCACACAGTAGGTGCTCAGTAAAGAGCCATATGATGAACGAGGGAACACATCAGAGGCGGGGAGGAATATCGCTCCCGAGTCTCCATCCCTCCCCCTCCAATTGGGGAAACCTGGTATTTGGGATGAAAACACAATAATTACATTTCCTAAGGTATTGTTGGAAGCCCTGAGATGATGCCTCAGGCTGATGTCTTCGGGCAAAGACGGGGTCATTCCTATTTGTCAGTCCTTACCTTTCCTTGGTAGCCACTGAGACTGGGGCTGGGGCCGAGGCCGGAGCTGGGGCAGGAGCAGGGGCAGGGGCAGGGGCCGGGGGCGGAGCAGGGCCTGGGGTGGCCACAGCAATCGTTGGAAGCTCCTCAGCCTCTGGCCTGTGGCTGACTTTGTCCTGGGAATCAGGGGCTGAGAACAGGCCTGACACGTTGAAGTTGATGTCTGCAGACAGAAGGAAGCCATGTCTTAAATTCCAGGACCTCAGCCAGTGTCAGGCCCTCCCTTCCCTTTCCCCTGACACTCCGTGGCCCACGTTTCACCTTCCCGCTCCCACACGAGCCTCACAATAATCCCGCAAGGTAGGCAGGATCATGCCCATTTTACAGATGAGACACTGAGGCTCGGAACAGAGAAGCAATTTGCTCCAGGTCTCGTAGTGAGTTCATGGAGCTGCCAGGGACTGAGCTGAGTCTGGAGGGCACCGAGCTGGGCAGAGGAGGGCGCAGAGGGACACGTTCTCAAAGGCAGGCACTTCAGGGTGCCTGGGTGGCTCCGTGGGCGAAGTGTTGCCTTTGGCTGAGGCCATGATCCCAGGGTCCTGGGACTGGAGCCCCGTATCTGGCTCCCTGCTCAGCAGGGAAGGTCTACTTCACCCTCTCCCTCTGCCCCTCTGCCCCTGCTCTGCTTTCTCAAGCTCTCTCTCTTTCAAATAAACAAAGTCTTAAAACAAAACCAAACAAAGGCAGGAGCTTTACCTCCAGGGAAGAGGGTGTCCGCCTTTTGTATCAGAGCCTCCACCACGCCCACCACCTGGATGGAGGACACGGAGGCCGCATCTAGCTGGGCCTGGTCCCTGGAGCAAAAGGGAACAAAAGCGAGCGGTCTACTTCGTAAAGTCTTCATGAGCCCAATTCTCTTTCTGGCCCAATGAGATCAAGTGCCTGTTCTCACCAAGCTCGCAGACGGGCGCCTGGGTGGCTCAGGGGGTGAAGCATCTGCCTTCAACTCAGGTCATGCTCCCTGCTCAGCGGGGAGTCTGCTTCTCCCTCTCCCTCCGCTGCTCCCTCCCCACCGCTCGTGCTCTGTCTCTCACACACCTTCTCTCTCTCACATAAATAAATCTTCAGAAAAAAAAGAAAACTCGCAGACCACCAGTGGGCGGCCAGTGTGTCGCTCACAGGCCCGTTCCCCCTCCTTCTCCCGTGACAGGCTTCACTAGGCAGGATGGTTCCCTTTCCCTCGCAGTTCTGGGATCTAGGGAGCCTCTACCGAGTAACCATCCTCAGCAAATGAATGAAATCTTTCTGCCCTCTGTGGCCAGGTGCATTGAAATGACCCCTTCCATAGCACACACGGCACTTCACAGCTTGGAAACCATTTCTCCATTCATTGTCTAATTCCCAAAGCAAAACCCCTTCAGAGTCGGTATAATTTCTCTCCAATTTACAGATAAAGAAATGGAGATCCAGAGAGTGATGATGTCTGAAGGCATTTCTGGAAGGGCGAGGGGGTGGGGCTACAACCAGATCTCCGGGCTCCCCGCACTCCAAGCTCCCCATTATCACTCTCACCCGGGACGCCTCGCTCCAAAACCCTGTGGGGTCCACGTTCCCTTTGGGCCGCTGCTCACGGCAAGCCTTGAGATGGGGAACTCAACCCACTGCAAGGATGGGGAAGCTGAGGCCCAGGGGAGAAGTAAGCAGCAGACGGCGGTGGTTGGCGGGGGGACTGCCCTCTTCCCCTCACCCTTCTTTCTCTGGGGGCCACAGCAGGTTGGGCCCCAGGACGATGGCGATGTTGCTGGGGGTCATCTTATTCACCTCCTGCTCCTCGGCCAGCCGTGCCAGGAACTTCAGCAGGTACCTGGGGAGGCAGAAGGTAGGTACGGTCACGGACAGGGCCACGAACACCCAGTGATGCCCCTGAGGCCCGAGACTTTCTCAGCCTGGGGTTTCCAAAGAGTGGCAAAGGTCCCCCTCAGGATGCCTTTTTTTTTTCTTTTTAAAGATTTTATTTATTATTTGACGGAGAGAGACACAGCGAGAGAAGGACACAAGCAAGAGGAGTGGGAGAGGGACAAGCAGGCTCCCTGCTGAGCAAGGAGCCCAATGTGGGACTCAATCCCAGGATCCTGGAATCATAACCTGAGCTGAAGGCTGACGCTTAACTGACTGAGCCACCCATGTGTCCCTAAAATTTTTTAATAGCTAAATGATTTGACCTGCTGAGTGCCACACATGTGTGGGGCGCGGAGCTAAGCTGAGAATCTTCCTCCCTGCCCTGTGAGGTAGGAACTGGTGTGCTCTGTGTTTTCCTGATGAGGGCACGGAGGCACAGAGAGGTCAGACCACCTGCCCAAGGCCACACAGCAGCAGAGGTGGGAACTTCAAGCCAAGTGGCATGGCTTCAAAGGTTTTAGGAGTGCGTTTAGCTCAGGGTCTAGTAGGAAAAACATGACTAGCCCGTCTTGGCTGTGGTTTCCGAGATACTGCCTAGGATGAGGGGCCGGGCTTGGGCTCACCTGAGGTTGTTGAAGCTCTCCCAGGGCAGGCGGCCGCACACCTGTTGGAGGGCCTCCAGCCGGGCCCCTGACTCCTTCAGGCTGGGGATGGGGAGAGACCTGGTGAGCCAGTCCAGGAACCCACCTCCACAGGCCCACCGTCTCCAGCATCCCCATCTGCCCCCCACCTCACCTGGCTGCCCTCAACCAATCATCATAGAGGTCAAAGGTCATCAGGGGCTCTGGCAGCTCCCGCAGATAGGACTTGAGGGCACCTGAAGTGGTGGCAAGAGTCTCAGACACGGTTCCCGAGGCCCCCACCTCCACCCCGGTGCCCGGCACTCGGCATCTGTTAGGAACCAGGCCCTGTTCACACGGACGTGACCAGGTCTGATCATTTCTTTGGGCCCTGGGCCTTTTGGAGAAAATGATGACGTCTGGCAGACTTGTTCCCAGCCAGATGTCCACGCATGCAAGGGGGTTCATCACCAAGCCCTCCCCTCCCCCTCCACGGACCCCTGTGTGTCCTGAGGTGTCGATCACCAGGCCTTCAGCCAAACTACCACGGGCGGGAGTGCTCCAGGCAGCTGAGAGGAAGGGATTCGGGGGGAAAGCCCTCTTCCCGGGGCTCCAGGGAGCAGGCACCTGCCACGGCATGGGGGTCAGAGCAGAACTCCTGCAGGCTGCAGGGGTCCGAGGCCATGGTCTGCTTGAGACGCTTCAGCACTGAGGCTCCCGCGGCCAGACGGAAAAGGCCCTGGGGTACGAGAGGAAATGGACAGGGGGTCACGGACGGGTGGGCAGGGGAGGATGCCCTGGCTCACTTGGGGTGGGCCCCCGGCAGTCACGGGGCACATGTCCCCCCCAGTCTGACGGGCGGTGTGGGGCCCACGGTGTGTACAGCTGCCCTTGCTCTCAAGGTCTAGGGTTTGGCCCAAAGTGGGAGATCTGGGAGAAGCTGGCGAAGAGGTGGGGAGACAGGGGTCTGGTTAGGAGTGGGAGGGAGAGCAGAGGCCAGGCAGCGCCGTCAAGAAGCCTAAGCTAAGGGGTGCCTGGGTGGCTCAGTTGGTTAAGCAACTGCCTTTGGCTCAGGTCATGATCGTGGAGGCTGGGATCGAGTCCCACATCGGGCTTCCTGCTCGGCAGGGAGTCTGCTTCCCCCACTGACCTCTCTCCTCTCATGCTCTCTCTCTCTCAAATAAATAAATAAAATCTTAAAAAAAAAAAAAAAAAAAGAAGCCTAAGTTGGCCTTTGAGCAGGTTCTACCCCCTAAGAGTCTGGGCTCAGGAACGGAGCTGACACACTAGGGACCGCCTGATGCAGGCGGATGGACGCGGCGGCCTGCAGCAGGGGCCGCACGGTGGGGCCCAGGCCTTCCTGACACCCTCCCCTGTGCCGCGGGCACATGTTACTCGTTGCCTCCGTCTCCCCCTTATAGAAGGCAGCCAGTGAAGGCTTCCTGCAGGGGTGTCTGGGATTACTAAACGGAACAAGAAACGTAAAGGCCTTAGGGCACAGCGGCTGCCTCACGGGCATCCCCAAGTGGGTGGTGGTGTCAGCCTGGCAGCAGGAGGCCGTGGCCTCACGGGACCTGGGCTCTAACGGTGGGGTCACAGCACCAGCACAGGGCAGCCTGAGGGGGCTGTGGACAGAGGGAGGGCCCCAGGACTCTGGCCCGACCTGCCCCCGTGGGTCCCACCTCTTCCTTCATGCCGTCAGAAAGCAGCATCATGACACAGGCCTCGATGGGCAGGGCGATGTCCCGGCCCAGATTTTGCAGGTGGGTCTCCAGGGGCACCCCATACACCCCGAGGGGGGTGGCCGTCATCAAGGGGGAGGGGTCTGCAGGGATGAGACAGATCAGCGGCCCAGGGTCCTCCCCTCCCTGGCAGCCAGGGTACCCCTAGACATCCGCAAAGCCTACTGCTTTGGCCAATGGTACCACCTCCCGCCCAATCACCCACACCACAGATCCTGAAATCATCCAACATCTCTCCCGAAACCCCCCAACTCCACCGATGCCACCCCAGTCCAGGCCACCATTCCCTCCCTTCTGCCTCCTAAAGTTCTCCTGACTCCAGTCCTGCCCCTTCACTCCATCCTCTACGTAGCAGACGACCTCTCTATCACAAATCTCATCGGAACTAATCTGCCAGCTTCTTAACAGGCCCGGAGTAGGGCCGGGGTTGGGGGTGTGGGGCCGGGCCCTGCCTCTGTCTGTACCTGCTTGGCTGTGGTTCTCCCTCAGCTCAGCCAGGGCTGTGTCCAGCGAGCTCAGAGACTTGCGATGGTAATCAGCTTGAATCTCCATGAGCTGCGGAGACAGGGGGGCACCCCCAGAGGGAGTGAGGGAAGTTACGCCACCTTGGAGTCCCTAAGAACACACTCCTCCCTCCCACATCTGGAAGGGTGTCCCAGTGGCCCCTGGTGTCCACCCCTGAGTTCCAGTGGCTGGAGCCCCGTCTAGGGACTCACGTGGATGAAGTAGTTGGCATACGTGTCCTCCTTGGTGGCGAAGTGGTAGAGGTCGGCCAAGTACTCGTCCTTGGAGACAGAAAGGGGGGGGCTCGCACTGGTGAGGCTGGGGCCCAGAGGGGAAACTGAGACCCAGAGGAGTGAATGACTTGTCCAAGCTCTCTGTGGAGGGCCCTGGTCACGTCTCTTCTCTCTGGTATAGTCTGCACTTGGGGACGGCCCACAGGAGCCCCCTGGAACTCCCAAGGGACGTTGACAGCTTCTAGCCCTCACCTCTGTGCCACACCCTTCGCGAGGTGCTTATGTCCTTGACCATTCGCTCCTCGACTCACTCAGCAAGCCTGCGGGGATGGCGGCCAGGACACCAGGTCCCTGCCTCCCAGGAACCGAGTATGCGGCATAGACAGGAGGCTAAGAGCTCGGAGGCTCACTCCCTGGGATCAAATCCCGGCTCTGCCGCTCGCCAGCTGTGTGGCCCTGGGTGAGGCAGATCACCTCCCGGAGCTTCCCCTCCCTGAAATGGGGACAGGACCCACGCTTGCCGCCCCTCACCCCCATCCTGGGAACCCACAAGCGCCACTCACCTTGCTGGTCTCCACCCTCTTCTTCAGCTCCTCCTCCTCCTCCTTCAGCGTCTCCATCTTGGTGGCCGTGGCAGTATGACCGTAACTGCCAGTGCCGCCGCCCAGGCCCTGACCGCCGCCTGAGTTCTTAGCTGCCTGAGTGAGCCTGGCAACAACGATCCCGAGGTGGGGTGGTCAGTGTCCCCCACACTGCCTGTCCAGAGCCAAGGGTCCCTTCCATATGCCTGACCGCCCAGGATTCTGGGATTTATGGATTAACATCCCAGAGCCCCACTTGCCCTGAGCCTCCTTTTCAGCCTGGGGGGCTATGAGTGCTCGAGGCCGCCCCCTGGTGGCGGGCTTGGTGATCGCAGCCAGCCAGCCCCAGGTGGGCGGGGCCTTCCTGCAGTCCAGGCATCTTGGAGGATCATTTCTGGCTCTCCTAGGCTCTGGGGGGTCACCCTCAGCTAGCATGAGCATGTGCACACACATGTTCACAGAGACTAGGTGTGTACACGAGGGCACACACTGTCGCCAGCGGGCCCTGCCACAGCCTCCAAGTGTGGGTTCTGCGGCTGCCTATGGGGGCTGACCAAGGTGTGGAGCCCACCTAGGGGCTCTGGCTCCCACCTGCTTTTCAGGGTGTTCCAGTCTGACACCAGCTTCTGCAGGCTCTTCTTGTGCTTAAGAATGATTGGCAGCTCTTCCTAGGGGGGAGGCGTGGGGAGGGTGGAGGTCAGCGGGCAGAGGAGGCTGGGGAGGGGGTGGGGCTGGGGGGGGGAGTCGGGAGGATCACCTCGCTCAGCTTGCTGAGCGGCTGCAGGACATCCCTCTCCAGAGTCATCTCAAACTCAGCCAGAATGCGGGCCAGCTGGTTCTGAATGGCGCAGCTCATCTCTAAGGCCTTCCTGTGGACACAGCACCCATTGGGCCCAGCTCCTCACACCCACGCAGAAACACTGGGTGGGGCCTCCTCCCTCCCCATCACCCCCTGTCCCTTCTAGCTCTCCTTCATCTGTCAGCTAAGCACCCCCCCTCCCAGGCCTGGCAGCCTTCTCTGATCTGGACACTGACCACTCCCCTATCCCTAGCGCAGATGCTAACTGACCCTCAGCCTGGTCATCCTTCCATGGGGGATGCCCTTCCTCACCTGGACCCCCTCCCAGCCCAGATCTGCCCCCCTTGGCACCTCTGGGTGAGGGCTGGGGCCCGGTCCATGCTTACCCCATGCTGGAATCGGGGTCCAGCTCCTTGAAGCTCTCAGCCATCGTGGTGGACAGAGCCATGAGGGGAAGCTTCTTCTGCAGGAAGGCCAGGGTCTGGCTGTGAGCATGAATGTGCTCACTTGCCGGGTCTCCCTCCACCCCACCTAAGCACACAGAGGGCTCCTTGGGGACAGGGCCCCTGCTGAGACTCTTGGTATGGCCAGGGGAGGAGGGAAGCCAAGAGGGCCACAGTCTTAAGTGGGAGTGGAGAAGGGAGGATGGCCAGGCAGGGCAGAGTGGCATCTCCCTGTGACCATGTCACCCCACCCCATCTTTACCCTCTCCCAGAAACCAATCAACTGGGCCTGAAGAAACCATCGAGTACTCTCGCACAGAGGGGGCAGGCAGCCGGCCCAAGGTCACACAGCTGGACGGAGGACGATGAATGGAGGCCCTGGGAGCAGTCTGGGGGTGGGGCTCTTCCCCTGCCCCAGGGCATCGGTGGCTCTGCACTTAGTCACTGCTAAACTCAAAACACTCCCATCTAGAGTTAGGAAGAGCCCCAGCTTGAGTCAGAAAGACCAGGGATCAAGCCTCGGTTTTGCCATTAACGCACTGTGTGACCTTAAGACTTTACCTCTCTGTTTCCTCGTCTGTACAAAGTACTAATAAAGGCAGCCTCCTCCTAGGGGTGTCGTCAGCGGGACGTGAGGCAATACGCTAACAGAGCATAGCAACAGACTCGTTGATTAATACCAGTGAGTATTAGTATCAGCTTAAATGCCACTTCCTTCAGGAAGCCCTCAGGCACTGCCTCAGTTCAGAGGGCCTGCTCTGCTCCGCTCTGGGGGCTGACAGGACAGAGAAGTTTGGGAGCTGTCAGAGGCCTGGCCTTGTCTCAGGGGATCCGTGCTGCGGTGGCCAGGGTGGAGAAGGGATGGGGTAAAAACAGAGCCTCGTGAGTGGGGTGCCCGAGGGGTCTTGGGACAGCGCAGGCTTCACCCCCTTGGTGTGCCAGAGGCTCAAACTAGCAGGGAGACCCCAGCCCTGACCTCACTCTCCCACTGGGTAGAGGTGTCCTGTTTGGGCCCCAACTTCCTGGGACCCCCACTCACCACCCGCTTGTCCATGTCCGCCCCGCTCTGGCCCTGCAGACAGGCCTGCAGCCGCTTGTGGACATTGTGGGCTGCTCGCTTGGCCGGCTCCAGCCGCTGTTCCACCTGGGTGGGGGGTGCTCAGAGTTGGTGGCTCGTGGGAGGTTGCTGTCCCCCCGACCCCCCCCCCCATTCATTCCCAGAGCAGGAACCACCTTTCCCTTCCCTCCTCCTGGAGACCCCATGGCCAACAGCTTGGGGAATGACTCAGCCCGGCCCCCCCCAGGTGGCGTCCTGGCCGGGTCCTCCGCTAACAGCTTGCGCGGGCCTGCCTTGCCACCCGCTGCCAGCCCAGGCTTGTACCTGCTGCAGGTCCTCCCCCAGGAACTCGGCGGTCTCCGGGGTGCTGTGAGGGAGGGAGGAGCTTCTGCTGAGGCTGCCCAGGTTAGGAAACCCCCTGCCTCCCCCTGGCCCCTCAAGAGGGCACCTGGACCCTGGTCGCTTCCAGTGCCCCTCCTCTCCTTGAGGGGCCCGCCCTGGGTGGCCAGCCTGTCTGCCTCATCCCAGTCGGAGCACATTCCATGGGGGCGGGAATAGGATACTCGGCTTTTTCCTCCTCCACCCAGGGCTGTGTCCTGAGAGAGGGCGGATGAAACCCTAAGCGGCGGGCTTGGGAAGCCACCCCAGCCTCTGTTGCGCTGACCCTAGGGAGAGGAGGCCGGGCCGGCCCCAAGAACGGGAAGTGTGAGATCTCAGACTCCTGGGCTGTCAGACACACAGGACTCTGGACTGGAGTGGTGTGCAGGCCCTGGTCCTCTGCCCAGGGACACATGGGGACACTGAGGCCCAGAGCAAGGGGGATTGACCTCCCTGGCTCTAGTCTCCCAAGGCACAGATGCCTATGTGAGCCTGGACACTCGGTCCCCTCCTCGGGGCCCAGAGAATGGGAAACTCCCAATGCAGGGGGAAGAGGAGAGATGATGGGCCCTGGGAGCTCCCCAAACTTCTGGCCTCCACCCCATAGGCTCTGGGACCCTGGGGGTGGGGTAGGTGAGAGCAAAGAGGCCCAGGGATGTTTCCACCTGAGGCTGGGAAAAGCAGAAGCAAGATAGAGAAGCTGGAGGCCTCCAGGCTGCGGGTAGGGTGGGGGAGAGGCACAAAGCTGGACAAGCAGGCCCCTCCTCCCACCACACCACACCGGGACCTTGTCTCCTCCCCTCCCCCAAAGTCTAGGGCACTGACCGCTGCCCCTTCCCCCCAGGCAACCAGAGATGGTTAGCTGTCCCCATTGTACGGAGGGGACAAGTAAGGCCAGGGAAGACCGTTCGCTCAAGAGGCTCATGGAGGCTGAGAAGACCCAGCATCCTAGATCCTCCCTGGCAGGCAAAGCAGTGGGAGTGCCCCCTTCCCCAAAGGACCTTGCCCCTCCTGCCCTGGCCGAGAGGTGGGGGTGGCATTCAGAGGCATGGGAATGAGAGTAGACCTCTGGCCAGTTCGAGGTTGGCTGTCCCCGACCTCTCCCACCCCTCCACGTACCCGAGGATCCGGCGGGGGTGAGCGTGGGGCTGGGAGGGAGCGGGTTGATACTCACCGTCCCAAGCTGCCCGTCTGGGCCAGCTGCCGCATGCGATGCAGCTGCCTCTTCATCATCTTGGGCGCGGACTGGGGACCGCGGGGTCACGAGGGGGAAGGGGGCGAGGGCCCGGCAGCCCCCGGCCCAGCCTGCCTGCGCCCGCAGCGCCGCTCTCGCCCCGGATGGGTGGGCGGCGCTCTCCGCTTCCTGGGCCAGCCGCGCTCCGGCGGCCGCTCGCTCCCTCCTCCTCCGCGCGCGACTCCGCCCCCGGCCCCCAGGTCACTCCTCTCTCCAAGTTTGTTTTCTTGTTCGCCCCCGGCTTCCGGGCGCCCCGCAGGCCCCCGGCCGGTCCCCGCGACGGTCGCGCCGGCGACCGCCTGGCGGTCCACAGGTTGTGTGGCGGCCCCGCCCCCCGGTCCCGCCCCGCCCAACCCGGGTGGCGGGAAGCAGGTAAGCCGGCTCCTGCCACCGCGCGGCCGCACTCTGGGCTCCACCCCTCCCGCCGGCCCGAGGGCCCTGGGTTTCAGTAACTTCTGCACCCCTCTTAAAGGCAAGGAGGGTTCCATGCTTGGGAGCCAGAGGCCAAGGACGGGCCTCTCCAGCCCGTACTGGCCCATCTGGGCTTGCCCAAGGATGCTGCCTTGGACTCCCTCTCCAGAGGACCTCTTGGCCAACTTGAGCTAAAGATTACCCCTCCCTCCTCCCCTGCTGGAGACCGGCTGGGGGACTTTGGCTTCCTGGGGCCACCTTGCTGCTTTGTGCCGTTGGACAAGTCCCTGGAACTCTGGACTTGCTGCCTTTAATGGTCTGATGGGCCGGACAGCTGCCCATCCTGGAGAGTGAACAATGACCCTGCCTATTCCTGTCTCCCTTTAAGGAGGGTGGCCCACCCTCCTTCCCAGCTCCCTGACACCTGGCTCCCTCCCAGCCCCAGCAGTTGCCTCCACCATCTGTAGAGCCTCTCCTTTCAGCGAACTTTGGGAGTCCTTGCCTTTCCTCTTGTAAGGCAGTGATGGCGGTGCTGCTTTCATCCCCCAGACTCAGTAGTAGTTCTTTCTTTGGCCCTCCACCCGAATCACAGTTGGGCATACAGTAGGTGCTCCATATCTGTTCAAACAAGATGAGGGACCACACACAGTAGTCTTTGCTTACTCTGAACCCCCGTACCCTCCAGGCCCCAGGGGTGGGGGGAGAGGGACATCCGTGTGGTCTGCCATGCCCCCCCGCCCTTTGCTTTGAGTTTTAACTCAGTTTGAGGATTACTTGAGCACCTACTGTGTGTGGGTGGGCAGACTTCGTACTGCACGAGGGCAGGACCAGTGGCCTCAGACAAGGGATCTGGCACACAGTGAGCGCTTACGGGATGCTGGCTGCTCTTCGCCACCCCCTGCGCAAGGGACACCCAGCCCAGTGGGAGTCGGGAGGGGCTGAGAAGGGAACCCCCCAGCTGCTGCTGCTGAGTCAGAGCCTCCCAGCTGGGAGGCCACCTGAGCGTGGAGTCCACTGGAGTGAAGGCTCAAGCTTGCATAAGGAGACCCCAGACAAGGTTTCCTAACCCACCTCTTTTTCCCCAACTGGAAGTCCCCTGGAGGGGATTCTAGAAAAAGGGCAGGGCTTGAGGAATGCCTTGATGGAAGGAGCAATCAGAGTCCAGTGTAGACCTGGCTTCTTAAAACGTGGGGCTGGGGTTTGCAAGGCCTGGGTGTTACTCCTGGCCTTTCCGCCTTCCTCACTGGCCAGATCCCAGAACACCAGGGTGGCTTAAGTTTCCCCCATCTCTGCAAAGGGCAGAGCCTACTGTGTACACAATTAGGAAGCTGAAGGCTCCTAAGCCAGCAGCTTGACACCAGGTGCCGCTGCCTAGCTGTCTGGGAAATCCTGGGTTACAGGGTGTCCCCACCCTGTTTCAGCCCTGCCTCCAGCCTGGAACACTCTGGGTCTGGGCTTGTCCACTTCCCTAGCTGCTGTGAAGGTCCCCGAGGGCATGGTCTGGCTTCTACCTTTATCCCCTCTAGGCTTGCCCAGGCCTAAACCCAAGCTCACAAGGGTCAGGACACCCGACCTGGAGAAGCAGCGGCTGGAAACCACCAGGAAGGGCCGTCTGATCAGCCCAGTGGAGCTCTGGGCCTCTCACCCAGGATCCGGGCTCCCCTCCAGCCTGACCCAAGAGCTCTTCTCTGACTGGCCTGGGTGGGGCTGCTGTGCCTCTTGGCTTGGGTGAGGGGTATGTTTTAGGTTATATTTAAGCTTGAGCACACTTGGATGCTGAATCATAAAGGGTTGGAAGCCCCAAAGGTTGGATCATAGGCTTCGAAGGATGTTGTAATCAGAGACTTTTGGACTATGAGGTTTTATCGGGAAATGTCAAGATCACAGTTTGAGAGCTGCAGGTGCAGGAAGGGGGCATCAGAGATCACCGGCCAATACCATCTCCGATCAGGAGACCTCTCCACTGGGCGTTGGGAGGGCTCTTTGGCTTGGCTGGCTCTCCTCTGCTTGTGCCGAATCCTGCATGGTCTAGCGACGTGCCAGGGTCACAGGAGCTCAACAGACAGGGCTGACTTGAATGCAAGTGAAGGCATTGCATCAATGGATGCTTATTTCCAGCCCAGAGACAGCTAGAACAGAGCTTGAGTGTGTGTGGAAGAAGCCGGCCAGCTGGGCTCAGCCTCTAGCTAGCTGGGTGACCTTGGGCCGGGGAGTTCACCTGTCTGAGCCTCAGTGTCCTGGGTCAGATGAGAAGAATGAGAACCGGGACCTGACCTGCTCTGTAGACCAGAGTTTCTATGTAAAATACTTAGAACAGGGGTACCTGGGTGGCTCAGTGGGTTAAAGCCTCTGCCTTTGGCTCAGGTCATGGTCCCAGGGTCCTGGGATCGAGCCCCGCATCGGGCTCTCTTCTCAGCAGGGAGCCTGCTCCCTCCCGCCCATGCCTGCCTCTCTGCCTACTTGTGCTGTTTGTGGAATGAATAAATAAAATCTTAAACAAAAACAAAAACAAGCGTAGAACAGGCTCTGCTTCTTCTTATCCAGCCTGTACTATCTGGCCTGAAAAGAACCTTGCCCCTGGGCCTGCCTAGTTGCCCCCTCCAGGTGTCCTGCTGCCTTCTGGGGACAGTAGGCTGCTTTGTCACCTACTTGAGCACACCCCCTCTGACAGCAAGATTGGAGTCATTATTACCATTTTTAGGTGAATACACCAAGGCTCAGGGTGCCAGGGCCCTCGCTGGTTAAGGGGTAGGGGCCAAGTTAGAAAGCTGATCTGACAGGCTTCTAAGCCCCTATGTGCTCTCCTGCTGTGCGGGGTGGCGCAGTCTGGAGGCTCCCGAAAGGCTGCCCCCTGCCCTTTCCTTCATCCCCAGGGCTGGGGCCGACCAGGGACAGTCTGGGAAGTGCCTGCAGGTGAAGCTCAAGCAGGACTCGGGCTGGGAGGCCCGGTGGCTGGTGCAGAGGCTGGGGGGTGGGGTGGGTGGGAGCAGGGGTCAGCTGTGCAGCCACAGGACTGAGCAAGAATCTGGCACTGTGGACGCGTCACTGGTTTGTGGTCTGGTCCTCTTGGTGCCCAGCTCTGAGCAGAGGCTGCTGCCCAGGGCAGCCAGTTATGGGGGTGCGATTTCTGGGGCTCTGAGAACTTGCTTGTCTCCTCCTCAAGGCAGAAGGGCTCTCCTAGAAGGAAACCCTGGGTGGGGCGGAGCCATGACATCCCAGTCCTGACAGCCCTTGAGAGCCCATGCCCTCAAGCCTTAACCCTGGCTCCAAGGGAAGGCAGCCCATGGAGGGCCAAGGAGAGGGGGCTCGGGAGATGGGGGGGCAACATGCCGCCACAGGGGCACCTGGCGGGACTGCTGGTTGGCCTCAGCCTTAACATGTGTCCTTGGGCACTTGGCAAGCTCCAAGAGCCTCCATTTCTCATCGCTGCAGGCCTTTGAGGACGGAAGGGGAGGGTTCGAGCAGCAGGCCTGCCACAGGGCTAGGCCGGGCCTTGGTCAGGCTCCAGCTCCTATGGTCTCCGCCTGGCCTGAGACTGGGGGCAGGGGCAGCAGGATGGCGGTGGAGACAGGCTCTCCGGCGGGTGGCGGCCCCTCCGTGGCCAGTGGCGGCCACCAACAGAGGAGCAGTGTGCTGCGGTTGTCAAAAGAGAAACCCAAACGAGCGGCAGCTTCTAGCCACAGGAATAGAAGTGGAAGTGTGACTTTGGGGTCCGGGAAGTCCCACTGCCCCTGGCGTGGGGGTTGGGGGTCACCCTTTGAGAGACAAGAGAATGCGTCTTCCCTGTTCTGAGTTCCAGCCTGAGGGCTCCAGAGGCTCTGGGTCTCCTGTGTGCTGCTCGGTGCCCCCGACCGTGGGCCAAGCTGACATGTGTTATTTGGTTAGGACTCCTCTGCAAGTGGAGCCTGAGGACCATCACCCATCATCAGACCCCAGCCCCTCGGACAGAAGCAGGGCTCCCGTGGTGGGTCCCTTGGGTCCACGTCCCTCCGGGCTGTGTGACATGCTGAGCTCCCGGCTCATGGGTTCCATGCCGGCCTCTGAGCTAACCATGGGGCCTGCTTCCCATGCGGGTCACTTCAGAGGCCCCTGCAGCATGGCAGAAGGCCGGACCGACTAGGGAAAAGGGAAGGGGGTAGGTCGGGAAGATGAAAAAGATATCCCTGTCTCTGTCACCTTTGGGTCACTCTAGGCCAACACCTTGGGGAACCAGTTTGCTCAAGGGCTCTTTGAGAAGGCCTCAGGGGGCCTTACAGCTCCCTGGGTCCCTCCCCACTACAGACAAGGAACCAAAAGGCAAGAAAAGGCAGCCCCTCGCTCAAAGTCACATAGTGTGCCAGGGCCCCCACTGGGAGCAGAGAGACTCCCAGCCAAGGCTGTGCACAGGCCCATCCCACTCTGCAGCCCTAGCACGGTTTGCACGAGACCGCCCCCCGCCCCAGCTGGTACTCCGGGACCCCGGGACTCCGGGACCCCGGGGCAGGAGCGCCAGGAGCAGGGTTTCATCTGGGTTACAAGAGCCCTCCTACTAGTCTTTCGGGGACATCACAGGTGTCCCCGCGGAGTCTGGCCTGTTGGGGAAGGGAACAGGAAGCAGCCACGCGGCTGGGGGGGTGCAGGGGTCAGGGCACCCAGAAGTCCCACTGCAGGAGGCCTGTGTCTGGGGTGGGGGTTGGGGGTTCTGCAGGGACGTGAAGCTCTCCCACGCGCACCCAGCAAGACCTGGGGCAGATAGGCAGCCCTCCTCACCTGCTGGATGGAAAAGAGTGAGCATGCTGGGCTCTGGGAAGACGTCCCAGTGGCGTCTGCCGGAAGGGGTTCAGCCCGGGAAACAAGTAAGGCAAAGTGAAACTGGTTTTTTGAAATATAGGACTCCCCATCATGTGCTTGGGAGGGGAAATGGTGGGCGGCCTTGCCCAGGCTCGAGGGGAAGCCTTGCCTGCAGAACAGCACGGGAGGGCTGGCCCCACACGGCTCAGCAACCCCCCCAGTGAACCGCCCCTTACTCCGATCCTTGCTGGCTGAGAAGCTGAGTCGTTCCTGGGGACCGGACTGGAGCCTCCGAGGGAAGAGAGGACTCTGGTAGCACCGGGGGTGGGGGTAGGGGGGTGAGCCAGCCGCAGCTGGGCCTGGCAGGGGGCCCAGTGCAGCATCCCCAGGCCTCTCTAGAACTGAGCTGCCATTAGCACCCTGCTTCCTGGGAGCGGCCTCTGGGGAAAGCGAGAAGAGAAGGCGAGGCAGGGCCCTCTGGGGCCTCCACGAAGTAGTGTTTGGAGGGCTGAGAGCAGCAGGAGGAAGTTGTGAGCAGCCGGGGCGGGGGGGGGGGGGGGGGGAGGTCGGCTCCCACTCAGCATCTGCAGCAGCTGGGGCTCCTGGCAGGCCTGAGCGGCCACTCACTTCCAGCTGGGACGGCTCTGGGCCCGCCGCAGCCCTGGGCCCTCTCTGGTGACTCAGCACCACCACAGGCCCCCATGCAGGGCCTCTTCCGGTGAAGGGCTCAGGGATGATGGGGGGCGGGGAGACGGGGGGGGGGGGGCTGCAGCTCCAAAGACTGAGCCAGAGAAGCCTGCGGGGCAGCCCCAGGGCCCTCCAGCTCCTGGACCCTCATCTCCCTCCACCTCAGAAAGGCCAGGAGGGCAGCCGGTACAGGAAAAAAGGACGTTTTTATTTCCATAAATACTCCTGCTCTCACTCACACACCCACCCCACTCAGCCCCCCGACAGATGGATGGGCAGAGGGGAGGCACCCCTGGGAGGCCCCAGCAGAGGCTGGCGACTGAAGGAGATGCACTGAGGAGCTCCAGTGCAGGGCCTCCCTCGGCCAGGAGCCCTGGAGCCCAGGAGCCCTGGGGCACCCGGCTCCGCCACAACCTCTGCGCCAGCAGCCACAGCCCCCACAGCTCCTCAGGAGGCCTGATGGCAAAGGGGGCAGGTGAGTGGAGTGAAACCCCCATGAGAAGTGGGGGGCACATGAGGCTCCCCCAACTGGGCCTCCTGAGATGGTGACCCCAGGGCCACGGAGAAAGAAAAGCAGAGTCAAACCACACACCACAGAGTGCAAAGAGCTGGGGGGGCAGGCGTCACCCCCCCAGTCACCCGGTTCCTATGGAAGAGACCTGAGCTGGTTCCTGCACCAGCATGGCCCCCCAAGTTATGGCTGGGCCTTCCCATAAGGCATAAGAGAAAGGTGGGGATGACCCCACCCCGGGCTGGGGTCGGGGCTGGGCCTGACGTCTTGGCCCCTGCCTGACAGCCATGCTTCTCCCCCATGACCCCAGGTCCTTTCAGGGCCACACAGCTGCTCCCTGCTCCACGCTCCCCGCTGTGGCGAAGGTCCCCAGCAGTGAAAACCCAGGCCCAGCCTCCTGCTGGGTTCAGCTCCGCAGGGGAGGGGGACGAGGAAGGAGGGGGGCCACAGGGGTGAGGGGAGAAGCACCAGGCCCAAGGGATCTCACCATGGGAATAAAGGGTGTCCGAGGCCACCACAGCCTCCCACCCAGGCTAGACGGTGCCCGGTCCCGCTGCCCTCTCCTCTCCCCGCCCCCTCCCTGTTCTAGAGGCTCCCCCAGGTCTCGGGTGGGGGGAACTGGTCCACATCCCCCATCTCGTTGTAGGTCTGGTCGCCCATGGTGAAGAGAAGCTTGTAGCGGAGCCGAACCTTCTCCTGAGGCAGAGATGAAGGCAGAGTCAGGGGGAGAGAAGAGGCCGCCCCACCCCCACAGCGGTGCACAGTCACAGCCAGGCCCCTCACCTTCTGGGGGTTGGCAAGGAGCAGGACCTGGGTGATGGCTGAGGGGTGGACGATGGGGTTAAATGCTGGCAGCTCCGTGCCTGAGGGCGGCTGCAGCTTCACTTTCATGACCTGCAGACCGTAGGGCAGGACGGCACCCGGCTAGCCCGGCTTCCTGGCCCCATCCTGGTGGGCCGGGCCCAGTCCGCCTGCCAGCTCCTCCTCTGGGGGTCCCGGGGCTCTGTCCTTTGGTTCTCTTCTATCCCCTCATTCCCAGAGGGACCCTGTCCCCTGCCCCCCCCCCTCCCCGCCAGCTGGCTCCCTTCCAGCCCCAAGTCACCCTGCCTCCAAAGGAGGGAGACATGCGTGTGTCACCTTGGGAACAGCTGACTGGAAAACGATGTTGCGGATGGGCTGGGGGGCGGTGCTCAGCATGGAAACCACCACCACCAGCACGTCCGAGCGCCCGGGCAGCGGGTCTCGCGCAAAGTGGAAGAGGACCCGGAAGCCATGCTGGTCATACACCGTCACTGGCAAGATGCTGCCTGGCAGGGGGAAAGGGAGGGCTGATGGGTGGTGCTAGGCCCGAGCCCGGGCCAGACCAGCCCACTCCTCACACCCAGCTCCCCGCAGGCACTCGCCGAGCTGCTGGGAAGGGGTGGATGGGTCCGGGAGCTCAGGTCCCTGGGTAGCAGGGCGGCCAGGGGCTGCAGGCTGGCACCCAGATGGGGCAGGGACACTTTCACTGTGTTGGTGGTGGCAGGACACCCACCCCAGACGGGGTCGCAGCTAGGACTCCCGGAGTGCTGGAGCGCAGGCCAAGGGGTTAGCTGGGGTCACGCTCTCGCCACGCGACCCCGGGATGGTCACCCTGCTGTTCAGGGTGCTCCCACTCCCCACTTCTTGGGAGCACTGGGGGTGAGGCCCTTGGTGACAGAGTCGTCACGAGAGGGACAAGGCCGAGAAGACCTGCCCGTCTTCATCGGTCTGTTCAAGGCCTGGGCTGGGCTGGCCTCCCTCTTGCTCCTGGGCAGGGGCAGCTCAGGCTTGGGCCTCCAGCTTGAGCCTCATTTAGTTTCACGATCTTGGAGAGACCCTGAACCTCTCTGTCCTGGCCCTGCCTTTCTGGGGAAGGCGCACCTAGCAAAAAATGTCCTCCTGCCTATGGGAGCCCGGGCTCTGCGGAGTGCTCTGCCCTCACTCTGGCAGAGGCCCCAAAAGGGCAAGGGCCTTGCCCAGAGCTCCCAAGTGGACGGCGAGGGGGTCCCGGCCCAGCCCGTACCCGCTGGCGCCCCCAGCCCACTCACTGGGTTTGATGGACTCCAGGGGCACAGTGATGCTGGCCAGTGAGAAATCAGTCGTCGTGGGCTGTTGCAGAGGCCCGGGGGGCTCGGGGGAGGCGGCGTGGAGGAGGCTGGGGGCGCTGGAGCTGGGCGAGCTGCAATTGCTTTTATTCTGCAGGTCCCGAAGTGTGAGCCGGGGGGCCGGTTGCTGCTTCTCCCTTGTTGGGGGATGTGGCATTGGGGTGTGAATCTTGGGGGGCTGAGAGATCAGGGGCACAGGAAAGGCTGTGCTTCCTGACCATCCCCAATAGCCAGCTCAGATGCCTCCTGTCTCTTGGGCCTTGGTCTCCTTACCTTGGAACAGGCAGCTCTTGCTCTCCTGCCCACCACCCCTGCCCTGTAGGGCGCAGATCCCCCTTCTCCCATAACCTCTGCTCCACGGGACGGGGGCCCTGCACCTGCCCTGGGCACCACCACCTCCTCTAGCCCAGCACAGAGCCAGGCACATGGTGGTCCTCCAGCAGCTGCTGCTCACAGGAGCACACAGGCACCGGGTCTCTCCCTGCTGGGCCTGGGAGAGCCCCGAAGCTGCCACCCATGGGGATGGGTGGGGGACAGAATGGGCGTGACTCCCACCCCACGTCAGCCCGGGGGGGTGGGGGTGGCGCTCACCACCGCACTTGCTGGGACTCTGGGGGCAGTGACTGCTGCAGGAGGGTCTTCCCCAGGAGATCCAGGTCGTCCAGACCACTGCTCGCTGGCAGGGGCGTCTGCGCGGAGGGCTGGCTGTCCGTGTTGGGGACCCGAGGCGGGGCTGGGGGTTCTGCGCCATCGGAGGACTGTTGGGCATATACAAAGCGTGCAGACGGGGAGAGCTGTGCTGGAGAAGGAGCAGTCACTGGAACTGCCCTGAGGCCCCTTCTCCACCTGGCAGGTGACATCTGGGGAAGCAGCAGCTCGGAAGGGGACAACATTCCTGCTGGCCCACACCCCTCTCGTGGGCTGGCCTGATCCGGGGGTCTAGTCTAGAAACCATATATTCCAAGGACCTTAAAGTCGCCCTCAAAAGAAAAAGAATGGGGAACCCCATCACAACTGAACACGGAGACACAGGGAGAGGGTGCGGGGGTGAGGAAGCACGCCGGCCCTCCACCATCCGCGCACGGTGCCTTAGCCCAGGGCCCCCACGTGGTCCTCCCTCCTCACTGAGCCCTGCAGGCTGCCTGGCCCAGTCATCCTCCCACTGGGACGGCTCAGGCTGCTTCCTGGCCCTCCTACCTGGAAGCTGTTCCATCCGGCACCATCCAAGCTTGGGCCTGGAGGAGGTGTGGGGTCGCTGAGTCCTGCAAGGAAGCGAGACGGAGGTGAAGGAGACAGATTCCTGAGCAGAAGCACAGGAGCTGGGGGTGCTGCGTGCTGGCCTGGGTATCGCTGGCGCCTGCCCACCTGCATTCCCCTCGAGAGGCTTAGCTCAAAGGGGAGAACCCACTTTTAGAGGGAACCAGTGGCAGAGCAGAAGCAGAAACCAGAGAGCCCAAAGGCCCATTCCCCGCAACCCTTCATGCTTCCGTGCCTGCCACTCTAAAGCCATCTCCACCACTGGACCCCAGAATTCTGTCTTCAAAGTGCGCTGGCGGCTGGCCAGCGTAGGGGTGGTGGGGAGGGAGGGAGGGTGGGAGACACCAGGTGAGAAGCTACGGACAGGAGGCACCATTCTGCACTCCCCCACCCACCACAATGGCCTCTGAGCGTCCAGGTTGGGGGGCAGGTGGAGCCCCAGACTCTGAACAAGCTCCCCTGGCTGGGCTGGGGTGTCCCCACGTGCACACTGGCCGGCGGAGCTGGCGCAGACCCTACAGGCCCTCTCTGCCCTGGCCCATGCCCACAGCGCGGGCTGGCTGGGGCTGAGGGGAGCCGGCGGCCCTCCGCATGGCTCTGCTCGCCGGCTTGCCGTACGGCAGGTCACCAACCAGTCTAACCCCTGCCAAGTTCACCACAGGCTTTACCTAGGGAAGACAAGTCATCCTGTTTCTAGCAAATCCTGCAGGAGCAAGCTGCAGCCTGGCGCAGGCAGCTCAGAAGACTCGGTCTCCTCCGGGCACACCGCCCCGAGAACCGGGACGACACGGGGGTGGCCGCTAACATTTCCCACACGTACCCCCGGCCCCTGACACGTCAGGCTCCTCAGGCACGGGGCTCACTGACTCCTCGAACAACCATGGAAGTCGGTGTAGAGATATCACCCCTCTTTCCGGGCTGAGGAAACGGATGCCAAGAGGGGTCAGGGAATCTGCCCCAGGCCACGCGGCCGGCAAGGGGCAGTATCGGGGCCTGAACAGAGTTTGTAACCTCCTTATAGGGGTGGGAACGCAGCCCGGCCAGTCGGCTGTGTGACTTCAGGCTGGTGACAACCTCCCTGCGCCTCATCTGTAAAACCAAGCTGATGACAGCGTCTGCATGAGGGGACCACGACAAACCAGCCCTTCAGAGGAAGTGCCTGAGCAGGGCCGGGACACCCTCCTTGGCGGGTGGGAAGTCCGCGTGGCTTCCCCTGCCCCCAGCCCTCACCCTTCCTGCCACAAAGAACCGTTTAGGACAAGCCCCCTCTGTGGTCCTGGGGCTTCCTCTATTCCGCCAAGCCGGGCGGGTGCAGCTCTGGCACTTGCGGTTCCTGTTCCCACATTTTCTCTGCCTTTGAGTAGAAATGAACGGAAGCTGGAGGCTCAGGGCTCTGCTGCAGGCGCTCAGTGGCTGGACAGGAAGTACCAGGCACACCTTGCTTCTCATGAGGTGGCAGCTCGGTCCCTGCTGGTCACCGGGGGGCCAGGCCCCACTCTCCAACTGCCCCGTGGGGCACCGGCCACCGGGTGCCGGCCCTGCTGGGCCACCTGAGCCTGGACATCCTGTGGTCAGACCCTCTTAGGCAGGGTGTCTGCTGGTGGTCCACTGTCCCCCTCCTTTGTGTCCCATTCCAAGTCCCTATGTCCCTTTCCTGGCCGAGGAGGGGAGTTCAAGCAGCAGAGAGGCTCAGAGAGAGGCCTTAGGATCAGAGCGCCTCGTTCTAACCTGCGCGCCCCCCTTAGGGCAAGTCACCCCACCTTCCCAAGCCTTGCTTCGCATCTGTGAAGCGGGGACGTCGGTGGCCCCTGCTCCTTGGAGGATGGTCTGTGATACGACGGTGCGGTAGCAGCTGTTAGGGAAGCCCCCTGCCCAGTACCCTGCCCAGGACCCCGGCACATGAGCACTTTTTCCGGTCCGTCAGGTTGGGTTTTTAACCTCAGACTTGGCTCAAGAGAACACAGTCTGACTCTTGCCTCCCAAATCGGTTCCCCAACAAAATCTTCCAGATTCTTTTGACAGAGCTCAAGCTCTCTCTGCCTTTAATAACTTCAGGTTGTCACTACGGTCCTCTACTTCCAAGCCCTCAGATGGGGCCGCTGCACCAGAAAGCTAGACTCCTGACAACTGTTTTCCCCAGGAGTGCGCCCAGTTCCCCATGGGCTCTGGAGCCCTGCGCGTGGCCTATGGTCTAGGACCAGCATAGGGCACAAGGTGCCTGGGGCTCTGGTGTGACAGGGCCCGCTATTGCTCCCCACTTCCCTGCGGGTCTGCTGCCAGCCTGTGCCCCATTCTCGGCTCTAACCCGCTGCAGGGAAGTCCCACTGGTTTCCCGGGGGCCACAGGAGCCCAGCTGTGACGGGCTCACTGGAGGTGGGTTTAGAAGCTGGCTGGCCTCACCCACGGACTGAGAACTTGTGTCAGCTCTCTAACCTCCCTGAGCCTCAGTCTCCTCAGTCGTGAAATGGGCCTAACCCCCACCCCAGCCTCCAGAGGCCTCACCCACTCCTGCAGCTGCCCCGCCCTCCTCCAGGCCCCGCCCCCTCCTCACCCAGAGACATGAGCTCATCGTCAAGCAGGGAAACTGAGGTGCTAGGCTGCTCAGGGCTGGCCGGGTCAGCAGGGCGCGTGGGCATAGGAGGGTAGGCGGTGCCCGCAGGAGGGAGATCCAGGCCAGAGAGGTCCAACAAGGCTGAGGTGCTCCCTGTGGGGAAAGGAGTCAGGCATGCCCTGGATGAAGGACAGTAAGGCTCTTGGAAGCCAAGGTGCCTGCGGGGGGCGGGGGGAGGCAGCAAGCTGCACCCCTTCCCCTCACAGCCCTCCTGCTTCCTTCCCCCTCTTGGCCACACTGCCCTGGCTCCCAAATCTGCCACTAGGCCCTTTGTCTAGCCCATGGTGTTCCTCTGTCCAGAACCTATTTCCTCCTTCCCTCTACTTGGCCAACGACCTCTCATCCTTTGAGATCTTGCTTGAACTCTGCTGCTTCTGTGTGGTGCCCGCCCCCGCCGCACCTCCCACGCCCCAACAGGGCCTCTTCTAACCTCTGTGGTTAGAATAGAGAACAGACACCTCCATGGCTGTCCCTTCACCCTGACTGGAGCCGAGCCCGCAACTTCTGTGTCATTCCCTCCCACCAACCACCTTTTGAGAAGTGACTAGGCCTGGAGGGCGCCATCCAGCCCTGCACAACAGGTACCAGATTTATCAAATGAAAGAAATGTCTTCCCTCTTCTGTCCTTGCCAAAACCTGGCTCCCAACCCCCTCTGCCCCACGTCCACACTTTCCTCCCCACAATAGCTGCAGCCTGGGCATAGACGCCCTCCAGCTCTCTCCCTAGAGGCCTTCCCCATCTTAAGGGGCCAGGGTCACCCTGGCAGTCCCAGCCCCAGGCTCTAGAACCTGCGCTTCCCCTCTGGGCTCTGCCCTGCTCCACTGCCAGGCCCCTCCCGGGCGCCCCCGCCGCCCGCTCACCAGGCAGGGAGCCGGAGCCGGCTGCCGCTTCGCCGTTCACCTCCTCCCCCCTCACCAGCTGCTTGTACAGGCTGATCACCTGCGTGAGGTTGTCGTTGGCCTGCAGGATCTCGGCTGGAACACGCAGGAGGAGAGACTAGGCTGAAGGAAGGTGGGGGGCTCTTGGGGGAGAAGAACACCCTGTGCCCATCCGAACCCTCGTGTGAGGGTGTGGGGCCGGGAGCAGCCCAACGGCTCTGCTCCCTCGGACCCTCTGCCACCTCCCCTTGTCCAGTGTCCCTGCCGCCCTGACCATGACAGCACACTCTGGCCTCCAGGTCTTGGCACTGGCTCTGCTGCTCTGATGCCCCGTGCATCTCTGCGTGGCTTCTTTCCTGCCTGCCTTCAGGTCTTCACGCTAAGTCCCCTCAGGAGGCCTTTCATCACCCCTCCCCACTCTGTCCACTCCCTGCTGGCTGGTCTCTGCGTCCCTGATGACCACCTGAGAAACGACCATTCTCACGGCCTTGGTTCCTTGTCCATCCCCTCTCCTTAGGCTACACGCTCTACTGAGGACGTGGTTTTGGTCCATTTTAAGCACACCACGTCCCCAGGGACTAGAATAGCACCCGGCATAGACTAGGCCCGTACCAACATCACGCCCTCAGGGGCCGGGCTCAGAGGGGTCCGGGCAGCGAGTCCCATGGGCAGGGACCATGCACTTGGCACAGGGAGGCCCTCAGTGGGCTTCCAAGGAGTCAGGGGCTGAGATGGTCCCCAGACTGTGGCCCCAGAGACTCTGGCTGACACAGCAGCAGAGAATAAGGACGAGAACCTGATCCGTGGCAGCAGTCATGGGGCCCAGCTCTGGAACTGCTCTGGTCTGTGGGATCTGTGCTCAGCTTCTGGCCCTTACCTGGAAGGCAGTGTCTGGGGAGAGCCCCCAGCATACCCTGGCTCCGCCACTGTCAGGCTCGGTGACCTGGGCCAGTCCCTTCTCCCCATTCCAAGCTGTTCAGCTCAGGAGCAGCACATGAAATGCCTGAGAAGGGACTTGGCCCCTGGGTGGTCCGGTCACCCTATCAGCCCCTGCTCTCTGCTTTCTCTTTGATGTGGAGGAACCCAAGGTCGGGGCTGGAGAAGGGGGCCCCCTGGTGGCAGCTCCTGCCAACTGCAGATACTTAACAAGGCCTGGGAAAGGAGAGAGGGAAGGAGGCAGAGGAACAGGACCGACTTAGCCAGGGGCTCACCTAAGGCCTCGTCATTGTCTTCTGTGTCACTGGCCAGTCGGAAGAGTGTTGGCCGCATCCGCTCACAGCGCTGGTACAGCTCCTGGGGCAGTAGGGTTGGGGGCGGGGGGGTCAGGCCAGCAGGGGCCTAGAGAGGGCAGGGGCTGGGCAGAGGAGGAGGCGCACCTTCATGAGGTCCTCGCTGCTGCGGGCTGAGGCCCCGCCCTGGCTGTGGCTCATCACCATCTCGGTCAGCAGTTTCACGTTGTTGTTGACCTCCTCAATGGCGCTCACCCGCTTTGAGATCTTCTCCATCCGCTTTTGGTCCTAGGGAGGCCACCGCCCGGGGAGCCCAGGTCACGCCGGCTCTGAGCCACGCACTCTAGAGTTCGCACTGGCTTGCTGTGACCCTGCTCACGGGGTTCGTGCCCACCACAAGGCCCTCTAGACCAAGAAGTCCTCTGCCAACCCTATGCTCACTTCCTCTCATTCTGCCGACGGTCCCTCGCCCCTGGCCTCCACATGAGGCTGTCAGAACGGCTGGGGCCCTCAGACACCACCTCCAGGATCACTCAGGAATCTGGCCCAGGTGATTCTGGAGGACCAGAGCTGCAGACCACACGTGTGGCTCTCCGTGACCCTTGCCCTCCTTGCGTTTGTCCTTTGAAAGGAGGAGCCTACACTCAAGAAAGAAAACGGGGGCCATTAGGCCATCCAGTACAACCAGAAGCTAGGACAGGGAACCTCCCACCCCAGGCCCCCTGTGCTGACTATATAAGCTCCTTCCTTGAGGGATGGAAGTTGGGCTTGTGCTGTGCTGTGCCATAGTCACCCTCCTTGTGGGGGGCCGCCCCGACCTCCTGCTGCACTGTCAGGGCGCACAGCTGGCCCTTGGGAGACAGCCTGGGACTCCTGCCCTGCAGGTCTCCAGACCATAAGCTCGGATGACCTGCCCTCGTCCACACAAAAAGTTTCAGTGCGCACCTTCAGCGTCCGTACACTCACTTAGAACTTAAACACGCACGCTTCTCTCTCTTGTGATAAATATACGTACAGAAGTACCTTACATAGAGAGAGGCCTCATTTATTTCTACCTCTTGTGGAAGAGGCCGTCAGCCTCCCAGAAGCCCAGCTAGAGCAGGCTAGCTCGGCTGCTGGGAAATTCTCCCTCCATGTGGGTCCTGGCTCTGCCCACTGGGCTCCCCCAGTGAGTTCTTTCTTGGCTGGCACAGCCCTTTACGGGGCTACCACAGGGCTCTCGTACGCACATACACAACGCCCCCTCAGTGGCCCAGCTCAAATCCCGCCTCTTCCTCCTCCCCGCACTGTGGGCTTGGCGATCACCTCCTGCACCATCTCCTTGATGAGTTTGTTGGCTGCTCGGAGGTCCTCGGGGTGGGAGCTCTTCAGCAAGCGGGCCAGCATCTGCAGGGACAGAGGGGCACACCTGGGACACCAGTACTGGGCCTGGGTCTTATCCCGGCTCCCCATGTCCTCGCTGGGGGTTGTGGGGTACGTACTAAGCTCTCCGTGAGACAGTGAGCATCTCCCGAAGCCTAACTGGGGAGCACTGAAACACTGCATGTGAATATTCCCTGAGAAAATCCTCGACAGATGGTACAGAATGTTATGTTATTCTCACCAGAGAATCTTCTGGAAGGATGTACCAGGAACTCAACAGTGCTTACTCTCTAGGTCAGGACGAGATAAGATATTTGCTTTTTATCTTACCTCCTCCATAGTGTTTAGTTTCTTGCCCGTGAGCACATGCTTCTTTAACATGAAGTTAGTAAAATTATCATCACAAGGACTCAAGACAAAAATATGCAAACTCTTGCTCAACCTATGAAATGCCCTCAAACTAATCCCAGGGACACCAGACGTGCGCTCGTGTCTACTGAATGCTAGGACTCTGGGTGGGATGTGCTCAGAGCACAGAAGTGCTTCACCGACCCTCCTGTCACCCACTTCGGTGACCCGGCCCTCATGAGCCCCTGCTTCGGGGCGGGACAGCCAGCGCCGGGAGCTCAGACCCCGTAGGCCCTGAAGGTCCTCCTGTACCCCTCCTACCCGCCCCTGGAGCTGCACCTTGGACTTCTCCTCGTCTTCGAAGATCACATTCTTGGGTCGTGGAGGAGGAAGAGGAAAGGTGGCATCATCTGGAAGCTTCGGGTCAGACTTCACAATCCCTGGAGTAGACGGTGGTGGGAAGGCTGTGAAAAAGGCCTCGGGCCAGGGTGGGGGATGGGAAGGGGGAGCAGGCGAGGGCAGGAGGGGTCTTTCTCCAGCTTGCCGGCTCTGGACTCTGGTGGGCCAGGGCTGGCTCGGAACTACAGTGTCGAACTGCGTGGCGGAGTCTAGGCAGACATATTTTGAGGCCACTCTGTGGGGGCCACTCTCTGAGGAGAAGTCTGACCCAAATTCACCTTCCCTCCACCCAACCTAGCTTCAGACAGAGCCATAGAAAGGCCCCACTAGCTAAAGCTTCTTGAAAAGGTAAAGGAGAGCCCCATGACCTCACTGCCAGAAGCTGCCAGAAGCCCCAGCTCGGGGAGGAGGGGCGAAGGCGCTGCCCACACCTCACCCTTGGGCCCTCACCCTGCTTCTTCAGCATCTGGTAGGCCTCGGCGATTTTCACCTCCTCGGGCAGGCCGACCGTCCAGCTGTAGAGGAGCTCCAAGATTTTGTTCTTCACCTTCTCTGACGTCCTCGAGCCCAGGTACTTCAGAGACCGAGGGGAGAGGAGGCCGCTGCCACTGTCCAGCCCCGCTCGCTGCAGCCCCAACCCCCGGCCTGAGCTGGCCGCCTCCCCAGGACTCCCTCTGGAAAGCTCAGCCTGCAGGGCCCTGGCATTCCCTCCCTGCCCCTGAGTGGCCCAGTGCACACTGAGCTCACCTCCGAGCGCCGCTGGCCCACCTGCTAAGCAGGGATGAGAGAAGCGGCACCACAGCGAGGATGCAGGCTGACCCGGGGAAGGCGCAGAGCCCAGTGCCCGAGGCCAGCTCATCTAGGGCTTAACCCTGCGACCTCGGCAAGGAGGAGCCACCTGGCTGGGGGTGGGCCAGGGAAGGGACAGGTGTGGCACCACTCAGCGGGTCCCACTCCCAGTCTCTTAGCAGCAGACTAGGCTGTGGCAGCTGGCTCTCACACCAGTTGCTTTGTGGGAAAAGAACGCGGGGCTGGCAGGGACATTCAGCTGCTCTGGTCAAGAGGGGCGTACGAGCGAAGCAGGGGCCGAAGGACTGGGGTCTCATCCAAGGGGCCTCAAACAGGTGCATGTACTATGGGAGGACCCCCCAGGCCAAGGCTGGGGCTGGGCCCATTAGCGGCTCCCCACTTAGGTGTGGGGCCTCAGCATCCTGAGGTGGGGACAGGGAGACCTTCCACTAGACCCTTGTGGGGGGCACTGCAGTCAGGTCCGTGGGGAGAGAGCAGAGCTGGGGTGGCCGAGCTATGTGCATGCCCTGCAGTCACCCCTCACCAAGCCTGGGCAGCCCCATCTGTGAGCAGGTCCAGAGCCGCCGGCCAGCAGGTGGCCTGGAAGCCCCCGTCCCAGACCCCACGCTGCCCCGGACTTCGCTGTGAAGTGTTTGTGCCAGACTTCTAACGGGGGCCGAGCAGGGGTCCTCCTTCCCCAACTCCCCCAAGCGACAGTGCAGGCCTGAGCTGGGGCTCAGAGCACCCACCTTGGGAGACACGACCTTGATGAGCTCGTTGAGAAAGCGGAACTTGCCCACCTCGTCATGGAACCTTTTGCCGCAGCTCTTCATGCATGTTTCCAGAACCTGGGTTGGGGGGATCCCAGGGAGGGAAGTCAGAGGAGACAGCCTCCCCTCACACCTTGGTCAGGGCCCAGGAGCTCAGGGGTGGGCATTTGGAAGGTAGGGGGGAATGACTCCTGAGGACCAGAGGACTCTGAGGGTCAGAGCCCTGAGCCTGACTGCCACACCCCAACGCGACCTCGAGGGCTGGTGATACCTAATAGCAGTGCCAGGGGAGCCCCGCTTTAGCCTGCCCATGGAGCAGCACTGCTTATAAATGATTTTCCTGTGATTTTTCTTTGATGATTTTTTAAAAAGTTCAACAGGCACCATCTACTTTGCCTTATCCTACACATCCGTGCCCTCAGATATATCTGAGAAAACCCTATTCCATCAAAATAAATACGGAACTATGAAAAGAAAAACTGTTTACCAGCCAAGATCAGCCATGCTCTACAGTGGGCTGCCGTGTGGCCCATGCCTGGGGGCCACAGCGCACCCCCCAACCCAGTCTTCCGCTGATACAGCTTTGAAAGCTCTGGCCTGAGCCCAGCATCAGCACTCAAACTGTCATGGGAAGGGCAGCACCGTCCTGGGTCTGGAGACCCCTGATGCGCTCCACAGGCTGCACACTGCTCCTGGGACCTTTATGAATATGCTGGTTCCTGGGAGCAGATACTGAAGTTCAGGTTCACCGAGCCTGGGGTGCAGCCCTCATTCAGCATGTGCCCAGCCTCCTGGAGATCTGACACAGGTCTCGAGCAGGGAACCCCTGGGCCAGACGATCCTCGGGCCTTTCCCCCCAAGAAGAAGCCTAACTGTGTAGGGGCTGGCGCAGGAGGCCACGGGCCCCCAGGGGCTGGCCCAGACTCCCAGTCTAGGCCATTCTGGCACTACTCCTTTGGGTTCTAAAGAAGAGCCTGTCGGGACCCCAAATCAACCTCAATCGTGGCCTCCCCGGGTGCCATCCCCATGGTCAGGGCCCAGATGGCACCCTCTCTCCCCTTCTCACCGTCAGGGCTTGGATCGCCTCCCACTCCTGCGGTGACTGGATCTTGTGAGCCAAGAGCCGGGTGGCAAGTGGAGGCCTGGACAAGAGGAACAGCACAGATCCCAAATGGCCAGAGTCCGAGGCGCCCCAGGGGAGGGCTGCCACACCACCCTGCTGGGACCGCAGCCCTTGGCTGCATCAGCAGGGCAGGGAGATGCAAAGGCCCAGCTTCTTTTCTGGTCTGATGGGGCCAGAGATGGCAGCCCAACAGGGAAGGACCAAGCAAGGATGCAGAGCCGGGGACCTTCAAAAGGCATCAGCTCAGCCTCTTAGCTGGCTTTGCTGAGAACTGTGAGCTGGAGAGGGGGCCACGGCCTCCAAGGGCCTGGTCTGGGAGTACACCATGACAATGGACCATGAAAGACAGGCAGACAGAGCTCCCTGGGACATTTTGCTGGGCGAAGGCAAAGCAGCTCACAGTGGAGGTGGTGATACCATCTACTAGATCACAAAAGACCCATCACCGGTGACCGTGACACTGAACATGGACAGAGTGCTTAGAATGGATGAAGCACCCCAGATGCCTTTCCCTGCACAGCCTTCAATGGGGCCCTTCAGAGTCGACAGCCCTCTCGCCCCCATTTTACAACAGAAAATATGGAAGCTTGCCTGGCTGACTCAGCCGACAGAGGGACAGGACTCGCACCCCAGCAGCTAGACTCCGGGTCGCGCCCATCATGCTGTATGCACGGCCTCCCAGAGCACAGCGCCTGCACGGGGTGGCATGCTGTGCTCCCCAGACTTGAGCACCACCTGGGGAGCCTGCTAGCAAAGCCACCCCATGCTACCTGTCACTCTAGCCCCTGCCTGCACCAAACCCCAAATGTGCATTAATGACAAGCACTAATTCTAACGCTGGTGGTTCTAACACTGGTGGTTCTCGCTCTCCCTTGCGCAGACGGCCCGCTGGCCTCCTCCCAGCTGGGGAGCATGTGCCAACAAAACACTGGCTAGGGCTCAGGCGGACCTGGGCTTAATTAGGTCCAGGACTACCACTTTCTTTGTGGGGAACCCCCGAGTCCCCTGGACCTCAGCTTCTTCACTTGTACGATGGGTTCAGCGAGGCCCGGTTTACAGGGGGCGCGCCTTACAGTAGTGGTGCCATCCTGAGTTTGTGAGCTCGTTGAGAATGAAAATGGAGTTGCAACCCACTCAAGTCTCTGCCTCAGGCCAGGGTGTGGAGTGGGCACGCAGGCGCACGGTGGATTCTGTTGAGTACGTGAGCAAAAGAGGAGGCCACCTACCCCTCAAAGTCCTCGTTAAGCTGCTCGCAGAAGCCGTTGATGCTGGCCCAATTCAGTTCCTTGTTCAGGGGGTTGGTGGCTCTGTCTGCAGGAGGAGAGAGAGGGCCCCCGCAGCCTGGTGAAAGGGTTCCTGCCTCTCCCGCTCCCTACTCTGGCAGCAAGGTTGGCAGGTAGGGGACGGGGAGAGAGGACTGAGCAAAACAAAAAGACTCCCCTTGGCTTCCTGGCCCAAAAGCTTCAAGACCTGAGCGATTATCTTTCGGCTGGATCAGTGGACAGATGAGCTCCCGTACATGGGCTTCCCCTTGTGGCCTCCCCCCAGAGAGCCCTACTTGTAGAGATGGTACTCGGGGTGGAGTTCCCCCGCTCCCCAGGGCTCCCATCTCCGCAGCTGCATGCCTGTCCGCCTGCCTGCCTGTACCTCCTCTGATTCTGCTTCAGAAAGTGTCCTCATAATTCTCATGGAATTTACACACTCAGATCCAGAGGTAAAAAAAAAAAAAAACCATAGTTTGGCTCTCAAGGAGCCATGTGGCTGGGAAGTGGGCCAAGGGAAGCTAGGTTCTCAACACAGTGTGAAAAAAGGGAGGTGAGGGAGCCACGAGCAGGGGGCTCAGTTGGGCCTGAGGCCAGGCAGGCTGCCCGGAAGAGGCAACACTCAAGCAGGAGTTAACGGGGCTGGGGATAGCACAAGGGCTGTGCAGGCGGAGGTGAGATGTGGATCACTGGGCACAGAGCAGGGCATGAAGGACCTTGGTAAGGAGTGCGGCTCAAATATCACTTCCTCCACGAAGTCTTCCCTAACCCAGGCTCTTGCCCAGGGGGGCACGGCCGGATCAGCTCTTTCTCGTGCGTGCCTCAGCTCTGACCTTCATCAGAGGGCCCAAGCCCGCCGTTGTGCGGCATCCCAGCCTCTTGGGCACAAGCCCGTTTCCCCTCGGCAACCGAATGAACGAAGGAGGGCTCAGCTGCTGGCAGGTGGGCGCGGGGTCTGGGGGAGTCTGAACCCAGGTACAGGCAGTGGCCAGGAAAGGGTACAGGCCTACAGGAGAGGGTGACACACCAGGCCAGACAGTCACCTCCCTGACACCCAGCGCTGGTTAGAAAACAATCAAGTAGCTAATATAACTTCCCTGAACCTCTATTTCTCCATTTGTAAAACTGGAGTGAAACGTGGACTGATTTAGAGGACAAAACTCGTGACATAAAGTGGGGCCATGGCGACAGCCAGAGCTGGATCCTTATCACCTTCCCAGAAGCCTGTCTCTAAGCTTCTCCCTATCCTGGCCTCTTCTGCCCAAGCCTGACATTGAGCCGGGGTGTGGAGGGAACACAGCCTAGCAGGTGGGACAGAGAAGGATCTGTGGATGGCAGGAGGCTGGGGACCCAGCGTGTGGCGCCTGCCCACTTGGGTTCTATGCTGTGGTGGGAGGCCCAGAGCTCTGGGATTCCAGTGCCTGGCAGCCGTTTAGTCCATTCCTATTTATTCAAGAAATATTCTGAGGGCTGGGGTCACAGAGGTGAAAAAGACAAAATTCCTGCTCTCCAGGAGCTCAGAGCCCAGCAAGAGAAACACCAACGACTCAGACAAACAAATAAACAAGACACTGCATGCTGCTGTTAAGCACCATAAAGAAAATCAAAACAAGGAGAACGTATAGAAGGTGTCTTGATTGGGAGGGGGGCTGCTGCTCTCTCGGGCAGAGCTCTCGGAGGAGGCACAGCTGAGCAGAGATCTGAATGAAACATTTTTTCTCTGGGTACAAATCTCTGTTCCAGGAGCCCTGCAGAGCCCTCTTGTCCCTGGGCGATGAAGCCCCTGCTGACTGCCCAGGGATCCAGGAACAGACGCTCTTGCCCCACCCCCAACCAATCTACTCAATCTACCCCAACTACTCTGCCTTCTAGTCCTCTAGTGTGGACAGAGGCTGGGGCACACCCTTCTGGAGTTAGAAAGATAGAATGGGACTGGCAGGGAGACCCTAAAACGGGAAGTCCCGTACAAGTATCGGACACATGAGTCTGAGTGAGGACAGAGAAGCTAATTCTAGAAACTGTTCCCGAGTCAGAAGCCAGTGAGGAAGAAGCGAGGGCATCACGAGACATCAGCTTTCTCCCCTGCATCTGGCTCAGAGTGAGAACTGCTGGGTCCAAGAAGGCCTGACCAACCTCTGTGGCCTGGGGCCCCAACCCCCAGCCCTCTTACCTCCACCTGGGGGGAGCACTTTCCCTGGCAGGAAGCAAGGGAGAACACCCAGGGAGGGCAAGAGGGAAGTCTTTCACAATAGGGCACGACTCTACCCTGTCACTCCACGGTGGTGACAATATCATCACTTATCTACCAGAAACTACTCTTTACCTCCAAACCAATGCTGAGGGAAGAGCTTATAATTTGGGTGGGGCACAAAGGGGAAGAAAAAGAGAGAATGACTGTGGCCTCAGTCTATTGAAAATCCAGCCTACTGCCAAACCCGGGTGTCCTGACTCCTGTTTCTCAGATGAGACTTGGGACTCTCAGAAAATCCCCACTGTTGTTAAACCTGACAGTGCTTTGTATCACCTTCAGCTCAAGTCCTGAGGTTTGTCAGATCTGTCAGCCAGGGCCCTGCCCATCCTCCCAAGCTGCTGCTGGGAGCTGGACACTTGTGGCATTCTGGAACAGTCTCGAGGGCCACCTAGTGCTTCCTTTCCACGCCATCCCCCTCCACTGACTAGACTGACTCTGAAACATGTCTGGAAAAGTGGTGGTTCCAGGGCCAACCTCAGGGTTCAATTCTGCTCAAGACTAGCTCAAAAAGGGCTGACTGTGACCTCAAATCACCCTGCATAGCTCCCTGGTGTGCCAAGGGCCTGAACTGAAGGTAGATGACCGACGGGTCCCTGAGGCCCTGACACTGACGTGGACCCAGGAGAGAAGAGACCTGGGAGGGAGCTGTCATTAGCCCAGGGAGAGTCCAGCGTGGGGCTGCGTGGGGCTGCGAGAGCCGTGGAGCTCCATCAGCAATATGGGATAGGAGGTCTGACTAGTAGGAACCATTGCCTGAGGACACACACAGAAAAGCGTTCAGGGGCCTCTGGAGGAAGGTCAGCAAGGGCTGGGAATGGGGTCTCGGGTGGAGGTACAGAACCTGAGGGGCTGGGCTGAGGGTAGTGACAGAGAACTTGACATTACTTCTGGAGTCTCAAATGGGACCCTCCTAAGCCTGTGTGGTTTAAGGGTTTCTCACTGTGTGGCCAGAGCTTGGAGGATCTGATGGGCCAGTGAGTCCTCCTTTCCTGGGCGAGGAAACGAGCAAATTTGAGAGGAGCTCCAGGATCAAGGAACGGATAGGAGGGAATCACGCCATGCAGGGCCAGAGAGTGGAGGACTTGGGCCCGGAGAGAGTAGGGTCCCTCCCTCGGGGAGATGCAGCCCTAGGGCCGCTGATGTGCAGCCCTAAGGCCGCTGGCTTTCCCCCTCCCGGGCCTAAAGGAAAGACTTGGGGGTCCGACACTCGGTGGAGAAGTCTGGGCCTCAGGGGCTTAGACACTACGGTCTCCGTCCTGGGGGTTCTGGGCGCAGCTCACTCCTCCCCGAGGGTCGCGGCCCACAGGTCGGATGGGTGGGCGGTGCCCGCTTCCACCGCGGGCCCGCGCTGCTAGTGGGGTCTTCCTTCACCTCAGGGTCGGAAGAACCGGCTCCCGGCACCGCCTCTCCTCGGCCGGAGGCGGAGCGTGGGGAGGGGGCGCCGCGTACCCCGCCCCCGCCGGGAAGGGGCCCGCCTCGTGCCCCCGGTTCCGGTTCCGGTCCGGCCCGCGCCCCTCCCGGACACTCACTGATTCGCGCCTCCAGAGTCTCCGGCTCCATCGCGGGCTCCATCCGCCACGGGCCCCCGGCCTCGGCACCGCCCCCCGCCCCCCGCTGCTCTCGCGGGACCTCCTCGGCACCGCCCTCCGCCGATTAAAGGGGCAACGTCCGCCCCGACGCACGGGAGCGGCGCACAGGAGTGCTCGGCACCATAGAGACGCGAACGAGCTCGCCTAGAGCGTCACCAGCTCCCCTAACTTCTCCCCCCAGGTGGAGTTGACGGCGCGGGAGGGACCCGGCGCCTGCCTTCCCGTTCAGGGCGCTCAAGTCGAAGAGGAAGCGCAGGGACTGGGGGCCGAGAGCTCTACCATGGAAACCTCACGGGACGCTGTAACTCGTTCTGCGTCACGAAGATGCCCGTGACCGCTTCCGGAAGAACGCTCCGCGGCCATGTTTCTGAGGGGCTCTGAGGTCACTTCCGGAACCCTGAGGGGCTATTTCCGCTTAGGTGCGAAAGTGGGAGGGGCCCTTAAAAGGGCAATGACGTACGTTGGTCGCGGCGAAAATGACAAGTTAAAGTTTGTTGCGGGCTTACAGTGTTCCAGGCGTTGTTCTAAGCACTTTTTATGCATGAATGCGTTCACTCCCACAACAAACCCATGAGCCCATGAGATAGTTTGAGGGCACGCAAGTGGCAGAACCTAAACCCCGTGCTGTCTCTGCATTCATTCTGCGATCTTTTAATGAACTCTGCCTTTGCTTTGCGCTGGAGGAGAACCGGAGGGGAAAGGCGAGGCCGGATATTTATTACAGTGCGGTAGCGGAAGCTGTGGGGTCGTGGCAGCTCAGGGGGTTGCCCCGGCTCCACACTGGAGTTGAGGGGTCTCGGGGATGAGGCAGGGGCTCTTGTGTGGGGAGGTTTCACGGAGGTGACATTCAGCAGAGAGACAGACGGGTCTCTCCGGATAAACCTGGTGCGGAAGGGTCTTTCAGGTGGAGGGAACCAAACGTTGCGGGGCCCGCAGGGCCCGCAGGGTCCGCAGGGTCCACAGGGTAGAAAGAGTAGGGTGCGTTTAGAGAATTGATAGCATGTCCGTAGGGCCCCAGAGGAGGTGGGCCTGGAATTAGGCCAGGGCAAGATCATGCAGGTCCGTGTTTAGCTTTTTTTCAGTAAGCTTTGTTGGTGTCGTGGAAGAGTTTTGGTGGCGACAAAGTCAGGCTTTTGTTTTAGCGCGGTCCAGGCGGCAACAGCGGGGAGACGGTACCGGTGGGGGCTAGTCTGAAGTCAGGGAGGGCGGAATGGACACACTTCCTAGCCACAGTGTCTTTTCTCCTGCCGTTTCTCCCTCCATCTAAGGTCTCTCGCCTCTGGCTTTCCCACCTGCGGCCGGTGGATCGCAAGATGACGTCATGCCCGGGGGGAGCCGGTCCCCGGCTCCCAAGTCCTTTGCAGTCTATCGCCCTCTGGCGGCCCTCGGGGGAACCAGTCCATAGCGCCCTCTGGAGCCACTCAGGCCCGGGGAGGGTTAAAGCCGCAGAGACCGGGAAATCTGGTGAAGCCGGTTGGGCTTGGTGAGCGCCTTGAAGGACCTCGAGTCACCTTGCAGAACTGCAGTGACCTCATCTGGGAGATGAAGGGGTTAGGCTGTGCTGGGGCAGTTTTTCCCCTAAACTCACCATGCAGCTGACTGAGATGCTTTTCTAAAATTCTCCCCGCAGGCCGTTAAAATTATGCAAGAAAGTGATATGTACGTTTATTGCATTGCTCAATAAAAGCCGTTAAGGTAATGTGTACTTCGACCTCTTTCTGCTTCTTTTTTTACTGAAATGAATTATCCCAGAAATAAAAGGCAACCGTATTTACCGTACTGATTTAAGGGCAGTCAGGAGTCAACTTTTTTAAAGGTAGCCTAGATTTGACCTGGATTCAAATTCTGCCTTCACTGCTTTCCAAGCTATATGACCTTGGGCAGTCACTTAGCCTCCCTAGATCTCAGGCTATGATTTCATCTGAAACATCGTTGTGAGAATCCAAAGAAACGTGTCTGCAAAGTGAACCCCCCCAACACATGCTTCCTACCCACTTTCTTTGCTGAACTTTTCTCTTTAGTACTTATCTTTATTATGTATTTTCTTTTTTCATTGTGTTTGCTAGTCACTCTTCCCCCCCCAGAATGTAAGCTGTGCTCACATCTCCCTTCCAGCCTGTTGAGGAGGGTGGGGGTGGGGGGGTAGGATGACAAAGCACCACAGGTGTCCTTGTGTCCCGTAATCCTCACACAGACCTCAAAGCTGGGTGTTATGCTCCCAGTCCTACAGATGAGAATTCTGAGGCCCTGCGTATGGCTGTGTTTGACCAGTGTCACCACGTGGCCTCCATCACAAGGACCAACGTAAGACCTGAGTCCTTGCCTTCCAAGGACAGAAAATACAAAAACAAAATATGCTGAATTCATTATAAAAACACTGTGATGGGCTGCTGTGGGAGTGGAGGCTGGGTGCTGGGGGGTGAGGTGGGGGGAGGCAGCCCTTTCTGATGAGTTCACATTATAGCTGAGAAGGAGCTAGCTGTAGGAAGTATGTCCAAGCCAAAAGAATCGTTGAGTGCAGAGGTCCTGAGGTCATCAGACTCTGCAAACCTGAGACAGAATCTGAGCTCAAGCTTGGGTCTCTGCACCCAGTATGTGCTTGGTTCCAGAAACGATGATTCTGGGTTTGACTGCTAGCGAAGGGGAAAGCAGGCATCAGAACGGCGAGAGGGTTCACGTGGCTTATGTCTTCAGTCATTACCGTATGTGCACGGGGACAGGGACAGGGGCTCCTATTTTCTGAATCAGAACTAGGCCACATGGTATAGGAAAGATTATTGCCCTGATTTATTAATTGACATAAGTGAGAAGGCTCATGAGGTATTAAAATTCAGCCCTATTTCCCAGTACATTTAGTCCCTTCTCCCTGCGTACATTTAATGAATTATCCTTATTGAGAAGATTGACCTTTGAGGTGGAAGGAAGGATAAATTCAGCGCAGATCTAAAGCCTCTATTACAGAAAAGGATCTAATTGGTTGTTGACAATGAGAGCTGTCCCAGCAAATCTGGATTGCCTGAAATAATGGGACAGTAAACATGTGTTCTCAGGGGACTGGGTCATTTCTTGTGTGTAGAGGGAGAGAGAGGGTTGAGGCCCTTGGGGGAAATGAACTTGTTCATTGAACTTTTCCATGTCCTGGGGGGTTGGACCATGGGTGGGTATCTCTCCTGTGACAGTTTCACTGTCTTCGCTTTGATTCCGTGACAAAGATAACCTGCTACCGGTTATCGACTCACCGGCTGTGTGTGCCAATGACTTGACTTGAAAGTCAAGTGTGCCGTGACTCTTACAAATATATCACATCTCTGAGATGGGGATTCATCTCCCCATTTTGCAGAGGAGGGAACTGAGGCCCAGAGAGGTTAAAGAGGATCACGACTGAGGCTGCAAGTTAGTGGGGAGCTGGGACCAATTTCTGTTTGATTTCTGAAGTTGCGCTGGGACTACACTGCTGATTTCCTCCAAGGTGACTTTATGTGTCAATGTCTCCTGGGGAGCTGCTGAAGGATACAGGCTCCTGGACAACCTCATATTCAGTTCGGACTTGCTGCTGTTGTAGCCCAGGAATTCACGGTCCAAAGTTAGCTGTACCACCCCCTGCTCCCCGGGCCCCCAGCACCGGAGGATCCTCGGATCTGAGATGAGCACATTTAGCGTTACATGGACTCATCCTCAAAAGTCCGACCAGAGGTCATACGGATGATCTCTGCAGCAGAATGGGACCCCGATTCCTGGCCTCCCTCTGCCCCGGCTCATTGTAATATCAACCTTTCCCTGCTTTGGTTCTCAGATGTACCAAGCGAAAGGCACAGTTTCCAGGGACTGAATTGTACATGCCAACCCAGCTGGTAGGGAGGAGGAAAAGGTGGGGGAATGAAGGCTCTAAGCAACCCCGCTTTCCCCCTACACCGGTTTGCAGCTGGCAGGGAGAGCTGGTTTACCGGGGTGTGTGGCCACAGACACCACACTATGACCCTCACCCTATTGGCTGGAAGGAAAGAAGCAACCCAAGAATTCACCAATCGGAAGGCAATATTCAAACATGGCTCTTCTCTAATTGTGGATGGACAGGTGCTTACCATTCAATAATGTGCCCTGGTGGGATTTACATTCTACGAAACCGACAAACCTGTAAATGAACAGTATAATTTCCAATTGGGTGATGCCAGGAAGATGATGCCCCAGGGAGCTGTGAGCTGGCTGCACAGTCATCATCCTTTAGGGTGTCTTCTAAGTGTTGCAGGGGCAGGGGCTGCGGAGGGCCGGGGGGGGGGGGGGCAATGGCGGGGAAACCAGTAATCCTGGTGGCGAACTGAGGGGTGAGAGGGGAGGTGCCCTTGAGCAGGGAACTAAAGTACAAGTGGGAATGCCCTCCCCGAGAGAAGGGGACAGGATGTGGAAGTATGGCTTGGCTGGAGGGAAGGGCATGCAGGGCAGGAGAGAGCAGAGCTCCTTGTGACTTCGGGCAGGGCACTCCACTTTGAGTCGGGACAGCCAGGAGGATTAGAGATAACACGGCGCCACACCTAGCATACAGTAGGCACTCACTAAATGCTAAATGCAAGAAGGCTCTGAACGGTCACTAGTGCTGTTATAGTGGGAGTTCTCCCCCCCACCCTGTTCTATCCCCTAGATTTAGGGTTTGGTTCCTACTCTTTTGTCTTCCCTTTGCCCCAAAGTTTATACCTTCAAGGTATCCGTCTTCACCTCGCCCTCCAGGGCGCTGCATCCCAGTACTTTCGTCTCCCTGCCAGAAAAGGACACGGAGTACAGCAGGAAAGACTTGGATAAGCTCCAAGACAGGACTTCCTTGTCTTTCTGCAGAGTCAAACTGAGGGGAGGAGGGGGGCAGGGCGCATTTCCCACAGAGAGAATTCTGGAGCTGGAGGAAATCTCTGAGATCGTTTATCTAATCCTTGGCAGATAAACCGGACAGTCCGCTACAGAAGAAAGCACAACAAGGGACAGTTGGAAGAAATTCAAAAGAAAAGAACCCGCCATGCAATCAAATTCCAAAGGGCCATCCCTGGTGCATTTCTTGCTGGTACAAAGGCCCAGAGGAATCAGAAGCCTGAAGTTAGGAAGGCTCAAGGAGCAAAGAGGCCATCAGGGCTGCCAAGGAAGCAAAAAAGGCTAAGCAAGTTTCTAAAACAACAGCAATGGCTCCCACGAAGACAGCGACTAAGCAAGAGATTGTGAAGCCTGGGAAGGTTTCTGCATCTTTCCTCCACCGTGGAAAATGCTACATTGGGCTATCAGATTTTTATTTTACTTTATTTATTTTAAGGATTTTATTTATTTATTTGACAGAGAGTGAGAGAGGGAACACAAGCAGGAGGAATGGAAGAGAGAGAAGCAGGCATCCCAATGAGCGGGGAGTCCAGTGCGGGACTCAATCCCAGGATCATGACCTGAGCCGAAGGCAGACGCATAACAACTAAGCCACCGGGGAACCCCTGGATCAGATTTTTAAATAAACATCTGACTATAACTAGGGAAAAAAAGAGGGGGGGTGTTCAGTCCTTTTTTTTTTGACAGGTACCCAGTGTAAGCAACGCGCTTTACATAAGGACAAGGGGAACTCAAGTTTTATGGAGCCTGAAGCTTATAAGACTTTGGAGACCTCATGAAAACAAAAGAATATGAATTGACACATGCAAAATTAGGTATTCATGGAGAGTGAGAAAATAAATTCCTATGAATTTCAAACTTTAAAAAAGCTGATGAATACCATACTTGTAAGATCAGAACAATAAGAAATTTTTACCTAACTACCTGACATGCCACCGTAGTACATTTTTAAAATTTATTTATTTGAGAGAGAGAGTGCGTGCATGAGCAGGGGGAGGGGCAGAAGGAGAGGGAGAAGCAGATTCCCTGCTGGGCAAGGATCCTGAGGGGGGGGGCTCGCTTAGGACCCCGAGGTCACGACCTGAGCTGAAGGCAGATACCCAACTGACTGAGCCACCCAGGCACCCCAACAGTTTTTTTTCCTACAATTTGGGCTGTATGCTCTTCAGAGACCAGTGAATTTTTTTTTTTTTAAGATTTTATTTATTTATTTGACAGAGTGAGAGACACAAGCAGGCAGAGCAGCAGAGGGTGAGGGAGAAGCAGTCTCCCCACTGAGCAGGGAGCCTGATGTGGGGCTCAATCCCAGGACCCTGGGATCATGACCTGAGCTGAAGGCAGTCACTTAACCTACTGAGCCACCAAGGCACTCCGAGTGATTTTGTTACATTTTTTAAAAGATTTTATTTATTTATTTGACAGAGATCACAAGTAGGCAGAGAGGCAGGCAGAGAGAGAGGAAGGGAAGCAGGCTCCCTGCCAAGCAGAGAGCCTGATGCGGGACTTGATCCCAGGATCCTGGGATCATGACCTGAGCCAAAAGCAGGGGCTTTAACCCACTGAGCCACCCAGGCGCCCTATTACATTTTCTATAATGAAAAAGAAAAGTCAGGCATCTAGCCTGTTTGATCAAAAAAGTTTTGTATTTTATTTTTTATTTTATTCTGCTTTTTATAATCTGTTATTGGAAATGTCACATAAATCTTAAATTTCTCATATTTTCAGGCTTGGGGAAGCCTAACTTGGTGTGTGGTTTCGTCAGGAACTGTAAAGTTTGGTCAGAACAAAATGCTTTCTACGCTAAGACACACCTCCACGCGCTGCGTTCTGGAAAACCTTCAGCGTAACACACAAAGGCACTTGTTTGCGCTAGTTACAGGCTTGGGTCCTACAGCAGAGACGTTCTGGTCCATTCGATTGCACAGGATTCCCAACAAAGAAGAAAACAGCGTGTGGTACATTTAGAGTCACACATCACGACATGTCATTGACTGACTGTCTTCCCGACTGTGCGGAGTTCCCTTGTCGCTAGGTGACAGAACGGAGTTCACCGCTTGTCTGAGAACTGGAAGTGTTTTCCGTAGACCACCTGCTGGTCTGTACTATGCAGACCTCGGTTCTCCCACATTCTTCCTGCTTCGGGTGCCTGGGGTATAGTCTTGGTGACAGAGTGATGGGACCTCTTTCCCTGCACCTTTTTGTCAGGACACCAGCTGGATCAGCAGAGGGGGGATGGTATTCGTGACGGCTGAATTTCTGGAGACTTTGGCTGTCTGCGCTGGGGCAGGGAGCCATCACCTAACTGTTCCTGGCAGTGACTGTCAGCTTTATCATAATAACCCACTAACACTCCAACTAAAGCCATATTCAACTCGGCCTCCCATGGCTGGACCTCAAGGTAGACCCAGCCTCTAGAGAGAGAAAATTGTTTTAGTGATATGGAACAATTTCCGAGACAAATCGTTAAGAGAATAAAACCAAGATACGGGACAGTAGGTATGGCAGGCTCCGACTTGAGAGGCATGGAGCGTCACTCTGGAAGGAAACTCGAGAATGGTGTTCTCCTCTGGGTGGCCCTGGGAATTTTCGTAAGGAACACTTGCTTTTTCCCTGTCGAACCGTTTCGAGCTCTACGAAGTATTTTCTAAATCACGTGCATGTCATAAATTCTCATTTTTCTAATATAGATGCTTAGCAATTGATAAGCTAATTTTTTTGTTAACTTACTTTATTCTTTTGAAAATATTTCAGGGGCGCCTGGGTGGCTGAGTGGATTAAAGCCTCTGCCTTTCGCTCAGATCATGATCCCAGGGTTCTGGGATTGAGCCCCACATCGGGCTCTCTGCTCAGCGAGGAGCCTGCTTCCTCCTCTCTCTCTGCCTGCTTCTCTGCCTATTTGTGATCTCTGTCTGTCAAATAACTAAATAAAATTAAATCTTAAAAAAATATGTATTTCATTTATTTATTTGACACAGAGAGAGAGAGCACACGCAGGAGGAGCAGCAGGCAGAGGGAGAGGGAGAAGCAGGCTCCCTGCTGAGCTACGTGGGGCTCAGTCCCAGGACCCTGAGATCATGACCTGAGCCAAAGGTAGATGCTTACCCCCACCACCCCACTTTTTTTTTTTTTTTTTTTTTTTTTTTCTAATTGAGACTGTTCTCTTAGTGGCCACCAGGAGGAGGCAAATGCTTTCTCTCTCCTGGAGAGAGGCGATCCCTTTCACAGCTTCCTAAAAACACAGTGGCTCTGCTCTGTGGCTGGACCCCAGACTCCAGGAAGGGCCTCAGGAGGAAAATAACTGAAAGAAGTTGCCATCATGAACTCCAGGCAAGCTCTGATTTTAAAATAGTTCTGTCGTGGGGCTCCCATCTGGCTTAGCTGGTGGAGTGGGCAACTCTTGATCTCGGGGTTATGAGTTCAAGCCCTGCATTGGGTGTAGGCATTACATAAAAATAAAATCTTAAAAAAATAGCTCTAGGGGTGTATAATTCACATACTAAAAAACTCAGCCACTTAAAGTGTACAGTTCAATTTTTTTTTTTTTTTTGTAAATTGCATTGTTAATTTTAAAAAACTGTAGCAAAATTGGGATGCCTGGATGGCTCGGTCAGTTAGGTGTCTGACTCTTCATTTTAGGTCATGATCTCAGGGGTCATGAGATGGAGCCTGGGGGTAGAGGCTGCTTAAGATTCTCTCTTTCCGGGTGCCTGGGTGGCTCAGTGGGTTAAAGCCTCTGCCTTCTCCTCAGGTCATGATCCTAGGGTCCTGGGATCCAGCCATCGGGCTCTCTGCTCAGCAGGGAGCCTGCTTCCCTTCCTCTCTCTCTGCTTGCCTCTCTGCCTACTTGTGATCTCTGTCTGTCAAATAAATAAATAAAATTTTAAAAAAATATTCTTTCCCTCTGAGCGCTGGGCACACCCGCCCTCCCCCCTAGCTGCACGGCTCGTGCACGTGCACACTCTCTCAAACAAACAAACAAAAAATCATAGCAAAATACCTATAACATAAAAATTTCCATTTTAACTATTTAAGTGCATAACTCAGTGGCAGTAATCGCATTCACAATGTTGCGCAACGTCCCCATCTATTTCCAAAACTTTTTTTATCGCTCCAGATAGAAACTCTGTGTTCATCAGATAGTAACTCCCCAGCCCCAGCCCCCCCATACCCGCTTATGCCCTTTCTGTCTCTATGGATTTATCTATGACAGAGACTTCATCAAAGTGGAATCATGCGATGTGTGGCTTCTCGTGTCTTCCTTCCTTCACTTCATCCACGTGGCGGCGTGGATTGGCTTCTTGTTCCTTTTTAAGGCTGAATATTGTTCCATCGTGGGAGCATGGCCCGTCCTGTTTATGCATCTACCCGCTGACGGATGCTGGGCTGTTTCCATCTTCTGTGTGTTGTGACTGACGTTGCTGTAAACAGGAGTGTACACGGATCTGTTCAAGTCCTTGTCCATCCCTTTTGACCCTACCTAGGAGTCAAACTGTTGGGTCACGTGGTAATCCTACTTTGAGCTTTTTGAGGAACGGTCAAACTGTTTTCCGTAATGGCTGCATGCTTTTACATTCCTACCTGCAATGAATCGGGGTTGAAACCTTGATTTTTCTTTTCTTTCTTTTTCTTTCACTTATTCTTTCTTTCTTTCTTTCTTTCTTTCTTTTTTTAAAAGTAAGCTCTACACCCAGCGTGGAGCCCAGAGCAGGACTTGAACTCACGACCCTAAGATCAAGACCTGAGCTGTGATCAAGAGTCAGATGTTTGACTGACTGAGCCACCCAGATGCCCCCAAAACTTAAAGGGTTGCCTCCGTGGCTTGCAGGGAAATGGACAGACTCCAGTGAGCTGAGGGTGAAGTCCCTTATCCTCTTTGCAAATCAGTTTCTGGGGGCGGGGCCCAGGGTGACCAAGGGAGGGGAGACCAGGGAGGAGGGGCTGGGAAGCCTCTAGAATTCTGCTGAGGGGAGGGGCACTCAGGACTGCCAGCCGCTGAGAGGTGGGTGGCCATGGCAGGGCAGAGTGGCAGAGGGAGAAACCAATACCCAGAGAGACCCCTGGACATTGAGCTGGAGAGTCATTGCTCCCAACTCCTCTCCGTGCAGCTGGGGAGACTGAGGGTGGGGGCTGTCATGGGTTGGGATGAGAGGATGATTGTAGCCAGAGTGCTTGCTCTGTGGAGGCCCCAGAGTGCCTCACGGTAAATGTGATGATGCCGGCGAGGGAGAGTGTGGGAGCCACCCGGTAAATGCCAGCCGTCAGCTACTGGTGACAGAAGAGTCGTAGTAGTGGAGGTCCTACCACGTGCCAGACTCTATAGTGAAGCCCATCACGTGTGTTCTCCTGTTTAGCCCCATGGCAATACTGGGAAATAGAAATCTCCAAAACGACTTTCCAAGGGCGCCAGTGGGGCTCAGACACCAGACTCTTGATTTTGGCTCAGGTCCTGATCTCAGGGTCCGGAGATCAGCCCCGGGTAACGCTCTGGGCTCAGGGTAGACCCTGCTTGAGATTCTCTCTCTCCCCCTGCCCCTCCCCCGTCACTCTCTCTCTCAAATAAATAAATACAATCTTTTTTTTTTTTTTTTAAGATTCTATTTATTTATTTATTTGACAGAGAGATCACAAGTAGGCAGAGAGGCAGACAGAGAGAGAGGGTGAAGCAGGCTTCCTGCTGAGCAGAGAGCCGGATGGGGGGCTCGATCTCAGGACCCTGAGATCATGACCTGAGCTGAAGGCAGAGGCTTAACCCACTAAGCCACCCAGGCGCCCCAGTAAACGCAATCTTAAAAAAATAATAATAAAATGACTTTCCTGGCAGGGAAACTGAGGCCACCTGGCCTGGCCAAGGTCACGCAGTAAGGGGGGGGAGCCAGGATTTGAGGATGACGTCATTCCACTGACGCCCCCCACCCCCCGCAGCTCTTCTGGACTTGGGGTCTCCATCCTCACTGCTCTTCTCTAGCCTTGTGCCAGCGGCCTCTGGTCTCCTGCAGGGCCTCTGGGAGTTGGACAGGGGCCCATTACAGCTCTGGGCGGTGGCTCTCTGAATTGTGATGTTGACTCATAGAAGTATTATGGGTCCCAGTTTCCATCCCCACTTTAAAGAGAGAGGGCCAGACTCTGAAATGGGTATTTCCCCCAAGGACTTCACCAGCCCCTGGAATCCTGCAGCATCTACTCTGATTCTGGGATGCAAGATGGTGACGGATGTTGACTCAATAAGAGGGAGGTCTTTCTCGTGGCTTCCGGAGCTCAAGGTGGACCAGAGGCCTTGGGAGGGAGTGGGCTTCCTCTGCTGTTTACTAAAACAGGGCAGATAAAGGCCCCTTCCCCTTCCCTCACCCACACAAAGACCGCCCATCTGCCCCGAGGCAGAGAGAGTCCTGCCCTTGAGTTTGCCAGGACAGGGGTGGGGAGCAGGATGGGAATGTCAGTTTGGGGCTATTTCTGTCCCCCACAGATCTGCTCCATCAGCTGTGTGATAAGGGACATCAAAGCAGACCATTGTCCGCAGGAAGACGGAGTGGCCCCGGGAGGAGCAGTGGGACTCAGGGCTGGGGTCTCCCCTCCGCCAGGAAGAGCACTACAGGACCACCTAAGGACAGAAACAGTTTGATATACTTGCTTAATTTCTAGAGAGACGTTCTCTATGGACATGTTCCTCTTGCCACTTACATGAAACACAACCCAGCACATGATGGCCTCCTCTGTAAATCTCCCCAGCACTGTCTGGGCATAGGGAGGTGTTACCCTGACAGGGAGCCTTCCTAGTCCAAAGGGCCTGGGTAATAAGTTGGGGGGCAGGGAGGGAAGTGATGGGGCCATGCGTCCCTAGAATGGAGCTTCTTCAAATTCCCCCACTTCTGGACTCTCTGATGAGGGCTTCTGCTGCCAATCCACCATCCAGCCACCCATCCACCATCCAGGCACCCACCTTTTTTTTTTCTTTTTTAAAGATTTTATTTATTTGAGAGAGAGAATGAAAGAGAGAGAGCATGAGGTGGGGAGGGTCAGAGGGAGAAGCAGACTCCCCACTGAGCAGGGAGCCTGATGCGGGACTCGATCTGGGACTCCAGGATCATGATCTGAGCCCAAGACAGCCGCCCAACCAACTGAGCCACCCAGGCACCCCAATTTTTTTTTTAACTTAAATTCAACACCCACCCACCTTGGGGCTGAGATGGATATGATAAGTTCCATCCAAGAGCTGGGGAAGAGTTCTAGGTAGAGGCAACAGCCAGGACAAAGGCTTGAGGCTGGAATGAGCTTGGTGAATTCAAGGGTCAGCCTGGCCGGGGGGGACATGGGAGGTCACATGAGGCTCCAAGGTGGAAATAGGTCTCATCAGCCAAGAGGGGAGTTAGGATTTTGTTCTAAATGCCGGAAGAAGCTACTGGAGGGTTTAGTGCAGGAGGCTGGGGTGTTGTCACTTAGATTTATAAAGATCCCAGTGGGTGGCTAAGGTTGTGGGGCAAGAGTGGAGGACACGGCGAGACCTGGGATGCCTGGGTGGCTCAGTGGGTCAAGCGTCTGCCTTCAGCTCAGGTCATGATCCCAGGGTCCTGGGGTTGAGCCATGCGTCGGGCTCCTTGCTCAGTGGGAACCTGCTTCTCCCTCTGCCTGCCACTCCCTCTGCCTGTGCTCTCTCTCTGTGTCAAATGAATAAATTAAATCTTAAAAAAAAAAAAAAGAAAAAGTGGAGGACGGGTTGGGGGTACAGCTAAGTGACTGTGGCCCATTCCCTCCTACCACTTCTCCAAAATCCTTCCTTCTTCGAGGTCCCTCCCCAATTCCAGGTGAGGTGAGGATGACCCCAGGGCTCCAGGGGACCTCAGCGGTCCTGGAGGGATGTGAGCCAGGCCTGCGGCCAGGTCTAGCCAGCAGCTGGGGCTCAGAGTGGAGCCACAGAAACTGGGGTCAGGTTAAATAAGGAAGATCCCTGAGGCAGATGAGGCAAGAACCCAGTGGAAGTCTCTTGAAGGACGGACGGATGGGCGGCTGTTTGGTGCTAGAGCAGCAGGGCTAGACATCTACTCTGGCAGCCCTAACGTCCAAGTCGTCGTCCCAAGAGATAACATTCAATACCAGCAAATGCTTATCTAACACTGAATTTGGCTCAGCACTGTGTTTAGCATTTCATGCATATTCTCCTTTAAGATTCATATCTACCCAGTCAGGTGTGACCCCCTGAGGTGTGACAGTTCCCATTTTACAGATGGACAAACTGAAGCCCAGAGAGGTTGCGTGACTTGCCCAAGGTCACACAGCTATAGACCAGCCTCCCTGTGCCTGAGGCTAACACACCTGAAGAAAGACCGAGGCTAGGAGGGTTTTAATCTCCATGGGGATTGCAAAGCATAGATCATGAGCCCCAGCTCTGTCTGGGAGACGGGGCCCCCAACGGATTCGATATTTGTGTATGGTACATCTGGCTGTCACCAGCATCTTTCTTCTCATGCCCCATGCTCCTGTCCAGGATCCCGGGCTCTGGCAGAATGGACACTGGCTTCCCAAGGAGAACTGTCCTCCCAGGGGGCAGGGGAAGGAGTGTGCACACCCCCCACCGTCCGTGGCTGGTGGGGGCTGCTCGCTCCAGATTCACCCGAGCTTCTGCTCTGTCCACTCTCCTGGGCTCTGAGGTCATCAGTACAGGTGGAACCATTCCAGGAATCCTCCCAAAGGAAGGAAGATACCAGTTTATTTATCTTTTTAGCATCTAGGAATGTGCCCCACATGCCATGTAAGTTTTTAAATTAAATTAAAAAAAACATTCTCCCAGTCCCCCCGTGAAGAAGGCGCTCGTAGCTCCGTCTCACAGATGAAGAAGCCGAGGCTCAGAGTGACTCGCCATGGCTCCTCGGCTCGTAGGTGACACTTGACAGGTTCCCATTCGATGCCCAGAGCTCGGGGCTTCTGTTCCCTCTGCCCTGTTCCCTCTGCCATCTGAAGGAGGCTGTTGGGGTGGAGAGGAGCCGGAAGAGAAGCAGGAAGAAGACCAAGGATGCGTTGGGCTGTTTGTTCTTTGGGAGGAGCAGGACAGGAGAGGAGATAGGCCGGGATCTCACAGACCTCAGGACCAAAGTCCCCCAACAGCAAAAGGCCAGTGGGCAGCAGTCCCCAGAACCCCACGGGACTGGCTCCCACCGTGGGCACGGCAGACCCCGTGCTGTGAACCCAGCAGCCTTCGGAGGCTCACCGGAAGGTTTCCATTTCTTATAAAATCGGAAAAAAATGAACTTTCAGGTTGAAAAAAGTGTGGGTGTTCTGGGTGTTTTTATTTTTTTAATTGAGGAATAGTTGACATATCACACAGTGTTAGTTCCAGGTACACAAGAGAAGGATTTGACATCCGTGTTTGTGGAGAAGTGACCACCGCCTACCATCGCCACCGCGTGTCCCTGTTTTGTTTCTCTTGGCTTTTTCTCGTGATGAGGACTTTTCAGACCTATTCTGTTAGCAGCTTTCAAATATGCTAGAGTATACTTACGCATAGTCACCATGTGTACCTCCCGTGACTTCTTTATTTTATAACTGAAAGTTTATACCTTCTGACCCCTTCATCTGTTTCGCCCATCCCTGAGAAAATGTTTAATATATAACGTTAATTTTTTTTGGGGGGGGGAGACAGGCAGAGGGGGAGGGAGAGACAATCTCCAGCAGATCCCTGCTCAGCACAGAGCCCCCCATGGGGCTCGATCTCACAACCCTGAGATCACAACCTGAGCTGAAATCCAGAGTCAGGTTGTAACATACAGTGTTAAGTTGGTTTCCGGTGTGTTAATATAGAAACACTGACACATTCATTGAGTGCAGTGGAAATGACAATAGGTGTGTGTGTTTATGTATGTGTACATGAAAATACACGTAGTTACTGCAGGAAGAGGCCCACGAAGGCCGAAGTACCCTGGACTCACAGAAGTCATAACGGGGCCCTAGGGGGTTGTCAGAACATTCTCACAGGCCTGAGGTCTGAGACTGAGGGTCCATACGCAGCTGCCAGGTGTGGGTGTGTGTCAGGGGGTACATTACCCACCTCACAGCCAACACAAGGGGGGCACTGCACTCCTGGTCCTAAAAACAAATAATATCCGTTAACTATTAACCAAACTCCAGGCGTTATCTCCGTTAATCTTTTTAACACTTTTGTTCTCATTTTACAGAGGAAGAGATCGATCTGAGAGGTTAAGTAACTGGGCCCGAGGTCACACAGCTGGCAAGTGGCAGAACCAGGATTCCATTGGTTCCATATTGCCCTCTCAAGGACATCCGAGGACCCCTTCCGCCCCAGGAGTCTGGAACTTTCTGCAGCCTTCCGCCGGAGGTGGGGGGGGTAATTAATTGTTTTCTGGTTGTTTCCTGTGCTCAAGCTTGTCTCCCTGCTGAAGCTTGATCTCTTTATTTATTTAAAAGATTTCATTTATTTATTTGACAGACAGAGATCACAAGTAGGCAGAGAAGCAGGCAGAGAGAGAGGAGGAAGCAGGCTCCCTGCTGAGCAGAGAGCCCGATGCGGGGCTCTGTCCCAGGACCCCGAGATCATGACCTAGGCCGAAGAGAGAGGCTCAACCCACTGAGCCACCCAGGCGCCCCCAGTCCGCTGTGTTTTGAATAAAGTCGTAGGTGCCTGTGTTCCAGGATGGAGACCCTGTGTGGCCAGCTTGGAGATGTCCTTCTCGGCACCCCGGAGGTGCCCACACGAGCAGCTTTGCTGTGGTTCATCCTCAGTGTTGCCTCTTAGAGCAGCACCCCCGGAACTGTGACCTTTGATGGCCTTATGATGGTTCGTTTGCTTAGCAAATGTGAATGTAGCCAACTCTGATTTGTGATATTTTATTTTCCAACCGTTCCCCAGTGATGATGGTGGTGGTGAGTCTCTCTTCCGTAGGTCAGTCCCCAAATAGTTATTAAGCATGTACTGAGTTCTGAGAACACATTCTGGTGGTCTGGCTTCGGTTCAAGGTAACACTGGGATCATGAGCAGAACATCTTGAAACTTCTGAGACGTGGGGCGCCTGGGTGGCTCAGTGGGTTAAGCGTCTGCCTTTGGCTCAGGTCATGATCTCAGGGTCCTGGGATCGAGCGCCGCATTGGGCTCCCTCCATGGCGGGGAGCCTGCTTCTCCCTTTCCCTCCGCTCGCCCCCTACTGCTCATTCTTTCTCTCTCTCTCAAATAAAGAGATAAAATCTTTAAAAAAAATTTTCTGAGAAGTGGTCAAGGAGGCAGCGAGGGAAATATATAGCTTCAAATACATTAGCATCCCGGGGTCCTGGGATCGAGCCCCGCATGGGGCTCTCTGCTCAGCAGGGAGCCTGCTTCCTCCTCTCTCTCTGCCTGCCTCTCTGCCTCCTTGTGATCTCTGTCTGTCAAATAAATAAATAAATAAAATCTTTAAAATAAATAAATAAATAAATAAATAAAGATGAGATGAAAAATGAATGAACTGAACATTCAACTTGAGAAGTGAGAAAAAGAGCAATAAAATAAACGAAACGTCAAGAGGAAGAGCTAATAGGACATAAAGGAAGGAATTAGGACAATTAAGGACACAAAACCAAGAGCTGGGTCTTTAAAGACCAGTATGATAGGATGTCTAGGGACATGCCTGGACTGCAGATTCCTCAGTGGGGGCCTTCGTGGATATTTCTTCCACGGAGCTTTTGGTAGTAATTGTTACGCCAAGTGTACTAGTTACCCTCGCCGTGTAACAAATTCATCCAAACGTAGATACATAAAACCAGAAACAGATTTTGCACAGCTTCTGTGCTCCGGAATCCAGACAGGACTTGGCGGGGTCTCTCACAAGGCTGCGGTCAAGCTGTTGGCGACCTCAGCCACCTCATGGCTTAAGTTGGCCAGGGGGCGGAGGGGGGTGGAATCCATTGCCAGGTTCACTCGGCGGGCTGTCTGCGAGCCTCGGGTCTTCACTGGCAGTGGGCTGGGGACATGGATTCCTTGGCACGTGGCACACGGGCCTCGTCGGTAGGACTGATCATAATGTGGTCTGTTTCCCGGAGTTAGGACACAGAGAGAGAGGAGAGGAGGGCGAGAGACGGAGAGGGGACAGTCCTCTTTAATGTTCCTTTTTGTAATCAGTCTTTTCAGAACCTAATTTTGGAAGTGACACCTTGTGACTTTTGCCCTATTCTAGTATTCTCCTGGTTACATGAAAGTCTCTGGGTCCGGCCCCAGTTGAGGGGAGTCAATATATGAAGGTGTGAACGGCGGGAGGTAGGGATTTCTGGGCACCGCGACCCAGGCCGTGTGTCACACCAAGGTCATCCTTCTGGAGGGCAACTCTTCCTTGCGCTAAGTGAGGGCCGCGAACCATGGGCTGGGAGCTAAGGCAAGCTCTGCTACTCAGTCCTTATATGGGACCTTCCTTCCCCATCCAAAAAATGGGATCATGATAAATATCACCTTGAGGGGCGCCTGGGTGGCTCAGTGGTTAAAGCCTCTGCCTTCGGCTCAGGTCGTGATCCCGGGGTCCTGGGATCGAGCCCCGCATGGGGCTCTCTGCTCAGCAGGGAGCCTGCTTCCTCCTCTCTCTCTGCCTGCCTCTCTGCCTCCTTGTGATCTCTGTCTGTCAAATAAATAAGTAAATAAATAAATAAATATCACCTTGAACATGTGTTGAGTTTATTGTGATGAGGGCTGGATGAACTGCTGGACAGAGTACCCTATAGGAGGAAGGCTTTATTTTATTTATTTTCTTGAGAAAGAGTGAGAGAGAGAAGGGGAAGCAGGCTCCCTGCTGAACAGAGAGCCCGGTGCGGGGCTCCATCCTAGGATCCTGAGATCATGACCTGAGCCAAAGGCAGATGCTTAAACAGACTGAGCCACCCAGGCGCCCCAGAAGGCAGATGTTATTAAGAAAACAAGATTGGTGATGCAAGAATTGGACATTTAGATATTCTCTTTTCTTCTCTTTCTTTCCTCCCTCCCTTACTTTTCCCCTTCCTTTTAAAAGATTTTTTGAAAATTTATTTATTTTTTTATTTGACACAGAGAGAGAGATAGAGAGAGTACAAGCAGGTAGAGTGACAGGCAGAGGGCGAGGGAGAAGCAGGTTCCCTGCTGAACAAGGATCCCAACTTGGGGCTCGATCCCAGAATCCTGGGATCCTGACCTGAGCCGAAGGCAGTCGTTCAACTAACTGAGAAACTCAGGCGCCCCTCTTTCAACAAATCTTTCACTGATGTCACACATACACACAGAAGAGTGTCCGATTAAGAACGTGGGCATGAGCTCCTCTCTTTCAGGACTTTTCTAAAACAAGTGAGCGAGCGTGTAAGTTCTTTCTACTTTGTGAGCTTATCGAAACCTTCCTCGGGGAGCTAGAATTACGCTATAATCAGAAAAATAGCACCTTTACAAGGTGTAGTTTCTGTTGATTAGGGGTTTTTGTGTACAGAGCACTTGGAAACTCCTTATCTTGCTTGGGCTTTGCCGCAGCCCTGGGAGGAAGGCCGAGAAGGGATTGATTTCCTTGTGGTTAAGATGAGGAAATCACCCTCCTCTCGAGGCGGGCAGGGGCCTGGAGGTGGTGTCCTCTGTGAGCACTGGGCAGCAAGCCACCCGTCAGCTCCTGGCACCCGAGGGCTCCCCGCGGGGCCGGCTTCCCCGCACCCCTTCCCAGAGCGGCGGCAGCCAGCTCGGATGGAAACCACTCGGGCCCTCCAAACCAGGGTTCTAGAAAAATTCTGCTTTTTCAGGAATCCACCCTAAATTCGTGGTCAGGATGCAGTCAAACGTCCTATGCAAATAGATTTAATGCAGCTGCACTTTTAAGAGCAAACATTTAGAATTAAGGTTAAGTGTTCAGCAAAAGGAAATGGGTCCAATCAATTTAGCCAGTGAACAGCGTAATAGTTCAGGGGCATTACACGATCGTTGTGAAATACAGATTTGTGAGCGTTAACGTTTACTCAATGAAGCAGGACAGAAAACTGCATCGACAGAGTCCACAGAAAAGCGGGAGGAGGGAAAGGCACCCGGAGAGCAAGCAGGTTTCCTTCTGGTGGGAGGGCTGTGAGTGCCTGCTTTGTTTCTGGCTTTTTTCACCCTTCCTATCTGGAACTGCCTTTGTGAGCCTGTCAGTGACGCAAGTCACCGAAGATCAAAGCATTTAAACCCCCAGTACCTGCCCACCCCAGCCCCCCCTCTTCTCTGATTTTTAACAGTTGGATGTAGGTACTTCGAGAGTTTTCCTTGAATCCACCACGGGTTGCTTTTAAGACTTACTCATACAATCAGAAAAATCACAGGGTGAGGGGAGAAAACAAAACAAAAGGCTCTCGGAATGAATCTTGACATCAGAGAAAATGAGAAGCTTCAAGGTTTTTTTTACAGAGCAAGTCTCTCTCTGTTTGAGGATGAGGAAGCAGGGCTGGGGACCTCGGGTGGCTTGCCAAGCTCACACGGGATTCGTGCTGGCTCTGACACCCAGCTGGGGCCGGGCTGGGCAGGGGGTGGGCTGTTAGGAGCAGGGGGGTCTGGAGGCTGGGTGCGGGGGGCTGGAGGCAGGAGGCTGGGAGAAGGGAAGTCTGGAGGATGCTCTGGGTGGGGCTGGGCGCGCCCAGGTGAGAAGCATCTCACCTGTTTGTTCTGGGTACTGGGAGATGCCCGTGGAGAGACACCCGGCAGAAGGGACCAAAGTCCCCATTTATGGCCTTGAGAGAGTTAATGTGTAATATTCTAGAATATAAACTGGGCCAGGAAGTGCGATCCCGAGCCCAGGCCTTCAGGAGCCCCTGAGAGCAGCGGCCAGGAGCTGCCACCATGTCGGTGAGGATGCCGGCTTCCCGGCTGCTCCCCTCCTCTGTTCCCAGATCTCTGCCTGAGCACAGCGGCTTGGTGGGGAGGGGGGCTGGAGTAGAGCATCACTGCCCTACTCTGGGCCTCGGTTTCCCTATCTGTATAGTGACCGAGTGGGACGGACAGACAGATGGCCTCCACGCCCTGTCGCAGGGATGTTTTCTGCTCTTTCCACCACCTTGCAGCAGGAGCCCGCACCTGCCTCTCCCCGTCTATACTCCTTGCTTATCCATAATAGTAATAATGATAGATCGTGACCTGAGACCAAGGCAGGCGAACCGGCGGAGCCCTCTAGGCGCCTCTCGACTGAGCTTTCCAAAGATGAAGAAACTGAGGCTGGGGGAGGAAGTGGCCCAAGGTCACAGCCTGTGAAGTGCAGGAGTTTGAGTGGATCCTCTTTGCAGTCCCTGGTTCTCTGTCATAGCTGCCTGTGTGGCTTCAGACAAGTCACTCTCCCTCTCTGAGCCTCAGTTTCCTGCCTTTGTGGAACTGGTCACAGACGGTGTCTGAGGATCAGAAGGAGTCTTAGTGTTCCGTGGCTGCCGTAACACACTGATTCAGAGTTTCAGAGGGTAGAAGTCTGAAATCCAGGGGTCGGCAGGGTCAGGTCTCCCCTGAAGGCTCCAGGCAAGGATCCTTTCTGGTCTCTTTCAGCTTCCGGTGGTTGCAGGGAGTCCGGTGTTCCTTGGCTGTGGCCGGATGACTCCCATCTCTGCCTCTGTCCTCGGAGCCTTCTCCTCTGCATGTCTGTGCCTTTGGACCCACTTTCCCTTTGCTTATCAGGATGCCAATCATATTGGGCTTAAGGCCTGCCCTAAGGAATTCTTAACTTGATTGCATCTCCAAAGACCCTATCTCCAGATAGGTCACAGCCTTGGGTGTTAGGTGGCCGTGACTTTTTGGGAAACACCGTTCAAGCCAGTACGAATAAGATGCAGAATGTGTGGGGCACCTGGGTGGCTCAGTCGGTTGAGCAGTGACCTTCAGCTCAGGTCATGATCCCAGGGTCTTGGGATTTAGGGTCCCCCTGCACAGCGGGGAGCCTGCTTCTCCCTCTCCCTCTGCCAGTCGCTCTGCCTACTTGTGCTCGCTATCTCTCTGTCAAATAAATAAATACCATCTTAAAAAAGAAAAAAAAGATGCAGGTGGTGAATGCCACGGGTGGGGTCATGTGTGGCAGGGATGACGTCGTCCCTGTCATCGGCCTCTGGGGGGGGGGCGCTCTGTGGCCCAGAGACCTTCCCGACCCTCTTTCCGCGTCTCCACTCATCCCATCTCTGCCCTCTCTTCCCTCCTGCTCCAGAGAGCACCCAGTCCAAATCTCTTCTATTAATGGTGGGGGAACCCTTCCCAGCTCAGTGTCCTCGAGTGTGCAGCCCCATGAGACAATGCTCGTGAATGGGCGCCGCCGGCAGAAAGGCTCTGGGCACGCGGGTGATGGGCTTTTTGTGGAATGCTTCTCTGTCGGCACAGGGAAAATTTGAGATAACGAACATGGACATGAAGTTGGGGACAACCCTGAAGATCAAGGGCAAGATTGCCAGTGATGCTGATGGGTGAGCAAGGGGAGGGGCGGGGAGCGGGGGATGGGGTGGGGCAGAAGCGGGCAGGGGAGCTGTGCACAGGCCCCAACAGGCCTGGAAGGTGGCAGCCAGCAGGGCAGCCCTGTGAGATGCACACAGAACAGCGACCTCAGGCCAAAGGGGCCTTTTTTACATCCTTGCTCATTCTCACACCCTCCCATGCCCCCGCTGGCTCCCCTCTTGTGAGGGGCCTGCCTTCATGGCTGGGGCTGCTTGGGGACCCTCAGAATTTCACAGCTCATGCTATATGCTAAACTCCCCAAAGATGGTCCCCCAAAATGTTGAAGGGGCAGGTGGAGAAGCCCCTGGAGCTCTGCCCAGTCCCCCCGGGGTCAGGTGTATCTATTGAAACCCCACGCCCGCCCCCTCCATCACCCTCTTACCCCGCTGAACCGGCAGAGGGCCAGCCTCTCACGTTACACCAGAGACAGCCACCAGGGGGCGCCAAGGGGTCTCACTTGCCTCCTCTCCATTAGAAGGGGCCTCAGTGACCCTCCCCGTGTTGCTGCTCAGCATCAGGGTCTACCTGTGTGCTGAACCGGTAGAGAATTTCTTGGGGCCGATCTCCACGAACTTTTGGTTGGGGAGGGGCGGCCTAATATAGGTGGGAGGAGCCAAGAGCAAGGTCACCCCCTCCTCCTACTTGGGTTCCTCAAGTTTACAGACATTTGTGAGCCCTCGGGTCTGAGACACCCCTCTGAAGGCACCTTCTTTGTGACTCAGCATGTCCTTCTCTCAAGCACCTTGACAGCCTAAGTCAGGCTGTAGTGATGCTTTCAAGAACTCACACAAGCCCTGATCGAGAACCTGCAATGACGGGGAGCTCACATTTAACGTTTAAAATGTTTAGGGTCAAACTTAATAGGCCTCCAGATACCTGAGGACAGCAGTTCTTCCCCCCACCGGATGGGCATCTCCCATCCCGGAGACTGTCCCTCTCAGTGACCCTCCTGTCCAGAGCCTGAATCCGGGCACCAAACGGAACTCAGTACTTCCCATGCTAAGTTTGACCGGGTTGTCGCCTCTTTTGTTTTAAGGCACGGGCTGCAATGAACAACTTTCTCTCGTGATCCTTTCAGCTTGCGGTCAACCCAAGCAGTTTTCCCCAGGGCTGGCCTCCAGCTCCCCTGCCCCCTTCTTCCCCAATCCTGACTTGTCACCCTTTTCCCCCGCAGATTTGTGATCAATCTGGGCCAGGGGTCGGAGCAGCTCAATCTGCATTTCAACCCACGCTTCAATGACTCCACTATCGTCTGCAACTCGCGGGATGGCAGCTGGGGGGAGGAGCAACGGGAAGGTCACATGTGCTTCAGCCCCGGGTCAGAGGTCAAGGTGAGGTCGAAGGGGAAAGGCGCCTGAGGAGGAAGTCACTGGGAGAGCCCAGAGGGTAGGGCCCCCTGGCCTAGACGTGTGTTGGCACTGTTTTGAGCCACCGCGGGCCGCCCCGGCCCACTTCTGGGGCCTCCTGCCTCCCTGACACCCTCCTCCACAGATCACCGTGACCTTTGGGAATGACGGATTCGAAGTGAAGCTGCCAGATGGGCACCAGCTGACCTTTCCCAACAGGCTGGGCCACAGCCACCTGAGCTACCTGAGCGTGCTGGACGGGCTGAGCGTCTCCTCCTTCAAAATCAACTGAAGGGACAGCACCTCCCTGGAGTGAAGACCCCGGGTGCAGATGCCCTCTCCCGGGCTTCTCTACCCACTCACACAGGACCAGCGGTTCCTGCCCCTGAGCCCCTCCCCTCCTTCCCTAAGGCTAAGAACCAACAAAAAGAACCTGTCTTTAGCCAGTCTTTCCATGGCCAGTGTTTTCCATACATTGTCCCGCCCTCAGCATTCTCATGCTACAGAGAAGGAAACTGAGGCTCGAGGTCACGGGGCTGCAAGGTGGGGGTCAGGACGTGTTCACAAACACTTGCAAGCACCCACGGCTGCCTATTTGTCTCTGATTATCACCAGGCCAAGCGCCAAGCTGCCCCCCCTGGGATCATGGGGCAGGCCCTGCTTCCAGGCACCTGGGCCAGGGGCTGTTCCAGGAACTGTAGATAAGGCTCCCACCTGCGCCTCTTTATCGCGGAAACATTCATTCCAACCTGGTTACTCATTACCCCCTGCCTTGGCCCCTCCCCTCACTGGGGGCCCCCCCGGGGGTGTGGGTGATGGGGGGGGGGGAGAAGGTGTGATTCTTTGGTTTTCCAAACATGATGGGAGGCTGTTTAAGCAGGTGGAGGGGACCCTGTTCTCCCAGGTCCCCAAGCATCTTGCAGGACACTTTTTAAAAAAAGCTTTTTTTAATCAGGACCCAGAAGCGGGTCTGGGGTGCACAAGAAGATGGGACTCCTCCCCTGTGAGGTCACACCTGACTTTTCTCTGAGACATTTGGGATAAGCCAGGGGTTAGGTTTGTCATGTCAGGGAAGCAGCCTTAGGCAAGGGCTAGGGCTCTCGGGCATGGAGCAGGGACCCTGCTGGGGGCAGCTCTAGGATGAGCTAGGGACAGGCGGTCCCTTTGCGAGAGGAGACAATGGCCCTGTGTGGTATGCACCCCGCTGCCCCCCCCTGCCACCCCCAGCAAAGACAGTTTTTCCAGCACAAAGGCTGCACTGTGAGGCTGGGCCCTCCACAAGCAGCGGGGGGTGGCACAGGGGTGGGGGTGGGCCTCAGGAATGGCCGTGGGTCCAGAGTGGCAGGGGGAGCAGGGCGAGGCAGCCCAGCAGGACCCAGAACGAGCCTGGTCTCCTCTGGCCTCCCTCCCTTGTCTGTCCTGCAGAGGTGCGGAGGAGCTTGGGGGCGACTCGGCTCTCCCATCAATCACGGGGAGACCCAGTTGTCGGGTGCAGGCTCTGCACCTGGGCTCTTCCTGGGCGGCGCCCTGGGCCCAGGCAGGATCCTGAGCTCACACCTTGACTTCATCGTCCTCCTCGGCATCAGCAAACTCGAAGGTGTTTGCTTGCACTGTGCTGGGCACGGGGGTCCTGCTGGCTGCCTGGGGAGCCCCCCACTCTTCGTCCAGGCTCTCCCAAGAAGCCCGAGCCTGGGGAAGCACCTTCCTGGGCTCTGGCCAGGAATCTATCTCAGTGTGGTGGTGGCTGCCCTGCCTGTCCCTGTCCCTGTCCCCCCAGCCTGCTCCCCAGTGCCTGCCAGGGGCCATGTGAGCAGGTGCACGGGGATCCTCTTCCACCGGGCTGGCCCTCATCTCAGCTGCTGGGCCCAACCCAGTAGTTACCCCATTGGGGCAGTGTCCACGGGACTGGGGGCTTGATGCAGGGGCTGAGGGACTGGTAGCAGGGGCCGGGGGACTGGTGGCAGGGGCCGGGGGGCTTGTGTTGGGGGCTGGGGTCTCAGCTGCAGAGGCTTCTGAAAGGCTCATGACCCCAAGGAGCTCACTGAGGAGAGACGGGCCAAGGTCGAGGTCCAGGTGGAAGGACAGGAGGGAGTCAGAGCGGTGAAGCCCGGTCTCCGGGGGGAAGGTACTATCACGGTCTCGGTCACGAGGCTTTTCCTGGCGAGGCAGGCGGGAGATAGTGCAGAACCCAGAGTCCACGCCTGGAAGAAAAATGGGGAGCAGGGTCATAGCTGAGGTCCCTAACCAGGAACTGGGGAGGGGAGAGCCAGGACCGGGCCCAGGTTGCTAAGTGGCCTCTAGCATGTCGCTCTCCCATCTGGCCTCAGTTTCTCCCCTCTTTCCAATATAGTGAACCCTGGAGTCTCTCACGAGGATCTTCTTATCAAGTCTAGAAGTGGAAAGTGGACACACAGTCCTCATTCCCATTTGGCAGATTAAGAAAGCAGGACTCAGTTGGAGACAAGGGGAAAGGCTTGCCCTGGGTCACAGAGTTTGAGGGGGTGGAGTCAAGCCTGGAGCTCAAACCTCCTGGCTCTCATTCCCAACTGATGGTCATGGTTCCTGGTCCCCTTCCATGACAGGGGCCAAGGGTTGCAGGCGAACCCACAGCTCGTGGGCTGGTTTGTAGGCACAGGGAAAGAACCAGCAACCAGGATCTGACTGCACAGAAATCACAGACCGAAAGGACAGGCAGATGCCCTGCGACGGACCTCTGGACCACACTCTCGCTCCAGGACCGCCAGGCCCGAGGCCTGGGGTGTTTACTGTGGACCAGCCCCCCATGGGAGATCTGAGCAGCACAGGGGAGAGGCGGAGCCCTGGAGGAAGCCCCTGGCAGTGAGGCAAAGCCACATGGCAGGAAACGGCCACCAGGGGGCAGCAGGGGCTCCACTTCCCAGGTGAGCTGAGCAGTGGCTCCCAAGTGGCCCTGGCCACGTGCCCCCACAGCAGGAGGGACCTATGGCTTTTGTCCCTGGGAGTGTTTCTTCCAAACTGGCCAAGTTACAGGAACTTCTGTTCAAATAACAACACAGCAGTGAGTCCTGTGTCCTAAGCACCTACTCTGCGACTCGGGGCCATCCCTGATGCATGTTATCCCATCTGTGGATCCCAGCAATGACCTTCGTGGACCCATGATACAGGCCAGGCCTTGACCTGACAGAGGTCAGCTGGCTTGTCGGACATCAAGCAGAACCAGGATTTTAATCCTGAGTCCAGACTCCCAGTCTCTCCACTCTGTCATTCTGATTCAAGAGGGCTGCTTCGGTTGAAGGGGTTGAAGGGGACGGGAGGGGATGGGCTGGCTCAGCCAGGGGCCCAGACACAGCAGGGCAGGTTAGAGGCCCCTGGGACTCCAACCCAAGCTCCTCACCTCTCAACCTCAGTGTGTTTTGGGTTTTGGGGAGTGAGCTGGCTTGTCCCCCTTGGCCCCTACCCCATCCACGGTCTGCAGACTGGGCCTGACCTCCGTAGGGAAACCGAACTAACGCGGGGGAAAAGCGGCCACTCGGAGGCTGGGCTGACCCATCAAACCCTTTCAGCACCTACAGAACGAGCAGCGAGCCCGGACCCTCACCGTAACTGGAGCGGCCGTCCATGGAGCTGGCAGGGCTGCGGTCGAAGGTGAATTTGCCCACCACGAGGCTGTCGTAGGCAGCCTGGTTGAGCTGGGGCAGGGAGATGGCGTTCTTGATGATCGGGGAGACCGCGGGTGGAGCAGGGGAGGGTGCGGGAGGGGAGGCCATCCGCCGGGGCGGAGCCCCCACCCGCCGCACCTGCTGGAGCTTCTTGGCCAGGAAGCTTCGGGGTGAGCGGTGAGTGCTCCCCGAGTTGCCCCCGTGGTTGCTGAGAAAGGAGGTGTCGCCGAAGACATCCCCACCACGGCCCACGTGCATGGTGTGGCGGAAGTCCCCGAGCGGGGGGCTGATCATGTCTGCCGTTAGCCGCCTCTTCCCGTGCGAGCTGGACACCCAGCCCACGGGTGAGAGCTTGCCCAGGCTCATGGCGGGGGCTCTTCCTGCCCCCTGGGGGCCTGGCATCAGCTCTGGCTCTTCACCGCTGCTGGTCCATGCCCCTGCCCGGGGCTCGGGCTCGGGGTCCGCGTCTCAGCTCCCTCCTTCCCTGCAGAAGGGGGGTGCACGAAAGCTGCCCCCCCTCGCCCCCTGTGCTCCTAAGGGGTCACCCCCAAAGGCTGCGGCTATGGAAGGCCCATGGCTGTTCTCTCCCTGGGGCCTGCCTCCTGGCCCCGGGGAAGCCCCTGTAGGTGTTCGGTCTCAGAACAGGGAAGGAACAGGTTGTGTCTCGAGTGTGGTCAGCCCCTCTCTGCCCAGGGGTAGATTCCTGAAAGAAAGAGAGAAAATGATGGTGGGCCCAGGGAATCCTGGGTCCAAATCATCTCGAGGGAGGGGACTACACCCACCGGACAGAGATGGGGGTCACCAGTGCACGAGGAGGACACGCTGTATAATTCTGGGCACCTGACATTAAACAGTAGGCAAAGGAAATGACAGGGGTTAGGTCGGCATTGTGGTTGCCACTGAGCAGGGTCCACTGGGAGGGGGGACAGAATAGTCCACCCAGCTGTCCACTCGAGATGTGCAGCAGGAAGAAGCGTGGATGGTCCTTATAGCCACCCGTCTGCGACGCACCTACTAAATGCTGGTAAATTACCTCTGTCACTCATGAAACTCACACGACAGCCCTGAGGGAGGAGGCACTGTTTTACAGCAATGGCAGCACCGAGAAGTGAACTGACTTACATGAGTCTACACGGTCAAAAGGCCAAGGCAGGGGAGCCTGGGTGGCTCAGGCATTAAGCGTCTGCCTTTGCCTCAGGTCATGATTTCAGGGTCCTAGGACTGAGCCCCGAATCAGGCTTCCTGCTCAGCGGGGAGCCTGCTTCTCCCTCTCACTTGCCTTGCTTGTGTTCCCTCTCCCGCTGTGTCTCTGTGTCAACTAACTAAATAAAATCTTTTAAAAATAAAAAAAGTTTCTTCTGTTAAAAAAAAAAAAAGAAAAAAAAGGCCAAGGCACAGCCCATCCCTTACCCCACCCCACCAACTCAGAGTCCTTGAGCCCCAAGTTACAGTCTCCTCTGCTGCCAGGTTGAGCAAATCAGCCTCCTTCTCTGTGGGTTAAACTGTCTTCCACTCAGAGAGGCCAGGAAGGAGGTGGTGCCCTGCCACACGGGCTTTGGCAACTTCTGTGTAAATAGCCTGCACCAAGGTTTCTCAGAACCCTCCACCTTCAAGGTGCTTCCCGGAAAAAGGATCCTGTGGTCAAAAGTGGCTTTTCCCAGCTGTTGATTGCATGCCTGAGTCGATTCAAGGCTCTGAGTAGGCCTGCAGGGAAGAACTTTACTATTTTCAAATTGAGGCAGAAGACTTGCTGTCAGGTTGGTGCCAGAAGCTATTCCTCGCTCTCCAACCTTCCCCTCGCCCCCCGGCCCGGCCCCATCCTTCTCTAAGCTTCTCTTGGTCTGATCCCATCCCTGGAGAAGGCCTATGAGCCTGTGGCCTGATCTCTGGTTTTCCTGTGGCCCAGAGAGGGTCCAAGGTCATCTCAAGAGAGCTAGTTGAGACTTGAACTCAGGTCACATCAAGAGAGCTAGTCAAAACTTGAACTCAGAGCCTCTGACTCACATAGCCTTTGACTGGCTCCTGGAGCCTGGTCTTATTTCCCCAAATTGGCAACATACCGTGAAGGTGTGGCCGATGTCTCCATGTTCCTGTCCCCCTCCCTCCTGGCACCCAGCTTGGGATCTGCACGTGGCAAGTGCCTTATCAACAGGGGTTCAATCGCAGGAGATAGCTACAACGACCTTCCTGCCGAAAGATCACCCCTTGCCACCTTCCAAGGGAGGGCAGGTAGGTGGGTGGGTGGGTGGGAAAAAGCTTCAGTGTATGACCTTGAGCAAGTCACCTACTGCCAAGGGCCTGGGACCTCAGCTGATAAAAGCTGATAATAATCCTTAACAAGAACACCTAGATCTGTGCCTCAACTTTTTTTTTTTTTTATTTTTGCAGCCACCTCCAAGCAGAAAAATCTCAATACTGCCCTCTCAATGTTATTTGAAATTCAAAATAGGTTAAATAACAAGATAAAAACAAAGAAAGCAATAAAACAAAGCTTGCTTTGTTCTCGACTACATTCTCTCCCTTCCCACCTTCAGATCCTCCCCCAACGCTAACTCCTCCCCCTGGGGGGGGCTGTGTGAATCATCCTTTTCCCTGGCACCCCCGGCACCAAGTCCTCGTGGAATGTTTGCTAAGTTACGGAGCACTCTGCAGTTGGCCAACCAGTACATGACGTCATCGGACTCCTAGAGCCCCGCAAAGCTGAGGGTTAGCCCATTTTTACAGGGAGAGCCAAGGTTCAGAGGGAAGGGACTTGGCCAAGGTCACCTAGCCGGTACACGGCAGGGGCCACGTTTCCGGGCTCTGCAGAGATGAGGGATGACTTTTTCGGAGGGGGGAGGAACTGGGGGGGCGTCATCCTGAGATGCCATGTGAGGGGTCCCTATGTCTGCCTTGTGGCTATACCCACTGCTCTCCCAGTCCCCACCTCGAAGCAGCTGCTCTTACCTCAGCAAAAGGTAAGATGGATTCGATGGTGCCCACCGAATCCCCACGGCCACTTTGACTTGTGAGCCCAGCTTCTGCCCCAGTCTTAGGATGCTCCTGCCTCCCAGATGCCTCTGGAAGGTCTGTCCTCACCCTCTACCTTGCACACTGCAAGAAAGAGACCCTGCCTGTAGAGTGGTTGTGGGGTCAAGGGCAGGGCATTGCTACTGGGGACCTCTTTTCCCACGTGGAAAACAAGTACAAACATCAAGAGCTGGTACTTCCCCAGAGGCGCAATAAAAGCCCCAGTTCCTGGAGCAGAGCAGCCTGAGCGCAAACCCAACATGCCAGCACTAACACCTCTCATTCGGGGCCCCCTTGGTCCCAGCTACTTGGCCCCAGGTGCTGACTGCAGGGTTACTGGGGGAAGATCAGATGCACCCACCTGGCCCTGGAGGAAGAGGGGCTCCAGGTGTCCCGGTGCAAGGCCAACTTCCTCCCCCCAGCCCAGAATTACTACCTGTTAACGCTCAGGACGCCCATTTTACAGGCGAACAAAATGAGGTGCAGAAAAGGGGACTGACCGGCCCCAAGTCACAGAGCAAAGAAAGTGCCGTGGCCGGGAGCCTCCCTGGGATTCTGTCACCATCACTAGTAAATGCCAGGGCAGAGGCAGGACCACAAGGGCCCAGCGAGGGTTGTTGGAGGAGGTAATACCCAGCAGCTGAGCTCAGGAAGGGCCGGCCTGGGAGGCAGGAGACTCAGCTGTGTGGATTCAGTGCCCGTGACCCAGGCAGGAGTGGTCAGCGAGCAGCCTCAAGGTCCCAGCAGCCCTTGTATTTAGTCTACAGAGGATAGTCAGGCGGAAGCACTTTTGTTACTCAATGGTGGTCATGACCGCAAAGGACAAGGTTTGAGGCGGGAAGCAGGGACCACGCTTTCACAGCGGCCGACAGGGGCCGCTGTGGAGGCTCCATGGTGCGGTGGAGGGAGGGGGCTGTCTGACATTGGGGGAGGGCAGAGGCGGGGCGGCTGCACCCTCGGGCTCACCTGGGGGTCACCCGCGTGCCTGCCAGAGCGCCACCTGTCACCAGAAAGGCCACGCACATGCACACAGCCCCCTCGCCACCGGTGTCCAGCTAGGTACCACCACCAGTACCGATGGACAGCGTGGCCCTGCCTGGGTCAGGACTGGCCCTAGAATAAAAGATTAACTCCCTGGGGACCCTCATAGCCCTTAAAGCCCCCACACCCCCCGCACGTGGAGAGACGGGCAAACTGAAACCAGGAAAAGGGCATCAAGCTGTCCGAAGTCGCTTCGAAGACAGAAGTTGCTGGAGTCTGAGGGGGTTAGGAGGGAGCACCAAGGGCCACAGGGGAGTGAGAGGGAAGAGCGGGGGGGGCTGGGGGAGACATTTCTTGGCCCACCACTCCAAGTTAGGGCCAAAGCCCTCTACTCGGGGAGGGGATTGGCCACGGACCAAGTGTCCCCCAGTCCTGGTTTCCAGTCCCCGAAAGGCGCTTGGCGCGGCCTCCGGCGGGTCCCTCTACCTCTCTAGGGCTCAGTTTCCCGGTCTAGAAAATGGGCTTCAGACTTTGCGGGCCCTGCCTGGTAGAGGCAAGGACAGAACAATCTCGAGGCCAGTTGGCGTTGGAAGTACCGTGAAGACTTCGGCCATAAAACATTCCCTCTGGGAGGCAGGGGTTTAGAATGGGGAGGGTCGCTCCGCGGAAGAAGGGGACAGCCTGCTGCCGTGGCCCGAGGGGAACCGGACGGGATGACCTCATCCGCTGCTCGGCTTGGAATGCGGCGGTTGGGGAGGGGGCAGGGTGCCTGGTCCATCTCCCCAGCGGTCCCTCCCGCCCCCCACTTCCCGCTCTCCACGCCGGCCTCGCCAAGGGGCCCGACATTCCGGGACATCGCCCCCTCCCCGTTCCTTCCCTTCCTTCCCCAGGGCAGGAAGGAGCGTAGACGGCCCTCCGCTCGCCCCCTCCTCCCGCAGCCCGCTTTACCGCTCACCCATCCCAACTCTGCGCCCCTCCGCTCGCCGGGGACAGTATAAAACAACCCCCAAACTTGGAGGGACCCTGCGCCACTCCCGAGGCCAGCGTTTGGGCCTTCCTTGTTGGCACCAGGAGCGCCTTGGGCCGCCTGGCCTCGCCCCCACCCCAGCCCCCGGGTGCCTAGGAGGGTGCCGGGTTCCCCCTACCCCAGCCGGCGTCCACGCCCACCCAGGTGGCGCTGTTACCTTCGCTCCGCGAGCCCCGGGGGCCGGGGGCCGGGGGCCGAGGGGCGGACGCGGCGGCAGGGGTGGCGGCAGCGCGTCGCGGCGCGCAGCCCGGGCGAGTGGCTGGGCCGGTCTGCGCCGCCCTGGCCGCGGGCTCCGCGGGCTGGCTCCGGGGGCGGGGGCGGGGTGTGGGCGCGCTCCCTCCCCGCGCCTCGCTCCTCCCGCCTGCGGGCGGGGCGGGGCCCCCTCCGGGGCACCAGTCGGGCCGCCCCGAGGGGCGATGAGAGCCGGAGGGGGGGCGGCCGGGGCGCGGGGCCGGGATTCTGGCCCGCGGCCCCGGGCAGGGGGGGATCCGGGGGAAGTGCGGGTGCCCCGGGGCGGGCGGGGGGTGGGGAGACGCGCGTTGTCGGTAGCCCTCCCCTCCCCCACTGGCTCCCCTCAGGGCCTCGGGGCGCCCAGACCTGAGGACTCTGGCTCCTGGTCTCCCCAGCCGATCCTTTCGGGTCTCCGGGGCCTTGAATGCCAGGAAGACCCGCGTAGACCCTGAGCTCTACAAGTTGGGATGCCCACTGCCTTTCTCCCAATCCCGGATTCTTTTCAGTCCAGTGCAGGCCTCAGGGGTGCTGGGACAAGGCCTGACTGAGCCAGACCCGTGAGCAGATCCCGGTACGCAACTTGTAGAGTGGTGTGTGGTGTGGTAGTCAAGGATGGGCGCCCTAGAACCCAACCGCCTGGTTTCCTCCCGGGCCTAGTCACTGCTTATCCTTTCTGGCCCTCAGTTTCCCATCTGTAAAATAGGATAATAGTAGGCATCAGATGTTATGTTCTTAGCTGTTCTCTGCTCTGTCAGCACCTAGGAGGCCTGCTGAACAGGTACTCAGTGGTGGTAAGACCACACCTGAGACAGATGGGTTCCGAAAGCTTTATTGAGCATCCCCCAACCCCAGCTGGGAGGGGTAGGGAACTGCCCTGCACAGGTCCTCAAGGAGGAAAGATAGAGCTCTGATCCCTGTCTCTGTCTCTCTCTCTCTCTCTTTTTTTTCCCCCTTCTCTGAGACTGTGAGTTCTTTGGGGACAGGCAGAAGGTCCCTGGGGCTGTCATTGCACCGAGATCCCTAACAGCCTCCAGGGGAGAGGAGGGGGCCAGCAAGGGCAAAGGTGATAGCAGACTTAAGCTGTAAGGGACGCGTAGGCAGGGGGAACGGAGGGGAGGGGCACAAGCAAAGATTTGGAGCTAAGGATCTCCTGGAGGAGGTGGGTGTTGCCGAAGGAAGTTGTCTGAGTGTGATGTCCGGGCTGGGGAGGAGGGGTGTGTTTGCCCTCAGGTGGAGGAGACAAGGTTTTGCTGTTGACAGAGGGCTCAACCTCTGGCTTTGGCTCCCTGAATCCTCACTGACCACCAAGGCATGGGGTTATTTCCCCAGCTGGACAGAGGAATAGGTGGGGAAACTGAGGCCCACAGAATTTCCAGCATCTGCTCGAGTGGCACAGCAGTAGGACTGAGACTCCTGAGGGTCAGAGCCCTTTCCTCGGGGTCCGGCTCAGAGGTGATTTGTCCTGGGGGGGGGGGAACTGGGGACAGTCTCGGGGTGCTGAAGAGCACGAGTGAAGAAGGGTGACTACCCCTGAGAGGCAGGAATGGGGGCGGGGGCACAGTCAAGGGCTGGGAGAGAACTGGGCCAGGTGGTGGGGGCTTAACCTTGGGCCGGGTGTCCAACCTCTCCCGGGCAGGATGGGGAGCCAGCCGGCAGTGTGAGTCAGATGTGTATTTGGAAGCGCTTTCTCTGAGCCAGGAATGGACTGGAAGGACAGTGATGGGGGCAGAGACTAGGAGCTGTTATCATTAATAGTGGTAGTAATAACCAGCATTTATTGAGCATCGAGTGTATACCAGTCCTTTACAGCCTCTTACAGGCACTGCCACATTTAATCCTCATGAGAGCCCCATAGGGACAATAGTGCCTCATGTCCATTTTGCAGAGACGTGCAGTGATTTGCCCAAAGCTTCCTGCTCTGGCACGATGGCCATACTTCCCTGTTGGCCCAGGATGGGCCCAGCACAATGATTTTATCTTTTAAAAGATGTTATTAAAATTTTTTAAGAGTTATTTATCTGAGAGAGAGGGGGGGGGGAGGGGAGGAGGCAGAGGGAGAGACAATCTCAAGCAGACTCCATGCCAAGCACAAAGCCTGACACTGGGCCGGATCCCACGACCCTGAGACCATGACCTGAGTTGAAATCAGGAGTAGGACACTTAACCAACTGAGCAACCCAGGCACCTCTAAGGTTTTATTTTTAAGTAAATAAACTTAACTTGAACTTACAACCGTGGTATCAAGAGTTGCAGGCCATACCGACTGAGCGAGCCAGGGGCCCCTCAGCGTATTAACAACAGTTCCTTTTACTCTCAAAGGTGACCTATTTAGACAATAAATTACTTGGCATTCTAGCCAGAGGATCCCCAGAACAACTAGCAAAGGAAGCAATTTAGTGCCGTGTCAAAGGCCTTGAACCCAAAACTTGGCTCAAGCGGCTTCCCAGGCACTGTGTGACTGGGGGAAAGGCACTTGGCCTCTCTGATCCTCTAGTTTCTTGTCTGTAAAATGGAATATACCAGGACAGATATTTGCTACTTGTCGCCAGCCCCAGAGATGGCTGAGAAGGCAGTCTCAGTGGGAATGCTTACAGCCTGCTGCACACTCCCTCCATCCTCTCCAGCTCCGGGCCGGGGGCAGGGAACCAGTGGCTGAGAACCTTCCTCCTATGTGCGAGGTACTTGGTCTCCACTAGCACACGGCAAGGCGGTCTGTGAGTCAGGAATTTTTTTTTTTGGCCCCATTTTACAGATAGGTAAACTGAGGCTAAGAGACGCTCTCTCCCTTCATTAAAAGCCTCTCTCCAGACAGAAGTTACCTCTCCATGCAGGCTGTGTTCCTGTTCCCTGCTCTACTCCTGATTTAAGGATCCAACTCAGTTTTTCCCTTTGGAAAATGGGTAGAATGAAGAGATCTTGGCACCCTGTGAAGGATGAAAGGCTAGGTAGTCTCCATTTCCTGTGCTTTTTTTTTTCCTCCACCAAACTTCTCAGGGTCCCTTTCCTTCCCCTCTGGAGGGGCTGTCTGTGTCCAGGAGTGCACGGGTTAACCCTGGGGAGCTGTAATCACCGTGTAGAATGCAGAACAAATGTGTCCCAGCCAGGGACTGGGAGCTGCTAGTGGGTTCTGGCTGCCTAGAATTCAGGAGCCACTAGTAGCTCCTCCTCTGGGGAGGGGGAAGGGGGTGGAGTTGGGCTGAATCACAGAGCTCAGCTGCCCCCTCAACTCACCCCTGCAGACTGGGTGGGCTGAGGCTTGGGGCTTATGCGCAGGAGGCAGTTTCTGGGCCGGGTGTCCTCTCAGGGAACAGCTAGAGAGGGACACTTCCCTCTTGGGGACTCAAGGATGCCAGTGGCTGCCCACCCGGCTCCAGTGAGGTTTGGAGCGGGATCCTTGAGCGGAGTGAGTTGGCTCGGCCACATCTATCAGCCCTCATCCCAGCCCCTCCCTAGGGAGCTTAGCACGTACCCTTTCCATCCCAAAGTCTGCCTGGGCTTTTTGGCCCATTGATGGGTGTTCCCGGTACTCTCTCTCCTGAGTAGCCAGTGGTCCATCCATCTACGGATGCAGGCACCATTCATTCCATCCTCCCGCATGCCACCCACGCTCGCATCTGTGCCTCGACTCTCCCTCCACCCTCTCTTCATCCACTCACTCACCCATCCGTTGACCTGTTACTCCTCCACTCACCTAACCACTTAGCCACTCCTCAGCTGACCCCTAGCCCCACCCACCCCCGTGCCCTTTTCTGCGCTCACTCCTTTCCCCTGTCCATCCTGTCCAAACCCTTACATCGACTCACACCCGGTTTCTGCGGACCAGCAATGGTCTCTGAACTTGTCTTCATCTTTCTCACATTCACAGACCTCGCTCACCTCCATCAGTGGGTCACCCTGGGGCAAAACATCCTTGACGGGCTGCTTTGAAATATCGCCTCCTCCTGGAGGTGGTCCTTCAGAGCGAGCCTCTCCCCTGCACCGGGTCCGTCCTGCATATTGATGTCAGTTGGCCTGTGAGGTCTCCCAGGAGAGGGTCTCCCAGTACTCCTGGCACATTTGGAGAAGTGCATGGTCACAGGCAGCATCTGAAGGGGATCCTTGTCCCCTGAACTTGACTGCCCTCACCATAAGGGCAGGAGCCCGCCTCCTAGGACCACTCTAGGGAGACTCTGTGGGCCAGACTCCTGGCAGGGTCTCAGACATACCTATTAGTATGTTGCAGGGGGAGGGGACAGCACTGAGGAATTTCATGAGACAGATTATGTCGTCTGCTAGGGTAGACTGGCAATGGCTCTGAGGGGGTTACACCCCCCCCCCCAACTTAATGCTCTAACCTGTATAGCCCAGCGTGTATCTGCAGGTTGGACCAACCCATATCCAAATCCCGGCTTTGCCTCTCACTAGCAAAGTGACCTTGGACAAGCCGCTTTTTTTGCCTGGACCTCATTTGTGGTGTCTGTGATGGGCTAGAACGTTCACTGCCTGACCTGTATAGTTACTGCTCAAGGAAAGACAGTTACTATTATTTTCTTTCCCCAAAGATGATTTCGTTTAATACATTTTCAGTAAGTTCCTGCTGTGGGTCAGGGCCCCAGGCGGGGTGTCTTGTGAGGAGGCAGCTGTGAGTAAGGGGTGTCGTTCCTGTTCTCCAGAGACTTCTGGTCTGGTAGGGAAGACACAGGGAAGATACTGGTGAGGATGAAGGGTCAAAACGGTGGTAGAAGGGGCCAGGGAGGCTTCCTGGAGGAGGTGGTATTTGAGCTGTGCTTCATATCTTGGGGAATCATAGCCCATAGGTGAGTTGGGTAGAGAACAGAGGCCAGAAGGGTAGAGGATGAGCTAGGAAGGGTCTACTATGGAGGATGGGATAGAAGCCTTGAATGCCAGGCCCTCTGTGGCCTGAGCTAGCTTGGGCTGCTGCTCTGCCCCCAGTGAGGGCTGCCTTTGGGAGTGGGGTGCTTTGGGAGCCTGGTTGGGGTTTCCTCACTAATAGACCAGACAGCAAGCTAGCCCCAGGTCTTTCTCCCCTGGTGGACCTTGAGGACAAGAATGTGCTCTGAGGGAGCCACGGGATGGAGACCCTTCTGGAAGGAAACTTCCGTCCTCTCATTCCTTCCTTTTTACAGGAGAGCCCCAGGAGTCAACACTGGTTGTGGAGTGTCAGGGCCTCAGAGGGCTGTGGAGACACTGAGGCCCAGAGAAGTCAGGTCTTGTCAGGGCTACCCAGCCAGCCCACAGCAGAGCTGGGAGTCCCCAGAAGCCACACTCCCCAGGGCTGCCTTCGGTGTGGGTGACCATCTGCTGAGTGCCTACTGGTGCCTTCTCCCAGCCCTAATGATGAAACACACAAACTCACAGACAGTGAAGGCTCAGACAGAGCACCGACTTGGCAGGGCTCCCAGGAAGGCTTCCTGGAGGAGGCAGGATGGGGCTCTCTACAGATGTGTGAAGCTGTGCAAAGCAGAAAGCGTGTGAGCCAGGCTGAGTACACTAAGTGTGCATGTCTGGCACGAGTGTGTGCCCCATGAGGCGTCGGCTGGAGTGATGACTGAGTGATGAGGGACAATGGGGCCCCACCACGGGGCTGGCGGGTGGCCTGAGGGCCAGGTGATGGCAGATTAGTCCCTGGCTGTCCAGCTCAGCTGTTTCTAGGGGTGATGCCTGGGTGTGAGTAGCTTGTTGGAACGGTGGGGTTAGGATGGGAGTTAATCCCAAGGGTATTTGGGAGGGCGTGGCTGGGAGGCCTGGAGGGAGAGCTCAGCTCCCGGAGGCAGGCAGCTGTCAGGGCCGGAAACGCCTCTGGAATTCCAGGCTCTGGGAAAAGGGCCGGCCATGTGGAAGAGTTTTCTCAGCTGGACCCTTGCAGGCCAACTCAGCTCTGATTCCTTGTTCCCTGCTCTGCAGGGAAATGGGGGCGGGGAAAGGCTCCCCCGCCCCCTTCCCCGCCGCCAGGCTCCCTTTCTCTTGGAGAACAGGACAAGAAGTTGGACGGTGGCTAGGAAGGATGTAGGGTCAGTTCCTCCAGCCCCACCCCTGAGGAGGACAGTCCGATGGATGGATGGAGGCGGGGGTGGGGGTCTGAGGGGCCCGTAGCCGCAGGAGGTGGGGAAGGGCAGCCGAAGGGTCTGGACCTGGTGACCCTGTTGTCCCAGGGGTGAAGGAACCAGGTTCTCCAGAGCTGGGCCAGACGTCCAGGAGCCTAGATGGAAGGGCAGTGAGGAAGGGGTCTTCTAGGAGATCTTTGTTCTCAAGGTAGGGGTGGGGTGTGGAGAGAGGAGGGGCAAGGGGGACAGGAAAAGTATTTGAGGAGCAGAAACAATGGACTATTCTCTGCGGTCCAGCCTGGCCTGAGAGATAGGCCTGTGGGCTGGGAGCCAGCACTGCCTTGGCCTGACCATCTCCAGGATCACCTCCCCCCAGCCACCTCGCCCAGCCCTTGGGGCTTCATGTGGCCCCAAGATGGAGGTTCGGGGTTCCTTTCTCACCCTGAGGCTCATTCCGGGATGCATGGGTCCATCTGTTTTCTTCTAACAAAAGCTGGCTCGCTTGGGTCGATGAAGGGCTTTTAAGGACGTGGTCTCTTAGAGGAGGGGAAGCAGGTATCCTGTTCCTGGTGGAGCTGGGGCTCAAACCCGGTGCTCCAGGCTCCCAAGTCTTGGGTTCATCCAATGACCCTTCTCCCTGCCACCTCTTCTCAGCTGCTGGTTTTCTCCTTCCTCTCTGAGACTGAGGGCAAGAGGAAGGTTATCAGAAGCCAGAAGAACATTCACGAAACACCACCTAAGTTATCTGGGTCGAGCTTGAGCTCTGGGCTGGGCACTTTACTTGGGTTTGCTCTAATCCTCACACCCCCATTGTGCAGACGAGGAAACTGAGGCCGAGGAGGTAAAGTGACTTCCTCAACCTCTCACAGTGTGGAAGTGGTCCCACGGGATTCAAGCCCAGGCCTGTGGTGTCCCCAGTGCTCGGTTACCTTGAGGGCAAAGGCTCTGAGGCCACGAGGGACCCTGTTCCGTCAGTCTTAGTGTCTTGGAAGGGCCACGCACGTGTCCTCCTGGGGCTGGACTTGCTCAGAAGCAGTCTTGACTACTGGGTGTTGTCTCTACCTTTCTGGTGACTGGGAGCTCACCCCAAGGGGACAGCTCTGCCAGTCAAGAATTTTTCCCTGAAATGGAGCCAGAATGGACTCCCTATAACCCCTGCTCACTCTACCTTCCTCCACCTCCTGGTGCTGCACACAGAGGCCCCCAGGGGATCCCCCTCTCCCAATGTCCCCCATAGGAGTCAGAAGACCTGGCTCCCATTAGTCCCAGCTATGGATGGGGCCAGTTCCTTCACCTCCAAGGGCCTCAGTTTTCTCATCTGTAAAATGGGAATGACAATGCCTGTGATCAAGGAAAATAGCTGGGTAAGGACCTTTGCACACACAGGCTGGGAATGTGGGTCATGATGATCGCAGATGTTTAGCCTTGTCCTTCTCTGCATTGTTCCATGGGCTCAGTTGTCGCACCCCAGCAAGCGCTCCGAAAGTACCTACTTGGCACAGGCGACAGGGCACAGCTCTTGCCTTTGGACTCTGGAGCACCCCCTGCAGCTCGCAGAGACACAGTGGCTTGTGGTTTTCTGTGCAGAGTAACCTTTATTCATTCACAAAGCCAACGACAGCCTCAGGGGTGAGTAGAGGGTCTCACGGGTAAGAAAGCAGACCCAGAGAGGTGGAGCAGCCTACCTGAGGTCACACAGCACCTCTCTGCAGGGGACTGACCAACTGATTCTCACCAGGCCACCTCCTGGGCAGGCTTGCAGGGGTTAAGCGGGTTGGGGGTTGCCGAGACCAGGAAGAGGGTGGGTGGTCTGGAGAGTGAGGGGCAGGAGATGGGCAGCCCCCTCTTGGTCTCTGACTCTACTCGGTGGGCAGTCTGAGCCCCTGCCAGTCTCTTGTTGACTCAGCCAGTGTCTCTTCTGCCAAGGCCTGCTGGCCAGAGCTCCCGCGGGGAGGGTCAGGCCACATTCTTCTCTGGCGAGAGCCTGGGGGGAGGCTGGTACCTCCTGGTGGAGTTTGCATGCTGGTTTGTGGGTGCCAACGTAGATGCTGGGGTAAGGTAGGGAAATGCTTTTTGGGGGAGGCCTGGGGAAGGTCTCAAGGGACGACTGAGGGGGGAAATGGACTTGCCTGGGAACCAGGCTACTTGGGTACATGGCTTTGTTTTGCCCTTAATGAGCTGGGTGATCTCAGCAAGCTGCCGCCACCATCTAGCGTCCACCCCCAGTCTCGGTTTGCCCATCCATCAAATGGACCCAGCGATAATGAGCGCCCCTCCTCTCTACCTCATAGCCATTGGGAGGATCAAAGGAGAAAACGGGTTGGGCCAGAGTGAACACCCTTTGTAGTCCAAGGGCCCACGCACCTCGGCTGGCCAGCCAGCCAGCCTGGCATTCTCTAGGTGGAGTAAATGAAGGGGAACAGATGCCTGGAGGGCCCTCAGTGGCAGTTTGAGTGTATGGGACATTCCTGTCTCCTCCCCAGAACCGACATAACGACAATACCAAGAAGGCTTGGAAGGGCAAGTGCACAGCCCCCCAGAGTTTACAAAATCCTTTTCTACCCATGATCTGAGGCTCTCCCCTCCATCCCTGCCTCAGGGCCTTTGCACCGCATCTTCCTCTGCCCAGAACACACTTCCCCAAGGTAAGTGAAAGTCGGCCTCCTTGTCAGCCCCAATTCACCTCCTCAGAAGCCTGCTAGACCACCCATTTATTTATTTATTTATTTAAGGGGATACGTTTTACCTTTTATTGTTTGTTTGTTTCTTTTTTTTAGAGAAAGACAGTGAGAGATGGACCAGTGGGAGAGGGAGAAGCAGGCCTCCCACTGAGCAGGGAGCCCGATGTGGGGCTCCATCCCAGGACCCTGGGATCATGACCTGAGCCGAAGAGAGATGCTTAATGACTGAGCCACCCAGGCGCTCCTAGACCACCCATTTAAATGAACTTCGGTGCCACCCCTAGCCTCACCGGCCTTCAGGGGCACACTCCCTCCTGTGCCTCTCCTCCGTGTCTTAAGAGACTACCATGACCTTGCTCATACAGGGGCTCCTCCCCTCCACCCAGGACATTAAGGTCCCCGAGGGCAGGAATCACTGCTGCCCTGCTCACTGCTGCACAGGGAGGTGGCACACAGCTTTCTGTGGTGCCTCTCACTGGCCCGTCTTACTGGAGGAGCCCGAGGCTCAGAGAGGCCACCTGCCATGCCCAAGGCCACACTGCCTGGGAGGAGCTGGGGGCCCTTTCCAGAACTGCTCCACAGATGTCGCACTTGCATCCTTGCAAGACCCCACCTGTCACCCCTCTTGAGGTCAAGCCTGCTGGTCCTTCCTTACCCCCCAGGAGGTGCTGTGCTCCTATTTGTCTGGTGGACTGTGGGGGACACGGACGTTTGCTGGGCAGAAGAATATATCACTGGATTTAACATGCTCCTCTGGTTGCTGCCCCGGGGGGCCTCTGGGCTCTAACCCCTTGGGCCCAGTGTGGGGGCATCCCAGGAGCCTAGCTGGCCTCACTGGCCTCCCGGAATTGTCCCAGCAGCTGCGGGCTGGCCGGATGCCCCGCCCCCAGTGCCTCTGGGCCCTGAGCCCAGGCCGCAGGCCGATCTGTGGCTGGCACTGCTCCTTCGGTTTGGGGTGGGAACACCACAGGGATTTTAAAAATAAAGGGCCTTGAGACAGTGGCCTGGCCCAGCCAGTCGTGGGGGGTGGTGTGGGTGGGGGCCAGACAGGGACAATGGGGTGCTGAGCCTTGGGGGGCTGTCCGCACACAGGGAGCAGCCAGGCCAGGGGAGCCCCTTTATCCCCGCCACCGCCCCCCCCAGTAGTGCTACTCTCCCAAGAATACTCCCTTCTCGCCTATCCTAAACATAGGCCTCCCATGCTTGCTGAGCACCTACTACGTGCCAGGCTTCAGTGAGAGTGGGGTGCCTCTGTCTTCCCTAACTGTGCTCCTGTCCGCAGAGTGGCCCGCTCCTCCCTACTCAGCCGCAGGCCGCGTTATTTCCTGAGCACCTACTATGGGCCAGACTTCTGGCCTCCCCCCTTCTCGGCCTCACTGTGCTTGTCTCTGTTGCTCTCACACTCCCTCAGGCCTCTCCCCATCTCGGGTCATTTCTGTCTCCCTCTCTCTCCTCTGGCCCAGCTAACAGGAAGCAGCCGGAGAGGTCAAGGACCGCTGGGCCTCCAGAGCCAGCGTCTGCACACACAGGGGCCTGTCTGCAACGGTTGGGGGGGGACTTCCTGTTTATGAGAATCACAAGGACCCCTGGGGCGGTGCCTCGGACAGGACTCGGGGCAGCCCCTCCAGTCCAGACCTCAGTCCCTCCTCGAGAGGCCCCCGTGCCGGCTAGCTCAGACCCGGGCCGCTGCCCTCCCCCTACACCGGGAAAGGGAGAAGGGAGGAGGAGTGAGGAGTCTTTGGAATGGCCCGGAATGTGGGAGTCGAATGTCCAGAATGTCCGCAGGAAGCATCCCTGGCTCCAGAGCCCAGCCCCCACCCCCACCTTCTGGGCGCCCGGCCCCATTCTCTTCCCCCCACCCCAGCGCCCTCCCTTGCTTGGAGAAGGGAGGGCTGTGGGAGCTGGGAGGGAGGAGGCCAGACCCCATCCTGCCTCGCTGGGGCCACAAGACTTCAGCTCTGGCTTGACCGGGCTCTGGAAGCCACAGGCTCTCATCTGTGGGCAAGGGCCACGGGCCAGTGACAACGTCAGCCTCGTTCCCGCGGGGTTCCCCGGAGGATGGGGCAGGGGCTGCCTGGAGGCTTGGGACCCCTGGAGAGACCACCCATCAAGAAGTCACACCTCAAGGAATTCCTCCGTGTTCCAAGCCCCGCCCCGGGCCCAAGCACAGGTGTGTGTGTCTTGGGGGGGTGCAGAGAGGGGTGGGGCTGGCCAAAGTTGCCCCTCAGGAAGCAAACAGCTCTGCGCTCCTCCCCCTCCAGTCAGTCCCTGCCAGTGTGTCCTGTGGTTGCCCAACAGGTATTGACTAAGGGCCTGGGGTCATGGCCAGTGGAAGAGGCAGGGCAGGGAGACTGGCCCTGTCCCTCTTCCCCTGCCTTGCCTGGAAGGAGGTGAGTGACACCTGTTCTCTGTCTCTGCTCCTCCTCCCTGCTTTCCCCACCAGCTTAGAGTACCTGGAGATAGAGCCTTAGGTCACAGCATCATCCCTGTTTGAGGCAGTCATGCCCTAGAGGGCGGTGGGGGCACCGAGGAGCCAACTAACCCAGAGCAGCAGTCAGGAGGGCTTCCTGGAGGAGGCTGCCCTCTCAACATGGAAGCTTACAATTGGGAAAGGGAGGGCCTGGCCAGGGGTGGGAAACAGCCTGGTCAAAGGCACTGCACTTCCAGAGAAAACGCTAGTGACCCGATAGGGCTGGAGAAAGGAGCAGGTGAGGGAGCAAGGGGAGAGAGGGTGGGATGGGGGAGGCCTCAAAGCCTGGACTTGCCTTGGCTCTGGAGCGCCCTCTTCTGCCCTTAGGCCAGGAGGCAGAGGGGAGTCCAGTAAAGGAGCCCGAAGGATTCGGTGTGGCTTCATGACCAAGGTGAAGGGAAGGTCCTGGGGACTGGGACCGGGACCTTGGCCTCTAGCTCTGCGAAGCAGCTGGAGAAGACTGCAGATTCCTGAGACACCTGTCCCAGAGCGTCTAGGCACGTCCTTGAGGAGCTGGGGCTGCTGGCACAGGCCACACTGGGATGACGAATGAAGTCCTGGCTCTGCCAAGTTCCCTGGCCTCAGTTTCTGCCTCTCTAGAATGGGACTAGAGAGAGAACCTGCCTTAGAGGGCTGTTGATGGATGGAAAGAGTTTAGCATTCAGTATTGCTGGTGAGTGCTTATACTGGTTTACAAGGAGTGGTGTTACTAATTGGGAAAAAGAGAAAGTTGGTTTTCCCCCCAAGGACCTGTTGACAGGTGGGCGGAAGGTATGTTACCAGACGAATCTTCAGAAGACTTGACTTTCCAAGTCTTTTGAGATCTCCAGACTTGCCTGATTCAAGGAACCCCGGGGGCCCTTATTAAAAACATCAACTTCCCACCCCCAGACTCTGACCTGGCAGGTGTGGCGGGGATGGGGGGGCAGGCCTCAGGATTTATAAGGAGGCCCCAGGCCTGAGCTTTCTACCAGACAGGTGTGGGGAACATTCCTCTCTGATGACAAGGATTCTTCTAAATGCTTTGTCCTTGGGAAAAGATTCCTTCAAAATACCCTTTAAAAAACAGCCACTGTTTATAGAGGATGCATTGCTTGTTCTAAGCCTTCTCTGTGTCAACTCACGGGATCGTTAAAACAATCTTGTGATGTGCAGGTACTTAGAGGGACTCCCACTTTATTTTATTATTTATTTATTTATTATTAATTTAAAAAAAATATTTTATTTATTTACTTGACAGAGATCACAAGTAGGCAGAGAGGCAGGCAGAGAGAGAGCAAAGGAAGGGAAGCAGGCTCCCTGCTGAGCAGAGAGCCTGATTTTGGGGGGGGGGGGCTCGATCCCAGGACCCCGGGATCATGACCTGAGCCAAAGGCAGAGGCTTTAATCCACTGAGCCACCCAGGCACCCCAGGACTCCCATTTTTATTGATGGGGAAACTGAGGCCTGTAGAAGATAAGAAATGTGCCCAAGTTTGCCAGGATCCCGAGACTTGCCAGAGTTGACTTAGCATTTGAACCTGGACTTGGGCTCTTAACTATTGGGTTCTATAGTTCCCCCACCTCTGCCTCCAGCCCCAGGAACACTTGACGATGGTCTCAGTAGTTCCTGCTCCCTGAACTGGTTTCCCTACTGCTCAAACGGGGCTGCTGTACCTGGGTGTCATTGGTGAGTTGCCAGGGACGGGAAGAGGGTTTACAAGCTGTTCAGGCTGTGGGTTCTTTGGGATCTGGGCGTGGCCAAGTGGGTTCTGGGAGTGGGGACAGTCTTGGAGCTGATCAAAGTCCCTGCACCAGGGCTCGGCACTTTCCACCTTGTATGGCCAAGACTACAGAGGTTTGCAAAGTTGTATAGTGATGGCGGGGCTGGGGGTGGCAGGAGTAGGGGAGGCGGGTGGGGGAGCCTGGTTTCTCCCTTCCTGCCCGACACCCCAACAGGCCCTGGCTGGTGGCTGCTAGTGATTCACCCAGCTTTAAGCTCTAGTTTCGTCTGTAATCAGGAAACGGGCCACTAGAGAGCCTGGGGCATTTTCTGGAGAGCCCAGTGCCCTCCCAGAAACCTGGTGGGGGGGGGAGTGGAGGTGGTTGGAGGAAGGAGGCAGGGAGTGAGAAGGCAAAAAGTCTGGCTTCAGAGATTTGCATAATTTATTCTTGCCTTTGAGGAGAGTGACACATTCCCAGGACCTGACATCCTTGGAAACCATTCTGTCATTCAGAATGGCTCGCTCATTCATTCTGGTTTACGGAACCCCTTCCATTGCCCAGTTACCACTGAGCAAGGGAAGTAAAGAGAGTTTTTCAGGCGCTTCCTGAAAAAGTGGGGAGAGCATCGTGTGATCGGGTCACTCCTGCTCACTGGAGGACTGTGTTGACAAGGTTCAGAATCCATAGAAGAGCCAGCCATGAATTTGGGGCCAGGAGCTGCGGTGCGGATAAGGGAAGGCATCGGCAGTGTTCCACTGGGACCCCCCCTTGGGAGGAGCCACAGTGCAGGCGGGGGTCAGATCCTTCTGCCACTTCTGAAGGTTCTTCCTTCTGGGCCTCAGCGGAACACTCTGGTGAGGAGTGGCACAAGAGTCCTGGGAAGAGATGGAGAGGATGTTTAAGGAGGGTTTTGAAGGGTGTATAGGAGTTGTATGGGGGGCGTGAGGACCCATAAAGAGGGGCACCCCAGGCAGCAGGCCACCGAAAGCAAAAGCACAGAGGTGTGAAAGAGCCCATGCTTGGGAAGCAGTGAGTATGGTAGAACTTGGATTTGGGGAGCAAATCGTGGGGTCAGGAGCTAGGGGGCCTCGGGTGCTGTCCTGTAGGCTACTGGGGCTGGGAGTCAGCGGCCTGAGCAGCAGCGAAAGAATTTAAACATGTATTGGTTTCCTGGGGCCGTTAGAACGAATGACCACTAACTAGGTGACTTAGAACAGAAATTTATTCCCTCTTGGTTCTGGAGGCCAGAAGTCTGAAATCAAGGTGTTGGCAGGTGAGGCTCCCCGGAAGGCTCTAGGGGGAAGGTCCTTTCTTGCTTCTTCCCTGGTTTCCTTGGCTCATGGCTGCAACACTTCAACCTCTACTGTGACCACAAGGCCTTCTCCCAGTCTGTGTCTTCCCTCCCAAGGACACCTGTCATTGGTTTAGGACCCGCCTGGGTAATCCAATGATCTCATCGCTAGAGTCTTGTGTTAATTACATCTGCAAAAACTCTTTTTCTGAATAAGGTCACATTCACGGGTTCCAGGTGGACCTATCTTTTAGGGGACCACCCCTCAACACACGGCAAGATCTTAACCAAGAGCCCGATGGAACGTTTTTTCCCCCTTTTCCCTCCTCCCTGGGCTTATTAGCCAGTCCCTACGGTCCTGCCTCCCTGAGCAGGGACGCCCTCCGCCTTTCACCCTTCCAACCCCAGGGCCCTGAAGCCTGAGCCGAGTGTGCCCACGCAGCTTCCTCCCACTTCTCCCTCCCTCCAGCCTCCACGGCCCTCGGAGGCTGGGACTTCGCGGGACCCGCGGGGGGAGGGCGCCACCGTGTGTCCCTTTTGGACCCGAGCGCGCGGAGACTCCGGGCAGTCCTCTCCGGGCAGGCGGCGTGAGGCGGCCACTTAGAGAGCTCCTGCTGCCCGCCGGCCACTCCACCCACATACCTCGGTTCTGCTGACATCTGAACGGAGTGGGGGTTATTGTCCCCACTTTCAGCCTAGCAGAGCCCGGCTCAGAGGTCACACAGCTTTCCACCCCCATCGGACTCCAAAGCCCCGCCTCAGGCTGGAGTCAAACCTGGGGGGAGGGGGGCACGCTGCGCACACTTGGGCTGCCCGTTCTATCTCAGGGTTTTCTGGCCTGTAAATGAGAGGGGGTGCGCGCCCCCCACGCCTTGCAGTTCTCTGATCTCAACAGAAACCCAAAGGAGGGGGCACCTGAGTTAAGCATCTGCCTGCCTTCCCCTCAGGTCGTGATCTCAGGGTCTTGGGATGGAGCTCCAGGCTCAGCCAGGAGTCTGCTTTTCCCTCTCTCCACTCATGCTCTCTCTCTCTGTCTTTCTCAAAGAATAAATCAATAAAATCTTAAAAAAAAAAAAAAAAGTTAAAAAATAAAAAAAAGAAACCCAAATGAGGTATCCTGTGGACCTTGCCACTTTCCAGTACTTTCCAAATACTGGTCTTTCAGACATTTTTTTTAGGGTTTATTGTCTTTCTGTAAACACTTTCACATGTGTGAACTATTTAATAGTTTTGAAAATGTACTCCCTGGATAAAACGTCACGCAGGCCTCCAGGTCCCGCTCTGAAAGACAGTAAGTTGAAGGCAGCTTCTAGATTCCGTCAGGGGATGAAGTCTGCGTATGCATATATCTGTATATGTTTGCATATATACATGCACTTATACACACCCACGCACGCATATTCACACCCCCCCATGTTTTGAAACAAATGGTGGCATGCAATATACATTCTGCATTTACTTTGTCACTTTATTACATTTTTACATTTGACCTATACTAGTATGTGTAATTTACTTTTGTGGGTACAATTTTCTATTGAATATATCTCTACATATACATGCAAAACTCGTAAGTGTATACAGACTGAACTTGACAAGCAGCCAGCACCCACATAAAGACATGGAGGGGCACCTGACTGGCTCAGTTGGTAGAACATGTGAACTTTTTTCTTTCTTTTTTCTTTTTTTTTTTTTTTAAAGATTTTATTTATGTATTTGACAGAGAGAGAGAGAGCCAGAGAGCACAAGCTGGGGGAGCAGCAGAGGGAGAGGGAGAAGCATGCTTCCTGCTGAGCAGGGAGCCTGATGTGGGGCTTGATCCCAGGATCCCGAGATCATGACCTGAGCCGAAGGCAGACGTCTAATGGACTGAGCCATCCAGGTGCCCCAAACAGCAAATCTTGATCTCGTGAGTTCAAGCCCCATGTTGGTCACGGAGCCTACTTTTAAAAAATAAAAAATAACAAAGGCACCTGGGTGGCTCATTCTGTTAAGTCTGCCTCCAGCTCAGGTCATGATCCCAGGGTCCTGGGATCGAGCCCCACATCAGGCTCCCTGCTCAGCGGGAAGCCTGCTTCTCCCTCTCCCCCCACCGCCCTGCACCCTGTCCCCACTGGTACTCTCTCTCTCTCTCTCAAATAAATAAAACCTTTAAAAAACTAAAAATAATAATTTAAAACAAGACACTGAACGCCACCAGCCCCTCATGAACTCTGTGCCCCTTGCAACTCCCCACAAAGGGAACCACTGTCCTGACCTCTTAAATTTTGACCTATTTTTGTTCTCTGTGTGAATAGAATCATATCCTCTTTTGTCTTTAGCTTCTCTTGCTCAATACCATGTTTGTGGGACCCCTCCGTGTTGTCGCTATGCTTGTACACTATTTGCTCACATTGCTGTGTGGTCCTCCAGTGTGCGAATATACCACACTTTATTTTATCTATTCTACAGTTTTCTCTCTCTCTTTCTTTTCTTTCTTTCTTTCTTTTTTTTTTTTTTTAAGACAGAGACAGAGGGAGAGAGAGTACAAGCAGGGGGAGAGGCAGAGGGAGAGGGAAAAGCAGATTCCCCGCTGAGCAGGGAGCCCAAAGTGGGGCTTGATCCCAGGATCCTGGGACCATGACCTGAGTTGAAGGCAGACCCTTAAGGACTGAGCCACCCAGGAGCCCCATTCTCTCTCTTTTTAAGTAAGTTCACATCTAACATGGGGCTTGAACTCGTGACCCTGAGATCAAGACCTGAGCTGAGATTAAGAGTTGGACACTTAACCGACTGAGGCACCCAGGTGCCCGCATTTTATCTATTCTACCATTGATGGACATTCGGAGAGTTTATAGGTTTTGCCTGTTACAGTGTTGCTATTAGTATTCTAGAGTGCTATGTGTCTTTTGGTGAGTATGTTGGGTGTATACCTAGGGACAGACCTGCTGGGTCAAAGGTCTGCTAATGTTTTGTTACAGCAGAAGCTGCCCTAAAGATTTTCTAAGGTGATGGTAGCAAGCAATTTACGTTCCCACCAGTTCTGATTACTCAACATCCTCCCTAACTTGCATTTTTGACCTTTTTCATTGTGGCCATTCTGGTAGGTGTACAGTGCTGTTGCCTCGTGGTTTTAGTCTGTATTTCCCTGATGACTAATGAGGTTGAGCCCCTTTCCATGCATTTACTGGCCATCTGGGTATTCTCTTTTATCTGTTTAAGTCTTTTGCTTATGTTTCTATTGTGATGTCTGCCTTTCTCATATTGATTTGTAAGAGCTTTGTATACACACACACACATATTTATATTTATACGTATATATATAAAGTAGAGTTTTTTGTTGTATGTGTATATTGTAAATATCCTCCCCCACTTTGTGGGTTGTCTTTTAACTCTTCTTCTTCTTCTTCTTTTTTTTAAAGATTTTATTTGTTTATTTGCAAGAGAGCGAAAGCGAGAGAGATCACAGAGGGAGAAGGAGAAGCAGACTCGCTGCTGAGTGGAGAGCCCGACACAGGGCTCAATCCCAGGATCCTGGGATCATGACCTGAGCTGAAAGCAGAGGCCCAACCCACTGAGCCACCCAGGTGCCCTGAACATATTTCTTAATTTTAGTATCGTCCATTTACACCTACATATGGCGTTTTTATTTTTAATGGTTAGTGCTTTTGTTTTTGGTTTAAGAGAACTTTGTCTGCTCCAAGGTGATGAAGATGTGCTCTTGTATTTTCTTCTAAGGCTTTATTGTTTTAATCTTTCACATTTAAGTATGGAATTTATTTCTGTTTATGGTGTGAGGTAGGGATTGTGGTAGGCAAAAAATGGGCTCCCAAAGATGTGCCCACCCCAACCCTTGCAGTGTGTTTGCAGATGTGATTAAGTTAAGGATTTTGAGATAGGGAGATTATCCTGGCTTATCTAGTTGGGTCTTAAACACAACCACATGTACCCTTTTTTAAAGGTTTTATTTACTTATTTTTGTGAGTGGGGGTGGGGCAGAGGGAGAAGCAGGCTCCCCTCTGAACAGGGAGCCCAATGTGGAACTCGATCCCAGGACCCCGAGGTAATGCCCTGAGCTGAAAGCACACACTTAACCTACTGAGCCACCCACGTGCCCCAACGACATATATCTTTATAGGAGGAAGGCAGAGGGAGATTTCTTTCTCTCTCTCTCTCTCTCTCTCTCTCTCTCACACACACACACGCACGTTTTTCCCAGTCCTGCCCAGTTGACCCAGCACTATTTACTAAAAAGATCATCCTTCTTCACCACACTGTGGTGTCATTCTGTCATAGATCTGGTGTGTGTTGTTTTTGGACTCTATTCTGTACCATTAATCTGTTTATCTATTCTTATAGCAACACCACAATGTCTACATTTTTTTAAAAAGATTATTTATTTATTTGACAGAGAGAGAGAGAGATCACAAGTAGGCAGAGAGGCAGGCAGAGAGAGAGGAGGAAGCAGGCTTCCTGCTGAGCAGAGAGCCCGATGTGGGGCTCGATCCCAGGACCCTGAGATCATGACCTGAGCCGAAGGCAGTGGCTTAGCCCACTGAGCCACCCAGGCGCCCCTGTCCTTTATTTTTGTATTTTATATCATGGCTATTTCTTTGCATCTCCGTGTAAGTTGGAGAATCAGCATGCTAATTTCAGCTTCTGGGATTTTGATTGGGATTCAACTGAATCTGTAATTAGAGAAGAGTTGATATGTTTACAATATTGAGTCTTCCAGTCCATAAACATGACATGTCCCTCGATTTATTTAGATCTTATTTAATTTCAGTTCTTTTTGATCTTATTGTAGCTCGACACTAAAATGTTATTAAAAAATTAGATGCTGCGATATAATTCACATGCCATAAAGCTCGCCAGTTTAAAGTGTACAGTTTAGTGGCTTTTTAGCATATTTACAAAGGTGTAAAATCAGTACCACTATCTAATTCCCAATTATTATTATCACTCCCCAAAGAAACTCCATACCCAGTAGTAATCATTCATTATCATCCCCACTCCCAACACTTGACAAACACTTGTCACCTCCTGTCTCTATGGATTTGCTTCTGCTGGACATTTCATATAAATGGAATCAACCAGAGACGTCTGGGTGGCACAGCCGGTTAAGCATCCAACTCTTGATTTCTGCTCACGTCATGATCTCAGGGTTGTGAGATAGAGTCCTACATCGGGCTCTGTGCTGAGAGCGGAATCTGCTTGCGATTCTTTCTCCCTCTTTTCCTCCAGCTCCCCACTCCCCTCCCCTACTCTTTCTAAATAAATGAACTCTTAAAAAAATAAATGGAATCAAAATATGTCTGGCTTCTTTCACACCACATAACGTCTCCCAGGTTCATTCATGTTGTAGCAGGTGTCAGGACTTCATTCCTTTTTGTGGCTGGATAATATTTAATTGCAGGAATATGCACATTTTGTTCATGCATCAGCTGATGGACATTTAGGTTTGTTTCCACGTTTGGGCTCTTGTGAATAACGCTGTGATGGACATCACGTGTAAGTCTCTGTGTGGGCAGATATATTTTTGATTCTCTTGGATATTTTATACCTGAGGTGAAAATGGCTGAATCATCTGGGAACTCTATATTTAACTTTTTGAAAACCTGCTAAACTCTTTTCCAAAGTGGCTGCACTTTTTTTTTTTTTTTTTTTTTTTGCATTCCTATCCGCAATGGAGGAGCATTCTCATTTCTCTGCATCCTGGCCAACACTTGTTACTGTCTGTCATTTTGATTAAGGTATTCTTGTGGGTGTGGAATATGATCTTCTTGTGGTTTCTGTTTCTATTTTCCTGACGCTAAATCTGATTTTGTATTTTCAGTGTAGGGATCTTGCACACCGTTCGATTTTTGGGTCCCCCCCCTCAAATTTTCCAAACTTCGTGTCTCACCACTTCGTTTATACAGAGGACCTCCATTGGCACCTGTTTTCACTAGCTGAAAGAAATCTGAAGATTTTCAGTTTTACAAAAAAAGGCCCATGATTTCCGGGTCGTGAAATCGAGCCCTGCTTCGGGCTCCTTGTTCAATGCAGAGTCTGCTTGAATTTCTCTCTCTCCCTCTCCCTCTGCCCTTCACCCCCGCTCATTCTCTCTCTGTGTCTCATAAATAAGTCTTTCCCCAAAAAAGAAAGACAGGGACGCCTGGGTGGCTCAGTTCGTTAAGTGGCTGCCTTCAGCTCAGGTCATGATCCCAGGGTCCTGGGATCGAGTCCCACATCCAGCTCCTGGCTCAGTAGGGAGCCTGCTTCTCCCTTCCACTCTGCCTGCTGCTCTCCCTGCTTGTGCTCTCCCTCTCTATTAAATCAATAAATAAAATATTAAAAAAAAAGAAGAAGAAAGACATACCACACAAACCATAACCAATCAAGTCTGCTACAGCTGTCTCAGAGTAGACCTGCAGATGAGAAGCATTACTAGAAATAAAAGTGGACATGTCAGGAAGATATCAATCATCCCAGATGTGTCTGTACCCCGGGGCAGAGCTTCAAAATAGAAGCAAAACCTACCACAACTGGGGCACCAGTTGGTGGAACATGTGACTCTTGATCTCAGGGTTGTGAGGTCAAGCCCCACATTGGGTGTAGAGATTACAAAAAAGAAATAAACTTGAGAAGTATAGAAATTTTTTCAAAAAGATGCTCATCATATGTCATTAGGGAATTGCACGTGTTCAATCAACTGTGAGATTACACATCTATTAGCATGACCAAAATCCAAAACGTTGACAAACACCAAATGCTGTCGAAGATGTGGAGCCACAGGAGGGCTCATCCATGGTTGGTGGGAATACAAGAAGGTACAGTCACTTTGGAAGACAGCTTGGCAGTTTCTAACAAAATTAAGCAGACTTTTACCACACGATCCTGCTGTCACACTCCTTGGTCTTTACCCAGAGGAGTTGAAAACTTAAGGTCACACAAAAACCCACGCATGGATGTTTGTGGCAGCATTATTCGCAATTGCCAAAAATTGGAAGCAACCAAAATATTCTTCATCAGGTGAACAAATAAATAAACTACGGCATCCCCAAGCAATGGTATATTTTTCAGCACCAAAAAGGAATGAGCTGTCAAGCCATGAAAAATAAGAAAGAACCTCGAATGTATATTCCTGAGAGAAGCTAATATGAAAAGACAAGATATAGTATGACTCTAACTCTGTGACTTTCTGGAAAAAAGCAAAACTATGGAGAGGTCAAAAAGATCAGTGGTTTCCAGGGGTTGGTGGTGAAGGAGGGATGAAGAGACAGAACACAGAGGACTTTTAGGACGGTGAGACTATTCTGTATGGTCCTATAATGATGAGCCCATGTCATTTCAAATTTGTCCAAACCCATAATACGTACACCAAGAATCAACCCTAATGTAAGCAATGGACTTTAGGCAATAAGTTAATAAGTTTGGTTCTTGATAAAACAGGCTGTATGTAGTGGCGGGAGCTACGTGTGCAAGGGATATATGGAAACCCTCTGACCCTTCTGCTCAGTTTTGCTGTGAACCTAAAACTGCTCTAAAAAATAAAATCTGGGCACCTGGGTGGCTCGGTTGATTAAGCGACTGCCTTTGGCTCAGGTCATGATCCTGGAGTCACAGGATCAAGTCCCAAATCAGGCTCCCTGCTTGGCAGGGAGTCTGCTTCTCCCTCTGACCCTTCCCCTTCTCATGCTCGATCTCTCTCTCTCTCTCTCTCTCTCTCTCAAATAAATAAGATCTTAAAAAAATAAAAAATTAAAAAATAAAATCCATGCTCCATCTATAAGTGCATGAAAAACATCAACTTCTGGGGCACCTGGGTGGCTCAGTGGGTTAAAGCCTCTGCCTTCAGCTCAGGTCATGATCTCAGGGTCCTGGCATTAAGCCCCACATTGGACTTTCTGCTCAGCGGGGTGCCTGCTTCCCCCCTCTTACTCTGCCTGCCTCTCTGCCTACTTGTGATCTCTCTCTGTCAAATGAATAAATAAAATCTTTAAAACAAAAACAAAAACATCAACTTCCTAGGCATACAGGTTTCCCCCACTATGCACAAGTGGAGTGTTGCTATGAAAACTTTTGTAAGCCACAGTCCTGTAAACTGAGGGACAGTTACCATTCATTTCTATGGGAACATGTCTGAGTGTTCCCAGACCCCAAAGAAACAACCTGTCTTAGCCTTTTCTGATAGCTGCGGACACATCTTGCTAAGAGATGCGTAGAATAAACCTAAATAAAGCAGAGATGCACAGAGTTCAAAGCTGTGGCGGCTGGATGCTGAGGGTACTCCCAGGGAAGGAGCTCAGTGGGGTGACCCTTGCCATTCAGGGTGGCAGGGGCAGGCTGCTTCTATAATGGCTCCTTGCAAAACCAATGCTGAATGTTGTTGCTTTGACCTGAGCTGAAACCAAGAGCCAGACGCTCAAACAATTGAGCCAGCCAGGTGCCCTGTGTGGTATGTCTTTCTAACCTTTTCAACCTTTCTGTGTCCTTAGATTGAAATCGTGTCTCTCATATGTAGCACATAGTTGGGTTGGTTATTTGTATCTAGTTGCACAATTTTATCTTTCCCTTGGAATATTTGGAGTAAAACCAAAAGACGACATATTTCCATTTAGTCAGAATGAATGGACTCCTTGACGCTGGATTCCCTCTCCGCTTTCTCCCACCTGCCCTCCTTCTCACGTCTCTGTTATTATTGCTTACATGAGTTTTGCTTTGTTGGAGTTTATGACACTTACGTTTTGTGGGGTCCCCCCCCCCACTCTGACTTCTTCCCTTGTTTCGTTTTAATTCTATCGTGAGATGGATTTCGTGCTCGCCTCGGTCCCCACGGCTTCCCCATTTCTGAGATCATTACTCTAGGGTCTTCTCCTATGTGGCTCCTTGTCCTTGCCGGCAACCTTTCCAGGAAAGCCTCAGACATGCCTAATGTTTATTATTTTTCATCTTATCATACAGAATCACCCCCATAAAAGTAGCGATACATAACACAGGGTCAACCAAGTCCAACACAGACACCGCGTTCCCTAGCGCTCACTTTCACTTCATTTGTCTTAGAAACGGGAGGAAGACCGAGCTCGAAAAAGTGGTTTCCACTTCACCTCCAAGAGGCTGGCTTAAATTAAACTGATCTCAGCATGTGCCGTGGAGGGTGTGGAGCGGGAGGGTACCGTGGTGCTGGCATGGGGAAGGCTGACTGCCTGGCAGATCACCAAGGCCCCGCAGGGACCCACCCCCTGATCGGGCCAGCTCCCTCTTGGAGGATGAATCCAACAGAAATGCCCAATGTGTTTATCAGAAGTGCTCCCTGGGACCCCTGGGTGGCTCAGTCAGTTAAGCCGCTGCCTTTGGCTCAGGTCATGATCCCAGAGTCCTGGGATCAAGTCCCACATCGGGCTCCTTGCTCAGTGGGGAGCCTGCTCTCTCTGCCTGCTTGTGCTCTCTCTCTCTCTGACAAATAAATAAATAAAATCTTAAAAAAAAAAAAAAAAAAAAAGAAGTGCTCTCACATGTTCACAGCAGTGGTGAACTCCAACAGGAACTCCCCGATGCCCACCCCACGGGGCCGGTCACGTAACAGAACAACACTCAGGACCGAGCATGGGCAGACTACAGGCACAGGTACTCCCGTGAAAGACCCCAGAGACCAAACGGCACCTGCTGTGTGGGTCCCTTAACGGGAAGAGCACAATTGCTGAGACTCAATCCATGGGGATCCAGGATGGGAGAGTCACTGCCTCTGGAGGGGGTCTTGCCTAGGCGTGGAGAACCGTCAGTACCTCGATTGTGGCGGTGGCGGCGGTCGCCCGGGTGTGCGCATATGTAGAAATCAGTTGAGCTCTCGCTTAAGATCTGTGCAACGTCCTGTGTTTTAGACAGGGGTAAAAATGTTTGCGGAGCCTTAAAGAAAGGCTTGGGGCACAAGGTCACCCTCCCCCACGCCTCAGAGACTGAATCTGCGGAGTACGGGCTTCCTGGCTAACACCTTGATCCAGCCCCAGCCGTCTGCTGGGACGGAATAAGTCTCCCCAACATGTCTGGCGGAACTCTGTCACTCCTCCATCCAGAGGCGCCGTCTATGCCCTGTCCCCTGTCCCTGCCAAACCTGGGCGAGCTTGTGACTGCTTTGACCAGTGGAGGGTGACCAAAGTGACCCTGGCTGACTTCCAGGGCCAGATCATAAAGTGGGATGGCTTCCCCTGACTCTCTTTTTGACGTGTGTTTTTGAAACCGCCGTGTGGGAAGCTGGCTGTCCTGCTGCCACCACGCCCTGGAGATAGACCGTGCCGTGAGCCCACGGAAAGAGAGAGGGGCCCGAGGAGCTGCGGCTGTCTAGCCTGCGCCTCCCTTTCACGTGTCCCAACGGATGCCATGGGAACAGAGACCAGCTACTCCACTGCCAAGTCACAAAGCCAAATAAAGTGGTGGTGGTTGTTTCTTGCTGCTGCTTGGGCTGAGTTGATATGCACCAACAGGCAACCAGAACACCTCCTAACTTCCTTCCCCAGGGCTCCCTCCAGGCCCTCTCTGCTTGCCTCCTGCCAGCTGCGCCCAGGTACATTCAGTTCCCTCCTGCAGGAGAGGGCCAGCTCCCCCTGTCTGCAAGCAGAAATCTCTTCCAATATCCCAGGCTCAGCTTCTGCCCTGCCTCCTCCAGGAAGCCTTCCTGTCTGCAGTTGGGCAGTGCCCACAAGCAAGCTGATGGTGATAATGGGGGAGGCAGGAAGTATTTGGGAAATCTCTGTACCTTCCAGTCAGTTTTATTGGGAACCTAAAACTGCTCTAAAAAATAAAAGCCTATTAAAAAAAAAAAAAAAAAGAAAAAAGCAAGCTGACTCCAAAAGTAGATTATGTCTGCGTTAAATTCCCAGATTTCTGACTTCCCAGGTGGGTGCCCTTGGGCAACTTACTTAGCCTCAGTCTTCTCATCCATGGAATGGGGTGGTAGTAGTGGCTAATCCCCAGGTCTGTGGTGAGGATTAATCTGTGGATAGCCCTCAGAATGACCCCAGCATACAGGAAGCATTTCCACAGTGTTGGTGAGCCTTATTATTGCCCCAAGCCTTGGGGTCCTGTCAGTTCTGAGCTCTGGGAGCTTACTTGGTTTGTGAGATGCATGGGACCCTAATACGTATTATTCATTCGCTCATTCATTTACTCTCCGTGTATTACTGCTGTACCCGCTGTGTGTCAGGCACCGAGCTAGGCTTTGCAGATGCCGGGATGCGGGCGTGGACACCACATTTGCTCTTAGAGGCTTGCATTCTATTAGGGTTGGATGTGGACAGATGCACTGAAGAACTGACAGATTTTCACAAGAGCCCCAAAGGGCAAAAGAAGGAGGGGGAGCCAAGAGAAGTAACGGGAGGGTCTCCTTTCTGCAAAACAGACAAGGAAACTGCTCTGAGGGGGGAACCTATGAGCAGAGAATTAAAGGGTAGACAGGAGCCAGTCACGAGGAAAAGGGAGGGAGGAACATTCCAGATAGACTAGGGCAGAGGTTCCTTTGGGGTCCAAGTGTGCCGGCACTGAAGCCAGGACGAATGTGGAGGTAGGGTGGCCAGGACCAGGGTAGAACCTGCTGGTCGTGGGCCTTCCCAGCAGACAGAGCCCTTGTAGATTCCAGCAGCCGGTACTAGGCTGAACACCTATTATGTGCCAGGCACTGCGTGTGTTAACTCATTTCATCTCAGAATAGTCCTATCTGATTAGTACTCTTTTTTTTTTTTTAAAGATTTTATTTGTTTATTTTACAGATAGAGATTGCAAGTAGGCAGTGAGGCAGGCAGAGAGAGAAAAGGAAGCAGGCTCCCTGCTGAGCAGAGAGCCTGATGTGTGGCTCGATCCCAGAACCCCAGGATCATGACCCGAGCGGAAGGCAGAGGCTTTAACCCACTGAGCCACCCAGGCACCCCCGATTGGTACTCTTATACTTCCCATTTCACAGATAAAGAGACTGAGGCACCTGGAGAGGGCTTTGAATGCAAGCAGTCTGGTTCCAGAGCCTGTGCCAGGTCACAGTTGCACATTTTGTTCAGACTGGCCCCACTGCATGGGCGGGGGAGACTAAGTCAAGAGAGGAGTTTCCAGCTCCCTGAAGTCCAGTACCGATTGAGGGGCAGAGTAGGGATTTCAACCTGGTTTCCTTGTCTACACCGAGACTGCTCATTCTCACAAGAGGGTAGTTGAAGTCAACAGTTTCCTGGTTGGGGGTGGGCGGTCAGCCCGTGGCCTCACCGGAGCTTCGGCTTCCTCACTTGTCCTTGAAGAGTGGCTGGCGTCCCCCCTGGGCTTGCGTGAGAGGTAATGAGTCCAGAATCCAGCACAGGGTCAGAACTCCCTCTGCAAAGCCAGTGGGGTGATTAGTCACCATCCTTCTGGGCAGGACCGCCCACTCACCTCATCTCTACCCCTGGGGGGTTCTGAGTCATGGAGACTTGGTGAGTGGGACCGATGGCTTGGAATGGTGCGAGTTTGAGCAAGTGAGAGGAATGAAGGACACTTTGGGAATGTAAAGTGAGATTTCCTACCCCGGGGCCTTTGCACTGTCTGTTCCTTCTGCAGGACCGCCCTTTGCTGTCTTGCCTCTTCCTGAGTTTTAGTTTTTAATGTCCCTGGGCAGAGTTGAGGATTCCCTACTCTTAGGGCCGCAAGCAATTTGCTCTAAGGTGGCTGGTCCTGGGCACGGAGCAGCGTTGCTCCAAGAGACTGGGAAGGCAACCATGCTGGCAGGCGGCAGGGGGCTCATATAGGACAGGGCAGACCCCCAACCCTCCAGGCTTAGCACGGCACCAACAATATCGCCCATGTGGCTCTGCGTGTTTTAGCTATTTTCTCATCTGGAAAATGGGGCTAATAGGAGAAGCCCCACGAACCCTAACAAATGGGTTTGTTGATTTAAGGAGCTATATATTCTGGAAAACGATTGTACATAATATGTCACATACATAATAAGCGCTCAAAACTGTTTGCTATTGTTGTCATTGAGGCCAACTCGGTGCCAAGCACTTTAGTGAAGTCATTTAACGGGTTTATTGTCTCCACTCTTAGGCCCGCCCAGACTGATGACCTCACTGGAGGGGCAGGGCTAGGATTTGGCCCCACCTGATCCCCCCCTCCCAGCAGACACGATCGGCAATTTCTAATGCGCAGAGAGATAAGTATCGCCTGTGCCAGTAGATATGGGTATAGACTTTATCATGGTAAGTGACCATGAGTTTCCCAAGGGGGAAGAGGGGAGAGTATGGACGCAGCGTTTCTCAAACTTACTTGGCTTTGACCACAGAACTACTCCCAAGCATTTCTGGATTCAGCTGCTCCTCTGGAGGAACCCCTTTGTGAAGCATGGGGCCCCTGGCCCCATGTTCTTCAATGAGAATTTATGTAAGGTGGGAGTTAGTAGTGGTGGCCTTACAGTTCAGGCTCCCATCTCTGAGGCGGTAGCCGTGACCTCTGTCCTTTTTTGCCCATCCAGAGGCTGCCCTGAAACTTGAGGGAAGTTGACAGAGTTGGAAGTCTATTTGGGAACACCGAGGTCCAAGAGGACAAGCACTTGCCCAGTCGCCCAGATCAGGAGCAGGTCAGAGGCGTGGCTGGGATCAGGATCGAGTGTTCTCGGGCGGTGCTCCCACACCGAGGGCGCCAGTGGCCTCACAACCCAGCTGGGCCATGGACGTGCTTTAGATGTGGGCGGCCTCTGGGGTTCTGTAAGCACGGGAGCCTTCGCCCCACGCTTCCCGGTCAGATCACGGAGCAGATAGGACCGAAACTGGGTGTGGGGCTCTGCACAGAGCCGCTGCGCTGTGTGCGTCGTCGAGCGGGATCCCGGTGCCGTGGGAGCTCCGCGTGAGGACGCCGAGTGCCGGCGGGACGCGCGTGCCGGGTGCGCTGCGTGCGGGCGGGACGCGGGCCCGTGCGGCCGCGGTGCAGACTGCGGCGCTGGGGGCAGCGGACGCCGGGTGCCGAGTGGCGGCGGGGTTGGCAGGGGGGAGGTGAGTCCCGGCGCGGGCCGGGGAGAGCGTGCGTGGCCCGCCCCCGCCCCGCCCGGAGGCCGCGCAGGTGTGGGCGGGCCGCCTGGACCCCGCGGGGGCCGGGGCCGGGAGCGCCGGCGGGAAACAGGAAGCGGGGGGGAGGCGCGCGGCCGGAGGGCCGAGAGGCAGGGCGTGCGGGCGGACGTGCGGGTGGCTGGCGGGGCCGGACGCTCGGCCCGGGCCGGGGCGGCGATGTGGGGGGGCCCGGGCAGCCCCCGCGGCCGCGGGGACGGAGGCGGAGCCCGGGGCGCCGCGGACACCGCCCCCCTGCGCCGGCGGAGCCGCCGCCCGAGCGCGGACCCGGGAGCCCGCGGCGGCTGCGGCGTGCGGGGTGAGTCCCGGGGGCGCGGGGCGCGAGGGCCCGGCGAGGAGGGTGAGGCGCGGGGCGGGGGCTCCGGCGACGACTGGCGGCGGGTCCCGCGGGCGCCGTCCGGAGGAGGGGATCGGCCGGCCCACCCCAGCCCCTGGGCGACCCGCCTGACCCCGCGCGCGCCTCTGGCCCGCAGAGCCCGAGGACGCGGCCATGCCAGGCGGGGCCGAGGCTGGGGAGGCCGAGGAGGAGGCTGGGGCCGGCTCCGGGTCCGAGGCGGAGGAGGACGCTCTGTGGGAGCGGATCGAGGGCGTCCGGCACCGGCTGACTCGCGCCCTGAACCCGGCCAAGCTGACGCCCTATCTGCGCCAGTGCCGGGTCATCGACGAGCAGGACGAGGAGGAGGTGCTGAGCACCTACCGTTTCCCGTGCCGTGTCAACCGCACCGGTGAGCCTCGGGGGGCGCGCGGGGTCGGGCCTTCCCGGGGCTGAGCGCCGCGCACGGAGCCTTGGCGCTCGAGGCCCGGGGTTCTGGTGCCCACCATCCCGCCTCCCGCTGAACCACCGTTGTGATCCAGCGGGTGTGTGGTGCCCACTCGGACATCTGGGGTTTATCTCTCTTGGACTTTCCTCCACTTCCTGGGCCCACTTTAGAGCCGGGAGGTGGATGTGGTTGCGGGTGCCGGCTAGATCTGGGACCTCCTGCCATCCTTCCTGAGCCCTTTGATCTCCTGGGTCCTCTCTGCCCTCTCCCTCTGTGTGGCACACATTTCCTTGGAGAGCCACTTTTCCTTAAGTGCTCAGAGCCATCAGACTTGGTGAGGGTGCCCTCTCCCACAGGGTGTGTCTTTGAACTAGAGCGAGCTGGCAGAGGGATGAGGGTTTAATGGTGGAATTTCAGGCATTGACCGCTGGGAGAAATAATAGTATTTTCCTTTGTGTTTGGGGTAGAGGGGGCTTTATGTGTGCCACTGAAAAGGCAGGGAGTATTTGCTGGCCCCAGATCTGTGTGTGTGTAGGGGGGGGCAGGCTGGGGGTTGGGGAGCCCTAGAGCTCCTAGGGCAAGTGCCCTAGCAGGAGGGTCCTGGCTTTCCTGGCTGTGGCAGATAGGCACTGCCCACTGATGTGTTGAGACAAGCCCCTGTGTGTGTCACTGGCTCAAAAGTCTGGGCAAATAAAAAGTCTGAGGAATGTGGGCTCTGGAGTATGGCGTGGGAAAGGGGGAGGAAGTAGCTAGGTCCTGGGGAAAGCCCTGAACTTGACCCTGGGGCACCCCCCCCCCCTGCCCCTCCCCAGGGCGCCTAATGGACATCTTGCGCTGCCGTGGCAAGAGGGGTTATGAGGCCTTCTTGGAATCGCTGGAGTTCTACTACCCCGAACACTTCACGCTGCTCACAGGCCAGGAACCTGCCCAGCGCTGCTCCATGATCCTTGGTGAGTCCCCAGTAGGTGCTGGCCTCGGGCAACCATGCAGAGGTTCCTTACCCCAGCCCTGTCGTGGAGGGGCTTCCATGATCCCTGTTGAACAGATGGGGAAACAGAGGCATGGAGAGACTGAAAGCAGTTTGCCCAATTTAGTCTGAGTTCAGAGCCTGCGCACTTAACATGGCCCTTTCCCCCTAAAACTGTTTTTGGACGCGCGTGTGTCAGGCCTACGAGGGTTTACAGTTTCCTGTGTAAGTAATTCAGACACTCTGGGTGACTTTAAAAGATCTTTACTTCTTCCTTCAGCTCTGTTCTGCTGGTGACAGTTTGGTGAGCTCTTTTTTCTTTGCATTTGCACACACACAGACATACACACTCACAGGTGTAACTACTTGAGTTGCTCCGTTTTTCACTTTTCCTGAAAACTGATTTTAGTAATTCTAGCACATCTGGTGCATTTATTTGAAATGACTGGAGATGTTCCTTAGTGAAGGGCCGTAAGTCATTCAACGGACCCTCTGTTCATGGAAATCCAGGTTGTTTCTCATTTTGTAACATTTACCGGTGATGCTGGGAACATCTTTGTATGTGTATGTTTGTGCAAATGGGTGTCTTGGGAGGAGAGGTTCTGGGAAGTAAGATTTCTCAAAGACTATACGTATTTGAAGTGTTAAATCAGCGTTCATCCCATCAACAGGGTATGAGTACCCATTTTGCTGTACCCTCGTGAATCCTGGGGATCATTTAAAAATGTTTTTTATAGTTTCCTATGTCAAAAATACCTTATTTTAAATTTGTACTTTTATTGAGAGATGTAGTTTACGGCTTAGGAGTGAGTAAACTTTGGGCAAATGACTTGACCTTCCTGGGCTTCAGTTTTTTTGTCTTTCAAGTGGTTGTAATAACAGTACCCTATGCTCTTGCCATGAGGTTAAGTAAATTATTATATTTACTTAGTACAAAGAAGGAAGCCAAATGTTCATAGCTACTGTTACTATAATTATAATTATCATTATTATTGTTGGTGAGTTGTAGTGTCCTTTTCTTTGTTTATTAACCAACTTTGTTTTGAAACTTGCTCATTAGTTTTTGTCCATATGTTTAGTTGGTTTCTCTTTTTTTTTGATTTGTAGGAGCTCTTTGTATATGTGGCTCCAAATCCTTTGTTATATTTGTTATATTTTCTCCTGCTCTGCTTTTTACATTTGAACTTTATTTGTTCAAACTTTCATTGTTTAGAAGTTTACAAAATTTTTATATGGATTTGTCTGTTTTTTTTTTTCTCTTATAGCTCTTATTGATTTGTAGGAGCTGTTTACATATTGTGGCTTTGAGTCATTTGTTATGTTTGTTACACTTTCTCCTGTTCTGCTTACCTTTTAACTTTTTGTTACATCTTTTCTTACATGGTTCAGAAGTTAAAATTTTTTTTTTAAAGATTTTATTTATTTATTTGACAGAGAGAAATCACAAGTAGACAGAGAGGCAGGCAGAGAGAGAGAGAGAGGGAAGCAGGCTCCCTGCCGAGCAGAGAGCCTGATGTGGGACTCGATCCCAGGACCCTGAGATCATGACCTGAGCCAAAGGCAGCGGCTTAACCCACTGAGCCACCCAGGCGCCCCTAAAATTTTTTTTATATGGGTTTGTTCATCTTTTTTCTTACAGGTTCTAGATTTTGTACTTTGATTAGGAAGGCCTTCTCCACTCCAGAATGATAAAACTGCATTCCAAAATTTCCACCTAGTGTTTTTATGGTCTGGGTTTTTCTGTGTGGGCCCCTGTCCCCCTGGGTTTTACCTGCTCGACCTGACGTTTCTCTCCCCTGTCCCTGGCAGATGAGGAGGGGCCGGAAGGCCTGACCCAGTTCCTGATGACAGAGGTGCGCCGGCTGCGGGAGGCTCGTAAGAGCCAGCTGCAGCGGGAGCAGCAATTGCAGGCTCGGGGCCGGGTGCTGGAGGAGGAGCGGGCAGGACTGGAGCAGCGGCTGCGGGAGCAGCAGCAGACGCAGGAGCGCTGCCAGAGGCTTCGGGAGGACTGGGAGGCGGGCAGCCTGGAGCTGCTGCGGCTCAAGGACGAGAACTACATGATTGCCATGCGCCTGGCACAGCTCAGCGAGGAGAAGAACTCTGCTGTGCTGCGCAGCCGGGACTTGCAGCTGGCGGTAGGCCCTGGGGAGGGGAGTGGGGTAGAGTGGGGAAGCTGGGGAAAGACCACCTTTGCAAAAACTGACCAGTCCTGTGGTAGCCGGCCTGTGTCCCGTGAGCCACTGTCTGCCAGCCCTCAGACCATGGCACAGGTCCCTTCTGTGTCCTGTGCCTCAGTTTCCTCATCTGTAACATGGGAATGTTGGTAGCACTGATTTTATTGAGTTATGATGGTGGTTCTCAGTGGAGGGTGACTTTGCTCACCCCCAGCAACATTTGGCAGCGTCTGGAGACGTGTTCGGTCATCACAGTGAGAGCGTGCCCTTGGCCTCTTGTGGGTGGAGCTCCGGGATGCTGCCGAGCAGCATGTAGTGGACGGGACAACCCCCACAGCCACACATTACCTAGCTCAAGATGTCACTAAGCGCCGAGGGGAAGCAGCAGCCTTGGTTAGTGCGGATTCCAGGAATTTAAGACCCAGAGTTTGAGACACACAATGGCCTGGCACCATTGGCTAAGCTCACACCAGTGTTGTCGACCACTGTGGTTCAGTGCGGCTGTGTGCCACTCCCCCAGGTTATACACGCCGTGTCGTGCTGTCCTGCTGAGGCACCAAGCACCAGATTTCATTCTGAAACATAGGCACCAGGGCTGGGATTGTGGGGGCGCTGGCTCGAGGTCCCAGAGCTGGGAAGTGACACACCCTGGCTTGGCACCCGTGCTGGCCTCTGCCCGGTGACGCTCTTCTGCCTGCTGCCATCCAGGGGCCGTCTCACCTGCTCCCTCCTGGCGGCAAATGACCTGTGCCTTGTCTAGGCTGAGAAGCCGAGCCTTGCCTCTGTGGCGCTTTTACTGGGACTTAGCACAGGGCTAAAGCTGGTGTGTTACCGCTGCAGAGACTTGTCCCAAGGGTGTAGTAAGCAAATGCTAGTCCAGGATTTAGTAGTGCCAGTGGCTCTCTCCAGCGATACGGTATGGGGTCTACCAGCGGGGGCATAGGGGGATGCTGATGGTGTGATTTGAAGCCCCCTGTTGCTGGGGTGCTGCGGGTGTGGCGGGTTCCCCAGGACGATGGGTGGCATGCGTGATGCTGTAAGTGCCAGAGCCTGTGGCCGCGCGTGCTGGTGGGTTGATGTTTGGGGAGGAGTGAATCCTGATCGGGGCATTGAGGTCACTCGTTGAAGAGTTGCCGGGTGTGCGTGTAGGTGGTCGATGCGAGGGTGTGAGGGGACTGTGAGGCTGTCCTCTGAGCATCTGCTCAGTGTTTGGCCTGCGATGGGGCTGCCTGAGGCCTGCAGAATGGCTGCAGATGGAGCCAAGGGTGGCCCCGACAAGGCTTCCCTCCCTGTGCCTTAGTTGCCGTTTCGTCCTTGCGGGAGGTTGTGGAAGAGGCTGCTAGACCCGCGGTGCCATGCCTCCCGTCTCATGCACGGTCCTCCGTGTCTGCCCGGCACCAGCTCTCCCGGACTTCTACAGCAGCTCCACCGGGCCAGGCTGGGGCTGGGGGCACCCTGGGAACGCCCCTGATTCTGGTTGAGGAAACAGGCCCAGAGAGGTTGGTTGGAGCACTTTCCCCCGGTTCTAAGAGTGAAGGATTTCTGACTTTGCTGTCAGCTGCCACTGGGGGTGGCGGAGGGTCCCCCATTCTTCACCGTGTCTGCTTTTCCTGGAATGGGTGCGGGGGTTTGCTGTGAGGGTTTCCTGGAAGAAAGAGGTCTGCTACTCAGAGTGGATCGGGGGGCGGCCACCGGCCCGGGGTGTCAGGAGGGGCATGGCTTATTTCGTCTTCGGCTTGGGTGTAGTTGTGAGTTGGGGCCCTGGAAGTGGCAGCTGTGTGTGTGTGTGTGAGTGTGTTTACAGCTGTCTGGGGTCTCCAGGGGTGGGGTAAGGGGATGAAGAAGAGGTGTTGGGGGTGTCTCTGTGTGTCTCCGGATTAGCAGCGTGTTCCTTTGTAGGTCCCCCCCCTTGGGCGGGGTCATCTGCCCCTGGGCGGTTAGTGACTGCTTTCCTCTACTTTAGGGGCTAGAGGGCAAGGAATGAACTTCGATCAGTAGATAGGATTTTCTTTGAAGGCAGCCTGCGTCAATTTGCCTTAACTTTCTGGAGCTTTCCTGCCACGAAGTTGAGAGAGGTGTCTTAGGTGGAAATGAACAGAACAGCCAACAGCGCCTGTCTTGGCCCCTTGGGTCCCCTCCCGCCACGGGCAGGTGTGTGGTGGCTGTGATTTAATACCGTGTTTTATAAGGTGCAAATTTAATGAGCTCTTATTTCTGAGCAACATAAACTCCAGGCCCAAACGCTGTAATTTTGTGCTCAGTGAGTGTGTACGTCCACGTTTCCTGGTGTTTGGGCGGGGGCGGGGGGAGACTCCCAAGTGGCCTGTCCTCTGAGCTCATCGGGGGCGCCTGCTGGCCGCGGGGCAGGCCCGGAGGGCCGTGGTGTGTGGTTGTGATTTGCTGGAGAGGGTGTGACTACACTTGCCCTTGTAACTAGCCGCTGTCTTTCTCTGGCAGTTCACAAAGCATGTTTTGTGAGGGGAAAGGAATGTGAGAGTCATGAATTTCTTTCTGAGTCCTTTGTGGAGGAGGAGTGGAGCTGCCTGACCCAGCATCCAGACCCACGTGCGTGTGTGTGCGCGCGTGTGTGTATGTGCGCGTGTGTGCGTGTATGCGGCCATGCCCGGCTCTGAGGGGTGTGGGGCTACCCGCCATTTCCTGGAGAGCGCAGGGCCCTCCTAGGACACCAGACGTCGGCGTGCCTGTGCCAAGTGCCGGAGGTCCTTGCGTCCTTATCCCAACAGTGACTTCATTTTGTGGCCTGCCACCTGCTGCTGCCCTTGTCACTGCCCAGCCACCTCAGATCCCACCTGGGAAGTAGCTCTGGCTGAGTGCTCTCCTCACCCAGCAGGCAGGCCAGGCCTGCATGTCGCCATCGGCCAGGCCACTGTGCGGCTGCCCACCCATCCTCTTGGGCCGGCTTCCGACTGTGCACACTCAGCTGGTGATAGGTTGGGGTTCTGGGGTTTTAGCAAAGACTGTGAAGATAGCCACTGTCCCATCCCTGGCAGTCCAAAAGCCAGCCTGTGACCGTTTGAAGGCCTCTACCTGTCGACCGTGTTGTTGCATTTTTGCAGTGACTTCAGGAGCGAGGGTGTGGAGCAGGAGCATGGAAGGGGGCGCCCATCTAATGGGTGAGGAGACTGAGGCACAGAGGGGGCTATGACTTGCCCAAGGTCATGCTGAAGTAGAGGCAGAGCTAGGCCCAGACCCTGGCTCTCCCTGTGCCTGGTGTAGCCTGGCTCCTCTGTCACATGGGGCCCTGGGGCTGGATCACCTGTGCTCCAGCTGTGGGACAGGAGAGCCTGTTTGGTAGGGGGGGGGTTGCTACACCAGCCCCCGAGTCCTTGAAGCGTGGTCATTGCCCAGCCTGTCCCTTCTCCATAGACCCGTCCAGGGAGGGCTCCTCCTGCTCAGGGAACCCGGATGGCAGTGGGAGCGGAGAGGGTGCTCTCTCTCCCCGTGGCCTTGCTGGTGGCCCTTCCCTGGGCCGTGTCCCTCCTGGGGCTGATCCGAGTGTTGGGCCGCAGGTAGATCAGCTGAAGCTGCAGGTGAGCCGGCTGGAGGAGGAGTGCGCCCTGCTGCGGAGGGCCAGGGGGCCGCCCCCCGGGGCTGAGGACAAGGAGAAGGACAAGGAGCCGGACGGCGTGGACCTGGTGTCCGAGCTGCGGGCCGAGAACCAGCGGCTGGCCGCGTCCCTGCGGGAGCTTCAGGAAGGCCTGCAGCAGGTGCGAGGGGCGGGAGGGTCGGACCACGGGGCCCGGAGGGTGAGGATTCCAGAGCGGGGGCCCTGAGTGGAGGGTCCTTAGTGCTCGGCTCTCCCTGGGTGTTTGCTCTGGGGTCTGGGGGTGGCCCCGGGAAGTGTCCACACATCCCAAAACGGTGCACCTGATTTCGTGTGTGAGCATTTTTCTGGGGATTGGCCTGCAGCTTTCCTCAGATTGGTAGAGTCTGTGATCCTGGAAAGGATCAGACTCCAGAGGTCTGGGTGACTCTGGGACTTGCTTGGGAGCCAGGCCTCTCTTGTCTTTCAAGGTTGGGGTGCCCAGGGCCGGCTGGGTGGCTCAGTGGGTTAAAGCCTCTGCCTTCGGCTCGAGTCATGATCCCAGGGTCCTGGGATCGAGCCCCTCACTGGGCTCTCTGCTCCGTGGAGAGCCTGCTTCCTCCTCTCTCTCTGCCTGCCTCTCTGCCTACTTGTGATCTCTCTTTGTCAAATAAATAAATACAATGTTTAAAAAAAAAAAAAGGTTGGGGTGCCTGGATGGGGTGTGGATCTGGGGGCTGTATCTCAGGCCCATGTCTACCTGCCTGGGCCAGGCTCAGCCCCTGTGAAGACCCCTTGTCAGTGGGCTGGGGACAGACTTTGAAAATAGGGCCCATCTGCTGCCTTGGGCTGTGGGTGGGGGCTGGAGCAAGAGCGAACGGGCCTGGTTCTTGTTCAGGAATAAAATCCGGGCCAACTTGTGTAAGCACGCCCTCATACACTTACTTCATTTCCATCCCAGATGTTCCCTGGAGGGTGTGCAGGGCTTTGGGCCGCACCCATTCTGCAGACGAGGGAAGTGGAGGTCCAGAGAGGTCAAGGCTCTTGGCCAAGGTGGCAGAGCGAGTGGGGCGGGGCTGAGGGCGGAGGGCTGTGTGTCCCCCTCTCTCCTGCCCCAGTCATGGTGGGCCCTGCACGAGAGGCTGAGGCGGCCTCTGAACTGTGACCCTCAGGAAGCGAGCAGGCTGGGCGCCCCGGGCTCAGAGCGTATCCTCCTGGACATCCTGGAGCATGACTGGCGGGAGGCTCAGGACAGCAGGCAGGAGCTGTGCCAGAAGCTGGATGCTGTCCAGGGGGAGCTGCAGTGGGCCGAGGAGCTGCGGGACAAGGTAGTGTTGCCCTCGTGCCCTCCCCCACCACCCTGCCTTGTCTCGGCCTTGTCCCCTCCGTCCTCCTTGCTCACAGCCTGGCTCCTGGGGAGGGGAGGGGGCTGGGCCTCAGCGCTGGGCTGCAGCCCACCTTCTCTGAGTGTCCGCTGTGTGCCAGGCACCTGGGCTAAGAAACGTGCATTCGTTTGTTCTCGAATGTTGAGAACAGCCGCCAACAAAACAAAGGTTTCTGGCCCTGTAGAGGGCAAATCCCAGCAGGGGAGACCCACAGTCCTCTGTGTGCATAATCCCGAGTCCGTTACTGTACGCCGCAGAGGGTCAGCGCCGGGCAAGAAGCCGCGCGGCAGGGCAGATCCCTGTTTAGATGGGATGCGGCCAGGGTTGCAGCAGTGGGGGGGGGAGACGTCCTTGTTGGGATTCTCCTTGTTTGACAGGGTACGCCACTGGGGCCCAGGGAGGGGAAATCAGTCTGTGGGCCAGGCCACCCAGCGGGGGAGGTGGGCTCTTGTGCTTGAGGCTCTGATCTCTCTCCCTGGTCCCGCTGGGCACCGCTGGGGCTGGTCTCCGCCCTGAGGTCTGACCGGGCCCGCCCCACCCCGCCCCACCCCGCAGTACCTGCAGGAGATGGAGGACCTGCGGCTGAAGCACCGCACGCTGCAGAAGGACTGCGACCTGTACAAGCACCGCATGGCCACGGTCCTGGCCCAGCTGGAGGAGCTCGAGAAGGAGCGGGACCAGGTGGGGCCGGCCGCTGGTTCTCATGGGGGGGTGTGGGGGGGGAGGAAGGCGGAGAAGTGGGGCTGGGGTTGAAGCTGGAGACTTTCCCAGGGCAGGGCAAGGAGGCTCGCAGAAGCACAGACTCTCGCCCATAAGCCCTCAAGAGCCATCAGCCCTGGCCCCTGAACACAGCTGCCTCACCAGAGCTCCCTGTTCAGGAGAGCTGGTCCCGCACTCGTCGTTTTGCCGGGCGCAGGGCAGGTTTTGTCCTTGCCCCAAGTTTGAATCCCACTGGAGGAGTTGAAGTCTGCATTAGAAGGAGCCTGGGGCCCCCTGGTGGGCGTGGTGAAAGTGCAGGTGCCCCCCTGCCCCACCCTGTGGTCTGGAGCCGGCCCAGGACCTTGCACCCCTCTGGTGCCCCCACTCCCTCTGAGGCATTGGGGGCAGGGTATGGCCATGGTCCACCTCCCAGGGATCCCGGTCTTCATGGTGGGGACAAGTGCTTTGGGTGCGGGGTGCTGGGTTTGAATCCCAACTCATCCACTAGCCCAGATGCTGTGAGTAAAGCCCGGGGCACGTGGTGGGTTTCCTTGAAGACGCTGAAGTTGCCCTTGGGAGACAGTAAGAGCCCAGACTCGGCCCCTCCACTGCCTAGTTTGAACCCCAGTTCTGTCCCTTCTGGGTGGGCTGGTCTGGAAAGTGAGAATAAAGACAACGTCCACCTTGGAAAGTTCGTGGGAAGGTTAAGCAAGCTGATCTTTAGCCCCGGGCTTACTATATGTTAGCTGCTGGTCTTGTCCCCCATCCCCCGCCACCCTCCCCTTGGGCGAGTGCGGCCCCTTCACTCTCCCCGCCCGCTCTTCCTAGGCCATCCAGAGCCGTGACCGGATCCAGCTGCAGTACTCCCAGAGCCTCATCGAGAAGGACCAGTACCGCAAGCAGGTGCGGGGCCTGGAGGCTGAGCGGGACGAGCTGCTGACCTCGCTCACCAGCCTGGAGGGCGCCAAGGCCCTGCTGGAGGCACAACTGCAGCGGGTCCAGGGCGGCCCCTGCCTCAAGGTGAGCAGGGTCAGGCTACGGGGGTGCTGGTGGGAAAGCTGGGGTCCTGGCTGGAGTTCTTGGCCGGGTTGGGAACATGCGGGACCTGATGGGAGACCTCAGCCCTGGGGGTGGGCCTCCACAGGACCCCAGTGGGAACCCTTGGCTGAGCTTGGGAGGAAATATGTGAGTTCCTGGCTGGGGCCCTCCGCCTGGGGCCCTAGCCGTCTGGGTCAAGAACTTGCTGGTCTGGGAGGGAGCTCTTGGGCAGGACAGAGAATATGCAGGTCTGGTAGAGCTTTCTGCGGGGTTGGGTGTGGGTTGGTACATCAGGGAGTGGGAAAGGGGTACGTGTGTCTCCAAGTCTCTGGGGTTGTTCCCGGGGCATTAGGAATAGTGGAGTTTGTTTTTGTGTACACTTGGAGAAGTACAGCTTCATGAGGGCATGAAAGCCCTTCAGAGACCAGCTAGGCCAAGTCCCTCATTGTATGGGGCCCAGAGGGTATGAGGGCTTGCCCAAGGTCACACAGCCAGCCAGTACCCTTTCAGCCAGATACTAGTCCTCGGACCTTTGTCGCAGCTCTGCCATTTCCTGTCTTGGGTTTGCTTAAAGATGTTCCCTTGGCCTTGTGTTTAATGCATGGAGCCTGGAGGAATAGAACAAAGGAAGCATAGATCTGTCCCTTCTTACTTAAAATTCTCAGTGACTTTTTTGCTTTGGGAAAAACAGAGCCCCTTATCAGACCCTAGAGACCTGAAATGTGGGCCCCTTCCTCCTCTACCCTTGTTCTCTGGGTCACATCGCTTCATTTCTGGATGGTGTCACAGTCCTGCCCCAGGGCCTTTGTGCGTACCATTCCCTCTGCCTAGACAATCCTCCTCAACTTTATTAGCTTAACATTTACTTACCCTTGAGTCCTCAGTTCAAACCACACTTTCTCTGGAGGCATTTCATTACCCCCAGGTAGGGTGGGCCCTTTGAATGCCTTCCTCACCCTGGGCACCTTCTTTCCCTGCTCTCTTGGCAGTTTGGGGTTATTTCCTTAGTCAGCCTGCTTGTTTACAGTCTGTCTGTGAGCTCCCACAAGGGCAGGGATCCAGCTGTCTCATTCTCTGCTGTGTCCCTGTTCCCGGCATTCAGTAACTGACTGGCTGACCCTTGCCCCGCCCTGCTCACCTCCTCTCCCCGCTTCCTCTCTCAGGCCTGTGCCTCCTCCCATTCCCTGTGCTCCAACCTCAGCAGCACCTGGAGCCTCAGCGATCTCCCCCCGCTGCTGGGAGGCCCGGAAGCAGCCGGGGAGGTGCCTGTCATGGGGGGATCCGAGCCCCACACCTCGGTAAGACAACTGCCCTCCCTGCGCATGGACGCTAAGAGTGTTCACTTCATGTAATTACTAACATGGGGAGTGCTGTCCAGTTTGCCAGCAGTCCTGTTTCACACGTGTGGATGTGGAGGCCCCTGAAGGCCAAGTGTCTTTTTTTTTTTTTAAAGATTTTATTTATTTATTTGACAGACAGAGATCACAAGTAGGCAGAGAGGCAGGCAGAGAGAGAGAGGAGGAAGCAGGCTCCCTGTTGAGCAGAGAGCCCGATGTGGGGCTCGATCCCAGGACCCTGGGATCATGACCTGAGCCGAAGGCAGAGGCTTTAACCCACTGAGCCACCCAGGCGCCCCAAGGCCAAGTGTCTTATTCAAGCTTGTCCAGAGCCAGCTCGGTGCTGGGCCCGGGTGCTGGGAGACTTGGGACTCCCGACATACTCTGGCAGAGCCCCCCCGCCCCCCCGGGCCCCACTTGTCACCTATGGAATGGGCACAAAGTAGGCGTGTGGGGGCGTGGGAAGCATCGTGGAGGTGACCTAGACCCTGTTGTGGCCCTTGGCAGGAGGAGGCCACCGACAGCGAGAAGGAGATCAACCGGCTCTCCATCCTGCCCTTCCCCCCAAGCGCTGGCTCCATCCTCCGCCGGCAGCGTGAGGAGGACCCTGCACCCCCAAAGAGGTAAACAGGATGGGGAGAAATCAGTCGAGGCTCAGGGAGGTGCTGCTGCTTTTTCTCAGAACAGCCGTCTCCCAGAATCCCTAGCGCCAGCGCCAGTGTCAGGGCTGGGCCCGAGCCTCCCCTGACTGCTCTTCAATGGCGGGGGTGCTGGGGACTTAGGTCTCAGGGCTCACAGCCGTGATCCAGGTCTGGGGCTGAGATGAGGCCAAAAGGCCCCTGCTGAGCGCCGTGGCAAGAAAGCCCCTGGAGGGCGAGCCTCAGTGATCCTAAACCCTGGGGGAAGCCTAGGTCACTTAGGACTAGGGGATGAGGAGAATGTTCCAGGGGGCCAGGAGCCTCAGGCAGGAGAACCAAGCCCCACGTTCAGTTGGGAACGCAAACGGGGTCCCGAAAATTCAGGCTGTGTCTGCTGGTCGCAAGACCAAGGGCAGGGGATGGTATATGTCCCCTGTCACAGCTTTTTCCGGGTAAGTTGCTCTTGATTTGTTCCCTCACGGATGCTGGGCATGGGGGGGCTGTGATCGACATGGGCTTGACTGATAGGGTGTGTGACGAGGCATCTGGGCGACACGAATGACAAAGGCAGAGAGTAGGGGTGAGGCGAGGGGGTGAGAGGTCAGGGGAGGCTTCCAGGAGGGGGTGGCGTTCCAGGCCAGGCCAGGGAGCATTCTAGGGGAAGGACATGGGGCAGGCGGAGGTCATGACATTAGCTTCTTGCCCTGTGAATTTAGGGGGGCCGGTTGGCACAACTGCCCTGTGCTTGGGATCCCTGCCTTGGCTGTAGCTGCAGGGGGTGCAGGACCCCTCCAGGGCCAGGGCGCATGGAGGAGGGAGTGGGGCAGAGCCCCCGTGCCTCAGCTCCCTCCTCTCCCCCCCAACCAGGTCCTTCAGCAGCATGTCAGACATCACAGGTAATGACCCTCGGGGACTCCGTGGGGAGGGCTCATCTTGGGGGAAGGCGGTGGCTTTCCAGCCCACCTGAGGCCTGCACTGCCAGCTCTGCCCTTGGCCCCCCTTCCCAAGGCCCCACTGTGCCCAGGCCAGGCAGGGAGGCTACTCGGGAGGACCCTGTGGACCACGCGCTGCTCCCCCGGAGCCCGGGCCTACTCCTCTCTCCCACGCCTGGCTGTGCTGTACGTGGGTTCCTCGGTTCCAGCCCGCCATCCGTCCTCTCCCAGGGAACCGAAGGGTCACCCTGGCCAGCCTGGGCCCAGCCCTGAGCCCCACGGGTCCAGTGTGCTTCTGGGGCCTCAAACCTGCCAAGGTCCTGGGCAGTCCCCGAGCTCAAGGGGCTTACCCCCTGCTCATGATCCCTGGCTTGCCCTTGTTTCTTGGCTTGGCACCCCAGAACCTCACTCCTCCCCCCCCAACCAGGGAGTGTGACGCTTAAGCCCTGGTCTCCTGGCCTCTCCTCGTCCTCGTCCTCCGACAGCGTGTGGCCTTTGGGGAAGCCAGACGGCCCCCTGGCCAGAGGCTGTGGCCTCGATCTCATCAACAGGTATTGTGGCTGCCTGGGTGGTGGAGCTGGGCTGGGGGTGGGGTGTGGGGGTATGGATGGGGTGGTGGGGGTTCAGTGTGGGGTGGGGTGGTGGTGGTGGGAGGGTCAGGCTTCTGCAGCAGGGCGGCACTGGGGGGTGGGAGGGAGTAGCAGCTCAGCCTCAGTCTCTGGTAGCTGTAGAATATTCGGGCTTTTCACAGAGACCTGGGATGCACATCTTGTCCCTGCCTCTCATCCTTTGGGTGACCTGGACTGGTCACTTCTCTCTCGGGGCCTCCGTTGCCTCTGCTGGAGGTGGTCAGTGATCTCTTCTGCATGTGGGTGTTTGGGGGTCTAGGACCCGTGTCGGGAGAGCACCCTGCTTTGTCAGGCGTGGTACTAGGTGCTCAGAAAATGGTTAACTGTTACTTATCCCCCTGGTTCTGAGCTCCCAGCAGAGTGTCGCGCTGTGGGTGGGCCACCCTGGGAGCCCTGCCGCTGGGCTGGCCGCAACTCGCGGCGGGAGTCACAAAGCAGATGGGTTCAGCATGCATGGCGGGCCAAGTGCTTTGTCGGTGTTGGGTGAAGGGTGACCTCCTGAGTCAGGCTCGCTGGTGGGTCTCAGGAGGGTGAGTGATAGAGGAGGCCGCGCTGAGAGTGTGGCCTTCAAACTCAGGTAGGGAGGGCGGCTGGGGAAGAACAGAGGCCAGAGGCTGTCCGGGGAGGGAGGGCCCTGCGCTTGGCTGTGATGGGAGCCCGAGGGGGAGGGGCAGGGACAGGCTCGGTGAGTCAGGCTGGTGGTGTGAGTCAGGCGGGAAAGTGTGGACTTCGGCTTACACGCTCCGGGAAACCGTGGTGAAGGTTCGGCTGTTACTGCCGGCTGCCTCGCAGCATCCTCTCCGTTCAGGGAGGTGGGTGTTGTTATGATTATCCCTGTTTTATAGAAGAGCAAACTGCGACTCAGAGAGGTTAAGGCACTTGCCTGAGGTCCTACAGCTGGGAAGTGCTGGGGCCAAGGTCCACAGTGACCGGACCAGATTTGGGTCTGGGGCAGCACCGAACGTCAGAGCTGGACTGTGGGAATGCTGGCCGCGCAAGAAATGGGGCCAGAGCAGGCTCAGGAGCCTGAAGCAGCTGGGCCAGGCCCTCGTCCAGGCCCCCGCCCCCACTCTGGTCCTCCGGCAGCAGGCCCAGGACTACATTGTTTCTCCCTTCGCAGGACATGCTTCTGGGGGAAGGGGCGGAGGTGCCTCCCTTCCTGCCTGCCTCCCTTCCTGCAGCTCGGCCTGCAGCAGGGGTCCTGGCTGCTGTCCAGGGGGCACCGGGGGCAGGAGGTTCTGGCCCCGCCCCTGCCAGGGGCCCGGGATCCCAGGGGCCACCTCTGCAGTTCTGGTGGGGGACCAGAGCACAGATCAGAGTGGGGCTGGGGTGGGGGACTGAGAGAGAAGGATGTGGATAGATGGGTGGGGAGGGAGGGGGGAGCCCAGACCGGTGGGCGGGGTGCTGCCCACGTGTGTGTGCGTCCTGGGCTGGTGGTACCGTGCAGAGCATGGTGGGAAGAACAGACACTGAGGTTCTGTCACCAGCTCCAGAGGGATATTGGGCAAGTCTCTATATTTCCCACGGCTTCAGTTTCCGGCTCTGTAAAGTGGGGTTGGCGTAGGGCCCCAGGGTCCCCATGAGTGTGTTTGGAACAGTGCTGCTCGGTCCCCACAGGAACCCTGCAGGGCCGGGACATTTAGTCCCATTATACAGATGAGAACATTGAGGCCCAGGGAGAGTCAGGAATTTGTCCCAAGGCCACTAGGTGGTGGAATTGGGGATTCCGTCATACCTTGCTTCTGGCTAAGCTGCTTTCAGCTCGTGGTTGTGTTCCGTGCTCACTGTGTGCTGGGCCTCTGCAACCTCCAGGTCTCCTAGGAGGAGACCCCTTCTGGGCTCCTAGGGCCTCAGGCCAGGGCAGCGGGTGCAGCGTGAAGGCTGGGTGGACACCTGGGCAGGCGGGGAGATAGCAAGAAAGATCCAGAGAGTGTAAGTGGGGCGCTGAGTGGGGCGAGCACTGGGCGAGGGTCGCTGGGTGTCAGGGTAGGGCTCGCTGGCAGGCCCACTGCTCACGTGGACCCCGAAGCTCTGGCACTGTCTGCCCCTGCCCAGAGATGTTATTGGTCTAGTTCACCACCCGCAGGCCTGGCCACCCTTGTCAAGTCAAGTTATAACTGCCCCGTGCCTCAGTTTCCCTCTTCTTTACATGAGGGCTCACAGACGGTTCCCATGGAGCTATCGTGAGGATTTTTTAAAAAAAGATTTTATTTACTTTTTTGACAGACAAAGATCACAAGTAGACAGAGAGGCAGGCACAGAGAGAGAGAGAGAGAGAGGGAGAGAGAGAGGGGCAGGCTCCCTGCTGAGCAGAGAGCCCGATTCGGGGCTCGATCTCAGGACACTGGGATCATGACCTGAGCCAAAGGCAGAGGCTTTAACCTACTGAGCCACCCAGGCACCCTTATTGGGAGGATTAAATGAGGTCATTTATGTGACAGGCTTGAGTCTGAGGGTCATAGGTCCCTGGCCTGGAGCAGAGTGGTCATGTGCACTGCCTGGAGGAATTCCCACCGTGCATGGAGCGGGGGAGCACTCTTCCAGGCTGCTCCGCCCATCACTGCTTAGAGTGGGCGGAGCGAAGCACTGGCCCGGTTTCCCTCTATGACCCGACTCCTGACCAGACACTGGGGAAGGGCCTGGGATATGGGGACCCCCATCCTTCCTACCACTCACAGGCAGGGTTGGGGTCAGTCCGACTGTGTTGCTAGAGACTCAGGAATCCAGAGGCTGGAGGAGGCAGCCCCATCCCCCGTCCCCATGTACTTGTCTGCTGAGGCCTGGTGCCGAGAGGGACCCAGTTTGGACCTGGCTGCAGGGACCTCCCCGGTGGATTCTCCCCTTTTCCCCAGTGAAGTCACTTAGTCCCTCGGGGAGTTGGGCAAGGGTGTTCTGAAGGAGGTGGTGCCAGAGCCGGGTTGGTGGGAAGAGCCTGAAAACCTAGGGTTTCTGGGAGGGATTGTGGGGGTGGGGTGGGGTGCCAGGGTGGGGGTGGGGCAAGCAGGTGGGATGAGAAGGGCTGAGTGCAGGCTGCTGGGTGGGCTCTCCACTGGGGAAGCCGTGATGCTTGGTTGTCTGTGGGCCTGGAACAGGTGGGGAAAGTGGGGGCCACACCTGAGGACAGTAGGTGTCCAAGTCTTCTTGGGCTCTCAGTGTTACCCGGCCACGTTCTGAGTGCTCCGAGTTTGAGTCACTGAGTCCCACCGTGAGGTGGGTGGATGCCGCTGGGGCTGCTGAGGACCAGAGGCTAAGCGCCCAGGCCGCCTGGCCCCAGAATCCCTGCTGCTGCCCCTTCCCTCAGACTCCCCTGACGGCACTCCACAGTGACAGACACCCAGTACACATTCCCAAACAATGGTTGGATTTACTCCACGCACGTTTTCTGTGTCACTCCAATCAGAAATGGCCCTGGCCATGACCTTGTGAGTTTCACAACCCTCAGGGGGGCTGGGCCTGCAGCTGGGTGTTCCCTGGAGCCCTCTGGTTTACACTCTCCCTGCATCTCTATATTAGTTTGACTACCACCCCTGTGGTGGGAGGCGGCGCCAGCACTATCCCCGCTCTGTGGCTGTGGGGACAGAATCAAGCAGCCGGCTCACTCGTCCAAATCTGGGGCCCAGTGAATGCTGGGCGTCGGCGGGACCGTGTGTCTCCAGCTGTGGGGCAGCCTAGCCAGGCCCAGCCTGGACCTCCCATCTGGCTGGGCCACACTGACAGCAGCCAGGACAGTCCTGGGGCTGAGGGGCCCATGAAGGCAGCGTGGATGCCTCTGGCCCCCATGTCCAGCCGCAGCCCCTCGAGGTTGGCTCTTTGTTTTGACTTGAGGGGGTGGAAGCCAAGAAAGACTGAATGTCAAAGTTCCTCATCAGAGTTCTCCACGCTTCGTAGGTGCTGATGGGGTTAAAGTCCTTGCAGCCTTGCTCACCGCATAGTGGCAGCAGGGGGCAGTGTGGCTCCGTGCACTGCAGTTGCAGGGGCGGGTGGGGAGGCCGGGCACACTCTGGCCTTTCCTCTTCCCCCATGCTCTGGCCTGGGGTGGGGTGGGGGGTGCAGCTCACAGAAGGGAATTCCAGGCAGTTGTCTCTGAGCTGGCCACTGGGCCCAACCAGTTCTATCCAGGGACAGGAAGAGTGCCGCTAGGATGGGAATCTGGGTGAATCTTTGTCTTAACTGTCAGCGGTTTCCACTGCCCACAAGGGGAAGGCCAGACGCTTTCATTCTGTGCCCTCTGCAGGCCGGCTCCAGCCAGCCTTTTCTGGGAGCTGTTTCCCATGATGTCAAATTAGTTAATTAGGACAAGGAGCTTAGTGTGGCGTCTGGCACACGGGGAGAACTCAGTAAGCGTTCGGTGCCGCTATCGATACTGTTGTTACTGAATCCTTCCCCACATTCTGTGTTCTGTCCTCTACACCTCTGCCCCTGCCAGCCCTTTGGCCTGGAACACCACCTCCTCTCTGTCTATTCCTGAAGCGCATCTCTTCTCCACCACCGTGTAGCCCTGAGGTCTCTTCCTCCGGGAAGTTCTCCTCTGTGCTCCCACAGCCGGCTGTAGCCATCTTTGGTCTGTGTTGTGTTCTCACGGTGACCTTCCTCCTTCAACTGTGGGCTTAACAAACTTGTCGTCTGCCATGTGCCAGACACTGGGTTTGGTGTTAGGGAGCTGGAGCCGAGCCAGCTAGCAGCCTGGTTCCGAGGGGATTTTCCCCGACAGGTGCCGAGCTCGTGGTTCGGTCCTGCAGGAAGAGCTCTGCCTCACCATGTGCAGGGGTCTGGGAGGGAGAGGTCGCTTCGGAGCTGAGCTTTTGCAGGCAGAGCAGAGGCAGAGAAGAGGGGGAAGGGCGTTCCAGCCACACGGCAGTGGCAGCGGCCCCCGGGTGGGAGTCATGTCACATTTTGGGGATAGCAGTGATGGTTTTCCCAAGAACGTTGAACTGAGCGTATATACTGACGGAACTCAAATTCCCCTCTCCTTTTTCTCTTCCCAGGTCTCTGGCCATCCGGGTGTCTTGCCGGAGTCCCCCGGGGGGGCCCGAGTCCCATGACAAGGGCCCAGATGGCCTGTCGTTCCTTGGGGACAGCTGGTCTGGGGCGGTCGTGCGGAGGGTGCTCTCTGGACCAGGGTCCGCCAGGGTGGAGTCCAGAGAGGTGAGATCCCGCCCCTCTGAGTTGGGGGTGGAGCCAACACATTAGCTGGGCCTGGAGCTTTCTGATTGGTGAATGTGGGTCACCAAATGTTGGGGGGAGGTGTTGACCAAAGCGGGAGGCTCAGAGATGGCACTGCTGGTTGTCTTACCTCAACCAGCAGAAAATTAAATCTGATTCGGCAGGGGCTGGGAGGTGGGGCAGACTGACAACACCTGGACGGATGTCCACCCTTGAATACGGGAGAGACAGGATGTGCCAGCCTGGGTGGGGAGTCCCGTTGATGGGAGACGGATCTGATTGGATAGGCATCCTGACAGGTGGGGGCATCAGAATTATGGAACATGTCATCCCCACCCCAGTCTTCCTCCAGCCCCAGAGCTGTGTTGCCCTGGGAAGCTCACTTCCTTCCCTGCCTGGGTTTTCTCTCAGCCAAGGACCGAGGCTGCTGGCCTGGAGGGCACAAGCCTGGAAGGTGAGGTCCCGCAGAGAACCTTGCCCTGGAACCAGGTGTCCACGCTCCCCTTCCTGATGGACTTCAAGGGTAAGTCTGGCCCCGGGCAGGGAGGAACTGGGGACTCCAGGTCGTAGAAGGAGGGAGCCCAAGGGAGGGCTTGTCCAGCCCATTGTGTAGGTGGGACAACCAAGGCACGAGAGAGAGAGAGAGAGAGAGAGAAAGACTTTGCTGCTTGACTCTTGGCAATGCTTTTCCCTCCCGAACTGCTGTCTCGCTTGCTGGTTGTCCATCTCATCCTCAGTAAGAGCTTATCGTGAAAGGAGCACTCGACAGGAGTCCAGAGACCTGGGTTCAAGTTCTGGCTCTGTTCCTAGTGGGCTTGGTGGCCTTGGGCAGACCCCTGCCCTCTCTGACCTCAGACTCTGGCTCTAGAAAGAGGAAGAATAGGGTTGTGGAAGCGCAGGCCTCGGAAGGGGTGTCTGTGTCCCGAGGCTGCTCTCTGACTTTATCCTCCTGTTGCCCTCCTTGCTGCCCACGTTCAGCCTGTCAGTCCTTCCACGAGGCCCTGGATGCCTGGACAAAGGGGCTGAGCACCGAGCCCTTCTATATTCGAGCCAACCTCTCCCTGCCCGAGCGAGCGGACCCTCATGCCCTATGTGTGAAAGCCCAGGAGATCCTGCGTCTGGTGGACCCGGCGTACAAGCGGCGGCCAGAGTGGTTCTGCACCCGGGTTGACCCCCTGACGCTGCGGGACCTCGACCGGGGCACTGTGCCCAATTACCAGAGGTGACATGGAACTAAGAGTCTGGGGACAGGTCCCGCAGGGAGCCAGGAGCTGGCTGGGAGACTTTTTCCCCTCTCCCTGCAAACCCCTGGCCTTCCTCCCGGACAGGATGAGGGGGCTGGAGGGGAGGGGCTCCCTTTCTCCCTACAAATGCCTTACACGTGCCTCCTATTTTCCCCCACAGAGCCCAGCAGCTCCTAGAAGTTCAGGAGAAGGGCCTGTTCTCCAGCCGCCACCGAGGGTCCCGAAGTAACGTAAGTGGTGCTGGGTGGCCTGGCAAGGGCCTGGGGTGAGGGGCTGCCAGGGATGGGGTCCCAAAGGGTGAGGCCGGGCTCTGTTCTCTGGCAGCCCTGCGGGGAGGAGGAGAGGGAGGCCCCCACCTCTCTCCTCCCCCTGGATGTGGCTGGGGTCTCCTGGGTTCCAGGCAAATGGAGGAATGGCTCACTGACCAGGGGCGCTGGGGGGATGAAGGGAGGTGGTGGGTGCCCGGTGCTCAGGGGCCGGCCTGGCCACTGGGAGCACTTGACAGAGCAGCAGTCACACCCCTTTTCCTGGTCCCTGGATAAGGGCCAGGCTGGGTGAGCCTCCTGGCATCCGTAGGGGCAAAGTGAGGCTCAGAGAAGTAAAAATAACTCGAGGCTGTGGGGCTCGCAGAGATGAGAACTCAGGCTCTGGAGCCAGGCTGTCCAGGCTCGAGTCCCAGCTCTGCCACTTGCCAGCCGCACTGCCTTGGACCAGCACCTGACCCACCCTTGAGGCTCTGTTTCCTCATCTGCAAAGTGGGGGGTATGTTGCCTGCCTCGTGGGCTTCAGTGAGCTCTTGACATCTGGGCCTCAGTGTTTGTCACATGGTAGTCACCAGACCCCTGGTGGCTCTTGGTGTGATTGGTGCTGTCATCGTTATTATTAGTACTTTTTAAGATTTTATTTATTTATTTGACAGAGAGAGAGATCACAAATAGGCAGAGGTGGGGGGGGAGCAGGCTTCCCACTGAGCAGGGGGCCTGTTGTGGGGCTTGATCCCAGGACTCAGGGATCATGACCTGAGCCAAAGGCAGAGGCTTTAACCCACTGAGCCACCCAGGTGCCCCTGGTGCTGTCATTATTGACCTTCTTTTTCTCCTTACACAAGATCACATTGCTCATCCATTGAAAGAGTCCCAAAGTTTGTCTCTTATGTGACATTAGTTTCCTTGGGTCGCTGGTCCTCGGTTTCCCCATCTGTAAAGTGGGGGGTGGACCTCAGGTGCCTCTGACAAGCTTGCTTCCCTGAGCCCACAGGGATGGTGGCCCTCACCTGCTGGGGTGGGGTGGGGCGCTCTGCACTGGGCGGGGAGACGGCCTGGTGGGGAGGGGGCTCTCCTGCTGACCCAAGCGCTTCCGCAGAGCATGGACAGCAGGGGCAGCCCGGCCCCTGGGGTCCCGTCCCTCCTCTCCTCCCTGAGGGTGGGACAGAGCTGGCTCTCAGGGGCTCCTCTTCCTCTGTCCCCTCCCCAGCTGAAGAAGCGAGCCCTGGACCAGCTCCGGCTGGTGAAGCCCAAACACGGGGGAAGCTCGTCAGGGGATTCTCCAGAGCCGCTTCTGCCGGAGCCCTGCTCAGGTGAGCACACGTGGCCATGGCACACCCCGTGCGGCTTGTAAGAGTGTCTGTCTGGGAGGCCTGGGCCCCCCGTGGTCCTTTTGGCCTGAGAGGGCCTGCTGTGGAGCTTCCCATGGGGAGCTGGGTGTCCAGGGGCCTGAGAGGCTTCCGGTGGCGGGGTAGGGGGGAGGTGGGCCACCAGGGTGGAGGGAGCTGGTTGAAGGGGGCATCTGTGTGCACGTGGGATTGTGGGTCTGTGCGACTTTGGGGCACACGTGAGCACGGCATTGTTCTTGTCAGGCGAAGTGGGCGGAACTGCACCTCTCATGGCTGTGTGCTGGCGGGCGCCACCAAGACCCCAGAGTGGGTTTCTGGAGGCAGTAGGGGAGGCCTCGGGTCAGATCAGGGAGAAGGGCTTGGGGGAGCCCAAATGGGCAAGAGGATGGTGGTTTGGGAAGACTCTCTGGAAGGGAGATGGTCTGAGGTGGGATTTTCAGGGATGAAGAGGAGTTTGTTTCAGGCACAAGGCACAGCCATGCAAAGGCACTGAGGTATGGCTGTGTGTGGTGTGTGTGCAGGCCATTGAGTACAGCAAGCATATACCAAACGCCAGCTCTGTTGCGAATTGTGCTTGGACCAGGGGACACCATGGCACCTCCCCTGGGGGCATACTGCCTTGTGGGGGCGGGGGGGCAGCTGCAAAGTTATGCGGAGGCCTTGTGATTGGAGGCAGCTGGACCAGGTGTTGTTGCCCCCTGTCTGGGCGCTGGCAGGGCTGGGTCACCTGGTGGAGGATGTGGCCTTCTTCCTGAGGGTCGTGGGAAATCACTGGCACATTGAAGTGTGTGTGTGCACGTGCACACACACGTATGAGGAGCAGCAACAGGGCTCAGGAAGGGAAAGAAGAGGTGATGGGGTTTTGGGTATGGGCGCGGCTGGCCACCCTGAGAAGGAGGACCCTGTGGGCAGCCTCGTCTCTTCCGTACACCACCCCACCGCAGAGCCTGAGCGAAGCCTCAGACCCTACAGCCTGGTGCGGCCACTGCTGGTATCTGCCCTGCGGCCTGTCGTGCTGCTGCCCGAGTGCCTGGCGTCCCGGCTCATCCGTGACCTGCTTGACCTGCCCAACTCCCGGCTGGACTTCCAAGTGTGCCCAGCGGGTGAGCCTGTGCCCGGGGAAGGGGTGGGGAGGGCAGAGCAGGGCTGGGCGGCTATTCAGGGCAGCCCAGCCCACTGGCCCCTCCTCCCTGCCTCTTGCTGCTCTGCAGAAAGCCTCTCTGGGGAGGAACAGTGCTCATCCGCAGCGCCTGGAGCCCCCAAGGCCCAGCCTGCCACCCCCGGGCTGGGCAGCAGACTCCGTGCCATCCAGGAGTCTGTCGGAAAGGTAGGTGCTGGGGTGGGGGGCTACCTCTCTGGGCTGGGGGGGCTAGAGTCTGAGCACAGGCCTGTGCTGCTCCCTGCCCTTCCACGGGCCTGTTGCCTCACCTGTGAACAGGATGGCTGGGCTGGTCACATGTGGGTCAGCCTTGACGTGTTTGGCTGGTCCATCTCCCCTGTCTGTCCCATCTCAGATTCACTGCTACCTGGAGGGCTGGCCAGGGACTGCCAGGCACGGGGGTGGTGGTGGGGTTCACTCCATCTCACTGATGGCAAGGGTGAGGTCTGGAGCAGGGGTGGGACTGACTTCTCCGGGCCTCTCGCCTTCCCTTGCGTGTCTTTCCTTATTGCCAAGGCCATAAGAGGGGGCCTTGTGGAGGGGGATGGGGGCCCCCATGGGGGGCTGTGCCCCAGGGGCCCCGTGGAGGCAGGGAAGTTCGAGTCTCTGGGCTGGAGTAAAATATAGCCTTGGTCTCCGGAGAAGAAGCACTGCCTGCTGGAGCTGGGCGCACGGGGCGTGCGGGAGCTGGTCCAGAACGAGATCTACCCCATTGTCATCCACGTGGAGGTGACAGAGAAGAATGTCCGGGAAGTCAGGTAAGGAAGGCTGGGGGTGGGTAGGACCAGCCTTTTCCTTCTCTTTGGATGTCTGTGTCTCTCTGTGTCTCCCTGCCTCTGTCCGTCCTCTCTCCGGCTCTCCACACCCTGCTGTGTCTCTGCGTCTGCGGCCGTCCTTGTCCCCGGCTCTGACCACGGCCCACCCGCTCTCTCGGCAGGGGTCTGCTGGGCCGGCCTGGCTGCCGGGACTCCGAGCTGCTGCGGCAGTGCCATCGCTCGGAGCAGGTGCTGTGGGGGCTGCCCTGCTCCTGGGTGCAGGTGCCGGCGCACGCGTGGGGACACTCCGAGGAGCTGGCCAAGGTGGTGCGCGGCCGCATCCTGCAGGAGCAGGCCCGGCTCGTGTGGGTGGAGCGCGGCAGCGGCGGTGGCGGGGGCGGCAGCAGCGAGGCCTGAGGGGCCCCTTCCGATGCCTGCGGCTTCCTCACATGCCTGCGAAGCCCCCGACGGGGCCCCAGGAGTCTGCAATGGAGCTGGGTTCTCCCCATCCTGAGCCTAACTAGACCCTTGGACTTGCAGACGTGGGGCCCCCGGCTCTGGGCTCTCCCCCATCCCGGGAGCCGTTGGGGTAGAGCTCCCACCACCCCTGTACTTGCTGCTCTGGGCCTTCCGTGTGCCCCCCCGTGTCTCTGTGATGCCACTCGCGGGTCTCACGTGCGCGTCTGTGTCCTTGTCCTTCTTGCTCCCCAGAAGCATCTGAGCTCTCACTCCTGTGCACTGGTTTACAAACCCAGGTTCTCACGGCAGGCACCTGAGGTCTTCTGGGTTCTCGTTCCCTTCTGTCTGAGGAACCCCAAGCCCGTTCCACGAGCCCCTGCCCCCCCTACCCCACTCACACTCCTCCTTATGTATACCTCCACACATGGGCACCGGGCCTCCCTGGCCCACCGTGCCCCTCACGTTTTCTCGTCTCCTGTGTATCTGTGGTTCTCTCCTGTGTAAATGTCAGACCCCGGCCCGTGACCTTGGGCATTAACAGTCATGTGTTCCCGGGAGCACGCCGAGGACCATGTTCTCACAGCGCCATCTCTCTGCAGGGACAGCAGGGAGAAGGTGGCTGCTCCGTCACCAGAATGTATGGCCTGTTGATTTTTAACGGGCCCTTTTCACTCAGAATCTGCACGTTATGGAACATTAAACGGTTTGTTATAGAAGCTGGTGGCGTTTTGCTTGCCTGCCTCCCCTGCTGCAGGGCCCCCTCTCCACTCCCCGGACTTGTCCCACCCCCAGATCAGGCTGATACCACCTCTCAGGCTCCCCCATCCCCCTGATTACTCATGGGAAGGGTCAGATTTCATTCCTGGCTCATCCCAGAGCCGCCCGCCATCTGCTGGCATCACCTTACCTGCCCCTGAATGACCGAAAAAGGGCCCCACAGATGGGCCACCTCCACGCTCAGCTCAGCCTGTGTCCGATCATCAAAAGAGCATCCCCTGGAGAGGGGACACTGAGGCTAGCAGGGTATGGTCTTGGCTTAAAGCGCCCGGTTACCAAGTCCAGGGGACCCAGAGTAAACCGTCTGTGCACATTCAGGTCCTAAGACTGTTCTGCCAGCGAGAGGACAGTGCAGACAGGATCACTGCGGGGGCGCGGCTTCAGCTCAGGGTCTGGGATTCCTTCAAGAAGTATTTATCAGGCCGATATGCCTAAGTGCTGTCCTCGGTCATCCTCTACTGCCCTCAGTCACAGTGATGAACTTGGGTCAGCCTGTGCAGGTTTTGGGAGAGTGGGTTACCAGGTGGAGGGAATCTCCAGAGTGAAGCCGCAGAGACAGAAAATGGGTTGAATTTGGCCCCCTGGGGAGTGGTGGGAGATGAGGCTGGGAAGTCCAAGTTCAGGGTTGGGGGCTGCCTATATCTTAGTGTCTTTTGAGGTCTGGCTCAGATACCATCTCCATGAAGCCTACTTGATTCTGCCAGACCTTGGGACTTCTTAGCCATGCCATGGGCTGCCTTGTGGCAGGATGGTGGATCTCTGAAGGTGGCTGTGGGCCCGTGCCCCGGGAGCAGGTGGGGAGGGCTGGCGGCAGCGTCGGCGGGGCTGCCCAGGTTTGGCCTCCGGGGCCAGAGTACTAGTCCCCACCTCTCCCCTCCTGTGGAGGGGTGGAGTGGGTAATGCCCATTTGGGTAAATGAACCTCCCCACTTTTCGCTGTGTGCATGGACCAGTGCTTGGTCTATGGAATATGAGTCTGGGTGACATTGTGGGACATCAGTGAGGCAGCTGCCTTTGTCTGGTCCCATGGTAGGTATGCTTTTACTGGGAGGCCCTCAACCCCTTAATCTTTACCACATCTTAAGTTTGTCTTCATTTGTCAAATGGTGAAATTGAAATTCAGAAAGGTAAAGTAACTTGCCCAAAGCCACACAGCTAGTAAGTAGCCCAGTCAGTATTTGAACCCTGGTCCATGTGGCATGAATCCTAGGATCAGCTCTTGGATATGCCATTCTGAGGGGATGGGCCATGAGTGGGCTTGGCCCATAGGAAGGTGATTCAAAAGGGTTGGTTCTACTTTCCTCTCCCTCCGCAGACCTAGTGCAGGCTTGGACCATGGAAGGCCCAGTGCAATCCACCAGCCATCTGGTATCTTCTTGTGTTTTTCTGGTACTTTCTTGCATTTAATGAATATTTCTTGAGCTCCTATTATGTGCTTAGGCAGTGGGGATTCAGTGAATAAAAAAGCCCCTTACTGCCCTGATATACACACGAGAAAGACAGACAATAGACAAGTGAAATATACAGTGTATTGGAAGATAAAAAGTGCTGTGGAGAGAACATAGCAGAAAAAGGGGCAGGCCTGGGGACGGCGGGGGTGGGGGGGTGTGCTAGGTAGGAGTGGGGAGAAGATACTGCAATTTTAAAAAAATGGCCTGGGAAGTCCTTATGGAGAACATATTTGTGTAGATCTGAAGGAGTGAAGGAGTGAGATGTGCAAACTTCTAGGGAAAGGCCCAGGCAGGAACAGCATGTGCAAAGGTCCTGAGGTGGGTATGTGCCTGGACTAGCCAGAAGTTCAGTGGGTCTGGAGTGGAGGAAGCAAGGGAAGAGTAGGAGGAGGAGGGGTTGGAGGGAACGGGGAGCCAGTTCACACAGGACCTGTTGGCTGCTGTATGATCTTGGGATTTTGTTCTGAGGGAGATGAGAGATGCAGGGTTTTAACAGAGGAAGGATGAGATGTGAGTGGCCTTGTGTCCAACCAGATGGAGGCGCTGGCTGGAGAATGCCCTTGGTCGCCACCTGGTTGGGAGAGAGGCAGCAATAAAGACTGCTGAGTGAGATGGGGGGGGGGTGGCGGTGAGCCACAGCAGAACAGGCACTCCTTGGGGTTTCCAGTGGGCCAGGGGAGGTCCAGAGACCTGGGTTCCACTGGCTCTGTGGCTGAGCTGCTGGGTCATCTTCGATCGTTCCATGCCTTATATGCTCAGCTCTCAATTGGGACTAGCAATGCTTGAGCTGTTGTCAAGAGCCAAGGAGCAGAGCCAACTACTACTGTGGGCGCTCCGGAGGTTGGGAGGGGGGGTATCAGGGAAGGCTTTCTAGAGGCAGGAACCCTTGAGCTGAGCCTTAACGTCCAAAAAGTATGAAGCTGGGTGAAAGGAACACGGGTGACAATGGGGAGGATGGGGGAGGGCATCCAGGAGGAGGTACAGTGTGAGCAAAAGCTGAGAGGCTGGAGAGCAGGACACCAAAAAACAATGCGTGTTGAATGAGCTAAGCGACAGCCTCTGGGGAGTGGGGAGGCTGGAAGGCCCCTCCCTTCCATGGGGCACGGAGGGTTTGGTGTTGTCCCCACCCCCATTGCAGCAGCTGGCTGGCGGCCGGGGCTGGGGCTGTCCCTTCAGTGGAGCCTTCTCTGGCCACCTCTGGGGCTCCCCGGGGCCGGCCCCGCCCCTCGGACTGCGCGAGAGGCAGGGGCGGGGCCAGGCGTCCCAGAGCCGGGCGGGAGCAGGTGGGGAGGGCCGGCGGCGGCGGCGGCGGCGGCGGCGTCGTCGTCGGCCGGGCTGCCCGGGCTTGGCCTCCGCGGCCAGAGCACTAGTCCCCACCTCTCCCCTCCTCACCTGCCCCTCATGCCTACCAGACTTTTGCCTTGGCTGGGGCCCCCGACGAACCAGCCTTGCCTCCCTGTCCGGCGGGGATTCGGGGGCTGAGCTGTCTGGGGTCCCAGGGCCAATGCAGTGCCGCCTCCTCCGGGGCCTGGCGGGAGCCCTCTTCACCCTTCTGTGCATGGGGCTCCTCTCCCTACGGTACCACTCGAGCCTGTCCCCACAGGGCGTGCAGGAGACCCCCAGGCTGAGCCCGCCAAGCCCTCTGTCCCGTGAGCTGCGGCTGCAGGATGTCTTCATTGCAGTCAAGACGACCCGAGCCTTCCACCGCTCCCGCCTGGAGCTGCTGCTCGACACGTGGGTCTCCAGGACCAGGGAACAGGTGACAAGTGGGCAACTCTGGGCCCCAGGAGTGGGCCCTGGCCTGAGGGATGCCCGGAGGCCTTTCTTTTGGGCTGAGGTCCCCGGTGGCCTCCAGGGAGAAGCCACCTGCCCACCTGCCCTATCTGGGCTTGTCTTCCCATTTCTCCCTCCTCCTGGGATCAGGGGCTCCTGCCGTCCTGCCTGTGCCCCTCTCTGGCCCTGGAGCCAGGTTCTCCTTAGGCCCCCTGCTCCCTGTCTTTCAGGGGTCAGCCCAGGTCCTGCCCCAGACTCCTGGGGGTCCCTCTTGTCCCTGGCTGTTCCAGCACCAGTTTGCTCCTGCCCACCTTGGCCCAGCCTGGCGATGGGGCCAGCGGGAGGTGCCGGGCGGCGGGGTTAGAGACCTCTGTGAGGTCTTGACTCTGCTGTGTGCCCCCGCAGTCCAGGCCCCGGCGGCTGTCCCACTGCTCTGGCTGTGCTGGGGTGGGGGGAACAGGCGCCGAGCCGCTGAGGAGGGCAAGGTCTGGGGGTCGCCTTTTGGGCGGAGAGGGGCGGGGAGGGGGGGCATCCTTTCAGAATTCCTGACAGCCCTGGGCCCTGTGCGGCGGCTGCCCAGGGCGTGCCCAGCGCAGCTGAGTCTCATCTCCTGTGCTCCTTTCCTGTGGGGCAGTTTGGGACGGAGTAGGGAGGTCTGCTGTGAGGGGGTGGACAAGTGAGGGAGGGATGGCGGGGAGAGGTTAGAGGTGTGCCCAGCATGTGAGTATGTGTGTGTGTGTGCATGCGTGTGTGTGTGTGTGTGTGTGTGTGTGTGTGTGTATGCGCCTCTGCATGGAGCCTGGTATCCGCCTTAGACGGGCCATGACAAGACGTGTGTGGATGGATGACAGGGGTGTGTGACTTGTGTCTTTCTGGGGACAAGCTGAGTCCCTCTGGTTCTTGCCCTCCCCAGACCCAGTGCCCTCCCCAAGCCAAGTCAGTGATTTAGGGAACCATCTCTGGGGAAGGTGAAGGCTTTACACAAACACACACAAACGCACACACACACACACACACACACACACACACACACACACACAGCTTTATACACACACTACTACGGTGACTGGCTCAGTGGGAGGAAGTGACTAGGCCTTTGGGGGGGACTGGAGGCTCCTGGGAGACCAAGGAGTAGGGAAGGTGATGTCTATAGGAGCCCAGGGCCTTCTGGGACGAGGGCACCCCACCCTCGATTTCCTGACCATGATGTTCTAGCACCCTATCTAACCCTTCCTCCAGTGGGACGCCAGCACCCAAGTTCTTCCCTGGGGCCCCCGCGCTGCTTCTCATCTTGGGGGAGATTCCGGTTTCTCCTGCGGAAGCCGCCGAGTCTGGCCCTCCCCGCAGACCTTCCTGTTTATGGTGCTGGGTCTGTGTACCCGGGAGCCTGCCTCACGTGATCTGAGGCCCCTTCCTGCCTTGTCTTGATCACCATGGTGGTGCCCTTGCCCCGGATGAGGAAACTGAGGCCAGAGAGGGGAAGTGCTTGTCAGCGACACCCCAAAGGCCTAGGGGTGCAGAGCCCAGGGGAACCCAGCCCCCTCCTCCTGGCTGGGACCCTTCTTTCGTTGCTAAGACCCAGGATCCTGAAGCTGCCTCATCACTCGGCTTACAAGAGAGGGTCCTTGGGCCCCCAGCCTGGGTGGGCCTGGCAGGACCAGGTCAGCAAAGGAGAGGAAGCAGCCACCCACTCTGTGTCTCGAGCTCAATCCCACATGCCAGCTAGGCGGGCAGCGGGAGGAGCTGTCAGCGGCTCAGTACCCCAGGGGCTGCCCATCAGATGCCTCGCTCCCTTTCACCCCCACGACAGCCACGAGTGGGAGGGATTGAGGTGGGAGATGAATTCACTTAGTTGCACAACCCCCACCCCAGCATAAAGGGGCAGAGTCGAGAAAACTTGTCCTTTATGCAGAGTTGAGAACAGGAAGGATGCTCGCATTGAGGAAGAGGAAGGGAGACAGGGAGACACATTCTTACCGCACCGCACCTCGCACCTCGCACCTCGTCTGGGGCCCCTTTGTCTCTATCCTTTGGCTCATCTCTCTCTGCGACCTTGGCCGAGGCCCTCCCCTTTTCAGCCCTCAGTTTCCCCATCTGCACAGGACAGGAGGGTCTCGGAGCCTCTCTTAGCTCTGCCATCAGGAGCGGGCCTGAGCTGGTTAACTCCAGGGCTGGGCGCCCGCCCCAACTGGTTAAGGGCAGCCGGGTGGCAGGTGGGCCTTTGTTGCGGCAGGCTGGGGCTCGTGTGGCCTTTGTCCCAGGCAGAGGGGGCGGGCTGGGGGAGGCCTGTTTTGCGATCAGTGGGGAGAGCTTTCCCTTCCCCGCAGGCCCCTCGAGTGCAGTGGGTTGGGGGTGGGGCCACAGTGCCTGCCTCACATCTTCCAGCAGATGGCCCCCAGCCCCCCTCCCCTGACCCCAGCGGGCTGCCTGGCCTTTTGTTTTCCTGTGAGGTTTTAACCATTGTCAGAGTCTCCTCAAACAAATTAAATGCAACCCTTGGCTCAGAGGAAACTCTGCCCACTACTCTGTGCCAATCTCAGGGTTCCCGGGGACAGAACGCCAGCCTCACACGCCCCGCCCAGCCCTTAGCCCTGCTGCAGGAACCCCCCACTTCCCCACTGATTCGGGCTCATTCATCCATCAGCAAATATGCCCTGGCCCATTTGGCTGGCCCATGCTCCAAACTCCAGAGAGTTCCAACGTCTGATGGCTGTTTGGTGGCGAAAGTGCCAGGGAGCAGGGCAAGAAAGGCCTGAATTCTTTCCTTGGCTCCCCAGGGGGCTGTGTTGAAAACAGACTTGGGGTGAGAGCAGGACAGAGTTGGGAGACCAGGGCAAAGGTGACTGCAGCAAAGCCGGCAGGAGAGGACCATGGAAGGGCTGGGCCACTGCTGGCCATGCTGGCTGCTGTGGAAAGCTGGCATCCTGGGTGAGGAAGAGAGGAGGCATGGTGACTCCAAGGTGCTGGGACCCAGCAAGATGGAGAGCACCCAGAGGGGCCCAGGTCTGGGGGGAGCTGGGCCACTGAATCTGAGGCACCCAGGGAGAAACTGTGGTTGCCTTGGGGTTTGATGTCTTCTTGATGGGGCTGAATGCCGAGAGGCAGGATAGCGTTGCTGTGGCAGTGAATGGACAAAGAAGAGGGCCAGTGTCGGGCCACCAGCACTTTCTGCAGGGATATCCGGGGACCTCCAGTGTTATCTAAATCTGAAGGCGGGAGACATATTCCAGGGAGGGGCTGCTGAGGAGGTGGGTGCTGCCCAGGCCTCTTGGAGGTGAGCTGGGTGCTGGGACAGGGAGATAAAGCAGACCAGGCCAGTGCCCTTCAGAATCTCACTGTCTGGTGGGAGAGTCCAAAGGACAGATTTCTGTAACTGAGGGGCTGCTGTTACTTACCATCAGGAGGAACAGGTCAGTGAGGGACACATGGGAGGGGTGTCAGGGAAGGCTTCCTGGAGGAAGCGGCGACTGAACTAGGACTTAAGGGACAAGAAACGGGCACAGCATGCTCAAAGGCTCAGAGGAGCGTGCACGTGTGTGGCACATTTGGGGAACTGAAAAACCTTTGGGTTTAAGAGAGGGGTGGGGCAGGAAGTGGCGAGATAGGCTGCGTCAGGCCCAGGGGCTGGGTGGCCCCTCATGGCCACACTTAGGAGGTGGCCTTTATCCCAAGGGCAGTAGGGAGCCACAGAAGGCGCTAGGCGGGGTGGTGAATATGGGTATTATCTGGTTCTGGTGCCGACAAGAGAACAGATCTGAAGATCTTGCACGAATTCATTGAAAGATAGTAAGTAGCTCAGAAGGCCCATGGTTATGGGCCCCGAGGAGATAGGACTTCTTCCTTTGTGCCCCTTCCTGTGCCCAACCCTGGATTCTGGCCCCCGATGCCTCAGTTTACCCCAAGATAGGAAGCGGAGGCTGGCTTCACTGCCACCTCTTTCTTCTCTTTTCTCACATCATCTCCCTTCACCATCACAGCTACCCCTAGTCCCCATTTTCCAGCCAGGTAAACTGAGGCTCAAGGCAGGGGTTGACCTGATCTGAAGGGCTGGTTCCTGGAAACCAGGGAGAAGTTTGTGGCTGAGCAGGGAGGGGCATGCAGTTGGAGGCCCTGAGTCTGGAAGGAGGACAGGGCCAGCCCCGGAGTGGCTGAGGGCCTTTCAACAGGTGGGATGCTTTTTCCTTGGTCCTCCCTTGGAAAGAATTCAAAATTGTTCAGGATCTGGGCAGGGCCCCCTATGGGTCAGAGGAGGCTCTTGCTGTGCTTGGCAAATGAGAGGACTTGCTCAGGCAGGGAAAGGGACATGTACTGGGCAGGGCGTGGAATGGGGGTTAGACAGGTCCCCAGCTGTGTTCTGTCTGGCCCCAAGCAACCTCTAATTTGTCTCTCATTCAGTTTGTGTTCAATTTATCTAGGGCCTGAGCGGCCTCTCCCTGCCCGGGGTTGGGGGTGTTCTGAGACCTGTGGGTCTGAATCCCAGCTCAGCAGTTTCCAACTGTACAACCATAGTCTGTCCCTTAGCCATTTTGTGAGGAGAACAGCCTTGCCCTCTGTGAGGGGAACAGATCACCTAGCTTGAGGTTCAGGGAGGTCAACAGAGCTAGGGTTGGATCATGATGTAAAACTTCTGAGATGTGTAAGGACCCCGCACCTGCCCTGGGGCAGCCGGTGCGACTATGGAGAGACACGACCAACTCCCCAGGCTGGTGTGGTGCCCCAGGGCGTGGGTCTTCCCACGTAGAGTCTGTCTCCTGACAAAGTGTCTTGGGTTGTGTAAATGTGGTGATGGAGGGGCCAAGTGGGACCGCAGCGTGTGTATGTGTGTGGGAGAGAAGACGGTGTGACTCTGGGAGGGTCTCCATGGGCGCTGGTCTATAAGGGTGCTCGGGCAGGTGACACCGTGGCTGGTGCATGCTGGGAGGCTGTGTTGTGTGTCTTGTGGGGGTAGCTGAGAAAGTCATGGTGTCTGAAAGGAGTGTGTGATGATGTTGGTAGGGGTGTGTCTGTCGCTGATGGAGGGCACAGCTCTGGACCCGTGTTTCAGCAGGGGCGTGGCTGCGGGCTGCCCTTGGCCGACTTGGGTCCTGACTCCTCCCTCTTTCTCCTTCTTAGACATTTGTCTTCACCGACAGCCCAGATGAAGGCCTCCAGGAGAGACTGGGTAACTCCAGATGGGGGTGGAGACTCCTCAGTTGTTTCCAGGGAAAGCTGGTGTGGCTGTCCCCTGGTCCCGGGTCCCCAGGAAACAGGGCTGCCCTCCTTGGCCATGTGGGGAGGGGAGCAGGCTTCTTTCCTGGAAGTGGGTGTGACACGAGGAGCGGCTGTCCTGGGCAGTACCCTGGACCCCTGGGTCCCAGCCCAGCCTCCCATTCATTAGCTCTGGGGTCCTGGGAGGGTCAGTCCTCCCTGGCATCTGTTTCCTTGTGTGTAAAATGGGAATGGGTGGGGTCTTGCTCCGCATCCTCACGGTGTGCAGGGCTGCAGGGAGGAGCTGGGCAGGGTCCCCTGACTTGTCCCCACTTTTCAGGGTCCCACCTCGTGGTCACCAACTGCTCTGCTGAGCACAGTCACCCCGCCCTGTCCTGCAAGATGGCTGCTGAGTTTGACACCTTCTTGGCCAGCAGGCTGCGGTGAGTGCACCTGGGTTTCTGAGGGCAAGTGTGACCTTTGCCTCGGTCTAGTTCCTGAATAGGGTGTTGTGACAAAAAAGTGAAGTCAGCTGGGTCCAGTGAATTTAAGCATGTAAGGGCCTCCTGGGGTCTGTCTCTGGGCAGACGGTCTGGGTTCAAATCTTGCCATTTACAGACTGTGTGACCTTGGGCAGGTGTCTTAACCTTTCTGAGCCTCTGTCCCACTTGTTAAGCGGGCACGCTTTCCTCAGGAGCTCACACAGGGCATGGGCCCTTGGTGTTAGCTACTCTCTCCCTGCCTAATTTTGCTGACTGACTTATTGGGGGGCGCAGGGGGAGTCTGGCTAGCTGGCAGCCCTTGGGGACCCTCCTCCAAGCTTCCCATCCCTTTTCTGTCCCCACAGGTGGTTCTGCCACGTGGATGACGACAACTATGTGAACCCAAGGGCACTGCTGAAGCTGCTGAAAGCCTTCCCACAGACTCGCGACGTCTACGTAGGCCGGCCCAGCCTGAACCGGCCTATCCGCGCTTCTGAGCCCAGGCCCCACAACCGCACGGTGGGTCCCTTGGTCCCTTCCTTCCTCCTTCCTCCTTCATGCGTTGACCATGGGCGGAGCCACATGGGGGCGGGGACACCAGGGCGGAGCCATATGGGGCGGGGCCATGTGGGGGCGGGGCCAGGGCCCTGGCGGAGCCAGGTGGGTTTTCTGGCTTTCCCATTTGGTCTCCTCGCTGTGTGTTTGGGTTGCTGACTTCACCACCGATCCTGTCTTCTCTGTGAAATGGGGAGGCTCAGATGATGCAGGTGAGGCGCAGACTCCGGCATGCAGCAGGGCCTCAGTCACTGAGGAGCAGCGGCTCCTTCTGGTCACACAGTGACAGGGATGTGGGGGTGGGGTTGAGGTGGGGTGGGGGTTGGGGGCGGTGAGCTGAGGCGCCGACTCCATGGCAGGGCTCCCAGCCCCTGGTATTGTCAGGCAGTTGCACAGACTGTTCAGATGCCGGAAACTGTTGGGCCCTGTGGTAAATTGCGCAGCCCCCCACCCCCTGAGCTCTCCCCGCCCCTCTGTACCCCTCCTTTGTCCGGACTTCACTGACTGGCAACTAAAGAGGTGACACCCGGCACAATGGGGTCCCCAGCACCAGCTTCAGCTCCAGATCTAGATGGACGTTAATGAGGGTTGTGAGATTTAGGAAACGAATAAGCCAAAAACCAGGATAACAGTTAAATTGGACTTTGAGCTGAACAGGGAAGAATTTTGTAGTGTAAGTACAGAGCGTGGTTCTCTCCTAGTCCCCAGGACCCAGGCTTCTGGCATTGGTGTGGCCCAGGCCCCTAGAGGGCTCCCTTGGCCCCAGGGAAAAAGCTAGTCAGGCGGTGCCCCTGCCTTGAGACCGCACGTGGAGCAGGTGCTGGGCCCGCAGTGGGGCTCTCTACCACCCCTGCTCCCCATCTGCTTCGTTAGGGAAACCAAGAGTAGGAAACACACAACCTTAATTATCAGCAGCTAATCGGCCTCTGAGCCCTAATTAAATCCTCTTGGGCCCTGGGTGTGTGTGTGTAAGTCGACTCCAGGTGAGCGAGGGGTGCCCCGGCCCCCCCCCTCCCCATGCTTGGCTGTAGGGGTTGAGAACGCCATTCTGGAGCCTGGCTTCCTGGCTTCACACGCCAGCTCTGCCACCTCCTGGCTTCCCGACCTTTGCTCAAGTCACCCCACCCTTCTTTGCCTTAGTTTCCTCATCTGCAAAATGGGTGATAACCGTCCCCACCTAATAGGGTGGTTGTGAGAAGAAAAGGGAACAATTCAATGAGGTCACATACCCAAGTGCTTGGAATGGGATCTGGCATGTGATGACACTAGTGAGTGTCAGCAGTCGGTACCCAACCCAGCTCAGCCTTCATCTCGGCGCCTTCCTCCTGGGGAGGTTCAGCACCTGCTGGCGACACGCAGGTCCCAACCCCTCAATGGGCACTAATACCCTTGCACCCAGGCGGGATCCCTAGACTCTGCCCCAATGTGTCCTAGCCTGTTTGGATTCTGAGGTTCCCCCCAGGCTATGTGGTGTGGGGGGAGATAGCAAAAGTAGGCAAGATTTCTGGCTCCGGCTCAGTCCCAGCTCTGGGACCTGAGGCTGGTGACCTCCCTTCTCTGCACGTCAGTGCTCAGGGATGGGTATGCCTACTGCTACTGCTGTTGTTCCTTTAATTATCTGGGAGGAGAAGCCCTGGACCCATAGGTCATTAAACAAGCATTCATTGAGCACCAACTGTATGTCAGGATCTTAAGAACCTGTTCATTCTGCTTAGAGGCCTGAACACCTCTGTCTAAGAGGGTGTCATTTCCGGAAGCAGCTCATAGAGGTCTTTAGGAGGAGGACACAGGGATGGCTGAACTGGAGCAGGGGTGCTCAAAGGTGACAAATCTGAGGCCCAGAGAGGAGTGGTGGCTTTCTCTAGGTTACACAGCTGGACAGTGGAGGAGGCTGAGGCCCCAGAATCAGGCTTCCCAGCTTCCTGCCCCGGGTTCTTCTCATTGCTGCATCGTAGGAGATAACCCAACCCCATGCAATGTGCATCCATTAAGCACCAACTGTGTACTTGGGAGAAGGTAACCATAGGGAGTTTGGTCAAGAGATAGGACAGCTGAAAGGGAGCAGGGTTTGTCAGAGCCTTAGAGAAATTCTTGAGTTGTGACTTCATGAGGCCTCCCAGAGAAGCAGGGCAGAGAGTGGTTTAAACCCCAAGGGAGGTTACAGGTTCCCGAGACTGAGATGTCAAGGGGTTTGCTGGCCTTGGGGGCTCACAGGCCTGCCCATCTTTCTCTCTTTACTCCGTGGGAAGCTTCATTCTCTCCTTGTGCAGAAAAGCTTTCTCAGTCCCTGGAGCTGGAAGTGATGAAACCAGTCAGTGCAGGTGGCTTGGTATGGGGTATTTCAGGAGTACCGCTCCCAAGCCTGGTGACCCTGTAGAAAGCGTCTCTTCCTCCCAGCTAGCATAGGAGCTCAGGGAAGAACTCGGATTGGCTGGCCTAAGTCATGTGCCTGTCACTGGACCAATCACTGGGTCAGGGGTTGTGGCCTTGCGATCTACTCTTCCTGGGGCACGTGCCCCCTCCTGGGACCCAGGGGAGCAGGTGCTGTATTTGGTGGCCCCTCCTGAACCACTTGGGGTGAGGTGGGGGCATTCCTCTGGGGAAAGGGGTAAGGTGTGCTCTGCGGACAAATAGGTTATGTCTAATTGGTGACCCCATCACTCTTAATTAGCCATGTGACTAATGGGCCTCGGTATTCTTGTCTGTAAAATGGGCATGATGATGTCAAGCTGTAGCAAGACTTTAGGGAAAGGTGAAATAAAAAGGTTTTGAGTCATGCTGGTTGCCAGTGGAGGGGGGCCCAGCCGTGGCCCTCCCACCCCCAGGCTCATCCTACACCTTGGCCCTTCCCACCTCTCCCCCCAGAGGCTGGTACAGTTTTGGTTTGCCACCGGGGGTGCTGGCTTCTGCATCAGCCGTGAACTGGCTTTGAAGATGGCCCCGTGGGCCAGGTAAGCAAAGCCCCACAGGTGGGTGGTGGAGAGCAGGGCCTGGTGTATGGGGCGGTCCTTTGCTGCAGGAAGGGCTTGAGAGAGAGCTCAGGAGAAACCTGCCTCTCATTCATGCTGTGTCACAGTTACACAGTTAGTGGAGAGAAAGCCACCTGCCATCCTGCCATCAGGGCACTCTGCCACACACAGGCAAGTTGTGTAATCCCTGGGAGCCTCAGTGCCCCCATCTGTAAAATGGACCTGATAATGTGATAGCTAATGGTTGGCGGGAGGCTGAACAATTGGGCTGGCACCCAGTCCCCCATGTCACAGGGGAGGTGAAGGCCAAGTGTAGAGGTGTTCAGAGGAAGGAAGAAGTAGGGTCTTCTGCTTGGGGCCAGGAGGAAGGCTTCCTGGAAGAGGTGGCCTTTGAACTGGGATAGCCCTAGAGGCCCCTGAGTGAAGGGGATCCTGGGTGTGGCCGAAGCCCCTAATATGGGATGAGGGTACTGATATTCTGGAGAGGAAGTAGTAAAGGCCTGGCCTCTTGAGGTCTGCGTGGACAGGCTGTTGTTATTTGCAACTATTGTTATTAGCTGTTGATTTTAGCAACAATATCCGTGTTACCCCCTTATATTGGGGGCCCATTCTGAGCCAGGCCTGCACTTCACTAAGGCATCAAGACTGACTGCTTGTCAGTCTTGTTTCCACAGCTAAGGAGACTGAGGTGTGAGAGGTTGGGCAAGTGATTGGTCCAAGGTCACCCAGGTCTGAGGTCACTCAGCTGCTGGGTTTGACTCCAAGGCCTGCCTGCTCCATCCAACCTGGATGGGAGGGGCCCTCCAGGGGGGGAACTCGGGCCCCGGTTGGGAGCTGTAATGCTATCGTAGGGCATGTCCAGAGCAGGTGTGTACACATGACCAGGGGTCCTTCCAGGGCCTGGTGCCCCCATCTGGGCTTCTGCCCACCTTTATGGTATATTTCTGTGAACTGGAAAAAGTATCCCCCCTTGGGCAGGTGCAGCCCTCGGGCACAACCTGGAATGAGAAGGGAAGGCTGGCCCTGTGCCCCTCAGTCAGGCATTCTGTACAGCAGGACAGCCTGCCCAACCTGGCCCCAAGGGGTGTTCATGGGGTATGCAGTCCGGTGATGCCCTTCCCTGGGACACGGCCCCTTCCCTCCTCCACATCTGGCTCACTCCAGCGCATCCGTTTAAAGCCTGCCACTGTCATGATTAAATGAAAAGCAAAACAAAATTGTGCCACCTCCTCTGGGAAGCCCACCTTACACTCCCTGTGTCTCCCAAGCCTCATGCTTTCCTCTGCCTTCAGAGCCAGTCCGGCCCTGAAATGATGTGTTCCTCTGTCTCCCTTCAGAGTGGGGGCCCCTGTCATCTCTGTATCTACAGCCCCAGCACGGTCCCTGGCACACGGGTAGCTCCTGGAGTTCAGCAATGAATGAATGAGCGAATGCATGTAAAGAGAGGAAGGGATACATTTATAAAGGGCTTCTTATTGCCATTCTTCCCCTTGAACTTCATAATAGCCCATGAGGGCAGGGCCATTATCACGCCCATTTCGCAGAAGAGGAAGCTGAGGGTTCCCTGGTTCGTGGCTTGCCGGAAGTCACCCGGTGCCCAGGAGGCAGATGCTGGAGCTGGAGCTCTGCTCTTCCCATCTGTCCCTGGGAGGGAGGGCCTTCCGGGAGGCAGGGCGAGCTCTGTGTCACTCGCCACTGCACGGCTCTCTCTCTCAGTGGCTCCCGCTTCATGGAAACATCTGCCCTCATCCGGTTGCCGGACGACTGCACCGTGGGCTACATTGTCGAGTGCAAGCTAGGCGGCCGCCTGCAGCCCAGCCCCCTCTTCCACTCCCACTTAGAGACCCTCCAGCTGCTGGGGGCTGCCCAGCTCCCAGAGCAGGTGAGCTGGCCTTGGGGCGGTAGGGGAGGGATGCATGTCGGGGGGGTATTCCCTACTGAGGGGGAAACTGAAGCCCAAGGTGGGAAAGGACCCTCAGATGGACCCACGTGACTCAGCCCTCTCCACCACCAGCCCTCAAGGGTTAGCGCTTATGATGCTCAAATTCTTTGGTCTGGTCCCCAGTGCCAGCTGCAGCGGCCTGCATGGACCAGGTGAAGCTTACCTTCAGGTTCAGACCGCTCCCCTTCCCTGCCTTCGCCACTCCCTCCTGTCCCTCTGTTCCTTCTTCAGTCTTCCAACCCCCGGCATCCCTCCGAAGGGGTCAGGCATGCCCTTTCCAACTCTGCCTGTTGGCTGTCCCGCCTTCATCAGAGCTTACCTGCCCGCTGCCCCCCTGCTTTTGTTCTAACCCAGATGTTGCTGGGAGAGAGCAGGTGCTTAGTGGGAAACCTCAGGCGTCATGTCTGGCTGGGGGAGGGGGACCCCATTCCACCACCTGGCAAGCAACGACTCTACAGAGTTCCAGCTGGCTCTGCCTTGTGCCCGTGGCTGTCCTCCTCATGGCTGGCCAGTCCGGTAGGGGATCCTGGCTGGGAAGGTCCCTGAGATCCTCCACCCAACAGTGTGAGTCAGAACCCTTTGGTAACGAGGGACACAAATGCAACACAGACCATATGTTGGACATATAAAGGTTCATGAGCCTGGGAAGCCAGGGGCTGCTTGCTAGTTCCGGCTGAGTCTGCGTGCCCAGACTGCCCCACTAGGTTTCCACCCCACCCTGAGGAGGAGCGCTCCTTTTTCCGCCACATTCCAGGGCTGGTGCTCAGTGGTCTGGATGGCCTGAGCTGATGCCCACGGAAGGCTCGCTTGTGTCACAGGACGCGTCCCCTCCCAGAGCCAGGAGTTAGTGTGGATTCACCAGGCCTGGACCTGGGCTGTAGTGTTGGCCTCGGTAAGACCGGATGGGCTGAAGCCAGGAAAGGGACGCTGACTTTGGGCAGCCCAAACCAGGTACCCTAATGGCAGGGATTTCCAGAATACCCACCACGCCAGACACCGTGCATGGTTTTATCTGCTTTAACTCTGCTTCCTTCCAACATTTGCGTGAGGGGAGCTCTAACATTCCCATTCTATAGGTGGACAAACCGAGGCCCAGAGAGCAGAACTAACCATGGCACAGTTAGCATTAGGCAGAGGGGGATTTGAACCCTGCCCGGGTGGCCCCTAAGCCCACAGTCTTTAACCACTGTGGTCGACTGCTTCTCGACAAGGGGCATTAGCCCATGTCCTCATTGCGTGTGGAGTATCCCAAGGGTCTGGGTGGAGACGGAGTGCCAAGGCCCCACAGTGAGGCTCAAGAAGCCGCTGTCCAGGCATGGAATTTACTGGAAGGGTGCTTTCCCCTCTTGAGACTCAGTTTCCTAGTCTGTAGGCAAGGGATTTTTTCCAGCCTCTCAGGTAGGGCCACTGCTGGGGATGCAAATTAGGGATAGTGCCCCACGAGCTTGAAGTTCCTGCGGAGTGGGGTGGGCTCCTCGGTGAGGGCTAAAGGTGGAGTTTTAGGGGCAGAGGCAGGCTCTCTGCGCCCCTCAGAGTGCCTTATGGGCTTTCCCTGCTTCTGCCCCAATACCGCCCCCTTGTGGTGTTCTCTGTGGGACACCCCACCAACCTTCATTTTCTTCTGGGCTTTTCTCTGCCCAGGTCACCCTCAGCTATGGCGTCTTTGAGGGGAAGCTCAATGTCATTAAGCTACAAGGCCCCTTCTCCCCCGAGGAGGACCCTTCCAGGTGAGTCTAGGGGCGCAAACTATAGGATCGGAGCTGGGGGTCTGTGTCCGGGTGTCCAAACATAGGGGAACCTGGAGGGAGGGAAGGCCTTGGAGGCTGACAGCACAGAGCTGGGAGTGCAGGGAGTGGATTTCAGTCTCTACTCTCCCCCAGAATTGCTGTGTGACCTTGGGTGAATACCTTGCTCTCTCTGGGCCTCAGTCTCCCCATTTGGAGCACAAGGAGGCTGGGTGTCATGGATCTGAATGGCTCTCCCAGGCTTCTGGAATTCTTCAGGAGCTCCTGGAATACTGAAGTGTCTTCCCTGAGCAAAGGAGATGTTCTAAGGGAAGAACTTCAGGTCCTGATGGGAAAATTTTATTTGAGCTTTTGTAGGCTCTCTGTTTCTTTGATACTCTTCAGTGGTCCCTTTCAGTAGGTAGGGCAGAGGGCTCATGACTGTTTAAGGGGCCCTGCGGCCAGGGCTGCGTTGAATAAGTTAGACATTACACGGAGACAGAGTTCGGCTTAATATAGGAAAAAAATTTCACATTTCTAAGATGAAAGGAACCGCCTTCTCATGGGGTGAGCTCCTTGTCAGTGGAAGGGCACAGCTATAGGTAGACTATCAGGAGGTTTAAGAGCAGATGTGAAATTCTTTCTGAGCCTGAAGATTCTAGAATCCAAAGGTTTCTGCCTTGTAGGGCTGGAGCTGACTGGGGACCCAGATACATGGGACTGGATAGTCTGGCCTCAGCTGGGGTCTCATCGTGGCATCTCTGGTCTTTGGAGTCCCTCTAAACAGGTGGTTTCTATGAGCCCCGCCCCCCTCCCAGGGATATTTGGCGATGTCTGGAGACATTTTTTATTGTGATGACTCAGGAGGATTCTACTGGCTTCTCATGGGAAGAGGTCTAGGGTGCTATAAACATTCGACAAGGCACAGGGCACCCCACAACGAAGACTTATGTAGCCCTAAATTGTAAGGGTGCCGAGGAGGAAAAATCCTGTTCCAAATCATCTCTGTGACACGGGCTCCCCTAGGAGCCCGTGGAGTGGGCGTGCGAGTTGGGGTGACCGTCTTGTCCATTTCTGGTCTCTCCACAGGTTCCGTTCCCTCCACTGTCTCCTCTATCCAGATACTCCTTGGTGCCCACAACTGATGGCCAGATGAACCCTGAACAGCAAAATTTGGGCTGAGGCTTCTGGTTGTCCTTGGTCTCCCCAGGCAGCCCTGGGGTCTTGTGGCAAGCGCCTTTTGTGGGGGAGTCCCTGGCTGGGCCTCTGAGTGGTGGGTCAACCCAGGGTTGGATGGTGGCTGGCAGTGAAGGCGTGGCGTCCTAGGCCTCTGGGAGGTGGGCTGGACAGCCCAGAGAACAGGTGCACCAGGGGAGGGCCTGAGAGGCCCCAGGGGCTGGGCTTCTATGAGCCTTGGAGGGCTGAACTGAAAAAGCACAGAGAACCCCTGAACTGGGTTGGGGTTCAGGGTTCCTAACCTCCAGAGGATCACATGGGCCCTGGGGTGGGGTCTGGCCTCCACCCCCAGCTCTGGTCTCTGTCATTCCCCTGGGGTCAAGCACTGGGCCATCCCTTCCGGGCTCCTTCGGCTGGATCTCCAACCCCTGAGGGCGCCCAGCTGGAATAAGGACAGAGCCCGGGGCCCGGGGCAGGGACTGTCATTGCTGACCAGTGGCCAGCTCCTTGCTCCGGCCCCTGGCAAACAGATCCCATTTCGTTTGGGGTATCAGCGTGCTCAGACCCAGATGTTGGATGGTGATGGTTCCCAGCCCATCGTGACGGTCCTTTTGCTCACTTTCCCAGCCTCCCTTGCTCAGCGTGTCAGTGTGAAATAAGCAAGGCCAATGGAGAGGCTCCTGGGGAAGATTTTGCGGCCCTGTACCCATCTTCATGCTGTGAATGTGGGTGTGATGTCTGGATCTGGGGCAGTTGCCTTGTTACCGTGAAGGAAAGGCCTTGACCGTCATGCGCTCTTGTCCCTTTTGGCACCTGGTTCTGTAAGAAGATTAAACCCTTACTTGTTTCAAACTCTCTTGGTCTGGTCTTCTGTTACGTGCGTGGCCAGTGTGTTCCTGGCTGGGGCGGGCTCTTAGGTTGGCCTGTCCCAGTGGTGGTGGCATTGGTCTGGATCCCGGGCTAGATGTTTCTGTTCTGCATTTCCTGGTTGTATATGTGACCTTGAAGCATCCACTTTGTCTCCCTGGGTTCTTTGCCCATTTTATAGAGGTGGGAAGGAATCCCTTCTCTGTGGGTCGACAGCCGGGTGAAATGATAGAGTGTTCGCAAAGGGCTTAGCCCGGCCTGGCCTGGAGAAGGAAGGTTTCCGTGAGCAGTGAGTGCTCCTAGCACGTGCTGAGTCATGGAGAGCAAGGGCGTGTGAGGGCATGCGTGGCTGTTTGGTGTGGCGTGTCCCCTTTCCACACAGGTCTGTGCATAAGGACACACATGTGGTGAATGTATGTATGGGTGCCCACATCACACACACGTATGTACTACGTAGACACGTGTGACTGGGTGTGCGCCATGCGGCGCTAGTATGCTGCAGGCTACTTCTCCTATTCTCTGTCCCTGGAGCCTGGGTTGGGGGTAGCGAGAGAACTGGGAGAGGCAGAGTGGAGACGTAGCTGAGGGAGTCAGCCTCTGGGGCCAGAGAAAGGGGCAGTCTGACAGCCCGGATAGGAGGCGAATCGATCCAAGCGTGCTTAGGGTCACAGGTTGCAATGGCCCACCTGAATAAAGGTACACAGTCATGGTGGACGTTCAGGAATGCCACAGCTGAAGTTGGGGACCGTAGGGATGGGACACCTCTTCTCCCCATGTGCCCTTCCCAGTGGCATGGGATGTTGGGGCCACCATGGAGATCTGGGCTGGGGGTAGGAGGGAGGACAGAGGAGAGATCCTGAGGGATAGTGGGGCTCTAAGCCAGGCAGCCAAGGCTGGGGGCTCCTTGGAGCGGACCCCCTCCAGCCCCTGGAGGACCTTGTCCTTCATGTAACTCTGTCTGGGACAACTGGAACCACAGAGCACCGGAGCCTTGGGCCTGGTTTTCAAAGGGGAGTTTGAGGCCCAGAGAGGGACTGCCATGTGTTTGTGGTCACACAGCAGGTCAAGTGCAGAGTCGGATTGCTTGGGCTCTTGCAAAGCCTCCTTTCTTTCTGGGCTAAGCTAGGGCTGGGTTTTTGGGACACGAATGGAGTAGGGATAGCCCTGGCCCTGCAGCCCTGGTGGGGGATGGACGGGTGTGCTCCACAGCTGTTGTCCTCTCCACCCCGTATGCGGAAGGCTGCCGGCCGGCCTGCTTTTAGAAACAGCAGCAGCAGATTTGCGGGTTGTTCCCAGATCCTGGGGGTCGGGTGGAGGGAACAGGACTCGGGCCATCTGCTGCCTCCATTGTCCCAGAATAGCTATGGTAGGGAGGGGGAGCAGAGTCAGCAAGGATCAGAATTGGGATGGAGGAAGGGGGGTGGGTGGGTGTCTGGATTTAACCCTTTGCATGTCTGTAGGGGAGAGGATAAAGCTGCCTGTGCTCTGGACCGAGGTGACCCAAGTGGGCCCCACAGGCAGGGCTGGCAGAGGGGGAGAGGGACAAGGTTGGACCATGCTGTATTGGTCTTGAGGTGCCCCTTGGGCAGATATTATTTCCATTCTACAGATTAGGAGACTGAGGCACAGAGGGGGAAAAGGCCGTGGTCCAGGTCACAGGACTTAAAGGTAAGAGAATGAAGGCTTCAGGCAACTTGGTTCTGCAGTTGTCGCCTCAGCATGGGTTGACTCTGAAGGGTTAGGAGAGTTCTGCGCTCCTCTCCACCTCTGGCTCTATGTCCTTGGGCAGGTTACGTCACCATTCCCTGGCCCCACCAGTGAAAGAGACACGGTGACTCCTACGTTGAGTGCTGTGCGGCTCGGAGGTTGTTCTCTACAGAGATCTCCCGGAATAGGTATTACCTGCCAAATAAAGAGCCGCTCCCTGGCCTCTCTCAGAGGTAAAAGGGGGGGCGGGCAGGGGGCTGCACTGGCCACCTCCTCCCCTCTACCATCTGGGGCTGGGCCACGGTCCGCCTCACCTGTGTCCCCGCAGCCAACCTCCTTGCTCACTGCTCGCAGGTACACTGGACCCCTTGATTCCCCTGGTGGAAGTCCAGCTGGTTTCCCCCAGATGGGTGATCAGCTTGGGGGAACCTGACCATGTTTAGTATCCCCCCAAAAGGGAAAACCTGACCTTCCGTGCTCCTGATGGAATGCAGTAGGAAGGACACAGCACTGCCCAGGAAGTCTGCTTGCCTGAGTCATTGACCCTAGGCAGGCCAACTTTCTGGATCTAAATACCAGTTTCATGAAATGTGAGAGGATAGTGAAACATGTTCAATGGCCCCGTGAGGGTTCAGCCCACCACGTCAACAGGGAGATCACTCTATAGGATGAAGAACATGGTTTCTTCAGCAAATAAGAGGGCATACACAAGGCAGAAAGGAAGGACCGTTAGAGATTATAAGAGATTTGAGAGGCAGAGCAACCGAATGCAGTGCATGGACCTTGTTTAGACCCTGGTTCGAATAAATGGGCAAGAAAAGGTGTTTTTGAGAAAAGTGAGGAAATTTGACCATGGACTTTGTATTAGATGGTGTTAAGAAATTGTTAATTTGGGGGTACCTGGGTGGCTCTGTTGGTTACAAGTCTGCCTTCAGCTCAGGTCATAATATCAGGGTCCCAGGATCAAGCCCCAAATTGGGCTTCCTGCTCAATGGGGAGCCTGCTTCCTCCTCTCCCTCTACCCTGCTTGTGTTCTCTCTCTCTGTCTCTCAAATAAATAAATTAAATCTGAAAAAAAAGAGAAATTATTAATTTTACTAGGTGTGATAATGATACTGAGATTCTCTTTGATTTTTTTAAAGTTTATTGATTTAAGTAGTGTCTATGCCCGAGGTAGGGCTTGAACTCATGACCCCAAGATCAAGAATTGCATGCTCTTCTGACTCAATCAGCCAGGCACCCCCAGGTTCTTTTTTTTAAAATAAGAAATGTTCTCACATAAAAGAGAGATATTCTGAAATATTTATGGGTGAAATGATATAATGTCTGGAATTTTCTTTAAAAGGGAGCTTGAGGGGAGGAATGAAATAAGACTAGCAAAATACGGGTGGTTGTGGAAGCTGGGTGATGGACCCATGGGGGTTCATAATGCACTCTCTGTACTTTGAGGGTGTGTTTGAACATTTCCGTAATAAAAAATAAAATAATGAGGGTCTGTGGCTATTCTATTTGTTGGCTCTGGCCCTCCCCCTTCTCTTTCTCCCTCCCTTACCCCCTCCTCCATGTCCCACATTCAGGCCCAGATAACATCTGTTCTCATCAGACACCGCAGTCTGGTTCCATTTTCTGTTCTCCCCCAAACAGCCAGAGAAAGGAGAGGCAGACCTTGACCGGAAGCTGGCCCTGCCCGAATGACATTTGGCCTATTGCCTGGCTTCCCCGAGGCCTACCCTGATTCTTTTGGTTCTGAGCACTTGTTCCTGCTGCTTTGTAACCCAGTGGCACTCTCCCTGTGCACAGTCATTGGACACATTCCTCCACCCACTTACCACCCCCTCCGTCGTCTGTCCAGTAAGAATTTACTGCTCACCTTCTCCGGGTCGGGGGAGAAGAACCTCACACAGAGAGGTTGCTTACACCGATGCAGGACCTAGCCTCAAGAGGGAGATCAAATCCCAGTCGGGACATATTAAAAACCTGGAGTATCTGGTAATGATGATGAAACAAGACCATGGTGTAAAAGGAGGAAGGACTACAATCTGGGGAGCCTACAAGGCAGCAGGGGCAGGAAGATTTGATGTGGGTGTTGATGGATCTGGGTCTTGAGTCGTGAGGCCATCAGAAGGAGCAGCGTGTGTCATGCACTACCTTGCAGACAGGACTAAGGAGGCCCTAAGGAAAGGGACCAATGCTGGTTATGGTTATGGGTAATCCTGTTTTCTGTTGTCTACTTATCTTATCTCGCAGGATAAAGGTGAAGTCTGTGCCTAGCATGGTGTCCACGTAAAGCAGAGGGACCTCTTTTCCTCCTTGACTCTGACACTTCTTCCTGAATGACTTTGCAAATTTCTCCCAGAGCAGAGGCTCTGCTAGATGCATTTCCCTTCTCAGTACTGGCTGGGCACATAGAGGCACATCATGAAGACTAGCGACCATTTAGATGAATGAGTCAATTTTAGGCCAATATCAAGGTGGTTGCATTAAAATCTCAGGTGGCTGGTACGGAGGGATCCCAGAGCCCCATCTTAGATCCTCAGAATCCAAACCTCCAAATAAAGGGCTAAGGAGTCTGTATGTTTTCCTGATTCCCCAGGAGGCTATAAATTGCTGCTGGGTTAGAGGACGAAGTGGGGTTGAGGTGAGTTCAGCACCACGGACAGAACCCTCCCTGCTGCCTCCATCTACTCTCCTCCCTGGGACCAGCTGGGGACAGGCATTCCCTGTGTGTGTGTGTGTGTGTGTGTGTGTGTCTAACCTGGTGCGGAAGGTCTAATCCTGATCTAAGCCTGGTCTAAGCCTGGTCTAAGCCTGGTGTGGAAGAGGTGACACCTGTGATGCTGACTCCCTTGTCTACCCAGCCCTCATCCTTGCTTCAAGAGTGAGTTTCAGGGCAGGCACCAGCCCTGCTGTGGGAGACAGCTCTGACTGCACAGGGAGGGGCCATATAATAAATATTCCCTCCATTTCTTTTATAAGTTGTAAATGACCCCCATACTGTGCAAGCAGCAGAGCATGGAGGCTGAGCCGGTGTGAACAAATTAATCCCCCAAATATGGTTTGAGCACCTACTGTGTTCAAGAGCTGTGCTGGTAGCCAAGGGGCACATAGGAATGAACAAGGTATAGCCGCGGCCCCAAGGAACCGACAGCTTGTCAGACATGGTTCACTGATTGTTAGAAAGGAGAGCAGCCTTGAAGATAACCAGACCCTAGTCAGCAAATGTGTGTACAGGAGAGGCAGACAGGAGAGTGAAATGAACAGACGACTAGTGGCAGAAGCTTCCTGGCGCTGAGATCTGATCCTGGCACAGACTAGCTGCATGGCCTTGTGCAGGCTGCACAGAAACCAGAGCCTCAGTTTCCTAATCTGAGAAATGGGAGTGATGACACCCCCCCCATTACAGGGCACTTGGGCACAGGGCATCCAGCTCAGTGCCCACGACACAGCTCAAGTGCCACTCATTGTTCATAGACTCTAAATTTATGCCAGGCATGATGCCAGATACCATGAACTAGGTGAATGAGAGCTGTCACCCAAGGATCTTATACTGGGGTGTAGGGCAGAGGTGGTACTTCCTCTCTTCTTCCTGGTCCTTGGCTGGACTCTATTTTCAGCATCCCTTAAAGTGAGGACAGCCATGTGACTGAATTCTGACTGATGGTTGTGCTGTACTTGTAAATACGCCCCCCCACCCCCACACAAGGGGATCTCTCTCTGTCCTCATCACTGGCTGGCTCGTAGGGACTGTGGGTTAGGGGAGGGCGGAGGACGGAGATGGAGAAACCCAGGACCCCGAATCTCCCCATGGAAGTCTGTCCACCAAATGGCTGTGCTGAATTGTTAGAAGAACCAGAAGCAAACTTGTGTTGGGTTGAGCTCCTGGGTTTGGGATGCTTGTGACAATGCTTACCGGATCCTGACAAATACAGCAAGGTACAATAAACAGGTAAACACACAAGCAGGAGTTCTAGAACATGATGGTGTGATGATGGACATACACAGGGAGGAAATGGTGGATGGTCTTTGGGTCACACATTATCCCTTTGCTTTTAACTTCTTCTAAATTCAACTAATAAACCTTTAGCTCCTTAGTGGTCCGGGTCTGAAACTCTCTTCCTTTGGACATGTAACTTCCACCATTTTACATGGTATGTATACAACTCATACCATGACCCTGCCTTCTGGATTTTATTTGACGCACCTGCTGGCTAGGTTTGTCTTTCATTTGGCCTGCTGGGTTGGAAACCTGTCCCTTCTAGCTATGTTCCTCCCATATCCTCGCCTTCTGGGGTAAAGATCCTAACCTGGGTGTGTTCCTGCCAGCCATGTCTCTCCAGCCCACGGACCCTCCAGCTTTATTCAGTATTCAGGTGACAATATCTTTGCACCTTTCATGACTTTACAGAGGCTGGCTACAGACCATGAGAGAGGAAACACCCAATTTACCAGTCGGTTTGCAAGAGATTCATGTAGTCTGAATCTGTTTTATTTGTATCTGGTTATTTTAGAATTAAATCAAAATCAACTCGAATACATAAGTAAGATGTTTACTGTTCCATTTACTCATTGCTGCATAACAGCTGCTACCCCAAAACTTAGTGGCTGAAAACACCACCTATTTTGCTCATGAATCTGCAGTTTGGGCAGGATTCACGGGACAGTTTGTTTGTGCTCAACCAGGTATCAGCTGGGCAGCTCTGGGCTGGGGTCCGGGTCATCTGGAGGCTCTCTCACGGGTCTGAAACCTGGGTGAGGAAGTCTCAAATTGCTGACATTGTTCTCTACCTCTAACAGGTCTCTCTGGCCTGACTTTTCTGGGTAGCTGGACTTCTTACCTGTTGTCTCAGGACCCCCAGCCTAGGGGGTTAGGTAGAAGCTGGATTGCCTCTTATGACCTGGCCTAGGAGGGAATGAGCATCACTTCAACAGAAAACAGTAACCAAGGCTGACCCCTAATCAAAGAGGAAGAGTTTGACTCCCCATACCCCTTTTATTTATTTTTTTAAAAAGATTTTATTTATTTTTTTGATGCAGAGAGAGAGAGAGGGAGAAAGAGAGAGACAGAGAGCAAGCACCACCAGGGGGACCAGCAGGCAGGGGAGAAGCAGGCCCCTGGCTGAGCAAGGAGCCTGGTGTGGGGTTCAATCCCAGGACACTGAGATCATGACCTAAGCTGAAGGCAGACCCTTAACCGACTGAGCCACCCAGGCAATGCCCGTGCCCCCTTTAAAAAGTACGTTATTAATTTTTAAAATCGTGCTAAAGCAGATATAACAAACGGTGGCATATTAACCACTTTAAATGAACAACTTAGTGACATTAATCATATTCACCATGTTGGGCAGCCATTACCAAAGCTTTTTAAAAAGATTTATTTATTTATTTGAGAGAGAGGGAGAGAGAGCACGAGCGGGGGTGGGGGGAGGGGTAGAGGGAGAGAACTTTGAGCAGACTCTCCAGCGGAGGGTGCAGCCTGATGCAGGGCTTCCCGCGATTGATGAGATCATGACCTGAGCAGAACCAAGAGTCGGATGCTTAACTGCTGAGCCACCCAGGGGCCCCAGAAAAACTTTCTTGTAATGTTTAAGTATCATGCCCTCAAGTTTCCTCCATGCTGCTGGGAGCATCAGAGCTCTCTTCCCTTTTACAGCGTCAGACTATTTCTTCCTCTGCGTACGTCACTTTGTTGATTCACTCATCCATCCACAGACACGCAGGTCGCTTCCGTCTTTTGGCTCTTGTGAATAACGCCGCTGAGAACACAGCAGGTGTACAAATATCTGTTTGCATCCCTGCTTTCGGTTCTTTGGGGGAATATAGTGAGGGTGGAAATGCTGGATCATATGGTAATTCTATGTTTAATCTTCCCGAGGCACGGCAGTCCGTTCCCACAGCAGCTGCACCATTTTACATTCCCACCAGCCGTTCACAAGTGTTTCATTTTCTCCTCACCCTCCCCGCACTTGTTATTTTTCTTTCTTTCTTTTAAAAGAATAGTAGTCCTCCCAGTGGGCGTGAGGTGGTAGCTCCTTGTGGTTTTGATCTGCATTTCTCTAATGGTTACTGATGCTGCGCAGCTTCTCACCCGCCTGTTGGCCATTTGTACCTCCTCTTTGGAGAAATGTCTTCTCAAGTTCTTTGCCCCATTTTTAATCGGGTTATTTTCTGTGGTTGATGGGCCCTCATTCTTTTTTACAGCCATGTAGTGTTTCAAAGAATAGCTCTCTTGTTTTTTTTCTTTAATTTATTAAACGGGTCCTCTACTGATGGACATTGACATGGTTCCTAGTCACAAGCTCTTCAAAGAAACGCTACAATGAATTTTCTTGTACATGTTATTATGTTCACATGCTGAGTGTTTTGAAGGATCATTTCCTAGCAGGAGGACGGGTGAATTAGAGAGAAGCTGCATTTATCATCTAGGTGGATACTCTCCAATTGCCCTTGAGAGAGGATGTAATGATTTATATTCTCTATAGCCCGAGTAGGAGAATAAGGCACAGCTTTAAAACTAACACATATGTTTTCGGCACTGTGCCAAAGATTTCTTCTTCCTTGGGGATGCTAATCTGACATTTCCTAATACCGATTAAAACATTGGCCCAACACTGTGCCCTGTGAAGGGATTTGCAACTTAATTGCATTTGTTCATAAAATGGAATTAATATCAAATCACTTGCCATCAACAAGACTAATTTTTGACCCTGTGCTATGACAAACCTATCCACATTTTATGTTTTACAGATCCATTCAAAGTTAAAAAAAGCCGTTATCTGAATACCATTAAGCTGATATAAAAAATCAGACTCAGAGCTCAATGCGTATGCCCATCTTTGAAAATAATACAGAATTTTATTTCTGTCACTTCTTTCCCAGAGGTATAGCCATGAAAATTCACAACTGAAAGTTCTTTGCTCTTATTAATAGTATCTAGCAAGATAACAACTCACATAAGCTATTAACTCAACCTGCACTTTCTAGTCTACATGTAGATTTAGAAGCAAACAGCAGGAGCACCTGGGTGGCTCAGTGGGTTAAGCCTCTGCCTTTGGCTCAGGTCATGATCTCAGAGTCCTGGGATCAAGCCCGAGCCCGAGCCCTCCATTGGGCTCTCTGCTTGGCAGGGAGCCTGCTTCCCTGCTTCATGACTCTCTGCCTACTTGTGATCTCCATTTGTCAGATAAATAAATAAACCCTTAAAAAAACGAGAGAGAAGCAAACAGGACCTCTTTACAAAGCCCACACCAAGCCACTTGCTCCTTCAACATCTACTCAAGAAAGCAAGTGAAAATTCCTAGGAGCAAACCAGGATCCAATTAAAACAGATAAATAGATTATGACTACATTAACCACTTTATGTTAATACATGTTCATAAGTAACTAGGCATAGTTTTCAATAAGGGACAATTTTTCGAGGGGGAGATAATTCTAATAAATGAAGAACCAACTTGTAAATAAACTCAGGACAGAAAATGCTCTATGTCCTGAACAGCAATTATTGTAATACTTGTATTAATGGATAGTGAAGACATATGGTAAGTAAAACATGATGTGCAGGACGGATAAATGGGAAATATTTAACCAATATGGTAAAATCATAGTAAATGCATGTCAACTTTATACCCTGTGCTACTTTGAAGTAGTTTACGCAAACATAAGCTCACTTCTCTTTCCTTGAATATCTTCAAGTTCATTCATTTCAGCCATTCACCCAGCGTGAGGATAGATCCCAGGGCACCGAGCATGGCTTGCTTCCTCTGATGACGGCAGTTTCACGATCTCAAATGGTAGGGAAGCCTGGCTGCTCCTCATTTGGTGCCCACATTGAATGTCCAGGACATAGGGGCTTCTTCTCCAGCCCCCCTGACAGTCAGAGATACACACCTGCCCGGAGATGTTTTTTAAAGCTCTCCAGATGATTCCAACCTACAGCCACATTTGGGACCTCCTGCTTTCTACAGCCAAGCCACAGGTGCCTGACCATCTCTTCGTTCATTCCTTTGGTAACACCAGCATTTATCACACACCTTCTTTGCTAGGTCCTGGGGAGACCAACACGTTATTTACACTCTGTTTTTCCTGGCATTGACGCTTTTGTACTTAAAGACATTTATCTTATTTAATTTTTTAAATTTTATTTTATTTATTTTTTATTTTTTATTATTTTTAAAATTATTTTTATTTTTATTTTTTTTAAATTTTATTAAAAAAAAAAGATGTATTTATTAGAGAGAGAAAGGAACCGAGAGAGAAGCAGAAGGAAAGGGAGAGAGAATCCCAAGTAGCTCCGTGCAGGGTGTGGAATGCAGTGTGGGTCTCAATGTCACAATCCTGAGATCACGACCGGAGCCAAACCAAGAATTGGATGTTTAACTCACTGTGCCACCCAGATGCCCCAAGACATTTATTTTAAAAAGACACTTTGTAGAATCAAGTGGATGGGCCAGATATATTTTAAGTAACACACATAAAAAAAAGTATATCAGGGGCGCCTGGGTGGCTCAGTCAGTTAAGCGTCTGACTCCTGGTTTCGGCTCAGGTCATGATGTCAGAGTCATGAGATCAAGTCTCGGGTCTGGCTGCATTCAGAGCAGAGTCGGCTTGAAATTCTGTCTCCCTCTCCCTCTGTCCCTCCCACTCGTACTCTCTCTCTAAAATAAATAAACAAATCTTAAAAAAAAATAAGTATACCATTTTTAAACAAGTTACTAGTCTCTAAAAAGTACCTCTTGTATTCTAGTGACATTCACACCACCTTTTAGGAAATCCGGAATTCATTCATTCATTCATTCATTCTCTCATTCTCTCATTCTCATTCATCCATCCCACAGTGGACCCCACACAATACTGGGCACCCTCCCTGCCCTCTTGCTTGACTATGCCTGGTGTCCCTCCAGGAGCCTCCGCACTCCCTGATGCTGGAACAGGAACGAAGTCATTGTCAGCTTCTTCAGGGCTTGGGGCTTTATGTTTCTCCCACAGGAGTCACTCTTCCCTTGGCCGGGGGCAGGCAGCCCTGGAGGCGAGTGAGTGGAGGGGGCTAGCTTGCTGCTCCACTGGTTTGAGTCCCGGTGGGCAGGGCACTCTATCACCACCAGGGGGCACTCCTGCACCACTGCTGGCCTCTTGCCGGGATCCCAGGCTCAGGGCAAGGTGGGCCAGGCAGGAAGGTTAGGATGCTTGGGGAGCTGCTGTGGGGGACCAGGCCTGCCTTGGGAAGAGCCTCCTCCGAGAAGGGGCGTGAAAATGGACCCCCGGCTCTCAGATTCTGAGAAAACCACTCCTCCATACACAGCATATCTACCAGGCTCAGCAAAACGTGACCAGCTGGGGACAGCAGCCATCAGTGAAATAATTCTGCCATTTGCTGTAGGGGAAGGTTACCCCCCGTGCAGATCTGAGCCCATCACGAGCACCGGACAGCATGCCTGTGTACGTCAGCCCTTTGCTGATTATTTTCGGGGAGAAGAGAAGAACAGAAAACAGCACGGAGGGCCCCCGGGGACCTCACCTTGGGACAGGGGCCACCCTGATCCCCACCTTCAGCCAGGAACACGGGCCCTGTGGACTGGGCCTTCTGAAACCGTTCTTCTCCAGTCTCCTGGGCCACAGTTTCCCCTTCCATAGAATGGGACTGAAATCATTTGGGAGCCGGCTGCCTCTCTGGGGTGCGTGGATGAGAAAGCTGAGGCAAACAGCAGAGAGCAGATTGAAACAAAAACGGGAGAAGCGTGAACGGAACTGGGCTTCCCCCCTCCCTGTCCCCCTCCCTGCGGTGGAATCTGTGCACATTTGTCATCTGTGTGAGTGTCTGTGCTTTACCATGCCTTGCTGGAGCTGGTAATTAGGAACCGTGGTGTCTCCTGCCTTGCCCTCCGCCGACTTTTCTCTAATTGCGCTAATCTCTGTTTTCATGCACTTGCTGGAAAATGAGAAGAGCCGCCAGTGGCTCCCAAGGAGGAGAGATGAGGGCTGAGCCCCAGGGCAAGGGGAGGGGAAGGCGGCCCTGCTCCTCCATGTGCTTACGGGTGGCCCTGTTGTGCAGGGTTGGGGGGGGACAGTGGAGGATGCTGTCCCTGTTCCTGGATTCTTATAGTTCCAGGGCCAGGAGGGACATTAATGGGGGAAGTACGGGAGGGTGAGCAGTTTCCTGGGGTGCCCAGAGTGCTGGAAAAGGGGGTGGGGGGAAAGGGGACCCTGACAGGGCTTGGCTCCTAGGGAAAAGACGTGGGGGGCTCCCGTGGAGTGTCTGGGGGTGGGCGGAATGCCTGGCTGGGGCAGGAATGGGGGGCTCGGTGGGGGGGGGTCAGAGAGAGACCCCGATGGCAGGGAAGGACCTGATGTGAGCGAGCTCAGGGCTGTCGCTTTCTCCTGGACAGGACGCTTTTGTATGGCTTCTCCGGATTTGTCATACCTTTGGGAGGACAGTTCAGTGTGTGTCTCTGTCTAGTATGTTGTCTCTGACTGTGTGTCTGTGTAGGAGAGAGAGAGTGTATGGGTGTGTGAGAGAGAGAGAGAGAGAGAGAGAAGGAGGGAGGGAGAGAGGGAGGGAGCGGGGTGGAGTGTTACCACTGGGGGCGGCTGGCTCTGTTGAATTCCGCTTCCAGCCCTCAAGAGTTTCCCAGCTGAGCCTCTGGGCGCCCTGAGTTGGGACCGAGGTGGCCGGTGCAGCTGGAGGCGGGGGTGGGGCTAGCCTACATAGCCGCTTAAGCCCGGACTGCTGGGGCAAAGCGATTAGTGGTGTGTTGTGTGTGTGTGCGTGCATGCGTGTGTGTGCGTGTGTGTGTGTGTGTGTGTGTGTAGGTGGGTGAGACTGAGCTCACAGCTCTTAGTGGCTGCAGGTTTCTCAACTGCCCTGAGAAGAGCCAAAAATTTGCCTGTGGCATTTCCGTCCCTTTCCTTGTGAGATTCACTCCCCGTTGCTGACCTGGATCCGCGCATTTACTCCAGGATGCTGGGCTCCTAAATTGCTTCTCTTCCTAAGGGTGCCTCCGCTCTAATGGTGGAATTTCAGTCCACGTGGGGGTGGGGTGGGGATAGTTTGGGATGTAGGGAGCTTCCTGGCACTGCCTTGGTGACATGGACAAATTGAGATTTCTGACCTTGTGTTTGACAAATGAGTCACCTGTAATCACACTTATTCTCCCTTGCATAAACCGAAGCAAGAGGAAAAGCTTCCAGCTGCACCACCTGTGCCCGGAGGCTCTTCAGAGGGTTAATTCTAATAAGAGCAGTGAGTGTGAAGTCAGGGGATGAAATGTTCCAGAACTGGTGAGTAAATTCAGTTTCCTACAACACACAGACCTAAAGAAAGAAAGTTCTCAGTGTGAATATGACGGCTGTGGCTGACGGTCAACAGCCCCTCCTAGTGTGTACCAGGCAGCCTGTAAGCCCTTCCCAGGTAGGCCTCCAGAATCCTCAGCTACTGGTGCCCATTTTTCAGATGAAGAAACTAAGGCACAGGGAGAGCCAAGTGCGTGGAGCAGAAATTTGAACCCTGGCTGTCTGGTGCCTTTGCTGTGTCCCCAGCCGCTGTGTCATGCATTGTAGGACATTCATGGAGGGTGGTCACAGCATAGCTGAACTGTGCCCCTTCTTCTTTCTTTTTTTTTTTTTTTAAAGACTTTATTTATTTACTTGGCAGAGAGAGAGAGCACAAGCAGGGGGAGCTGTAGAGGGAGAGGGAGAAGCAAGCTCTTCTCTAAGCAGGGAGCCTGATTGTTGCCAGGCTCGATCCCAGGACCTGGGATCATGACCCAAGAGGAAGGCAGATACCCAACCGACTGAGCTCCCCAGGCGCCCCAAAAGTACCCCCCTTGCAGGAGAACTGCAAACCTTAGTTTCACCAGGGAGCTTCTTGCCAACTCTTCCATTTCATGTGGCCAAGACGGAGGAGGAGAAGCTCAGAGGAGAGTTTTACCCCACCTGGCTAGTGTTCTGTTGTTTGCTCTTTGCAATTTGTAAATATTCTGGGGTCCCCTTTGTCTCTACAACAGGCATGCTGTCCAGATCGGTGCCCTGCAGGCTTCACGGCCCTTGTGTGAAGAGCTCTAGCTGCAGTGATCTGCTCGGAGCACCCCGGACGCCGTGCTGCGGGGTCTGCTGCGGGTCATGGCCAAGGCTGATCCACAGTGTCTGGGAGCTGGGATTTGAACACTGGTCTGTGGGGCATCATGGCTGCCCGAGACGGAGGTAGGGTGTCTGGGAGTGTAAGAGGTGAGGGTTTCACAATAATTGCAACCTCACAAAGCTTTCATGTATCAGGTCAGATTGTCTCCCATTGTGGATAACAGAGACGAGAAGTAATGGTGGCTTGAACCAGATTAAGGCTTATTTGTCTTTCACACAAAGGATGTCAGGAGGTAGGAGAGTCCAGGGCTGATGGGGGGCTCAACAGCTTTGTCAGAGACCCAGGCTCCTTCTTTTTCTTAGTCCCACCAACTTTAGCATGTGGCTTCCATCCTCAAAGTCACCTCATGGTCCAAGGTGGCTGCTGGATCTCCATCATCACATCTACTTTCCGGGGTGGTAGGTATAGACCAGCTGAATGTTTCCCTCTGTCCCAACCTAACAATTTATGCTTGCCCTCATTTGCCTTGCCTTGCTGCAAGGGAGGCTGGGAAATGGAATCTTTCAGCTGGGCACATTGCCATATGAGTTTGTTACTAAGGAAAATGGGAGATGGGGCATGATAAGGGTACTCTGCAGTCTCTGGCCCAGAGTACTGTAGCATCCTATGCACCTAAAAGCGAAGGCTGTCGCTTTTTCCAGGTGCTATGACTGTTTTAGACCAAACAGCTAGAGAGGGTTAGGGGAAGGATCCCTAGCGGTGAGTGCCAGCACACAGGCCCATAGGGGTGTGCTAGTTTGGGGTTTTATCTTCCCCTTAGTGTCCTGGAGTAGTTCCAACATTGGGGGAGGGGTCCTGCTGACAACCACGGCAGGGTTTGGGGGAGAGAGGAGGAGGCTGCCAAGTAGGGGGCTCTGTGTCTTGCAGGTATGTTCTGGAAGGAACCGTGATGATGGCGGTGGTGGTAGAGTTTGGCACTAGGTTGGAGGTCTGGGTGGTCCCTCTGGAGGGCAGAATGGGGTAGCTTGGAGTCTTGAAGATGTGGGTGACCAGAAGATGGTAGCTTGTCTAGGAAGACCTCTTGACACTCCTGTAGGCCCAGCCCCAAGGGGCCCAGGTCCAGTGACCAAGTTCATGCACACAACCCCCTCATTCTGCCAGGCCCTGGGAGGGGGTCTCAAGAGTTGTGACAATCCAAGGGAACGTTTCACTGCCCAAGGCATCTTCACCTCCTTATCACACTGATTCTCCCCACAGACTGGTAGAGATTCTTTCCTTTTTACAGATAGGGAAACTGAGGCTGAGAGTGGGTAAAATAAAGGCTCAAAGTTACACTGTGGCAGAGCTGGGCTGGGGCCCACATTCTTTGAATCTCAAAGGGGAGAAGGGATGGCCTGAAAACACGTTGCAGATGTAGCGTCTTTTCACTTCATTTTTACTCTAACTTTTATAATTTACACACAGGAAAGGAAAGTGTAGATTTTAAGTGTATACTTCAATGAATTTTACCTGTTTGTCAAACATTCCCAGCACCCCAGAAGGTTCCTTATGTCCCTTCCTAGTCACTAACCTTTCCTCTCCCAAAGGGCAACCACGATCTTGACCTCTATCACTAGAGATTAGTTTTGCCCATTCTTACCCTTCATGTAAACAGTCATGCAATGTATTCTTTTTCTTTTGGCTTCTCAGACTTAGCCTGCTTGTGAGATTCATCCTGGTTGGGGCATATATATCTGTCGCTGGTTCTTTTTTATTGCTGAGTAATATTCCACTGTGGGTTATGCTACCATTTGTCTATTCATTTTTTTTAAAAAAGATTTTAATTTATTTATTTTAGAGAGAGAGAGAGAATGAGTGAGAGACAGAACACAAGCCAGGAGGAGAGGCAAAGGGAGAAGCAGACTGTCACTGAGCAGGAAGCCTGATATGGGGCTCAATTCCAGATCCCTGGGAAGGCAGATGCTTAACTAACTGAGCCACCCAGGACCCCCACCTATTCATTTATCTATTGGTGGACATCTGGGTTGTTTCCCGTTTAGAGCTGTAATGAACAAAGGTATAGTGAGCCTTTGTGTTCACATCTTTGTGTAGACATAAGCTTTCACTTCTTTGGGGCAAGTATCTAGTTGTGGAATGGTTGGGTCAGGGAAGAGATATATATTTAACTTTGTAAGAAACTATCAAATAGTTGAATCATGGCCACTCTCACCGGCTGTGTATCTTTCCTATATTTGATATTTTCAGTCTTTTCAATTGTAGCCATTCCTACGGATGTGAATGATAGCTTGTCGTGGTTTTAATTTGCACATCTCTGATGGTTGATAATGTTGGGTGTCTTTTCATGTGCATATTGATTATTGCATATGGTCTTTCATGAAATGCCAGTTTGTGTCTTTTGCCTATTTAAAAAAAAAAAAAAGTGAGTTTTTTTTTCTTATTAATTTGCAGTTCTTTATATATGTTGGATACTAATCCTTTGTCAGATTTATGTATTGAAATATCTTTTCTGCATTTGTGAATTGGCTTTTCTTTCTTTTAATGGTATCTTTTGATGACTATAACTGTTAATTGTAACAAAGCACAATGTACCATTTTCCTCTTATGTTGTTTTGTGTTCCACTTAAGAAAGCTTTGCCCTCCCAGGTGGAGTCATTTTTAACACATGACTCCACCTGGCCTCACGCCATCTGTTTGCTCTCTTTGCAGCCTCATCTTCTACTAGAAGTGCCTCTCAGGAGTAGGGGGTGAGGAAGGCTGAGCTGGGATGAAAAATTTGATAAAATGCAGGGTTAAAAGCCTGGATTACTTGCCTCCCCAGGACAAGAGATTTGTGTGCCTCCCCAGGACAAAAGATTTGTATCCCTCCACCCCTTCCTTTCCCCCCTTGCGGATTTGGGTTTATGCTGCCATGCAAGATTAAAACCAAAGAGATTAAAAGATTACCTCTGGCAGGGAAGGCAAATTCTGCCTCTGCTCCTGGAGTCAGCAGAGAAGGTGTTGGCGGGGAGGTGGAGTGCTAGTGATGGACCTTCTACTTCCTCCTCTTCTGGGGAGGCCTGGCCAGGTCCACCCTTACCTCTCCAGGTCTCAGTTCTCAAGTTGAAGAGCAGGTTGGGGAGCTGAGCTGGATAGTGAGCACCAACATAGGCTTTAGTGGGTTCACAAAGGGTGGCCTGCAGACCAGCCATCCCAGCATGGGATAGTAATGTGTTAGAAACACAAACATCAAGCCCCACCCACACCTGCTGAGGAAGAAGCCCCGGGGAGTGGGGAGGAGGGGCAGCAACCTGGATTTTTAAAAGCCCTCCTGGGCATTCTGATGCACACAAAGGTCTGTGTATGGGCACATTTAATTATGGTTAACAATTGCTAATTTTTAGAGCATCTAACTGTGTTCATCAGTGACTCTTCTAAAGAGTATATACCCACTCGCCTGTCATGGAGGTACTATTACTCACTCCACCTTACCCCAAAGGAAACTGAGACACAACTTGCCCAGGGTCACACAGCTACTTAAATGGCTGAGCCTGGATTTAGACTTAGGGAGGCTGGCTCCAGGCACTGAGCTTACTGACCACTGTTCTTATGGTTTTGAATTCCCAGCACTGTGCACCCTGGTCCCTCACTGAAGTCCACGGTCTTCATCAGCTGCTCCAAGGAGTGATCGCTCCAAAGGGCTGACTGCCTTGGGGACCCCTGGTTCTCAAGGTTCTTTCCCAACCTCCCTGCAGGGTCCGCTGAGTCTGCTTACACCACGCAGGGCTGCTTCCCACTTCCTCTTCCTGCTTCCTGGGGAGGTGGTGGCTGGGAAACCCCTAGGCTGAGGGTGAGGGAAGTGGGTGTTTTGAGGTGACCCCAGCTACACTGTCAGCCGGACCTAGAGACAGAGGTCTACGGCATGCTGGGTGAAACGCATTCACGTCCTGGGTCATTTCTCTGTTCAGTATTTAGTGATCCCAACCAGAGAGAAGCAGAGGCCAGCAGAAAGCCAGAGGCACAGAGAAGGGGGTGAAGGAAGAAGAAATGTGTCCATTAATTTTATGATTCTTCCTATGAGCCCCCTCCTGTGCTAGGGATGGTCAAAAATACCTACCCTGATGTTGGAAAGTAATCAAGGAAGAGCCAGGGCCCAGATGGGGAGGCAGATTCATGGGGACCGTGCTGGGGAGCTGGAGTGAGCATGCTGGGTGGGAGAGGGCAATCTATCACTGTTCCCTGGGGGAGCAGGAAGGCTCCTCCCCGCCAGCCTGGCCCCACTGGGGGGCAGGCTTGCCCTGCCCTTGGCCAGCTCACCAAGGCTCCTGCTCTCAGGGAGGGGTGGCATTCCTTGGGGTGGCTTGGGGGGCTCTAGCATTCGCCCCACTCAACTTTTCTGCCCCAGTTTTTTTGGATCTAGAGCCCCTTCGAACCTTTGGGTGGGGGCAAGGGCGGTCAGGGGAAGAGGAAGGACCCCCAGATAGAATCCAGGACAAGTCCCTTCTCTGTGACTCATCTTTGTCATATGCAAAATGAGGGCATCAGCCCAGCCAGACCAGCTGCAGGGGGTGGTCGTGGTGGTAAAAGGGTCTGTCTCAGGTGGTCAAGCTCTGTCCCACCTGAGACAGGTGTGAGGTTGGCCTCCCACGGCCTTGCTCCCAGACGTGTGCTGGGCTGTGCATGCGGAGGTGTGTGTCTGGCACACAGGGGTGGCCACAGCCCAGGGTCCCTGCGGGCAGGCGTGTACCCCTCTACATCTACGTGATGGGTCCAAAGCTGTGGGGACACACGTGGTGCATGCGTGTGTGTGTGTGTGTGTGTGTGTGTGTGAAACCACACTGATGGCCTGAGCTGCTTGTAATCCCTTTACTCCTGCCAGCTGGGGAGGACCCTTCTGGGGTGCTGGAGGGGGTGTGGCTGGGTGCTTATGCCCGGGCCCTATCCAGCTGGTTATTTATTGATTAATTCCCCCGCCGGCTGATGGATGCCGAGCCTGTGCCAGGCGCAGGCCCTGGGCTGATTTACATAATTAAAAACCATCAGTAACAGAGCCAGGCCTCACACGCCAACTCCTTCCTCTGGCATGACAACAGGCTGAGCCTCTGTCCTCCGCCCCCGCCCTTGCCTCTGAACCCCAAGGCTCCCTCGCCTCCCTGACTCCCCCGCCCCGGCCTGCCCCAGGTCAGCCCACCGGCCGGGCCACTCGGTATCAGCCCCTGCCCATTCTGGGATGGAGAGACTGTAGCGTTCTGGGATTCTCGAGTCACTGGCTCCGAGATTCTATTAGCCCATGGTTGTAAGGTTCTTTGATGGAGAGTCTCAGATTATAAGATTCAGCTGTGATCCTCCAAGTATGTGATTTTTCAAGAGTCTATTACTCTATGTGACAAAGGAGAAAAATGTTTGCTCTCAGCAGTCCTGCCTGCTCTCGAGCGGGTGGGGCTGCTCTTGGGAGAGCCTGGCTTTCCGTGGAGGCCGCCATGGTGGGTGGGATGTGTCCGTCACTGCTTTACAGAAGGAAGGAGCTATTTGTCTTGGGCTGAAGGCTAGGGGCGGGGGGGGGGGTGTGCTGGGGGGTCTGGGCAGAAGGAAGGAGGACCCAGGGACACATTGGAGAGGGGCAGGGAGATGTCCCTGGGGGAGGCCTCCCCTCTAAGAGGGGCTTCAGAAGATTCTGGATTCTGCGGAGTATGTGATGCCAACCCCCTGGCTGGTGCTGCTTCCAGTGTCTTCAGAAAAGGCTCTCGCATTTAGAGAGGTAGTTTGGGGTGACTTGCGTGGACACCTCCCCCTCCGGCTGTGTGATCTTGGGAAGCTACTCACCCTCTCTGAGCTATAGTTATCTTCTCACCTGTGAAATGGGGCTTGCTATAAGGATGAAGTGTTAATCCATGTGACGGGCTTAGTAGTCGGCCAGCATATGGTGCACCCCTCATGAGCAGCTATTATTGTGTGGGAGTGGGTGTTTTGGGGAGACCTTCAGTGAGCTTGAGCTTGTTAGACTTGGTGGAAGCAGAGACTCGCTGGGCTCTCTGGACAGGAGGGCAGGATCTGCTCGTCTGCACAGGCTGGCTCCCAGTGAGGCCGGTGCTCAGACGATGTTTGTGCCATGAATGATTTTCTCTTCTCTCAGTCCTTCTCGAACATGGTGCCAGCCTCAGCCAGCTCTCAGCCACTTCCCCTCCAGCTGCCCTTCTTCCAAAACAGTTTGGGGAAGACACAGCTGACTGACCCCACACCCAACGCCGTGGCCTGGAGGTGCACCCACAGACTGTACCCCACAGTGCCTCACATCAGTCTGGGCACAACAGGACCTCAGCACCTCAGTGTCCTGCTCCAGAACCGTGGAACTGAAGACCCACAGAGCAGCCTTGCACCCTGCCGTGACACCTTGGGCTACATCACAGCACAGGTGAACCACCAATCCTAGGTAATTAAGAAATGATTTGTCATAATTAAAAAAAACTAAATAAAATATGTTTAAAGTTAATGGTAGAATGTAGGATGGTACAGCCACTTTGGAAAATAGCTTGACGGTTTCTCCAGAAAAATATCGAGGGGTGTCTGCGTGGTGCAGTGGGTGAAGCATCCGACTCTGGGTTTGGGCTCAGGTCAGGATCTCATAGGTCATGGGATCAAGCCCTGCATGGGGCTCCGGGCTCGGTGGGGAGTCTGCACAAGGATTCTGTCTCCCTCTTCTTCCCCACGCTACTCACACATGCTCTCTACAGTGAATGAATGAATCTTAAAAAAAAAAAAAAAAAAAGATCCTCTCTCTCCCTCTCCTTTTGCCCTCCCCCATGCTCATAAGCGCTCTCTCTCTTAAAAAAAAAAAAAAGGAAACATAGAATTACTATGGGAGCCAGCAAGTCTGCTCCCAGGTATAAACTCAAAGGAGTTTGCAAGAACCCTGAAAGCAGAGACTCAAACTCACCCCGAAATTCACGGCAGCGTTATTCACAAGAGCCAAAAGGTGGAAGAAACCCAAATGTCCATCAGATGATGAATGGCTAAGCCAATTACGAAACAGACATAAACATACCAAACGTGTAAAACAAACACATGCCATGGAAGCTTATTCAACCTTAGAAAAAGGAATAACGTTCTGATGGATGAACCTTGAAGGCTTCATGCCAAGTGAGAGAAGCTAGACACCGAATGACACATTCTGGAGGATCCCACTTGGGTGAGGCGCCTGGGAGAGTCAAATCCATAAAGACAGAAAGTGGAATGACGGTTCCCCGGGGGCTCGGGACAGAGCGTTGGTGTTAAATGGGCACAGGGATTCTGCTGGGGAGGATCAGCACGTCCTCGAGATGGACAGCGGCACTGGTCACGTAAGGCTGGGAATGTGTTTGATGTCACTGCAATGTACACTTAAAAATGGTAAATTTGGGGGACGCCTGGGTGGCTCACTGGGTTAAGCCGCTGCCTTCGGCTCAGGTCATGATCTCAGGGTCCTGGGATCAAGTCCTGAAGCAGGCTCTTCCCTCCCTCTCTCTCTCTGCCTGCCTCTCTGCCTCCTTGTGATCTCTGCCTGTCAAATAAATAAATAAAATCTTTTTTAAAAATGGTAAATTTTGGGCCCCTGGTGGCTCAGTGGGTTAAGCCGCTGCCTTGGGCTCAGGTCATGATCTCAGGGTCCTGGGATCGAGTCCCGCATTGGGTTCTCTGCTCAGCAGAGAGCCTGCTTCCCTCTCTCTCTCTCTGCCTGCCTCTCTGCCTCCTTGTGATCTCTGCCTGTCAAATAAATAAATAAATGAAATCTTAAAAAAAAGTCTATTTTTAAAAAATGGTAAATTTCATGATGTATATTTTACCACAATTGAAAATTGCCTTCATTTCACTGGAAGAGATCACTTTGTAATCCCCTGTCTTTTTTATTTTTTTATTTTGATTTTCCAGACCCTCGTGTTCCAGGCACATAGTAGGTCCTCCATCATGTCTTGCCAAGTGGATGAAGGAGCCAGGCCTCCCCATCTGGCCCAATGACAAGCTAGCTCGTTCAGCAGCTCATGGCTCCCATCCAAGCATCTGCTTCTCTTGATTTCACTGGAGCAGACAACCCATCGCTCAGCCACAGGTTGGTGGGGACAGGGACAGGTGCCTGATGGTGGGGAGATGGTCCTGGGCTTTGAGGATTGGACACAGCCCCCGAGTTGATGAAGAAGCGATTTCGCACGGAGGCCTCTTTCTGGTGCTGTCAGAAGGGAAGATGCCACGCTCGGCACTCTCCTGAGCTGGAATGCTGTCAGAACCAACCGCCCAGACCCCGCTTTGGTTGCATTTCACGCCGGAAGACATTCCTTCTTGTTCGGCAGCAGCTCTTGGATGTGGCTTTTAATATGCTCGCTGCCGTGTCATCGATTTCTCCCTGCAAGCAGTGGAAAGAGTCGTCAGGGGCTGGGACAGTCGGGCTGTTGGGGAATCAAGAAATTTGCCTCACAGTCAGTCTTGCAAAAACCCTGGTATCTTTTTATCAGATGTGAACATTTGATGGAGCCCGATTATTCTAGATGCTGACTGTACAGACAAGTCATGTTTCTTAGAATCAAAGGAATGGTTTTCGTTGGCGTTATTGGGTCACAGAGAAAGACTGTGAATCTTGGCCCTCATTACAAGCAAACAACAAACAACTTGCTGTACACCTTCATTCAAGAGCGAGCGTGGCTCAGGTTGGAAAAGCAGACTTTTGTTCAGCCCATCTCTTTTGACAGCTGGCTAAAAAAACGTCCACTCAGTGGCCTTGGCTTGATTGCACTTGTAATATTCTCAATTTCTCTCGGCACTGAATGAAAATCTGGAAGCACATTGTTGCCTGCCAGCTGCTCACTGTGAATCAGCTCTGAGCACTGGCATTCCCAAGCAAGTGCCTCCATCCACGTAGCTCTGCCCTTCCTAGCAGCCTACATGGCAACGGAGAGTCGGTCCTCACCTCAGTGCCCCTTCCAGTCCACGTCGTGGCTCACAAATAATGAACTTAACCAAGGAACGAGGAGGACAGAGGACTCCTCTGCAGCACCAGTGTTAAGGGATGGACAGGACCAGAAACATCATGGAGGATGTCTCCCTCATATACGTACAGATCAGGCTGTGGCTGTTTGGAAAAAATCCAACCACAGATGTTTTAATAAATAAAGATGCATTCCTGAGAATATAGATCTGTTATTTAAAAAAAGCCTGAATAACAGAGATTTAAATAAGATAGATGTTTATATCTCTCAGATATGACAGTCTGGGCATGGTGTGACCAGTACTGATTGGTTGCAGTTTTTCATTGAATTACCTGCCTTCCTCTATCTGCAGTTGGCTCCGCTGGCTGGTTTCAGAAGGCTGCTCCAGCTCCTGCCATTGCAGCCACTGTCAAGCCTGTGGGAAGGGCAGAAAAACAAAGGAGAGGTATGTACTTTTCCTTTCGAGGGCTCGAATAGGAAATAGCACACCTCATCTCTGTTCACATTTCACTGGCTAGAATCCAGTCATATGGCCACACCCATCTGCATAGTAAGCTGGGAAATGTAGTCTTTATCTGGGGAGTTATGTATTCAGCAAAATTTCCATATATCTATATCTATATGGAATATATATACATATAAATATATACGTATATTTATTTATTTTAGAGAGAGGGTGTGTGGGAGTTACATGTGAGAAGTAGTGGGGAGGGTTAGGGAGGCACAGAGGCAGAGGGAGAGAATCTCAAGCAGCCTCCATGCCTGTCGCAGAGCCCAACATGGGGCTTGATCTCATGATCCTGAGATCATGACCTGAACCAAAATCAAGAGTCGGACACTCCACTGACCGAGACACTCAGGTGCTCCCACATTTCTATTTCTGCAGAAGAAAAAGAGAGTAGATATTAGGGGACAACCAGAGGTTTCTTTATTCACCTAATGAATAGGGATGATAAAGCAGAGAACAAGACAATGAACATCCTGTTTCTCATGGACTTGACCCTCGAATGGGAGGACAGCGAGAGGAGAAGTCTTTTGAGGAGGAGGGAGTGGTCCGCTGCGTCCACTGTGGCTGTTTTCCTCCCCCAACAAGAAGCCCGGAGGTGGGACAAGGTGACTATCACAGCTGGTTCCAGCATTATGTCCGTGTTCCAGGCGAGGAGACGGTGGAAGAAAGGCCCACCATGCATCGGACTTCTTTAAAAGGAAAAAAAAAAACTTCCTTGGAAGCCCACCAGCGGCTTTCTGCTTCGATCTCATTGGTCAGAAGAGGCTTGCCTGGCCACCCCTAGCTGCAAGGGAGGCTGGGAAATCAGGATCAGAATTCTCAGGATGGGCTGAGCACTGGACGTATTGCACCTGGTTCAGCTAAGAGAAAGAACGAGACGTCTCTACGAGGCAAGCGCCTATGAATAATGCCTCTGTGCTTTTGGTCCCTTCTCTGCCTTTAGGGACGGACGTCATCAATTTTGTGCTGGAAAGCTTTATTTCGTGCTTGTTCTAGAAACACGCCAATGGTTCCCCAGAGCGATGGCTTGATTGTTTTATGGGGGGAAAGATGGGCAAACTTCAGAGGCTCCTCGCCACCACCGGCCATGCCGACATGAGAGACCCCATGCTGGCCATAGGCATGACGTGGTTTCAGTTCCAGTTATTTCGGTTGTACATTCTATTTTTACTTTTTCCTCTTCCCCTTGTGCAAAATCCTACCTTTCCAACCCAGCACATTCCATAGGCACATCAAAATCTGAGCCATGGTGGATGGTTATGCCTTATTGGGGAATATAGAATTTTCATTAATAGTTTCAACCCTACTTGATTGGTCTGACAAACCATTTTTGTCTTACCAATCCATTTTTGTTATCCGGGGTGGTACGCCAATAGCAAATGCGTTCAAGGGCTTCTTACGCCCCGAGCGCTATTTTGAGGGCTTTGTATATATTGTGATGGTTTGAAAACATGCTCCCAGTTTTGGGGGACACTTTTATTACGAAGTGGCATCTATGTCCCTTCCCCTTTAATCTGGGCTGGTGTTAGCGACTCACTTGTCACCAGTGGAAAGCAGGGGAAGGGATGACTTGTGATTGCCAAGGCCAGGTAGGAAAAGGCTGTGTAGCTTCTGCCTGGTTCTCCCAGGACGCTTGTTCTGGAGGAAGCCCAGTTCCCTGACGCTGCCATGATATAGGTAAGCAGTTCGGTCACCAGCTTTAGCACTGCCAACCTAGGACACACACCGGGCGCCAGCTGTGTGAGTGAGCCATCCTGGACATGCTGCCTCGTCCCCCTGGGCCATCAGATGACAGCCGTCCCAAAATGCATCTGACGGCACCCCCACGAGAACCCCAAGCACAAGGTGCTCAGCTGAGCCCTTCCCAGATTCCTGACCCATAAAACTATGAGCAGAATCAAATGGTTGTTGGGTTTTTTCCCCACCACTCGAATTTTTAAGCCAGAAAAGGAACTGAAGACATAGAACTAATTTAGTCTCAAATTTTCAGGTAAAGACACGGAACCCCAGAGAGAGAAAGCAAGTTGCACACGTTTTCACGGCAGAGGGAAGAGACGTGTGCTGGCAGGCTGATTCAAATATTCTGCCTCTTGACCATAAGGGAATGGGGAAGCAAAGTTAACAAACGAGTAGTAACATACAAAATGCAAAAATGTGGGCTGGCCAGGCTAACAGCACTCTGTTGAGGGAAAGTGGGTCTCTTTGGACCCGCCATCCCGGATGGGTGGACTTTGGAAAACACATAGCACTTTTAAGAACCCAGTGATATCTACAAGATCGTCATTAATTTCCCATTTCAAATTTGCACGATGTAAGTGGATGAAATTCTTCCACTTGTTCTTTTGTCCTCTAAAACCTCCACGCCGCCTAGGGACGTCAGGGTTTTGAGACTGCATGAGAAAAACCCTGACCCCTTGCCTTGTAGCATCTCAGGTGTGGGAGCTGAGAAGCTTCCCGACAAAAAAATATTAAAGCCATAAAATTAAAGGATGCAATTTAACTGTTGGAAGCACCTCGGAGTTCATCTCCTTCAGCCTTCCACCCGGGGCAAGACCAGGACAAGCCACGTGCAAAGCAACCGCTCAATGGGATGGTCCCACTGATGCCAGTGGGCAGTTGGTGATGAATGGCTGGGGACCCATAGAGAAAATATGGCCATCATATCACAGGGTCCGGCTCATCACTGAGGGTTGAGAATTGGGTCAGTTTCATGGGCATGTGACCCATGCGGTCACTCTTGCCTTGAAGGATCCCATACTTTAATGTCCTGTCTCACTGCTTGAAATCATTTTTGAAAGAGGGGTTCCACATTTTCACTTGTCACTGGAGCCTGCAAAGTGTGAAACTGGTCCAGGATGGAGAGGTCTGACAGCTGGCGCAGGAATGAGCATTTCAGGGGAGAAGGGCAGGGAAAGCCTGGGAGCCAGAGGCAAGGGGTCACTTGCCCAAGACCACTTTTCAGGCAGTGACAACACAAGAAACTGAACCCAGTCTTGTTGGATTTCATGGCACCTGGTCTTAAACACTTTGCTCTCCTATTGCCTGGGACAGACCTCTCTCGCGAGCTGCCTTCTCAACTATTCCTACAATCTCAGCCTTCTCTTCCAGGGAGCCCTCCTGGATTGCTCTTGCCTAGTCAGACTTGCCATTCCCTCCTTCCGTCATACTTCCTACCTGGCTGAGCCACGGTCCTTGTGCCAGTCTGTGTCCTTTCCATGCCCCTCCTGGCTAGAGTCTGCTGTGACTTCCAGGCCCCCAGGCCAATCCGGATAGGGCCTCGAACCTGCAAGAATTTTGGGGCTCAGTCTTTTTGCTGTAAACTTTACATGTGGATTCCACGGTGCAGTCTTTCTCACCTTCCCATCCCCAGAGCTGGGCTCCTGCCTCAGTTTCCCTGTCTAAAACTCCAAGGAACTGTGGGATAAGGGGAGTCAGACAGGCCTGGTTCATATTCTGTCTTGCTACTCACTCTAAAGAAAGCAGCTCAGCCTCTGCAAACCTCAGTTTCCCCATCTGTTAAGTGGGAGTATATCCTACCTTACCCAAGTGCTCAAGGTTGGCAACATCAGTGACGTGGACATCACGTGCCCACTGATATACAGGGATGACAAGGGCATCGCAGCTCTGCGGCATCTCCCCGTCGCACGACCCATGATGTGAGAAAACATCAGACAAGCCCCAAGGGACAGGGTACAGAATCCCCGACCGGTACCCTTCAAAACTGCCAAGGTCATGAAAAGCAAGAGAAAAAATGAGAACCTGTCACAGAGCAGAGAAGACTAAGGGGGTGGGATGACTGAACGCGATGTGGTCTCGGGGCAGGATGCTGGAGCAGAAAGAGGACATTAGTGGACACACGCGCGAACCTAAGTGAAGTCCGGAGTTTAGTTCTGAACGTACCAGCGCTAGTTTCCTAGTCTTGACAAACAGACTGTGGTTACGTTAGCATCACGAGAAGCTGGGTGAAGCACACACAGCCCAATTCTCCTGGGTTACCTTGGCCTTTTTTCTCGAAACCTAAATTTATTCCAAAATAAAGGTGTTGGTTAAAAACAAACACAACCGGCCCTGCTGTTACTGCTTTTGTCTGCCCAGGGCCGTCCTCCATTCTTCTGCGGACAGGCCCTCCCCTGGTGACAAGGGTGGGGATACCCGACCCAAGCTGGGCCATTAATTTGCCCTCATCATCCTGGCCACAGGGATTGGTCCAGGGGGTAAGCATGTGACCCAGGCTGGGCCAATGAGAGTCCTTCCCTAGAATTGTTCAGCTTGAATCAGGAGGAAAAGCCCTCAGTCTCCGAGTCAGTCTGGGAAGCTGCCAGCCTGGGCTTGGGGGTGTTCCTGTTTCCACTGCAGGGTGTGGGGGCACTATGGCTTGAAAGAACTAAGCCAGAGAGAGAGAGAGAGAGAGAGAGAGAGGAGGTTGATGGCATTCAAGATGGCTTCCTCCCCCTTCCCAGTCGTCCTCCAGCAGAGCCTCCCCAGCCTGCCCTGTTCTGGCAGCCAATGTATCTTTCTTTGGAGTTTAAGCCAGTTCCTACTGGGCGCGAGTTGGGTTTCTGTCACTTGCAACCAAGGAGACCTGACTGATACCTTCCACTCAAATTGCTGTGAGGATTCCATGGGTTTATGCAACCAGGCACGAAGCAGGCCCCCTGTGAATGGTGAAGGAGGCAGGTATCCTCTCCAAGGAGTCTGGGGCCTGCCCTGAACTGAACTCCCGCCTGCTTGGCCGTGGCTCCCCTCCTGGTTCCCCCAGAGCCCCCTGACGTCGCAGACCTTCCCACCTCCAGGCTCTGCTAGGGGCCTCCTCCTCTCAGGCTGGGAGCTGAGTGTGCCACCGATTGGGCTCTGCTCTGCGAAAGGCACCAGAGGGCAGGACAGGGACCTGGGCCTCTGGCAGAAAATTTCCTCCGCAGAAGTAGAGGGGAATCCCCACACTGACCTGGTCAGACCCAGTAAAACCAAGAGGTAGCTGGTGTTGGGGGAGGTGGAGGCTTGTCTAGCGCCTGTTGTGAGGACGGAATGATGGAGCCGTGGGGACCTGGTTCCATGGGCCCCAAGCAAGAGGTGGCAGGGGAGCAGGAGACTCGAGGGAAGCTTGAGGAAAAACCACAGGCAGAGCAATCAGAAGGATTTGCGTGCGTGCGTGAGCCGGGGCAGAAGTCGCTCTTTTAACTGAGGTCTGGGCTGTGGGCCAGGAAGGGAGAGAAGACACCATCAGGGAAATCCCGCGGAAGCAGAGAGGCAAGCCGCCACCTTGCCTGGGAGGTCCGGGGGAGTCCACCTGGACTTGGGTTGGGAAGGACCTTGCAGAGTCCAAAGACGGAAGAGACAGGGGCCTGGGTCACATTCCTGGGTCTCAGTTACCCCCCGCTGTTCTGGCCATGTCAGGCTTCTGTGTTCCTTGTGGGGGCGCCGAGCTGGGGCATCTCTTCCTGGGCGCGCTGTCCTTCTTCCCGGTGCCCCAGCTCCAGCCCCCAGGGCAGAGCTGATTTCGCTCACCTTCCCGCTCTCCCGACATGGGCTCTCCTCCTCGGAGGACTCTTCCTTCCTTCCTTCATTTGTTCCCTCAGGCGTGAACTTGATCATTTTATTCCACAAACGTTTTGGGGAGTGCCTGCGGCGTGACGGCTTCCCAGCAAACAGAGGAGCAGGGATGGACCCCGCCCTTGCTTGCGTGGCAAAGATGGGGAGAGGAGGGGCCGGGTTTACAGTACACTTTGGAGGCAGTCAGAGGAGTCCTGGGTGGATCAGGTTTGTGGGGAGCTGGGGGGCCATCAAGAAGGCATCGGTAGTGGCCACACACCCTCCCTTCCCTGCGGAAACTTGGGAACACACAGCTACTCCCCCGCCACCGGGACCCTCAGACACCCAGATTTTAGACTCAAAGAACAGTAAGTATAAAGGCTCAGAATGGGACGACCAGCCTCAAACACCCCAAGCATCTTGTGGCTACAGCATGGCTCCCTCAGCAGGAACACCTGGGTGGATCGTGGCGTTGCTCCTTCCCCTCTGGGCCGTCTTGGTCAAACTGCTCAGCCTCTCTGGGCCTCATCAGTGAAATGGGCATTAAGAGCAGTAAGTACCTCATACGACTGTTGTCATCATTTGCTGAGACTTTAATTCATGGGAAACACTTGGCATGGAGCCTGAAAGAAATAGTAAACGCCCCCATTTCGAGCTGTTATTCTGATTCTAGGTAGCATGCGGCCAGGTTGCAGAAGACTCCAGATGCTAGAGTAAGGAGGTGGTGCTTTACCCCATGGAGTCAGAGCCGGGAAGTGTTCGAGCAGAGAACAAATGGGAGGAAACCAGCCCGTCAGTGCCTCTCCAGTCCCCGGTCCCTGCAGTATCCCGAGCCTTGGAGCTGGTAGCAGGAGAGCAGTGGTGAGTCTGGCTGCCTCCAGCCTCCCAGGGGCCACCGGCTGCCCCAGTTCCGGACCCAGGCAGTAGAAATGCATGTACCCCCACCTCCCAGCATCCCTTGGGGCAGAGCCAGATAGATGGTTTAATAACGCAGGCCGCCTGGCTGACCTTGTGGCTGCTGAGCTGGCGGAGACTCACGCCACCTCCGTGCTGTGGCTGCAGGGCCCTGGCCCGAGGTCCCAGCAGAGTCCCTGGAAGGCCAAACTCTGAGGCCCTATATAAGGTGCATAGACACAGATGACAGGCACCTTAGCAGCTTGGGGCTCAGCAGACTCTGGCTAGTGGGCAGCAAAAAGTCAGCTAGAGGCACAGTGCCTGGGCCCCGCTTAGCCCCTTCTGGATCTCCCTGGGGGGTATCTCAGAAGGGACTCCTGGCTCCGAATGCTGCGGGGAGGTGGTCTGTCCCCCGCATGCAGGCCCTACCTGAGTCGGAGCAGACGAACCCTTGTGCCACTGGGGCAGCTCATGGAGGCTCTCCCTTCTAGGGCACTCCCGTCTGTGTCTGGTGAAGGCCTGGGCACCCAGGGCACAGACCAGGTCAGACCTGGCCAGATCTGGGAGCTGTTCACCTTCTCGGGGAGTCACCAAGTATATCAGTGGGGGTGGGGTGGGGCTCTCAATCCTTTCCTGTTGCAGCGTGTGCTCCAGGCCTGCTTTGCTGAGACTGGTGGTGGTGGTGGGGCACAGGCTGGCCAACCTCGCCACCCAGGAATCTCATCTCCAAGCCCGACAAGCGGGGTGCCCTCAGCACCCTTAATGAGCTGCCCTGGGGGCCCTCCTATAACTGGATCTGTGGGTCAAAATGTATCCCCATGGACACTCAGAATATCCCCCAAGAGTGTAGCCCTGGGCTCTGGCCCTCATAGGCCCCCTCTTCTGAGGGCCTCATACACAGCCAGCCTCTAGTCTAGCCTCATCAGGAATTTTATGTGCATTCTTCCTGCCCCGTTAGCCTTGAGCTGCCCTTAATTCATGGCTTTGAGGACTAGAGACTCTCAGAATCATAAAATCCTCTGGAATTAGGTTCTCCAGCTCTGGTAGCTGTACTCCTAATTCTGTTTTCGCCTCTGGCAGTCTGGAGGCAGAACGCAGAACTTTCTCAATTTCTCCCTATATCATTGATGGATCTTAAGCCCATGGGCTCCCGAGATGGCTCCCGATGCTACCTTCCTCCTAGAATTCACAGCCTGTGTTGTTCTCTCCCACAGCGAATGGGCAGACCAGTGTAACCAGTAGGAAATTGACAACATTGAGAATGTGTAACTTTGGAGCAGGTCATAGAAGACATTGAGGCTTCCCCTTTGCTCTCGCTCTGGGAGGAAGCAGCTGCCATGACAGAAGTCCTGCTGAGAGGTCCACGGGATACAGACGGAGGCCTCCCTCCCACGACCCTCACCAACCCACCAGCCGCATTCATGAACCTCTGTTAGGAGATCTCCTCCAGCCCCAGCCCAACCTTCAGATGAGAGTGGCCCCAGCAGCAATTCTGGGAGGTTATGCAAGCAGGAATCACCCACTCCCAAATTCCTGACCACAGCAACAGTGCAATAACTATTTTGTTGTTGTTGTTGTTGTCTTTTTGTTTTTTGGGTTTTTTTGCTGATACAAGCCACCAAGCTTTGAGGCAATGTGTTACATGGCCATAGATGACTAATATGATAAGCACATAGACTTTTCTGGGTTTTTTTGGTCAGCCAAGAGTGTCACACCTTTAATAATGCTAAAAGGAAACAACTGATGACCTAGACATTGATAACCATCAAAAAATCTCTTTCACAGCTAAATACAAGGAATTCAGATAAACAAGGGTAGGGAGCTGGAGAATAACAAACGCTCACGAAAGTGAATTGATGCAAAATATCCATGAGCAAAATAATTCTAGGTGAAAACACGAGGAAAAAGAATTAATGCAATATGAGAAATATATAGGTAATTGTAAGTACTGATCATATGAAGAGCCTGTAGACAGAGCAGGGCAGGGAAGGTGTTTGGCAAGGCAGAAGTGGGGAGGGGGGTTCTGTTGCACGCTCCACAGCAAAAGGACTTAAATCCCTTTTGGAAATGTGTGTGTTCTCCAAAATCCATTCAGGACAAGGCCTCCTCTGGGGGTTTTCCTGAGTCCTTCCTCTCCTGACCAGTCATCTCTTCTCTCCCCTCCCCGCCGCCCACTTTCCCTCAACCCAGCTCCTTTTCTCTCTCTCTCTTTTTTTCCTTTCTTTCTTTCTTTTTTTTTTTTTTTTAAAGATTTTGTTTATTTATTTTTTTGAAAGAGAAAGAGAGACAGTGAGAGAGGGAACACAAGCAGGGGGAGTGAGAGAGAGAGAGAGAAGCAGTCCGATGCGGGACTCGATCCTAGAGCCCTGGGATCATGACCTGAGCGGAAGGCGGATGCTTACTGACTGAGCCACCAGGTGCCCCACGTCCTCTCATCCTTACTAGGCCTGGGAATTTGCTCTCTGCCTTCAACCTTGCCCTACTCTGACCTGTCACAGTGCCTAGCAAAAGAAAACCCTCCCACGTAAAGGAACCCCCCTACTTCTGGAGAAGCTCAGTCCCTGCTTCCGTGTTCCACTGGGATGGTTCCATGGTGGGCGAGGTGCAGAGATTTTAGGAAGCGGAGCTGCAGGTTTCCCTTCTGGGTCCTGCGTCTCATCGCTGGGTCTTGTCTCCAGTGACTGTAGCCTTCATTCCCACATCAGAGGCACGACAGAAAATCTGCTTCATCGTTTGGATCTGAAACAGGAATGGGACCCCTCTGCTACATGTGTGTTTCGCTAAAAGCATCGCTTAACCTAATTTTCTTAATCAACTCAAGATGCCATGTGGACCAAGTGAAAAAACAATTCTTCTGAGCACAAAGGGTGTATCTTGCTGTTCCCCTTGGACAGTGTGGGCAGCTTTTAGCATTCCTGTGCTCCCCTAGCTCTTACCTCTTGCTCGGCTCTCTGGGCTCCACAGAAAGGAAGAGTTTCTGGACAAACTGTCCTTGTGGTGATGTGGCCAGGGCCTTGGGCTCATTTGGATGTGAGCCACATCTGGTCAACTGAGGGAAAAGGGGTCCTTGTTGGTGGGCTGTTAGAGGCGAGCTCCTGGGCACTGCCAGGAGATTTCAGAACAGATGGGGTCTGGGATCCAGGACAGGGGTCCGGGCAGCTGGAAGTTCCTGCCCGTCTTCTGGCACTAAGGCTTCTGAGATGGTTCTGCTTCGCTGGTTTTTCCCATCCATGTGTCACTCCACCGATGGCTTAACTAGCCCAGCAGGGGCAGGGAGAGGCACCGGAATTCACAATCCACGAAGATGGCACATGGCAGTGGGGAGACAGGCCAACGTGGTGTTGGTGGGAAGGGAGATAGATTCTGGATGCCCTCTAATGTCCACTGTGGTGGCTTATTAATGCAAATAATGTATGAAATAATGTATGAAAAGCGTTCTGCACGGTACTTGGTCCATAATGAGCCACCATGCATAGTAGCTACAGTGATGGAGGTGATGGGTGAGGAGTAAGTTGGGGAAGGACACACGTGAGAAAGAAAATAGGAAAATTTGATGCATGCTGTCATTCAGACCTATACAGAGTGTTCCAGGAACTGGTGGAGGAGAAGTAACTTGGCCAGCTCAGCTTAGGGGTAGTCAGGGGAGGCTTCCCAGAGGAGGTGGCCTTTGAACAGTACCTGATTAAAGACTGGAAGTAGACAGGTGGGGAGGGAATATGAGAGGAGGAAAGGCATCCAGGCTGAAGGAATAGCAGCCTCAAAAACACAGATGGTGCAAAGATTGTGGGGTGAGAGTTTCATGGCATGTTCTGGAAAGGGCAGGGACTGGTGTTGCTGGGCCCCAGAGCATGTATGGGGTGATATGAGAGGATCCTGGAGGGGTAAGTAAAGGCCCAACTGCAAAGAGTCTTCTTTGGGCAAGTTAAGTTAAGGCAAGTTAAGGAGTTGGGATTTGATTGCCTAGCACAAAGGGCATACCATTCGTCCTTCTGTCTGCACCCAAGGCAGACATCACCAGTCGATCATGATGCTTCCTGCAGAGGGAGCACCAAGGCAGCTGCTGCCAATCATCTGGCATCATCAGGAGAATTGAAACTTGTGGCATCCCTGCCTGGGGGCTACTGGAGGGTGGGGAGGAAGGTGGTTGCAGGTGTCCAGGTGAATGATGGCAAGGCCTGACCGAGGACAGAGGCTACAGGGATGGACATATGGCTGCCCACGTTTGTCTCAACCTTACCCATCCACCTAGAGAGAGTCTAGGCAGTGTCTTTATCATCCCTGCTCTCTAGCCTGGCCAGAGGGCTGGGGGAGCTTCGTGTGTGCGCGTGCATGTTAGCTCCCTATGGGCTCTATTTTAGTGAGGAAGTTGCTGTCTTTCTGGACCTGCACTATCCAGTATGGAAGCCACTAGCCATATACAGCTATTAAAATCTAAATTAATAAAACAAAGATTATAAACTCAGTTCTTCGGCCACACTAGCCCCAAGTTTAAGCACTCCACAGCCACACGCGGTTAGTGACATTGGACAGTGCAGGTAGAACATTCCCCCCATCACATTTCTTTCTTAAAAAAAAAAAATCTTTAAACAATTTTTTTTAAAAAGGGCACCTGGGTGACTCAGTAGACTCTTAATTTTGCTCAGGTCATGATCTCAGGATCCTGTGATCAAGCCCTTAGCAGGGGCAGGTGCCACGCTCAGCGGGGAGTTCCTATGTCCCTCTCTCTTTGCTCCTCCCCCGCTTGTGCCTGCTCTCTTTCTCTCAAACAAATAATCTTAAAAAAAAATAATAAAATTTCTACCATCACAGAAAACTCTATTGGATGGCACTTGTCTAGAGAAAGCACAATCCGGTGTCCAGATAGTGTGGTCCACTATGACCGTCGGTTAGCCCAGGCCAACTGGATCTTCTATGTAGTGGCAGTGACTAAGTTAAGAGTTTGAAAGTCTTTCCCGGCTATGTGTCGTAAGGTCAGTCTCCAGGGAGACTCTTAGAACATTTTAGAGCTCAAAAGCACCCTAAAGCTAAACCAGCGAGACCTGGAGGTCCCAAGGAGGTAAGGGAGTGCTCAGGTAGTGAGCCCAGCATTGTGCTGGGGACAGGGCTGCTTTTGTTACTCTATTACACCAAAGAGGCTCAGAGAAGGGTGTGACCTGCCCCTTTTCGGATGGCTGGGAAAGTCACCCAGGCTGAACCAAAAGAGGCTGTTTGGCCTCCCGATGCCTGGTATTCCTTGAGATCATGGCTTAGTTTCTTGAGTCGGATTTGGTGGGCCTCACTAGTGCCCACCTCTGAAGAGGGTCTGCCCATCAGATCCATGGTCACGGGGGTAAACGAGTGGTGGCGGGGAGCTCTCTGCAGTTGCGCGCTCCAAACGCCAGGGGGCGCAGGGGCCGCTGTGTCTTCTGCTAGGGTGGGCGGGGCGGTGGGGGAAGGTTCTTCTCGCAAGGACTTTGGCCTGGGACCCTGCTTCTGGTCCCTCTTGGGGCGGGGTGGGGGGTGGGGGGGTGCATACAACGCGTTCCGGACAGCCCTTGCCCTCTTGGAGCAGAGACAGCACAATCACTTTAGGATCTGCAGGGAGGGGCCTTGAAGGGTGGGTAGGAGTGTACCCAGCAGCCTGCGGTGCGGTTGTGGAGGGCAGAGCAGGAACCCTGTTGTCTGTCTCCTGCTTGGGGAGATAAAGGTGGCTGCGTCCCAGTTCTTCTGCCCCCTCCCAGTTCCATCCCGGACCTGCTTTCCTGTTCTCCGTTGACAGGAGGGAGGAATTTCCGATCAGACGTCCTTGCTCCTCCAGTGAAGCCTAGCTCCGTGGAGTTCCCTGCACACACACACCAGGCTGTCTCACGCCTCTGTGCCTTTGCACAGGCTGTTCCCACAGCCCGATACATTCCTCTCCACCTTCTTCAGCTGATCAACTCCTACTTCTCCGTGGAGATTCAGCTCGGGCAGTGGCTCCTTCCGGGGAGTTGCTGCCATCCCTGGCCTGGAGGGGATGTTCCCGCGGCCGGAGGTAACGTTCTGCTGTGGACCACCCGAGGACAGGCGCAGAGGACCGCTCCAGGCAGGGCTTCAGTGTGTGGGTTAGCGGATGCCCAGGGCCGAGAGAAGGCGCTCGTTTCCTCGTGGATGCGGGACACAAGCTGAGTGTTCCCGCCAGGTGCTTGTGTGCCCAGGTGCAGGGCTACGGGCCCGGATGCTAGAGCTTTCTTTCTGCATCTCCTTCCTCCTCCCCAGCTTCTACCCTCTTGCGGGGGGGGAGGGGGGGTAGGTGTGTGGGCCTTAGCCAGGGAGGGGCTAGGGCCTAAGAAGTACGTCTGGGGGTCTGGGGTGGGGGAAGGGTAATGAGCCTCTGCCAAGAGCCCCCGCACAAGCGTAGATCTGGAGTTTAACACTGTCTCTGCGGTCAAGCTCGCTTTGTGACCTTGCGCGAGTCGCTCTTCTCCCCCGAGCCTCAGTTGGCTCCCCGATAAAATGGGAACGCAGCAGCCGCACTTCTCGGCTTGCCCGCGGTGGAGCGCCGGCCGCCGGCGGCCGGACGGAGGTGCGGAGGGGTCCACCCGCGGAGGGGGAGTCGGGGGCCGCGGGCGTCCCCCGGCGTGCGCTGGGGGGCGCTGCGCACCTCGGGCGGCCCGCCCCACGGCAAGTTTGCCTCCAGCTGTTGAATGCGCTCGGCGTTGGCGGGACCCGGAGCCCGCAGGGGTGAGCCGGGATGGGGGCCGGGGCGAGGCCGGGGGCCGGGAGTCGGGGGCTCCGCGGTCCGCGCGGCCGCCGCCGCCTCCCCGGGCGCTGCAGCTGCGGCGTTGGAGCCGGGCGCGGCCCCCGCCCCGCGGCCGTGTGTCTGTGCGTGCGCGTGTGTCCGTGGAAGGATCCAGCCGGGAGAGGGGGCGGGCGGGGTCTCGCTGCGGAGAGGCCTGCGGAGGGAGCCGGGCGCCGGGGCGGGCCGGGGCGGACGGACAGACGGCCGGCCGCGGGCCCTGACGCACGCTGCGCCCCGGCCCCCTCCCGGGGCCCCGCCGAAGCAGAGGCGCGGCGACGGGGAGGCGGGGGTGGCGGTGTCTGCGCGCACACGCTCGCTCGCAGACACACACACACACACACACGCACACACACTCACACGCGGGCCACGCCACAGACACACGACACGCACCAAGCCCCGGCCGGGCGCCGCGCACACTCGCACCCGCGCTCACACTCACACTCGCGCGCAGGCCCCGCCGCCGCCGCCGCCGCCGCCGCCGCCGCCGCCGCCGCCGCCGCCGCCGCCGGAAGCGGCGCTCGGCCCGGATCCCGGCTGGGCTGGAGGTAAGTGAATCCCTCCGGATCCGAGCGCCGGCTGGCCGGCGAGGCGGTGGGAGTGAGGGCTGGAACCAGAGGGCACCCCTCCTCCACCAGTGGGGGTGGGGCTTGTTGTGGGGGGGTGCACAGCTGAGGATGGGGGGGTAGGATGAGACCGGGAAAGCCACCCCCAGGGGCTCCGGGGTCTGGGGAATCACTGTGAGACCCCCCCCCCCGGGGACCCCCCTGTGTGGGAGTGCGGGTGGTGGTGGGCGGAGGCGGGGTGGGAGGACGCGGAGGACGGTCGGTGAGGTGAGCATTTTTTGGGGGGTGGTGCAGAGGCTCTATGGTGGACGGCTGTACCAGTCAGTGCCACGCCGCACCTCTCTGCCCCCATCCTTGCGAATCGGGGACCCTGGCCCCCTGTTTCACGGAGTGCTGCCGGGGTCGACCAAATTCATCTTCGTAGCTGGTAAGGGGGGTTTGGTTGGTGCTGCTCCAGGGGGAGGGAGGCAGGGTGGGGCTTTACCCCCTTTACCCGCAGGAGGGCGATGGATTTGGTAAGAGGACCAGACGCGGGGAGTGGGGTCCCCTAAGTGGGTGGGGGCCCTGGCAAAGGCTTTGCTCCCTTCTCCGTGGTGCTGGTGTGGGGCAAGCAGGGAGGCAGCCCCGGGAAGCAGCAGGAATCGGCACAGACTGCAGCTCTGGCAGGGAGGGCCACGGCCCCAGGCTGCGTGTGTGTGTGTGTGTGTGTGTGTGTGTGTGTGGACTCCAGTGACTGGCAGAAGATGGGGGCGGGGGAGGGTGGGCGTGTTGGCTGGTGGGGCAGCGTGTGCACGTGGGGAGGGATGTGTGTGCCCTGTGTGTGTGCACACAGGGCTGGACCCTGTTCTCTCTGTACACACACACACACACACACACACACACAGAGTCTGTGGTCCAGCAGGGTTTTCTTGGACTGTTTGGAGGGGACAGAGCTGGTATGCGTGTACGTGTGTGCACTCGGGGAGTGTGTGTCCAGGACAGAAGCAGCCACAGTGTGTCAGGCATGCCCAAGGAGAGCCAGGAAGGGGATGGTGGCGCTGGCCCTCGACTGAGCTCAGGAGGAACGTGGGACTTGAGGGTACTTTCTGTCGCTTTGTACTCCGTGCTGTGCCCCTTCCTCTGAACCCTTCCTAGCCCAGTGGCCACCTCTGGAGGACACTGCCTCCATCCCCTTGCCCCCCGCCCGCCCTTGCCGAGACACAGGTGTTGGACTGGAGTACGTGTGTGTGTGTGTCCAGGCTGCGGCTGTCGCTGCTGTCAGCAGCCCAGGCTGTCGGAGGAGGAGAGAAGCTGGGGGGCAGGGGGAGGAGGAGGGGGTGCTGGCAACACCTGGAGGAATGTGGTAGAAGCTGCCAGCCCTGGGCTGCCTGATTTAGTCATTGAGGGACATTTTCATACACAGAGCCGCATCATGGGGGTGGGGCGGGGAGGATTTTTGCCCGTGCACACATATGTCTAGGGCTCGTACACCTCTACCCCTGGCCTGCCAGGCACCTGTGGGACATAGCGGGTCTCAGCCATCAGCAGGGCCCGTGGGCCTGCGCACACGCATAAACGTGTGTCCTATAAGGAATGCACACACACAGGCTATGTCTGTGAACGCCTGTCCAGAGTGAGTGGTGACTCTCAGACTGTGTACGTGGGTGGTGACCTCTGGGCCATCTGCATCTGAGCAATAAGAAAGAGGAGTAATTGAAAGCGGGGTGTCTTGGGGAGAAGTGTGCGTAATGCCAGCATGGGCCTGTGGGTGTGACGTCAGTGAGAACCTCTGGGTGTGACATCAGCGGCAGGCTGCCAGTGACGTCACTGGGATAGCAGTGTGAGGGGTCACCCCCAGCAGCCAGAGTGTGTGATGTCAACGGGGAGGGCGTGTGGCCGCATGTGCCTCCGTCCCCCGTGTTGTGAGCTGTGGGAGGGGGAGGAGGATGGGGTCCCTGAGGGAGAGGTCCCTCTCCAGACGCCCCAGGTGGGTGTGGGGCCCCTTACCTGAAGGCTTGTTCTCTGCCCCCCACCTTTCAGTGGGGCGCCTCTTCCCTTCCTCCGACAGTCCCTGTTCTCCACCAGCCCCAGCCAGGTCACGGAGATACGTGTTCATGTGAGCAAGGACGGTGTGCAAATTCATGTGACAACACGGCCGAGGGGAAGGGCCTGCTGGTTTTAATCCCGTGTGGCTACTCTGTGCTTTGTGATTTAGGCCTTCCTGTCACCTCTCTGGGCCTCGGCGTCTCATCTGTAACCTGGGGCAGGGGTGGTTGGAAAGGTGAGGGGTGTCACAGGGAACGGTGGGCCTCTGGGGTGCCGGGTGCCTGGCCTGTGGTGGGGGCTCGGCCCATCACGTCCCCTGGCTTCCTGTCCCCCAGCTTGGAGTCTAACTTTGTAAAGAACTTCTTTCTCCCCACTTGGATCCTCAGAGCTGTCCTGTGGGGCTGGCCGGCTTCTGTCATGCGGTCATTTGACAGATGAGCAAACTGAGGTCTGAAGGGTGAGGCGAGTTGTCCGTTGATTGAGTCCTTAGAATTTGCACCCCCCCCCCATCTGCCTTCCCCAGCTCAGTGGGTGGGGGGACACTCACTGGATTGGCGGCTTCCTTCCCACAGGGCACTGTCTTTGTTTTTATGGACTGGGAGCTCTGTGCATTGGGGGTGGGGAGTGCCCAAGACCAAGGTGTAGCTGGCCACCATAGAGGCTGCCTCTACCCCCCCAGCCCCCTCTTGCTTGTCTTTCTACCCCACAAGCTTCTGGCGACTGAGCCTTCTCTAGTGCCCTCTTGCCTGCTGCCCCGTGCGTCTTCCTTGCCTCCTGAAGTCTGTGGGATGTCTGCTTTGGAAGCAGAACTGCTTCCAGTGACATCTCTGCTGAGCGGCTGTGTGTGACACGGGGGTCAGCGACGCTGTCCTCTGTCTGCGAGGCGGCAGCTGTAGTCTTGCAGGCTGGGGGAGTGAGTGTGAAAGTGTGGGATCCAAGCCCACGGCTGGGAGGGACCCATCGTAGTCACCCTCCCCATTCCTGCTACAGTGCCCTCCCCACCCCCTGGGCCTAGGCCCATCCCCCCACAGTCTGCAGTGGTGCCCCAGGCCGTGTGGAACAGAAAGCCTGGAAACAGGATTGCCTGGAAGCCCGAGCCTCCTTAACCAGTAGTCTAGAAGGTTAACTCAATCCTCTGCCTCTCACTGCCCTGTCTGATCCCCTATTGAATTAACCTTCTCGTGTCTCAATGAGTTTCGGGGGGCAGAGTCACTGCCATTATTATGGGCTGGCGCGGGGAGGATGGTGGGGGGTGCTGGGAGTTGGAATAATAGAGCCCATTCCCCTCTGGTGAGCAGACAGCCCCCTGGAAGGCCCCGGAGAGGCCCAGAGGGCTAGGGAGCCACCTGGCAGGCCTCAGCTGCTGGGTGCGCTGGCAGCAATCATTACAGAGACAATAATAATAATGATATGAGCTAATATTCATTGAGCCCAAGAGCCAGGCCCAGGGTGAAGCTCTTTGTAAGTGTTTAATCCCCACCAAACCTTCTGCAACATAGCCATTCCCATTCCTCATCTCCTATACAAGACACAGAGAGGTTACAGATCGGCTCAGGGCCACACAGCAGCAGAATGAGGACCAGAAGTCCCACGTCTCTGCCAGGGGACCTTTCCATCTTGGGGTGTCCCAGGGCGAGGGGCCTCTCCAAGCCTTGCCTTGCTCATCTGTCAGCAGGAGAAGCAGTGGGTGTGGCAGTGGCCACAGGAACAGAGGGGCAGGAAGGCTCTAGGGTCTCAGGCCTCTTCCACATTCCTTCTGTGCTCCCCCCACTCCTGGGCAACCTGTGACATCCCCGAAGCCAGCAGCACGCTCTCTTGTTGTCCCCCAGCACCGAGCACCAGCGGGTCTTTTGGGGGCTCCCCTGAGTGATGGAGAGGGTGCTGCTCCCAGATCAGTATCTTCTCCAGGCTCCGAGGCTATCACAGCCCAGTGACAGTCCCCTTGGGCCACTCTACCATCCTCTCCCCCTGATTTCTCAGTCAGCGAAAGAGTAGGGGCCCAGGGTCCAAATTCTGTCTCTTTTTAACGGTGTGTGTCTTGGGTGAGTAAGTTCCCTTCCAGGAGGCCCTGCTTCCTCAGTATAAAGTGGGGATAACGATGCTGGGTTCCTAACTTTTCCAGTGCGGTTACGTAAGAGAATGTCAAGTGCGGAGCATTGTGTCTGGCACATAGTAGGTGTCAATTAGATGAGTTCCCTCCCCCTTCCCATCTGTCTCCCTTATTCATTCCTGGTTCTCTGGAGTGGGTCCTGGGCTGTGTGCGTGTGTATGTGTGTATCCCTCCCTCTTCTTTCAGCTTCTCCGTTCACCCCCTGAAACACATAGAAACTGTGTCGGGAGCCAGGCTAGGGGACCCCACGGAAGTGTGAGAAGGGTCTGGGAGCTGCCTGTCCCCCCAGCTAGAATGTGCAGAGGGCCTGGGAGGGGGCTGGGCATGTCTGCTGTGCACCTGTGCATGTATGTGAGTAAGTGTATGTGTGGGACTCTGTGCATGCCGGTGCATGCTGGGGCGGGGGGGGGGGGCAGCGGGGAGCAGCTCCGAAAGGCTGCCCAACCAGCCCGCTCCGGACCCAGCCCCAAGACTCAGACCTGCCTCAGTTTCCCTTCTTGGCCTGGCTGGGTCCCCCTCTCTCTGAAATTCTCCTGGGATGGTGGAGAGACACAGGCGGCGGGGTTGGCCGGTCACCTCCCTTGCTTTCCGTGCTTCTCGCTATGGGGCTGTGTGGGGAGGTTCACGGTTCTGGTTGTTTAGCTGTTCCCTCTGTGTCTCTTCTGCTAGTATGTCAGCTCCACACAGGCGCAGACTAGTAGGCCCTCAAAAATGACTTGGGCAAGTTCCTCTTATCTCTGTGCTATTTTGAGGATGGACTGATGCATTTTGCATTCAGTACACACACGCGCGCGTGCATGCATGCACAAACGTATCTCACCCAGGGATAACTGTGGGGCCCCGGGGCTCAGGCAGGAACGCATGGAGAGGAGTCACGTGGAACATCTGGAAGACAGATGAGACACGTGGAGCATCTGCCAAGTGCCCAGCGTGGGGCCTACGCACAGTAGGGCTGGAGGGACAGGGGGTGGTTCTTGGTTGTCTGTGACCTGACCCCGAGGGAGCCGGCCTTGGAGGCTGCAAGGGCAGGTGCCGAGGCAGCCTGGAGAGCTGAGTGTGGGAGAGGCTGGGTCGGCCCCTTCTGTTTGTCTGCTCGCCCCTGGTAGGGTCCCGGACACTGCACACCTGCTGGGTGCCAGGCACGGGGCTCCACACTGGCTATTTATTATCTTGTTTAATTTTGGCCTGAGGACGGTGAAGGAGGGCCAGCCAGCTCTGGGTGGGGGCAGGCCAGGTGGAGAGACCATTAGGTGCCAAGGTCTGGAGGTCGGAAAGCCTGGAGTGGATTTTGGGAAGATGAGTCTGGAATGCGATTAGGGGCTCCATTACACAGGACGGTCAACGTTAGGGGCACCTGGGTGGCTCAGCGGGTTAAACCTTTGCCTTCGGCTCAGGTCATGATCTCAGGGTCCTGGGATGGAGCCCCGCATGCAGCCCCACATCAAGCTCTCTCCTCGGCAGGGAGCCTGCTTCCCTCTTTTTCTTGGCCTGCCTCTCTGCCTGCTTGTGATCTCTCTCTCTCTGTCAAATAAATAAATAAAATCTTTAAAAAAAGAAAAGAAAGGGAACGTTATCCTTTTTGTCAGGGAGTACCACTGTCTCTGGGTGCTGTTAAAAATGCAGATTCTCAGGCCTCGTCAGCTGAGACTTTGATTCAGGAGGGTCGATGTGCAGCCCGGGAACCTGCATTTTAATGCATTTCCAGAATATGAATTCACCCATGTTTGCTGGTTGGAGGGCAGCTGAGGGGGCTGCGTCTTCTGGATCTTTCCACACAGGTGGGGAGGCACCAAAGGCATCTGCATTTTGCAGAGGAGCCTGGGGTCAGTTCTGTGTGGCCCTGGTCTGTGGCAAGACCAGGCCGGTACTAATCATCTCCATGTTCACCAGCTGCTGTTCTGAGCTTGCCCAATGGCCCTCAGCAAATCCTCAGAACGACCCTTTGCATCGTTCCTGTTGCACAGACGAGGAAGCGAAGGCAGAGTCAGCGGTTCAAGGCCGCATAGCCGGTAAAGGCATGAAATGCGGGGCAGGTGAGGTGAGACCAGCGAGGGCCTGCCCAGCGTTTTGGAGAGAGACCATGCCCTCCCTCTCCCTTCCTCTGGTGCCAGGGTGCTGGTGGAGTTGAGCCTGGAGTTATGCCTGTGAGCAGAGGCTGGAGGCCGCCAGGTGGTGGAGGTGGGAACAGAGAAGCCAGAGGAGGATGGAGAGCCCGGAAGGCCTCCCGGAGGCGGCAACGCAGAGTTGCACAGTCGCGAAGCTGTGGCCCGAGGCCGGTCATCCGGTGGGCGCTCTGGCCCACGCAGGTGGCGATGGGCCGGGCGGTGAGCGGGTGTCCATCCCCGGTGCGCACACGGGGCAGGCCCCCAGGGTGCACCCGCGCAGCTCTTCGTGCACCGCTCCCCGCCCCTCCCCCGGCCCCGCCCAGCAGGGCACGGGCACGTGCACGGCGGCAGGGTGGGCGGGGGCGCGCACAGGGAGCCCCCTCCCGGGGTTGCCCGCACCCCCTCCACCCCCGCCCTCACCGTGGCCCGCAGCCGGTGTTCTGCCTTACTTCCCTTTGCTTAGAATTTCCAGCCGCATCCCTCGCAGCTCGCAGCCAATTTCACGGCCTCTCGGCTCTGCACGGTGCGCTGGATCGTAAACCCGCGGGCGCTGGGCAGGGGGCTGGCGGCAGGCCCAGGCGCGTGCCCGGGGCAGGGGGCGGAGGGGCGACCCGATCAAGGGCCTGTGACTTGTTGGCTACGGGGTATGTGTGTTAGGTGGGTGTGGACAGGATGGGGTTGGGGGGGCACCGCCGAGAACTGCCCTGGGAGTGCGGTGCAGTGGGTGTGCAGGTGTGGCCCTGCGTGTGCTGGTGGGGAGGGAGGTGGGGTGTCAGGGAGCGGTCCCCAGTATGCTGGTGTGCCGGGGGTCCGTGTGCGTTGGCCTGTGAGGCCGTGTATGGGCCCCCCGTGCCTGTGGGCATGTCTGTCTGGGTGTGTATGGTGGAGCACGAGTCCCTGCCGTGGGTGGTCCACTGGGAATGGGCGCCAGTGCGTTTCCACGGGTGTGTTGAGGGCTATCTGTGCCCTGGCCCCAAGCATGGTGGCACTTGTGTGAGTCCACGTGTTCAGGTGGGCGCTGCTATATCAGGGTTCTGTGGGCAGCTGTGGATGGTGCATCTGGGTCTCTGTGCACATGTCCAATTGAGGGCATGTGGGATTCTGGTGTTAGTTGCTCTTCAGTGTCCTGTGGGTGCTGGCGTGTGTGTGTGTGTGTGTGTCAGGGTGTCTGCTGGCCACAGTGCTCCGGGTTAAGCGTGGAGGAGGTATCCCTGGGGGACCTGGGCCTGGGAGCCCTTTACAGGAGCCAGCTGGTGCGTCCTTGTCCTCTGCCTTTGAGCCGGGCAGCGCAGGGCGCGCGTGCGCACTTGTGTTCCAGGGCCGCCAGCTGCCCGCGCTGGGAGGGTCTATGTATGTTTATGAATGGCGGTGTTGAGGGGGCCAAGGTGTGAGCCCCCTGCCTGTGAGGGCAGGCTGGGAGGACCATCTGGGCTGGTGGGGGGTGCGGGCCAGGCAGGGAGAGGGGCCTCTGAGGGCAGAGAGGCAGTGTGTGCGCGTGTACGTGTGCGCACAGATGGGAGAAGGTTGGGTGGAGGCACATCTGTCCGGAATAGTGTGTGTCTCTGCCAGGGGAGGTCAGGCAGGTGCATTACTCTTAGGGTGTATGAGTGCATATGACCGGATGGTGCCCAGCAGGGTGTAGGCTGTAGGCACACTGGGAGAATGGGTGTGTGCAGTCATCAAAGAGATGGCACGGGCTGGAGGGTTGCTTGTTCCCTGCAGCGGAGGGCCTGGGGCCCAGTGGTAGAAGGAGTAGGTCCGGTTGGGGTTGGGGTGACTGATAGGAGGGTGGTGTGGTTGCCCATGTGCGGAGGGAGGGGCTGTGTGTGGGACGACAGGGAGTGGCAGTGGGAGGGTGTGGGGACCGTCCCCACCTGGGTATGCTGTGTGTGTCCAGGACTGAGTGGGGTGTCTGGCTGGGACGTGGGAAGAGCCTCAGACTCAGGAGCATGAGCGAGACTGGGGTGGGGTCGGAGGAATGGGGTCCCTTCTGCTCCCCGAAACTACCCATTTGTTGCTTGCCCCTGCTCCAGGAACCATGGAGGGAGTGAAAGATGTCCTGTGGCCCCTTCTCTCCTCTTACTCTTGAACCTGATGGGGCGTATAGGATGGGGACCCGGCCTTCCCCATCTCCCAGCCTCCATGTCCCCATCTCTCAGCCTCCATCGCATTACCTCCCGGCCTCCCTCTCCGAGCTCCGTCTCCCCCACCTCCATCTCCCTGGTCTCCCCGCCTCCATGTCCCCACCTCCCTGCCTCCATGTCTCCCGTCTCCCTCCATCCCGGCCTCCATCTCCCTGCATCCCTCCCCTCTCTCGGCCTCCTCCCTCTCTCTCACACTGATATTCATTTGTGGTATATTTGGTTGCCATGGGAAACCTAAGAAAGAAGTGAGTGTACCCTTCAAGACTTCAGCATTCTCCCTCCTCCCTCCCTCCTGCTGCCCCCCTCCCCCTCCTTCTCTCCTCCTCTCCTCTCCCTCCTCCCCTTTCTCCCCCTCGCTTCCTCCTCGCAGAAGGAGAGGACCTGGGTGAGAAGCTGCTGCCGCCTGAGCTGGACCAGGACCCGGGACCCCATTGCTCCTGCCGCCGCCGCCGGGCGCCGCCACTGCGGGGGCCTCCCTGAGACCGGGCCAGGGATAGAGCCTCGTGGGCCGGAGGGTCCCCTTAGCCCGCAGACATCGGTAAGGACAGGGTCCTTCTGACTGTGTGCGAGCGTGTGGCTGCGTGTGAGCCTGGCTCACATGACCTGGCCTTGTGAACTGTGGTGTAGCCAGGCCTGTCGCCTGTTGGTCTCTTCCTGTCTTGCCCGGCAATACCACCCCCCCCCCCCGCCCCGCACCCCTGCTATGGGCGCCCCCACCTGCTTCTCCAAGCTTCCCTTCCTCCCGGGCTGCCTGCAGAGTGGCAGGCCTTTCTGGGGGCCGGGACAGGCTCCCTGTGGTGGGAGGGAAAAAGTCGCACTCTTGCCCCTTGGCCTGGCCTCTTGTACCTCAGTGGGGGGGCCGGGGCATTGGAGGGGGCTGCTGGGGTGGGGACCGGGGTTTCCGGGGTCTCCTTTCCTCCCTCAGGAGGGGAGGGAGTCTCTCCATTGTCGGGAGGGGCAGACTGAGGGGCTGGGAGCTGAGACGCGGGGCAGGATCGATGGGGCCTGACTGGTGTCAGGGATTTCATCGGGGAGAGCAGTCAGACAGCTGGAGGCCGCCGGCAGACCGGAGCTGTTGGTCTCGGCTGGGGCTGGTGGCTGCCCCAAGAAGAGAGGCTGTCGCTGTCACCACGGCAGTGTTGGTGGTGGCCACGTGGAGGGAGCTGTGGTCCGGGCGGGTGCTGAGTGACGGTGGTTGCCTTGGCGAGGGAGCCGCCTCTGTGGCATTGTGGTCTCCATGGAGAGAGGGGGAGACGGAGGGAGGAGGCTGGCTGTCTGGGCGCGGTGTTGCTGGTTGCTAAGGAGAGGGAGATGCTGTCTCTAGGACGAGGTGGTCCCCACGTGGAGGAGCCGTGGCTGCGGAGAGGTTGAGGGCTGAGGGCCCTGAGGAAGGGCCGGTGCTGGAGGCTCCAGGGGGGGGCCACAGCGGGCGGGAGTGAGTGGGGCAGTGGGGGCTCCGTGGGGGGGGGTGGCGGTGTTACAGGGAGGGGCTGCGGCCCTGGGCTTGGTGCTGCTGGGCTCCTGGGCTGACACAGAGTTCTCTGGGGGGGAGGGAGGTCCAGTGTGTGGGTATGAGCGGCGCCCTTCACTGCCAGGTTCATCCTGTTCACTCCCACGTCTGTGGCCAGGTGCCCCCACCTCTGCCTTCTGGAGCCTTCCTCCTCCTCCTCAGGGCCTCTGAGCATACAAGTCCCCCCTCCTGATGCATGTTCTCTCCTTGTCCCCAAGTGACTTGGTCCCATACCTCACGTTTGCTGTGCTCCAGGATACCTGGAATTGGTACTTGCCTTTGAGGCATCAGAGAGGGGAGGTCACTTGCCCCAGGTTGCACAGCAGGTACACACCGAGGCTGGGATTTGACCCCTGGGTACCTGTCTCCCCAAACACTCAACTCACCGGTCCTGACCCCTCCCCTGGGAGCCTGTCCCTCTGTGACCACCCCACTGAGAGTTGTCTCTCTCTTCCCTCAGTCCCCAGGTCCTTTTCCGAAGCAAACATTTCCCTTCAATAGTTACAGGAGGCAGCAGCTTGGGACAGCAGAGTCCTGGGTTTGAATCCTGACTCCGGCACTGACAGCTGTACAGTCCGGGGCCTCAGTTTCCCAATCTGTAAAATGGAGACGACGCACATGCTTCTTGGGCTTGTCGTCCCTGGGATAATGTATGTCACGCCCCGGGTGTGGTTCCTGGTGCGTAGCAGAGCCCCCGTTAGGTGTCAACCCCACCACCATCAACATAATTCCTTCCACAAATGATTGAAAAATTATTTTCTGACATGCCCAGGGAGGACAACAGCGGTGATGTCTCACCGGAGGTCAGCCTCTCTGCGTCCTTGCCTGTGACCCTTGAGCCCTGGAGGCAATGACTTGGCTGCAGGAAGTGGGGCTGGAAAGGAGAAGGGCCTCCAGGAGCCACACAGCACCTTGGTCGCTGAGCAGGGCTGGAACCTGGTGTGGCTGGCTTGGCATTCCGTGCTCCCTGCCCGTCTAATCCAGGGGCCTGGGTGCCTGCTGTCCTCACACAGGCCTTGGCCCTCCAGCTGCCACCTAAGCCCCCCACCTCCTAGCTTCCCTCAGGGCCCCCAAGTGTCCTGAACCTACCCAGCTAACCCCACCTGGGGCACGGCGTATCAGGCGAGTGGCGGGGGGTGTCCCGGGAGCAAGTCCTTCCTGCTCCTAGGGGCCACGGATGGAGAAGGAGGTCCAGAGAGTGACATCTGAGGGATTTGGGAGATGAGCGGCATGGCAACTCCGAGTGACACAGACCTGAGTTCAGAGCCTCTCTCTGCCGCTTTTTAGGTGGGTGGCCCTGGGCATGTTTCTTACCTTTTTGGGAACCTCAGCTTTTTCCTTTGTACGATGGGTGTGATAGGGCTCAGCTTTATTTGACCTGCGTGCGGCAAGGGGGTGACAGTAAAGCCTAGTGTCTGCCGCCTAGCAGGGGCTCTCTGCTCTTTCGAGACCTTCGGCGCCTTTCCAGTGACCTGCGGGAAGTCGGGGGAGAGGTGTCCTGTGTGGCCCCAGGTGGAAGAAGGGGAACCAACCAGGGCATAGACCTCCGTTCCTTCCAAGAGACTTTCTGGCGGTCAGTGCTGTCTTGGGATCGCCTGGGGGAGAGGCAGTCAGCACCCCGTGACCCGTGAGGCCACATAAGGCCAGCAGGACCTAGGTTTGGGGATGACAAGACCTCGGATCCCATTGTCATGTTGCCATTTACGGGCCGTGGGGTCTTGGGAGTCTCAGCTTCCCCACCTGCAAAATGGGAGGAATGAGAATGAATCCAGGTGTGTGGAAGAGACGGGGTTCCCTCGAAGCTGCTGGGCACCCTGTTTTCCAGAGGAGGAAAGCAAGGGGCAAGGAACTCATGGAGCTTACGGGGCGGCTTTTTCTGGAGCTTCTGCTGTGTGCTGGGCGCCCTCCCCCCTCCAGACTCCATGGGGCACTGAAGTCCTCGGCCTTTGTACTTGCTGGTCCTTCTGCAGGAGTTGCTGGCCCTCACTGGGCTCCCACCTGCTCCCTGAGCTTGTCCTGTGCTGCCCCCCGGCCCCCCCGTCCCTGTTCCATGTCGCCTCTCCAGGGAGCTCCGTCCTAAGTGCTCTGTTTGTGGCCCCGGGCTTCTTCTCTCTCTTGGTAGCCCCTAACACAACCAATTGCTCTTTTTGTTTTTTGTTTTTTTGCTTTTTTTATTATCCACCCTTTCGCCAGCACAGTGTCAGCTCTTGAGGGCCGGATCGTTCTCGGTCTGGTTCCTCCCTCTATCCCAAGCACCTTGAATGGGGCCTGGCACATAGTAGGTGTTCAGTCAACACATGATGACAGCGTGGATGGGTAGCCCTGCCGGGGGCCCTGGGCTGCCAGTCCTGTCATTCGCATCTTAGCCACAAGGCCCTTGAGCTTGGGGAGGCCAGGCCAACTGGCCCCAGAGACACAGAGTTGGCCTCGGAGCCCCAATTGCGCGCTGACTCTGGGTCAGGTGCTTTTTCTGCTCCACTACATCGCCTTGCTGGGGGCCTGGCCTTTCAAACTGGAGAGTTCGGACTCCACTCTGACCACAGAGGCAACAAAGCGGGGACAGCTCCTGCCTGCCATAAGGAAGAGGTTTTGGTAGCAGCCTGAGTCATCAGTTCAGCCGCTGTGTGCCCTTAGACAAATTACTTACCCACTCTGTGTCTCAGTTTACTTGTTTGTAAAATGGAAATGATATCTTATCTAGATGGGCTTCTGGGAGGCGGTGGACTTGGAGCTTTGGATTTGCAAGCTTGACTCCAAGGCCCTCTCCCCAGGGAAGACCAGCAGCCTCTCCTGAATTACCCCAGTCCTGGGAGGCTCCGTCGCTCCTTCCTGAGGGAACTGAGCTTCTGACTTCTGAATAGGGAGGTTTATACTGCTTGGAAAAGGCCATTTTCTGCCCTGCCAGCCTGGGCTCTCACCCTGCCTGTCTCCCCCCCCCCCCCAAAAGAGAAAAATAGAAGAAAGAAGGAAACTGGTTTTCTTGGGGCGCTTAGTTCGTGCTGGGGACATTGCTGTCTGTGTCCACATTCATAGTCCCAGCAGCACAGGCAGAGTAGGTCTAGTTAGGCCCATTTTATAGATGACCTGCCTCAGGTTTGGGGAAGTTCTCCATGGGGCACAGAGCAGGAATTTGGACCTGGGCCCAGAGGCTCCTGCCTGCCCTGTTGGGAGGGAAGGCACCTTGGAGGCGTCTGGGGTTGGTCCACTCTGGGGTGACCCGGGGAGTGAGCTGTTGATCCCGGCCCCACCAGACCTGATTTCGGAGGCTGGACCTCAAGAGAGACTGTGGCATGGACAGCCTGCTCCCCCATGCCCCCCACTCCTTGCCTGGGCCCGCCCCCCGGCCCCCTGCTGGCAGCGACATTAGCCCAGGGAATAGATCTAGCCTTGTGTGCAATCCCAGTGGTTCACTCAAGACCCCATTTGTTTGGGGAGGAGAAAGGGGGGTCTGTGGTGCCCAACAGAGGTGGGATTCATGGACAGGGCCCGGGGGAGGGGAGTAGGCTGCCTGGTACGAGCCAGGCCTGGAGGACTGCCAGGAGGGAGAGGGATAGGAGGAGGGGTCCTGCTTGTACCATTGGGGCAGAGTGTTATATTCTGGGTGGGGGGCTGTGTGAGTGGGAGTGCAGGAGGGGGGCAGGGGGAGTCTCACCCCCATTACTTCCTAGTTTGAAGGAAGGGGAGCGTGGTGGCCCTGGCCTCAGGAAGTCCCTGGTCTTCCAGCGGGGGATTGGGAGTGGGGGAAGACTGGGCCATCAGGATCCTTGTCTGGGGAGTCATAGCCCTGACTTCAGGGAGTCCCCCGTCTCCCAGGAGCCCTAGTCTGAGGGCAGAGACTCAATCTGCTTCCTTAGTGTAGAAGGAAAGCACAATTCCTTTGAGTGGGGGCTCCCCGAGTTCCGGGAAGACTTCCTGGAAGAGGCAGTGCCTAAGGATTGGGAAGGGGTTAGATTTAGGGCAGGGGCTCCAGGCAGGCAGGTTCTGTGGTTGGAAGCAAGACACAGTGGGTTCCATCCCGATCCTGAGTGGTCCTGTGCACCTGAGTCTCTCTGTTTACTCATCTGTGAAATGGGGACATTGCCTGCAGACAGCGCTGGGCTCCTGCAGGGGCTGGAATTAGACAGGGTTGCGTGAGGACTGTTTACACAGAGCAGGCCATAGGACTGCTGGGGACTGCATGGTTGGTGAGGCCTGAGGCATTCTAGAAGTTGCTAAAAATCCATTACCCCCGCCCCGCCCCTTTGCCTCTGCACTGGGTCACAGCTCAGCCAACCTAGCTTCAAGGTTTACAAACACAGGAGGGAGGGAGACTCTGTGCTGAGCTGTGACAGGGAGCCAAGGGCCATAGCTCTCCTTCCTGCCTCTGACTTGCTGTGTGACCCTGGCTCATCTGACACTGTCTCTGGGCCTCAGGCCGAGACCCAGCTCCTCTTCCCGAGGATATCATCTGAGGTTTATGGGGAGACACAGACCTTCCCCTCTCTGCTCAGGGCTCAGGGAGCTGGCTGAGGATCCCAAGCATCCTAGGAAGAGATGGGCCATAGAAGGCTCGGCAGAGGAGGGCAGGTACCCCATATGATGGTGGCTTGGGAGCCCTTGAGCTGAGCAGGGACTGGAGGAAGGAGGCCCTTCTTGCCTCTGTCTGACATTCTGGAGGGTCGGCTTGGGGTAGGTGGGTCAGAGCAGGAAAGTCCTGGGTCTGTGAGATGGGGTGACACACTGGTCAAGCCTGTGGGCCCAGGCCTGGGTTCCATTCCCTGTTCTACCCTAACAAGTTGCCAGGCCTCTGCAAAGTGGGAATTAAAATAGTACCCGCCTCCGAGGACTGATACTCTAGAGTGCTTGGGGCCGGCTCCTGGCATACAGTGTGTGCTCGGTACATGCTCGCTCTGTCTATTGTCGGGGTTCCCGGTGGCAGGCGCAGGGGAGCAGGGCTTCAGCGGCCCTCCCAGCCGCCCCCTCTCAGGCTGTTGGGGCTGGGCTGTGGTGCATGGTTTCCGGAGGCCTGGGATGCCAGTTTAGGAAATGCGGAGGTGTCTGCCTGGCCCCTCCCACTCTCCCCAGTACCTGCCGGACAAGATGTGGATGTTGCTGCTGGGTTTTGGAGTAGGCGGCCTGCGCTCCCTGCCAGCTCCTTCGTCCTCTTGCTGGCTGCGTGGTTCTGGGCCGGCCATCTCCGAACCTCAGTTTCCCCATCTACAGAATGGGATCAAGGTTCTTCATGAGGATTAAGTGGGACAAAGCAGGCCGGCAGCATCATCTGCTCCCCTACAGGCACGCGTGATGCGTGGTACTTGTGGTCTCGTCACTGCCCTGCTCCTCCCCTCTCTGATCCTGCTGGCCCTGGTGGCTGCAGCGGGGGAGGGGGTTCCTGGCTTGGCTAAGACGGCAGCTGACCCGGACTCTCTGTTCTGGATTCTGGATTCAGGGGGAGCTCCAGGGAGGAGGAACAGGGCTGTCCCCAGAGACCACCCCCAGGCCTGTGGCGGGGGGCGGGGGGCAGCCTGCAGACCGTGAGGGGCCTGAGGAGAGGTGGGAGCCAGGCCTCGGCAGGGGGACTGGGACCCTGGAGTGCTGGAGGATCAGAGTGCACAGGGTCTCCATCCCCTGCCCTGTCCTCCTGGGCATCCTGACACCCAGAGAGGCACTGGCCCAGGGTCACTGGGCGGTGAGTGGCTGGGCTGAGGGCGGAACCCAGGAAGACTCAGAACTGTCCCCTCCTGGGGCCCCTGGGCCGCTTCGGATCGGATCACATCCACCCTGGGCCCGAGCGGAGCTTTCTTGGCTCTGCTGCTTGTCTCTCACTCCATCTGTGTCTCCCCGTCTTCTCTAGGTCTTTTGTCTCTCTACTCTGCCCATCTCTGTGGCAGCTGTGGTGTCCCTTCCTCGGGCCATGCGAGGAAGATGGCTGGCTGGCTGCTTGGGTGTACGCACACGCACACGGGGTGATTCTTGTGTGTTCGTTGGGTGTTGTAATGTGTATGTGTAAAGGGGAACATGTGAGTGTAGACGCCTGCTTCCTAACAAAGGAATGGACGCGTGCTCTCTGAGCGACGAGCTGGGGCCTCGTGGGGTCCTTCCCTGTGATTCCAGGCCCCCTGCAAACACACGTGTGCCATCTGTCCTTACCTCCTTGGGATTCGCCTCGCAGCCTCTCCCCCTTCCCGCGCCCCCGACTCCACACTCTGCACCTCTGCTCTCGGGGACCCAGAGGGGGTCTGTCTGGCTCTGCCTTGGCTGAGGTCCCCCTTACACGGCCATTTCCCTGTTGGGGGGCTGGGTTGGTTGCACATTTTCCACTTTCACCAACACGGCATGATTTCAGATTCTCACACCCTTGACCTGGGTGGGCGCTCGGTGATGTGGGTGGGCTCGTGGGTGGGGATCAGCTTCTGAGGGTGCCTGTGGACATCTGGGTCCACTCTTGGCTGAGGGCTTCAGAGAGGACTCCTGTTCTGGGTGTGATTCCTGCTGGTGGGGCTCCGTGGGACCTTGGCTGTCCCTGGGGCAGAATGCTGGGGATTGGGGATGCTGTGGCAGCTGCTGGAAGGCCATAGTACCCCTTGCCATCCCCTGCCTGCTGTGGCCCAGAACCCCTGGCCTCCGGCCCTTGGCACCGAGGGAAGCTGCTTTGGCACCTGGCTTCCCGGGGCCCCTGGGTGGCCCTGGCTTTCTGGAGCTGGGAGTCAGGCAGAGAAGTTGGCACAGGGGCTGGTTCCCAGCCTGTGCTCTGACCTCTGTCTCCATACAGCCTCTGCCTACCTCCTGGGGCCCGAGCCAGGGTCAGTCCTGGGACGTCTTCATTCTCTTAGCAGAGCTGGAGCTACCTTGGTGCTGTAGGGAGTGAGTATTGGACCGGGGAGTCCTAGACCTATGGTTTGAATCTCAGCTGTACCCCTTGCCCTCTGGGCGACCCAATTCTCTGGCTGTCCTTAGAGCTAAAGGGACTCATTTATTCTTTTGATTTAACAAGGTCCAAAGAATGCTTCCCACAAGCCAGGCACTGTTCAAAGAGCTTTACAGAAATTCAGTCCTCACAACAATCCAACAAAATGTCATGATCCCCATTTTACAGATGGAGAGACTGAGGGGGCAGAGAGGTTCAGGATCCTGCCTGTGGTCCCAGAGTGAGTCAGTGGTGAGACTGGGATTTTGAACCTGGGCTATCTGACTCCCAGGGCCTCCGCCCCCAAGCACCTTGCTGTGGGAGCCCTTGAGGGTCTGCAGGGAGCAATGCACCTTCAGGGTCTGGGCCAGCCTACAGGCCTGGTCTGAGCCTTGAGGGAGGTCCAGGAAGGTGGTCCTGGACCATGGTAGGTGTGGCAGCTTGGGATCCCGTGGGACTCGAGTGTCCAGCCTGTCACTCACCGAGCAAGTCACTTGACCTGGCTGAGCCTCAGTTCCCACCTTGGTGAAACAGGGTCATGGTACTTACCTGGCAGGGCTGTGGTGGGAATTCCATGTGGTGAGGCCTAGGGGACCCCAGCTATGTGGCAGGGACTCAGGACGTGGTGGCCAGCTGTGAGGGCTCCGTGACAAGGGGAGAGGGAGGCGGTTTCAGGGGTGGCCTGTGCCGGCAGAGTTGAGCGTGCAGACTTAGGAGCCTTGACTGGGAGCCTCCAGGGGGGCACACAGACAGCCTCCCCTCATCACTGGTGTGTCTGTCGTGCTTTTGGACCCAGCGCTGGGACAGTCAGCTGTGTGTGCGTGTATGTTGGGGCATACCGCCACCCCTGGTGTCCCCCACATACACACAGCCATGATGGGGGGACCTAGAATCCTTGCTTTGGGGGGGCTGGGATACAGCCTCTGCTCCCTCATTGTTGCAGATGGGGAAACCGAGGCCCAGGCAGGGGAAGGGGTTTGCTCCGGGGCCCACAGGGAGTTCCAGTTATCTGAAGTTTCATTGCTGGGCAGGACCTTGTCTAAGAAATATAAGGACAGACCCTGCCTTTGGTAGCCCGTCCTGGTTGCTCTGGCCTGTCTCCATGGGGTCAGTGCCTTGCTGTGTTGGCTTCTGTCCATCCCACGCTGTGTTGATTGGAACATGGGACACTGGACAGTGGAAGCCAGGGGAGCAGAAACCTTGCCCAGCCAGGAGCCTGGTGTGCGTACAGTAGGCGCTCAGTACACATTGGTTGATCAAGGGAACCTAGCAATGAGCCCTTCCTGCTCTCCCACCGTAAAGGCTGAATTTCAGAGGGGCGGGGACTTATCCAGAGGAGAGCGGGGGAGTGGAGCCCAGACGTCCTGGCTTCCCAAACCTTCTTGCTCTCTGCACTCATGGATGCGTGTAGCACGTGCACACACACACGTACAAGCGCACATGCACACACCTGCGCACATAGACACATGCTCGGTGCGCTTGCTCTATGCCTCGGTCCAAAAGCTTCACTCTGATCATTGCTCAATTTTCTAGCTTAAAAGTATCCATCTGTCCATCTCTCTGCCAAGGCCGTGGGCTGGACACCTAATGGGACGCCTGTTCTGGGGCCTCCGCCGTCTGTGGCTGCCCCCAGGATGGGGCAGGAATCCCGGAAGGGGGTTCTGGGAGGGTTGGACCTGTCCAAGGGACACTGCCCCAGGCATGTCCCCTGCCGTGTCCCCTCCTTCTGGCCACACACCAAGTGGCACACTGAAATCCCTGCCCGAGCATCCTGATTCTCCCCCTCTGCCATTTCTGGGCTGTCTCCGGCTTGGGGGGGAAAGGGGGTGTCATTCCTGGGGACCAGCCTCCCCCGTCTCCCCCAGGAAGCCTGCCCTAATGCCCCGGAGGATGGTAATTAGCATGAGGCAGGCTGATTAGCTCAGAAATTAAGTCTTTGTTTCCCTCGCTCCCCAGTTTCCCTAATTGAGCAGATGCGGAGTGGGGGGAAGGGAGGGGCTGTGGGCTGGTCACGGGGCTGGGTGGGTGCCCATGTGGCTGGGTGCTCAATGGTGGAGGTGGTGGGGGTGATGGGTGGGGGTGGACAGGGGCCCGGTTGGGGTCCTGCGGTGGGGCTGGTGGAGGAATGCCGGGGTGGGGTTTGCACCTGGTGTGGACCCCCAGGTTGCAGCCCTCTGGGGATATGCTTGCTTGGCTGGGGGCAGGGCATCACTCCCAGGACCCCACTGGAGTGCTTGTGGGCCATCATTCTTTCCTTCAAGTCTTACCATCCGATCAGTAATCATAATTGTTGTCCTTTGTCGAGCGCCTGCTGTATGCATTCCCTGGGCTGAACACCTTTTGTGTATCTCCTTGTTGAGTCCTCTTCACTCAGTTGTGCAAGGATAGGACCCCGTATTTTTTAGGTCAGGAACTTAAGGCTCAGAGAGGTGAGGTGACTTGTCCAAGGTCACACAGCTCGGAGCAGCTAGGGCAGGGTTCCGACCCAGGCAATCTCACGTGGCCCTGTCCCGGGCTGAGGGCCATTTGGGCTAGGGAGGGAGGAGCCTGTGATCAGAAGGTGGCCAGTCTGGGTCCTGGATGCCAGGGTAAGTGAGGCCTTTGCCGTTCTCATTTGTTATACTGGGATCACTGCGTTCGCTGTCTTGGGTTATTGGGAGGAACGTTAGCAAAGACTGTAATGAGGATTTAGTTAGTGCTTCTTGTGTGCCAGGCAGGTGACACGTACTCATGTGTTTTCATGCTCACAACAATCCCACGCACCACGGGCAGATACCCACCCGTTTCACATTCGCAGAAGCTGAGGTTGAAGTGGAGGGGAGGGGCACTCCTGGTCCCATAGTTAGTAAGCAGGGGCCTGGGGTTCGGCCCCGGACCATCCTCCTTGATCACCACCCTAGGTCTGTGACACCTGTGGCGGGGCCTAGCTGTTGGTAGGTGCTCAAAATGGTTAGTATCCTGTCCCCCTCTCAGAAGGAGCAGGTTCCTTGAGGTCCCACACCACTGGGGGATGCAGGGGAAAGCCCTCCTCATAGCAACCTGTGGGATAGGCATTGCTTTTATGTCCATTTTAGGGATGGGGAAGTTGAGGCTTGCCCAGGATCTCACAGCTGGTGAGGTATAGGGGCCCAGATTAGAACCCCGGAGTTCTGGCTCCAAGTGCTGCCATGTGGGAGACAGGCCTGTCGCTGGGGAGTGAGGTTCCCGTCCTGATCTTCATTCTCTGCTCTTGGGGGTGGCGCTGTATGTCCCTGGCTCCTCCCAGCAGCTGTGTACGGGGTGAGGGGTGGGGTGCCCAGGTCTCCAGCCTCCACAGTGCCCTGCCTCTGGAGGGCATCCCTAAAACTCCGCTCGTTCCATCCCGGACTGCTCTAATCCAGCATCCTGACTCCGTGGCTCCTTCTCTGAGGCTCTCTGTTCTGGGGTGGGCACTGCCGTCTTTCAGCTGCCCACCTGGACCCTGGGGGTCATTCCTGAGCACCACGTTCAGCCTCTTGTCCTCATCCTGAAGGTGACTGGTGTGTCGCTGAGACCTGCTCTCAGGTCCTCTGGTCACCCTTCCACCCTCATGGCAGCTCCGCAAAGGCTGCTGTCTCTGCTCCTGTCCCTCCAGTTCCTTCTGCGCTCTTCCCTTGGCAGGACTCCCTAGCGTTTCCCTGGCTCCCCACTCTCCTTGAGCCAAGATCCAGAAACCTTATCCTGGCTTCTGAGACCTGCAGGGGCTTGGCCAGCCTTAGCGCTCCTGCCTGGAGGGACCCTCTCCTCTCACAGGCCATGAGCCAGTCCTCCTGGCCTCATTCCAGTTCCTCAGACTGTCACCCTCTGGGTCCTGATAGGTGTTTCCATCACCAGGATCTCCCTCCACAAACCCTTCCCCGACCCCGGGATAACGAGGTCTGCAGGTGCGCTGAGGTTGTCCCTTTGATTCTAAGAGCCTTTTGAGGGGAGTGGTATTGCCCATTTTGCAGATGGAGAAGCTGAGGCTCAGGAAGCTGGAGTCGGATCCCAAGGCTCCTCACTATGGAGCCCGTGTTCTCGGTGTGTGCATGTGTGTGCGCGTGCTGGTGTGCGCACACCGCCGGCGCTGCCGTCTGTTGTCTGTGCCAGGCGGTGTTTGGGCTGGGATGAGCCACCCCCCCTTGGGAGAAGGAGGTCTGGGATGGTCTCTGGGGACCAAATCTGCCTCTTCCTCTGTGGGGTGGGGATACTAGTGTGCACATAGGGCCGGGGCGTCAGGCTCTCTCCAGCCCCCCACCGCAGCCTCCCAGCCCCTCCCATTAATCACCCCTTCGCTTCAAAACAAACACCCGCGAGCCCAAACCGCCCATCCAGCCAAGGCACAGATGGAGTGCCGATCGGAATTAATTAGTCAGGTTGCCAAGGCAACCAGACCCAGGATCCAGCCTTACCTCCAGGGGTGGGGGGGCAGCCCACCCACCTGTCAGGCCCCGCCCCCACCTTTCATGGCCCCGCCCCCTCCCCCTTCCGCAGCTGGGGGTACCCTGAGGACTCTTCTGAAAATCAGGAGGTGGTGGGTGGGAGGGACTGTCCAAGAGCTGGGTTCCAGTTTGCAGTAGGTCACGCTTGGCTTGGTGGGAGCTTGGGCAGGACCTGCAAAGCTGGGAGCCATGCATGGTTCTGTAGGAACAGACAACGGCGGGACCTGACTGGGGAGGTGCTTTGAGGGGCCATCTGAGACTGGTGCGAGAGGAAGAATGACCGAGTGACCGTGGCCTGGACTTGAGATCCCTCTGACGTATGCCACCGAGGGAGCTGTTAGGAGCAGCCAACCTCTGTCGTCCACGGTAGTGACGGGACGGCCTCTCAGGACTCTGTCCTCCTCCTCCATCCCCACCGTGTTCCTCTTATCCTCTGCCTCACCTGTGCACCCATAACCAGGTTTGGGTTCTCCATCCTTGCTCCTTGGTCTGCCCGTGAGTCCACTGGCTCTTTCTTCCCAAGTAGCCTCGGGCAAATGACTTAGCTTCTCTGTGCTTCTGCTTCCGTGTCTGAAAAACAGGCAGGAACAGCACCCAGCTAGCTCTCAGCATGGTGTCTGGTCTCTGGTAACTACTAGATTGTTCCTTGTACCACTGCTGGATGCAGGGGTGCCCAGGGAGAGGGGCTCTGGGGAAGACAGAGGGCACAGAAGCCCCACCGCCCTTTGGGGAAGTTGAGGCACACGCAGGAATGACCATGCTGACCGGTGAGGAGGACCCTCCCCACCGACTTCCCTCCCAGAATGGCTCACTGTGTGGGAGTCAGCCATATTGCAGATGGGGAAGTCGAGGCCTGGAGAGGGCAGTTGGGGCAGCGGGCTGGCGTCTCTGGCGTGAGTCTGGGCCCCTGTTCTCTGGATCTTCCCGGCTGGTGCTGGCTGGAGGGTCGCACAAGACAGGTCTTGCAAGGCCGGTTTCCCTTTGTAGAACCATAGGGAATCCATCCTTGCTCCTGCTTGGGCCTCAGTTTCCACTTCTGTGAGATGGGGGCTCACGGGGGTGTAGCTGGTGGTAATTCTGGCTGAAGCAGGTTGGGGCTGTGGCTTTTTATTCTTTGAGACATCGGAAGAGGGGCTGGTGTGGATGGACGGGCTGCAATTTTTGGCCGAGGTCTTTCCTGGAGGTGCCCTCAAGGGAGAGGGTATGGAGGGGCCCCGAGGGGCATGGGCCAGCTCTAGCCCCATCCCCCACCCTTGGAGCCTCTGATGCTGGGCTCTGCAGGGGCAGGACCTGCAAAGCTGGGAGCCATGCCTGGTTCCGTAGGAATGCACAACGGCTGGAACTGACTGGGGAGGGGCCTCGAGGGGCCATCTGAGACTGATGTGAGAGGAAGAATGACCGAATGACCACAGTCATTCTTGGCTCATCGGGGTGCCGCCCTGGCTTGGCACACCCATTGCCAGGTTGGGGTGAGGCTCAGGGCAGGCCCTTCCTCCTACTTTGCCGCCCACCTGGTCTCTAACACACTGAGCTCACTGAGGCCAAGCCTGTCTCTCCTGCCCCCAGGCTGATGGGCCATTTCCTCCTCTGTGTGACAGGGAGGAGTCTCTCGAGCTGGCACAGTGGGACTGGGACACGTGTCTGACCCCATAGCCTCTCCCCCAGGGACTGTGGGCCCGTCGTTGGCTCTCTGTGAGCCTGTTTCCCCATCTGTCCTCTGGCCTAATGATGTGTTCAGTGAACTCACCTGTTGGAAAAGATTCGGAGGGGCTTCAACCAGGGGTGGCAAACTCAGGGGCCTATGGGGATCAGATCACGTAAAGGTTTGAATCCGGTCCGAGTGAGGCAATAGGGCATGGCGGGGCCTGTGGTCAACATGGGCGCTCGGGCTCTGCTACTGCAGCAAGCTCGGGTTTTTCTCACCGGTGATCGGGCCAACAAAACTGATCTGTGGGCGGTGTTTGGAGCTGCCAGCTTGCCCCAGAAGGCACACTCGACAAATGGATTAACTGGGGGGTATTTAGCTCTCCTTTACATAATAACAAGGGCTAACATTTATTGAGGGCTTGTTCGGTGCCAGGAGCGAACTAAGCACTTTACTGGGATTATCTTGTTTGATCCTCACACCGGCCCGAGGCAGGCAGGGTGTAGCTGTGATTCCAGCGGACTCCGTGGATGAGGCAGTGGTATCAGAGAGGTTCAGCCAGTACCCCAGGTCACACAGCTGTGGGGGCTGGAGCAGGGTCGTCCCGGGGCCTTCAAATTCTTCTGTGGAGGTGTCTCCTTCTAGCCCAGAGGGTGGAGGGGAGGAAGGGCAGACCCACTTGGGGGTGGGAACCCCCAGACCTGCAGCTTTCGCTTCCCTTACAAGAGGAGGCTGGGGGAGGGGGAGAGACAAAATTAAGCAGCCGAAGGGTGTTGTGGTGCTGAGGAGGAATAACTTATTTTTTATGAGCTTGTTCGCATTTGTGAAGTTAAGTAAGCAGAAATTTATGCCCTTCGTTGGCATGCATTAAAGGGGAGGGCCGCCTGGGCCGCGCATAGTTACCAGGAAACCTCATGCTTCCCAGCAGCTGCGCCCCTCCCCGGCACGAGGCGGTGCCCATGTCTGGAAGGTTTGTTCGGGCTGTGTGCGGGGATTTCTTCGGATCCAGCTGTGGCCATCTGCTGACGGCCCACTGTGTGCTTGTCCTGGCCTGCGGCTGCTGGGACTGGCCTTGCTGTGTCTGAGAACGGCTCACCCAGCTGCTGGCAGTGCAGCTTGGCCCTTAGGTCAGAGGCTGAATGTTCTAGACCCTGTTCCCCGCCTCCATGGTGGGGGCCTCAGAAGGCCCAGAGACCACCCGTTTTGCTGCCCAAGAGCTCTGAGGCCTGAGGCATGTTGCTTGAGCTCCCCCAGCCTCGATGTCCTCATCTGTAAAATGGGGATGGTGGCAACACACACCTCCTGGGATTGTGTCCTGCTTGTGACACAGCTCATCTGAGATGACATCGGCTTGTGGGGTGGCATGGCCTATTTGCTCGTTGACCTGGCTCCTTGGGGGCCCTTTGTTTCTAATGGCCCTGAGAGCTAGATGGTCCTTCCTGCAGGAGGCCTGACTGGACACCCCTACCTGGCCTTGGCAGTCTCAGGCTCTCCCACGTCCCCCCTGCAATTACTGGTCTCCTGTAATTACTACTCCTTTCCAGCTGTGAGCTTCCTCAGGGCAGCACAGCGTCTGTTCTGATCCCTGTGGATGCCTCGTGCCCGCCCCAGGGCACGAGAGATGGCATTCAATGAACAAGAAGGAAATCTAGCATCTCGGCCTTGGTTTTCATGCGTTTGGAATTAGAAGTCCCTTCCAGGTGTGTCGTGATTTATGTGTGTGTGTGTTTCTTTTAGATTTATTTATTTATTTGAGAGGCAAGGGGAAAGGCAGAGCGGGAGAGAGAATCTCCAGCCGCCTTCCTGCTGAGTGCGGAGCCTGGTTTGGGGTTCGATCTCATGACCCTGAGATTACGACCCGAGTCCAAGTCCAGAGTCGGACACTCAAGTGACTGAGCCACCAGGGCACTCCGATGTATGGTTTTAAAGGCACTTTTGGGCTAATGCCCTTATTTGATCTCTACTTTTTGGTCCCCTTGCGAAGAAGACAGGGTGAGTTACAGGTGGAGTGGGTGGAAGGGGGGTGGATTTGAATCCAGCGCCCATTCATTTGTTCGTTCATGGGAACTTCTGAACTCTTGCTCTGGGCCAGTTAGTAGGGGTCTTGGGGGGGGAATCCGATGGGATTCTGCTCTCCAGGGACTTAGAGGCTGCCCTCGATAGGCAGGTACAACGGGGCTAGGAGGAAGCTGGGAAGGCTGTGGGGGGTCACTGCATCTCTGTAGGCCCGAGTCTGTCATCTTGTCTAATGGGTGACAGCTCAGAGGCTTACAGCCTCTTCTGGTTCTGGTGGGCTGAGCTTCTCGGGTAGGGGGTTGTTGCCAGACACTGGCTAGGAAGCCTTAAGACCTCCGGACTACCCATCTTCCAGCCCTATCAACGCAGCCCTGGTCTATCCAGGAGGCTGAGGGGCCCTGAAGACACAGTGGCTGTCCCTGCTGTTGTCCCTGGGCCTGTGGCCATGAAGGTGGTTGTCTACACGCTGTGGGAGTCTGTCTCTGGTTAGAATTTGCAGTCAGCCTGGAGCTAGGGACAGGGGTGTGGGGAAGGAGAGCTAAGGGGCCTGAGGACTGGTGGGATGGGGGGGTCATCTTCTCTGAATGGAGTTGTTCCACTTGGGGGGCTTCCTGGAGGGACGTCGAGGTTGCAGAATAGGGGGAGATCAGCACCTTGGGGGACCAGGTGGGCCCTGGGGAGTGAGCAGAAAGGCGAGGAACGAAGTTGGGAAGGCTGTGTGTTTTATTCTGGTCTGTTGGGAGCCCGCAGCCAGGTGAGGTGGGTGTCCGGGAGGAAGGTGTCGCCCCCTGCGGTAGCTCAGGTGTGCAGCTGGAGCCTGGCGCAGGTGTGGAGAGAGGGCAGATTCGCACGGGTCCTTGTTGGCTCCTGAACTTGTCCCCTCTGCCTCCGGGAGCTCTGGGAAGGTACAAGAGGGAAGTGCATTAATTCGGCAGATAGTTCTCAAGCATCTAGTATGAACCAAGCATTGTGCAAGGCACTGAGGGTCTGGGGGTCAACGAGAATGGTTCCTGCCATCAGGGACCGTACAGCCAAGGGGAAAGGCCGACTAGGGTGAGTGATGCCCCAGCAGACTGGAGGGCTTCCTGTAGGAGGTGGCTCTGAATTCTGCACAAAAAGTAGCATTCATGAGGTGGGGGCAGAGCAGAAGGGGTTGTGGGAATTTCAAGGGGAAAGGCCAAGAGGTGTGAAAAGACTCCTTGAGTTCAGAGGAGGGTGAGAAGCTCATGTGCTTGGGTCTGGGGTTTGGGAAGGAGGATTTGGGAGACTGGGGAGGAGGCAAGGCTTGGGAGTTTCTTTCGGGCCAGGAGAAGGAGTCTGGGCTGTGCGCCTTCCTGCACTGGGGAGCATGCTGGGCGCCTGGAAATCGGGTGTGGATGATGTGTCCCAGGATGGAACACAGAGTGGGAAAAGCTGAGGCGCTGGGGAGGGGACTTCTGGGCAGTGCCGCTCTGGGGTCGGGTGAGAGGCTGGTAGTGGGATCAAGGCTGCAGGAAGGTTCAAGAGAGGAGCCAGGGAGGCCCAGTGTACGTGTGGGCACCTGTGTGTGTGGTTTGTTGCCATGCTGCCGGGAGTGGTTGGTTCTGATGGGCGTCCGGGTTACAGGGTGGTGTTGGAGGGCAGATTTGCGGAGACACGGCCAAGACAGATCACGAGAGGTCTTGAATGCCGCAGTCAGGACCAGGGAGGCGATCAGAGGCTTCTGAGCAGGGCAGTGACCCACAAGCCTGCTGTGCCTCCGGAAGTTTCCTTGGGCAGCTGGGCAGAGGGAGGGCGGAGGCAGGGTAGTTAGGAGACTGCGCCTGCCTGGGGGACTTTCACGAACTAGAGACAAAAGCGAGGAGGGAGGGCGGTCGAGAGCCCCGGGCAGGCTCAGTGGAAGGGGAGGCTGTAGAGGTCGAGAGAGTTCTGCTCTGTGGAGGGGAAGAAGACGCAGCAGGTGGCTGCACGGAGGAGGCGGGAGAGGGGGCCCATGGATTCGGGGAGCCTTTGAAGGATGAAAGGGAAGGTCTGAGCCAGGAAGGAATTAACATCATTAGCGAACACCCACCCCTAGCGACGCTTTCTGTCCCCAGCACTGTGCGCCTGGCTCCTCGCTTCCAGCTGCTTGGCTTTGGGCGGCGTCTTTGGACCCAGCACCTCCGTTTTGTTGTCTGCAAAATGGGGAGACTGTCCGAACCCACCTCTAATGGAGTCTTTGTGAGGATTGGGTGAGCGAATCTGCCGGGCTTCCGGGACGCTCCATGGTGAACTAGTTCGTTGGCCGTGGTCATGACAATGTGATTGAACGCCACACGCCTGCAGGGCAGCCTTGAAATACAGGGACAGGTGAGGAATGGGCTCCGAGGAGGGTTCAGTCTGCCCTAGGCCATGCAGCTGGGAGGGGTACAGAGCAAGGGACCCCCAGACTTGGCATGTACCATCCTCCATGGCTGCGGCCTCCAAAGATGCCCAGCCCAGCGGGCTCCGTGAACATTCTCTCTGCTCCTTCCGTGTTGAAAGCTCTTGGGTCCAGCACGAGGGCACGGGGGGCAGGAGTCAGCCTCTGGCTGGTCCTACCAGGCGGGAGAATTCAGGTCAGCTGCTCTTTCTCAGAGCCTTAGCTTTCTCATCTGTTAATGGGGGCCCCATGGGCCCTGTAAGCTCTGTTCTGTCAGGCCCTGGTAGGGCTCCTTTCCCAGCTTCTCTGTACCTGCTTGACCACGTTGCCTTGAGTGGGCGGAGACCAGGGTGGACATGGGAGCTGCAGGGTTGGTAGAGGCCCTAATGGTCATAACAACAGTGGTAAGGGGCTGGGAGGCTATCTTGTCAGCAGTAGTAAAAATGAGCATGCCTCAGCAAGTGGGGAGGTGGGGGGTGGGGACAGAGACCAACTGGGAGTGACGCACCTCTCGGGGGTGCTCTGTGGGTCTTTTGCTTTTGTTGCTTCTTTTGCTTTTTCAGTCCCACACCCCAGGCACCTCTTCTGCATCAGTCCGCCTGCTGGCAGTGAGGACACAGAGGGGACATGGTGCTGTCTTGGCCCTCTGAAAGGGAGATGGTGACCGTTTAGGGGGACGCTACTTGGTGCTGGTAGAACACAGGGTTGCTGTGGAATGGTGAAGCCAGACCTGGGGTTCAGGGCAGACTTCCTGGAGGAGGCGATGCCCGGGCTAGAGACGGCTGGGGTTCACAGTGTGGGGGCAAGTGCAGGGAGAAGGGGGTGCCAGTGCCAGTGTGGGGTGGGGTGGGCGGAGGATGTGAGGGGGGCTGAGTCTGGAGCAGGAGGTGGGGAACGTACAGCACCTCTTACAGAAGCATCTCACATCAGCAAAGAGCTTGGACTTTAGCCCGGGCCTTCAGGGAGCCCCGGAAAGACTGTGAGCAGGAGAAGCAGCCTCAGCATTGCTCTCTGGAAGACTCTTTCGGGCTGCTCTACGGAGGGGCTGGAGAAGGCCACGTGGGCAGCTGGACAGTCCTGGTGAGGTGGGGAGCAAAGGACAAATGTGGGACATTTTGAGGACAGAAGTGGCAGATCATCTACCAGGGCGGGGGGGAGAGGCAGTTGAGGATAGTGCCAGGGTCTGTGTCCGGAGCAAGCTGGTGGGTGGTGGTGACCTTGACCAGGAAGAGACGTGTGGGCAGGCGTGGGCTTGTTCCAGAAGCTGACCTGGCCTGGCAGGTCTGGGGCATCTGAAGGCACGGGTAAGAGAGAGCAGCTGTGGTTAGATCGGGGACACAGCCTGGAGGAGCAGTCGTGTTTTGGTGGGTGGGACAGGAGGGGACCCCCAGAAGGAGAGGCCTCAGTCTCCTTCTGTGTTGTATGCCTGGGGCCTGGACGGGCTAAGGGAGCTTCCAGCTCTGACCGTCTATGAAGTCCCCCAGAGGGTCAAAAAGTGGAAGGAGTGAGTTTCACTGGGGGAGGCGGGTGGTCCCCACGCACAGTGGCTTTGGTCCTGGACCCAAGTGTGTTCACGGAGTTCACTGGGAGTGTGGAGAGAAGACATCCAGAAGGCTGGGGCTGTTACCTCCCTCTACAGCTCCAATCTGTAACAACTGAGGTTTTTGTTTTTGTTTTTGTTTTTTTAATATGAGAAATTAGAGGCTGGTTATTTATTTTACAGAATAATTGGGAGGAGGGTTTCCTTAGAAGCAGTAATCTCCTGTGTGTGTGTGTGTGTGTGTGTGTGTGTGTGTTGGGTTTCCGTTTGCCTGAGTCTCCACTGGTGTATGAGTTTCTCGCTCATCTTTCTTTCTCCATCATAATGTGGCCGGAATCCCGGGCCAGGTAAATAGTAGGCGCTCAGTAGATGTGGACCGTCTCGCTGGCAGAGTGCAGCGCCCTGCAGGGATCCCCAGACTCCATGGGTGGCCGCAGGGCCTCCGAGCGCCAAGCCCTCCCAGTTAATAAGCAGCCTCGGCATCTGGGGAGCAGCCAACTGTCTCCTTGGCCTCTCTTCGGGCCGCCTGTTGGCTCTGCGGTCTGCTCCAGGACGACAGGCAGGGCCTTGCACCCTGCTTGTCCCTGGACCCTGAGTGAACTCCCTACCATGTCCCACCCCGGGTCTCCTACCCCTGCAGAAGGGAGACCAGTTTGCTGACCCAGCGCCTGGGGAGCTCTAGGCCCACAGGCGCGTGGATAATGTCCTTCTGCTCTGTGCATCTTGTCCACCCCCTTCTAGGTGAAGAAATCGGGGCCCGACAGGGAGGGTCTGGCTCAAGGCCTTGCCACCAGGGAGCCGGGCTGGAGCTGGGATGCCTCCCACCCTGAGCGCCTCTGGCCGAGGAGGGCCTGGGAGGATTTGAGCCAAGCTGGAGGGGCAGAAGGACTCTATGGCCACGGCTTGGTCTCAGACTCTTCTCCTTCCTTGCTCTGTGCCCTTGGGCAAGCGGCATCACTGCTTTGGGCCTCAGTTTTCTCATCTCTCAAATGGGTATAGTTAACAGGGCCTGTCCCACCGGGCTGGGGAGAGGGTTGACAGTTCATTTGTGTAAAAGGTCTATGGGGGTCTGGCATGTGGTGAGGGCCACTTATCAGCAGTGACCTTGGGGGCCACTTTGTCTTTCTGAGCCTCAGTTTCCTCATTTGAGGAAGGGGTCTGAGGTGCTTTATCCTCTCATCCTGGGAGGTGGGGAGCTGTGTGTGCACACAGACCGAGAGCGGTAAGGTCTCCTCTGTGGTCTGCCAGGCTCCCTGTTGGCCCTGACCACAGCCCTGTAGGTTTGCTGTCTTGACTTGACCGAGGTGTTTGTTCAGGCCCCAGGATCACTGTGCTGACCCGCGTGGGGCTGGAGCCCCAGTGGCGAGCACACTGTGTTTGCCGGTGGCCCCAGTGGTGCTGGGGGTGCGGGGGGGTGGAGAGAGGACGGACACCTGCCACGGACGAGAATGGAGAGAGAGTCACTGTGGGAGAGGGGAGAGCCGCCTTGGAGGAAAGCTGGAGGGAGGGTCTGCCGTGGGCAGTTCAGCCCACAGCTGCTTTGACCTTCAGGAGGATTTATGGCTTCAGTCTGGGAACCATGGAAGCTTCTGGAAGTGTTTTAAGAGAGGGTCTCTCTACGGGTCCATGATAGATGGCATTTCGAGAGGCTCTCTGGCAGCTGAGCAGAGGGGTGGGGAGGAGCTTGGGGGATGCTTGAAACCCTGGGAGGTGGTTGTGGTCTGAGTAAGAGCCATCAGTGGCTCGGATATACAGATGTGCGGCCTGGACAGATGTCGGGATGGATTGGAGGTGAAGGATGGACAAGGCAGAGGGCAGAGTCAAGTGTGATTCAGATGATGGGGCTGAGCCCAGAGAAGTTTGGTAATGGGCCCACCGTCACACAGCTGGCGGGTCAGGGAGCGAAGCCTCGGGCCCCAGGGTGTGTAGGAAGCAGCCCTGCAAGGAGGCGCCCATGGCAGGGAGGTGGAAGGCAGTACGGAGCCAGCGGTGACATACTCGCTGCTTCATCCCTGGCTCTGCCCAGCGTCAGGTGTGATGGAGATAGATCAGGGCACCTGCCGGGGAATGGGGGCTTTGGTCCATGTTGCCCACCGCTCCAAGAGGCAGGGGTCGGCGGGCAGAGGAACCAGGCAGGGGAGAGCCGAGCCGGCGCGAGTGGTGGCCAAGCATCACACCTTCAGGGGGCAGGTACAATGGTGAGGAGTCCAGGACTCCAAGTGAGAAAGACCCAGGTTTGCAGCCGGCGCCAGCATTTCCCAGAGAGCTGGCCGTGGCCCCACTGGCCTCAGTGTTCCCATCTGTAAAGTGGAAATTGTTCGAAAATGGCTGGGATGATGCAGGACTTAGCACAAGACCTGGGACACGGCCTCTCTGATCTGGGACAGGTCGTGACCTGCCCAGCCAGCTCAGTGCGGGGGCAGACCTTATCCTTGAGGGGCAGGAGGGGAGGCCACTGGTGGGGGAGGACCAGGAAAACTGTCGTGGGGACGGGCTCCTGTTTCGTGGAGACTAGAGTTACGTGAATCGTGGGAGCCGGAGAGCGGCACAGAAGTGCAGGCAAGCGGCAGAAGAGTCTGCAGAAGAATGGGATGGGGCCAACTTCGATGAGCCCTAGCAGTGCTTAGAGACTGTCCTTTGCGTGGTTTTACCAGGTAACCATGCAGATAGCCCAGAGAGGGTGAGGGCCAGGTTCAAGGTCACCCAGCAGCGGGCGCTGGGAGCAAACCTGCTGGCTCGGGGCCTGGGCCCCGCCCCCCTCTGAAGGAGGGATGTGATCATTTGTCTGGGGAGTTTAATAATGAATGAAGTCGAAGTGTCTTTAATGCAGGCAGCAGGCCCGAAGTAATAAGGGGCCCTGTATTAATTCGGAAGTTAATGAATATGCAGGTGTGTCTGAATGATTAATGGGGCTCCCAGGGCTTTGGAGAGGGGTGTGTGAGCTGATGGGGATATGAATATTGCATACATCTGGCAAGTTGGATAAACTGGGGAGCAGGTGGGCATTCATGCTCCAGGGAGGGCTCAAGCGGCCACCAGGGCTGAATTTACAGACGCTCCGGGGCAGATGTCCCGTGTCATGGCTAAGTGCACTCCTGTTTGACTGTGTGATCTTGGGCAAGTCACTTCACCTCTCTGAGAATCAGTTTCTTGCAGGAGGGGCATAAAGAGAGTACCCGGTCCCTGGGCCCTGAGCATAGGGACGGGCACTGTGCAAACAGCTGACACAAACTCTCGTAGCCTTTTAGAAAGGAGGGTAGAGTTGGCTGAGAAAGGCCAAGGAGAGAATAACAGAGACAGTTCATTCCCTTGATGATGGACAGCACTGTACAGTTGGTAAGGGGGTGGGGAGCGTCTTTCCTCGGTCTACCCCGTGGCTCCACGCAGCAGCGGCGTGGGGCAGAGGAGATGGGTCTTGGGGAAGCTGAGGTTCAGGGAGGGTTGGTCCCTGCCCAGCTCAGCAGCCGGCTGGCACAGAGTCGGGCCTGGGCCCAGGTCTGCAGCCTTTGACCATGAATCTCGGAGGAGGCGGAGGTGGAGGGTCCCACACCACCTCTTGGAGCCATAGTGTCTCTGCCTGGCTTGTAAGGGTCTGTCTGCCTCTTGGGGCTGTTTCGACGTGTTGATGAGAAAATGGGACACTAACCCCTCGCCTGGATATCAGGCCTCTGGGGGGTCCTGGGCTCTGCAAATGACGTCTCTTATTGTTTGTAACAGCTGTCCTGGGAGTCGGCCTGCAGCAGCCCTGTCTCGTGGGTGCTGGGGGGCTCTGGGTGCTGGGCTACTTTGTAGCCTTGGGTCCTTGGACACATCCCTGAGCCTCTGTCTGCTTCCGTCTCTTCATCCTCCTAGGGAGGCATAACAGCATGGCTCTTGTGTGTCAAGTGTGCGGGCCTGGCGCACAGTTGTGCTGGGCACAGTGAGCTCCCTTCCCCGCCTTTCTACCTCCCCTGGGCCACATCACAGCCCTGCGCGTGGGTACCCTTTCTGTGCCCCCATGGCACCTTAGTCATCCTTTGAGCCTGTGAACACTGATGGAGTGCCTCCTGGGTGCCCTGCTGGACCCGGGGTTTGCAGGGTGAGTGAGACCGCCCTCCCCGTCTCTGTCCTTGACAAGGTCATGGTCCAGGCAGAAGGCAGGTGTAAAACCGGTGTCCCGTGATGCCGGCTGGGACGGGGCATGGGAACCAGAGGATGGTCCCTGTGCAGGCCTGGGCAGGGGCAGGGGCAGGGGCAGGGGCAGGGGCGGCGTGCTCATTTATCTTGCGGGCTTCCACGCTAGGCCTCCCACCCGAGGCTCTGTCCTGGCTGTGGGTCCTTGGCTCCCAGCAGGAGGTACTCTCAAGGTGGCTGGAGGAGGGATCAAGGGAAGGACTGAACGGGTGGCTACTGTCTGGGCCCCTGCCTCGGGCTCCTGGGCTCTAGGCCAGGTGTCCCAGGTGCATCCAGGGGGCGGCTGTCTCGTGGCCTCCTCTTTTCCTTCCCACATCTCCGCTCTGGGCCCGGAAAGGCGCCCCCACCCCCCGCCCTGCCTCGCTGGCCTGGCTGGGCCACAGAACTGTGGCCTGTTGGGTTAAAGAACTCGAGCTGTCCTGGTCAGAGTGTAGCCTATGGAGACTGAGGTCCCAGGGTGGGGGGAGGGCTGTGGGGCAAGGCTGGGGTTAGAGCCCCTACTGGGCTGGTCCCGGTGCAGTCCTCTGCCATGCTTGGCCTGGCTGGGTATTTATAGTCTCTCCCGATCTATATTAACACCAGGGCCTTGTGCAAAAGAGGCCTTTGCAGCCTTTGCATCTGAGGACGGCTTTGAACCCCCTGGGGGCCGTGGAATCAGAGCTCGCCCCTATGGGAAGGGGAGAACGTGGCTTCTCATCTTGCCCTTCGCGGCTCTGGGGCTCACGCTGGGTCTTTTGCCTGGAGAATCTTTGCCGGTCTGGGCCTGGGCTCGGGCCCCCTATTGGTGGGTTCAAGGTCTTTGGGGCTGGTTCTACCCCACTGCCCTCCAGCTCTGCAGAGAGCCTGTGTTCACAACATGGGCCCCAGGGCGTGGGCCGCGTGGCCTCGGACAAGCTGCCCTTGTCTGAGCCTCAGTCTCCCCATCTGTAGAACTGGGTAGAAGTCTCATCCGGCTTCATGTGTCAGGCACAGAGCGCTGGACGCTTGTGAGCTGGGAGTCAGTGTTTACACTCCTCCCGTCTCTTTTGGTTCTTGTCTTAGACGGTCCTCAGAGCCTATGGGGGACTGGCGTGTCCTCTTCGTTGGACAGCTGAGGCCACTGAGGCCCCGGGGTGCCCTGACTTGGCCAGGGCCATGCTGCCTGTTGGGGCACAACTTGGACTTATTTTCTCATCCCCCGCTCTGCTTCTCAGGGCCCCTGGGGTCCTCGGGGGGCAGGCCGGACTCCTCACCCCCACCAGCTTGGTTCCCACCCCTGTTGCCACAGGGACAGCTCCACTAACTCTATGCTTTTCTTACAGAGCAGAGACGACTGGCCGCCCTGAGCGCAATTCAATTCAACAGACATTTACTGAGTGCCTACTATGCGCCAGGCCTTAGGCTAGGCACTGGGGTTGGGGAGCAGAAAGGAAGATGGGGTCCCGTCCTCAGGTAGCTCCGGGCTGGGGGCGGTGGGGCTTGGAGAAGACTGGTAAGGGCTGAACGGCTCGGCACCAGGAGAGAAGCTGCATGCAGGGCTGGAAGCAGCAGAGATGCCTGGGTTCCACTGTATCCCTGGAGAGCTGCTGTCCCTCGCCCGTGCCTCAGTTTACCCATCTGTACAACAGGAGGGAGGTGAGATGGGGTGAGACGATCTCTAGGATCCTTCCCGGATTCCATGGGGATGGAATCAAGGGATGGGGGCAGAGCGGGGAGACGACTGTTCTCCCCGCACAGAGGAAATCTGAAGGCTTCTTGGAGTAAGAGGCATGAGGTCTGGGCTACAGGGGGTGGAAAAGGGCGGGAATGGCATCCCAGGCTCAGGAACAGCTGCCCAGGTTATGAAGGGACGTCATGGGGTATGAGCTGGCTGGGGGAGGGGCCCAAGGGCGACATGTTGGGGTGTGAGCTCTATTCTGTGGGCTGTTGAGGGTAGAGAATCAGGAATGAATGGTCCTGCTCTGTCTTGCCCCCTCTCCTCTCCTTTCCCCCGGGGTTACACTGCACGATCACATTTCCATTGCACCTTGTGGCCATGGCAGTGTCCGCCCCGTGCTGGGCACTTTGCACGGTTAGTCCCCTTTGCAGCCTTGTAACGTGGGCGTTAATGGGCCCAGTTCACAGATGAGGACGTGGAGGCCAAGAGGGAAGCTCTCGCTCAGGGTCACGATCTGCTGCCCAGACTCCCTGCGCTTCTCTCACTGGCTCTCCCTGAGGAATGTCTCTGTCCTGTGTGATGTCTCCCATCCTAGGAACCCCACCCCTACCCAACCCCAAGCTCTGAGGAGTGCCTCCCAGGGGCAACGCAGTCGGGTTTGAGGTGAGGGTGGGAAGACCCCCAGATGTTATTAGCCGGATGGACTTTCTCCAAGACCGGAGTTTCTGCCCCCTCGGTCACCCCCTGAGATGGGGTGAGGCAGGGGGGCTCCTTCCCACTTTACAGATGAGCAGGCTGAGGCCCTGGGAGTCATGGGGCTAGCTGACAGTCAAACTCAAGGAAGTGACGGCCTGAGCAGGGAGCCCCATCTCTTATTGTCCAGCGGAGGCTGGAGGGAGGTTCAGTTTCCCAGAGATCTGTGCAGAGGGTGACCCCTGCAGCCCTCTCTAGGAAATGGAAAAGGCTGGCGTTGGAGTCCAGACCTGGTTCAAATCCTGGTTTTTGTCTCGCACAAATGGTGTGATCTTGAGCAAGTTGTTAATTACTCTGAGCCTCGGTGTTCTTATCTATCAAGGGAGAGGGCAGGCCTCCTTCATTCAGTCGTTACTAAATATTTATTACCTCCTGGGGGCTTGGTGCTGGGCCTTCCTGGGGAATCAGGCCCTCCCTCAAAGAACTCAGCCCAGGGGTAAAAAGAGCAGTTCTGAGTCTGGTGGTGATGGGAGAAAACCCTACGGGCTGCGGGAACCCACAGGAGGGACCCTAACCAGGCTGGCTTACTTGGCTGAGGAAGCAGGAGGGCAGGAGAGGAGAGAGCAGGCACCCGCTCCGCAGGACCCCAGGAGCTGGCTTTGCAGGTCTGCTGTTAGAATCTTACCAGATCAGTAGACTTTGGAGGACGGAAGTGCTACCCTCAGATTTAGCCTTTAAGGAGGCTCGTCCTCTGCTGGGTGATGGCTGGATGATGGGGCCGTTAGATTGGAGACAGACCAGTGAAGATGCTGATTGAGAAATTCATTTCGGGCAAGGAAGGAGGCTGAGGCACCCAGGGCAGAGCAGTGGGAGGGCGCACACAGCAGCTTTCCAGGTGTTGAGGGGCTGGGCAGCTGCGGGCTTCTGGCTGGCTCGGGGCAGAAGCAGGAGTGGGCAGTGGGCGGACAGTGGAAGGGGACAGGAGGCAGCTGGGGTAGGGGGGTTTGGGCCTGGTCAGCACCTAAGGGATAACAGAAGCCTCAGGAGGGGCCGAGATGCTGGGTAGGGGGCGGGAGCAGGCTTTGGGGGGTTGTTTGAGGGCCAGGACCTGGACCTCAAGGGGAGGCCCCTGTGGAGGGGGAGGGCAGGGAGGTAGGAGGAGAAGCCAGATGTAGGGACTTTAGGCTGCCCTGCCCCGGAGGGGGAGGGCACAAGTCATAGGTGTCAGGCGTTTTGCCCCGTGCCAGACCCACGGGAGGGGCTCAGAAGGGTCAGTTCCCACAAGTCATTGGCCAGCAAGCCGAACCTAGTCTGTCCCCTCACCATGCCAGCCCGAGGAGGAAGATATTTGGGAAGAGCATTTGCATGCGTAACAAGGCTAAAGTGAGGGAGAGAGAAAGGGGGAGCAGGAGATGAAAAGAAATTACCATACGCCAGGATCTTGTTATTCAACCCAATTTTCAAAGGACCACAGCTGTCGCACTGAGATAATCCGTTAATTATAACAGCCCTTGTGCTTTGGCAATGGGAGAGAAACCGAGGCTGGGGAGCAGGCAGAAGGCGGGGGTGGGTGCAGGCCTTTGGGGGGCCGGACCTGCGAGAGGGGACAGGGGCAGGTTAAGAGGGGTGTGTTGCCCTTCAGACTGAAAGGAAGACACTGTTGGGGGGCCAGGCCTCCTCCCTTCTTGGTTGCCATCCATAGGGCAGTGGGTGGTGAGGACCTGCTGTGTGCTGGGTACCCCCGCCCCCCGCCTCCCACAAAGCCAGGGTGCCATGACCATACTAGGGGCAGCTGAGTTTATTGAGCACTTACTGTGGGCCAGACTCTGCTCCGTAGCTGTTCACTCACCACCCTCCGAGGTGGTGCCCTTCTAGTCTCATTGTACAGAAAAGGAGGCTAAGACTCAGGGGGCCACGCTGTGGGGTCGGTGGCAGAGCTAGGATCGGAGCTGGACGTGGCCTGCCCTTCCAGCAGAACGGGAGGGGGCACCGGTATCCCTGGCTTGCCCTTGAGTTTCAGGACGAAGGAACTGTAGCTAGGTATAGGACTCTTGAGGCTCAGCCTTATCATCAGAGGACCGCCCCCCCCCCCCGAGATGACAGACCCATGCTGTTGGAGGGTGGCTTGGTGGCCACGCGCCCTGGGCCATGGTTTCTACGCAGCCGGCAGTCATGGGGTGCCCCCCCAACCCTGCCCCGCATTTCCGGGGCTTTTCCAGCATGGACAGAGCTTCCTTGTTCTCCGAGGCCACAGCTGCAGGCCCCTGGGGGCTCCCTCACCCGCTCCAGAGAAGCTACCCCAGGGCCAAGAGAGGGTCCCCTTGCCTCTGCCTGATTCACGGTTGGGCTGGGCTGCATCCTTGGCTGGCTACAGGCCCTGGGTGCTGGTCCTGCAACAGGCAGTGGGAGGGCGGGCAGGTGTCCCAGGTGAGCAGAGTTAGGGGAACTCCAAGTCTGTGGGGAGAGGGGTGGGAGCAAGTGGCCATTCCAGAAACCCCAGGGCCCTTTGCTGCAGGCCCTACTTTTGAGGGGGTGAACTTACAGCTGTCTGCGGGGTGTGGCTTCTGCAACGGAGGCCTCCGGCCTCCTGGTGTGCACAGTAGGCTTAGCTGGCAGTGTTTTATGGGGTAGGAATTGTGTTTGGAGCCAGTAAACCTCAAACCTCAGCAGGAACCCTGAACCTGCCCCAGGAACCCAGGCAGCATCATTAGAGAGCTGGTTCCCTAGGATGACAAGCAGATCTGGGAGAGTATATGGTTGCTTCCCTAGTTTGGGGTCCCCCTCCCCCCGTGGGCCTGCTTAGAGCTAGTGGGTGTTTGCTGTCCGTCCCAGAGCCACAGAAGAGGGAGGCAGGGACAAAGGTGCTCTTGGGCCCCAGACCAGGAGGCTCGTGGGATCCCCCCACCTCAAGGCTGGGATTCTAACTATTCCCATGCTGAGGTTCCCTCTTTGGCTGGTCTCCCAAGCTCCAGTGCGCCAGGGCCAGAGGGTAACGCAGCCAGACAGGCAGGGAGGAGGATGGGCATTTGCTCTATCCTTGCAGGGATGCAGATCCTGGGCAGCCAGAACTTCCAGGTTGTTCCATGAGAAACCGGGATTTTTGCAATGAAGTCACGGAAGTTTTCAATATTGGCAACTCAATTAAAAAAAAAAAAGTTTTGAAAGCACTATCCAGATGAAACAGGATCCCACAGCATCTCTTGACCCAGATCCTGGTGCCATGGAGGGTCAAAGCCCCTGTGTAGGAGTCGTGAGACCTCAGTTTCCTCCTCTGTAAAGTGGGAATGATAACTGAGGTTGTGCGGAGGGCAAACGAGCTAACGTGAGAGGTGCTTAGGCCCAGCCCGGGAGGGAGCCAGGACTCTGTTTCCCCCTTGCCCCAGGCTGCCCATCCCTCCCCCGCCAGGCTGCCTCCCAGCGGGCCGCCCCCGGCGCCCCCGGAGCCTCCCTTTCTCCCGGTGGGCTCCTCGTGGGCCACCCCGCCTTGGGACTGCCCTGAGGGTGTTGGAAGGCAGGGACTGGTCACCCCTTGGGGCCCTGGAGGAGAAGCAGGCGGAGGAGGCAGAGCTGGGAGGGCAGGCCTAGCCGGTGCCTGGTACATAGTAGGTGCTCCATAAATGTTTATTGAATGAATGAATGGAGGCCATGCAGGCAGAGGCAGCCGCGCGTGTGCAGGCACTGGTGAAAGAGCGGGTCCAGTGGAGACTGGTGAGTAGTGCCCGGGGTTGCAGCTGAGCGGGGCCTGGGGTTTGCTGGAGCCAAGTTCAAGAGGCCAGCAGGGACCAGGTGGGGGGGTCAGGGACTAGGTGGGGGGGGAGTTCATGGGCCCGGTGGGGGGGTTCAGGGACTAGGTATGGGGAGGTCAGGGGCCAGGTGGGGGGGTCATGGGCCAAGTTGGGAGGCTGGGGTCAGGTGGGGGAGGTGGGGACCAGGTGCAGAGGTCAGCCAGGGAGGCAGGGACCCAGGGAGGGGGTCAGGGGTCAGGTTGGGGGATGGGTCAGGTAGGGGGCAGGGGACAGGTGGGTATGTCAGGGGAGGGCAAGGATCAGCTGGAGGAGGCAGGGGTGAGCTGGGAAAGGCAGTTCTCTGAATAGCCTGGAGGATTCTGGGAAAGCCAGAGGTAACCCCTTGGGTGGGACTAGGAGGCGAACTTTTAACACAGGCTTTGGGCGGGAGGATCCCATGCTCCCCTCCAGGGCCTGGCGGTAGGTGGTCTGGGGTCTGGGCTGCTCGGGGCTGGGCAGTGGCCCGTCTGTGAAGCGCTCTCCACAGAATTGGTGTCAGGCCTCTGTGGTCAGTTTTTCTGGGTAGCTTTTCAAGACCAGAGCCTTTTGGTAAAAACCCTCCCATCTTCCTGCTTACCTCCTCCCACTGAGGCATGGACATGACGCAGGTGCTAATGATGGGCATGACAGCGCCGGGAGCAGCTGTGTTCATGGGTGACGACTCGGTGGGGAGTTTCCAGAGGGCTTTGGTGAAGGGGGTGGTTTCCCGGTAAACCAGAGAGACACCAGTGCGCAGCTGTTCTCCCCCTGCACAGATGAGGAAACTGAGGCCCAGAGGGACAAGGCGCTGACCGGCCCGTGGTCACACAGTGAGCCAGCCAGCAGTGTGATGTGACAGCCCAGGACACCGCAGATGAGGCCAGGCCCCTTCCCTGACCAAGGCTACCAGGCTTGGAGGCTGGTACTTATGTGTTAAAGCTGTGCAAACCCAATTAAGTAGCACCCCCTCCTCCTCCCCTGCCACCCCCCCCCCCGTAGCTCTCAGCCCTCGCTGCGGGGTGGTGTGGCGTGGCATTCTCCTTCAGCTCTTCTAGGTGAGCCGGAAGCTCGGTGAAGCCAAGGCGTGCACGTCTGCTTCGGGGCCGGGGCCCCAGCAGGTGTGCGGTGAATTCGCGCCCAGGTGTCAGGAACGTGGGCGAGTGTGCAGCGGGTCCCCGTGTCCCCTGTGACACAGATACAGGTGCAGCTGTGGTCGGCTGGCCCAGCCCCAGAAGGTGCAGAGCCGGGAGCTGGGGCTGAGGTTTCAAGGGGCAGAAGCCAGCTCCCCCGAGATGGGGGACGGCCGCGCGCAGGGCTGAGCCTAACGAGACGTGCTGGAAGGGGGATGGACGGAGCCGGGCACCTCGGGGGGCAGCACAGACTCCTACTGCCCAGAGCTGCCTGAGGACGGTCTGGGCACTGGGGCTCCCCGGTGGAATGTGTGAAGGGGCCCAGGGCTTTGGGTGACATCCAGGACGAGGGGCAGCTGGATCCAAGAGCTGGGGACTTGAAACCCCAGTGGAGGAAGAGGAAGACAGGACGTGAGGCTGTGTAGCCTAGAGAAGTGGATTGTAGGGGTGTGAGATAATGGTGGGGCCTTGAAGCGGGGGATATTGGCCTTGATCTCAGTGGCTCCAGAAAGCACTTGGACCAATGAACAGAGGTACAAGGAGTCAGAGTTGGCTCTGTAATAGAAGAAGAAATTTGTAACCATCAGATCTGTTCAAGAAGGGTGTAAGTAGCTGCCGGCGGATGCTGAGATCCCTGTCACCGGTGGCATGCAAGCTGGGGAACGTTACCTCTGCAGGAATTTGGGAAAAGTCTGGTAGTTCTAAGAGCTCAGGTGGGCCCAGAATCCCCCACTGTGTGGTCTTGGGCAGATCACTGTATCTCTCTGAACCCGTTTGGGCATCTATAGATGAGAAGCATAAGGGGGACTCATTAGGCTAACAGGAAGGCTCAGTGCATTTCCTGCACCCCATGAGCACCCCATCAGTGGGGCCCCTCCTTCTGATATGTGACATCCTGACTCAGTGGAGTCGGGGACCCCAGGATCTCTGTCTGCCCTCCGTCCCCGCCCCTAACCCTGAGCTCTCATTCCACACACCATGTTCTGAGCACCTGCTGCATGTCTGCCCTTGTGCCAGGCATGGAGGTTAATTATAGTTGTGAACAAAATAAAGCCTGCTTTGATTTCATGATGGGGGGGGGGTGGGTGGGGAGGGCAGCTGATAATAAATAACCAAGTGATATCTGGCATTGCTGAGTGCTCTGAAGGGAGTCAAGCCAGGTTTGGTGTTAGGGAAGGTGGGCTTGAGGGGAGCAGTTGAGTAGAGACCGGAATGAAGTGGGGGTAGTGGCCTGTGCAGACACTGAGGGAGGAGCATTCTAGGAGTGAGAATAGCATGTGCAAAGGCCCTGAGGTAGAATTGTGCCTGGGGGAAGGGGTTGAGGAACACAACTGGCCTGGAATAAGTACTTCCTAATGATGGAGAGATTGAAGTTTCTTTTGGCTTGTGGACACTTTCCTAATAGGGAAGAAGGTGCATATACAAGGGGTAGGAGAGCCCCTGGGCAGTCCATGCATGTCCAGTCTCTGCCACAAGCCCAGCTCTTTAGAGGAAGCCGGGGAAGGAGAGAGCCTCAGTTTTCTCACCTGTAAAATGAGACCAATAGCCCTAGTCACTCAGGATTGATAGAAGATTCAAGGACTGTGCAATGTCAGCCAAAGGGATAGTTATGACTATCTTATAGGTGAGGAGACTGAAGCCCAGAGAGGTTCATTAATGTGCCGTATGTCACACAGCTCAGCATTCAATCCCAGGACCCTTTGTCTTCAACATCCATACTTCTTACTTTCTGCTGGGGCTCATTGTACCTGAAATCCAAATGGTTTATGGCCAAATGGCCGTTCCTTGGTGGAGGTATAATGATCCCATTTTATAGATGCAACTGAGGCCCAGAGCGGCGTGCCCCAGGGAACCCCAGTGCGGTGGAGGCAGTGACAAGATTCAATGTCCAGCCACCCCAGGGGTGGCAGGCTTTGTCCCAGAGAGCAGAGGGGACCCTGTTGCTGTCTTTCAGTAGACAGAGGTGAGGCGACTGCTTGCCCCATGAGTTCTGGCTGGGTCCCAGGAGCCCTAAGGCCTCCTAATCCTTCGTAATGGCATTGACCTGGACAGTGACAATGGCACCTCAGGGGACCTTGGCCAGCCTGGCCCAGGGAAGAATCCAGGCCAGGGCTTTCAGCTGCTGCAAATGAGATTTCCCCGGTCCACCCTCATGTCCCTGCTCCTGGGAGGCGGGAACATGGACCGCACCCCTCCCCACCCCACCTGTTCCCCAGCTCCCACCAACATCTGCTCCAGGAGTGTCCCCACGGGAGCCTCCTGCTCTGTCCAGTGTATTTGTCTCTGCCACGCCCTGCGATTTGGGGGGAGCCCCGTGAGATAGCAAGGTGGTACTCAGCAGCCCATGCAGGTGGCAGCCCTATGTCTCTCCTTCCCTGCTGATCCTGGCTCCCCCACCTCCCGCCCCTCCCCCCTCTGCCGCAGACCTCAGCCTGCCCGCCCTCGCACTCAGCCCAGGGAGGGGTTGCTCTGGGGAGCTGCCCTGGGTGCCCGACAGACGGTGCGCTCAGACGGTGCGCTCTGCCTCCCGAGCAATGTCCTGGGTTAAGCTGGCGGGGGAGGGGGGGTTCTTCTGGGGCAGGAAGCTCCCAGAAGGGATGGGGGTTGGCAGATCCAGGTCTGCCACTGCCTCCCTGGGGCCTGAGCCTGACCTGCCACCAGCAACATCCTGGTCCTGGCGTCCGCTTTCCCCTCTGGGATGGGCTGGGACGGGGTGGAGCAAGGGTTCTTCCAGTTGTGAAGTTGTAGGATTCGGAGTCCATGGAGGCGCCCGGAGCCTTGTGGCACCTGGAGGACAAGGGCATAGAGGCCAGCTGGATAAACCAGTGGCTTCTGGGGTCGGTTGCCGAGGTCCAGAAACGGGGCGGGGTGGGGGGGCATGAAATTTGCTGAGAGTCACTCATGTTCTGTGGCTCTGAACGGAGACCCCAGCTGAGCTCTGCCCTTCAGACCTGTCAGGGCTTGCTGCCCCTCCTTCCTCCTCACCATCCAGGGTGTCCCCACAACAGGGGACATCTGTAGCCAGCCAGACTGGGGTCCACCCCAAGCGCCCTCTGCAGTACACTGCACCCTCCAACTTTGCCCCCCAACTTTTCTGTGCTGGCTGGAGAGAGGGGGGCCTGCCCCTGCTCGGACCAGAGGTCTCTTGTTCCTGCCACAACAGTGTGCCCCCTGGGCCAGAGCGGGGGTGGAGGGGTGGGGGTTGGGGGTTAGGGGGTGGGGGCAGGCCCAGTGCACGGGTAGGGGAGGGGAAGTTGGGTCAGCTGGGAAGGGGGGAAGCTGGGCCAGGCTCTCCCAGGTTTAACACCCCTGGCACAGGGCAGCAAAGGCCTCTGCTTCCGACAGCTGCTTCCGGCTGCTTGCCCCTCCCTGCGAGCTGGGCACTGGTGGCATTTCTGCCCCGGGTGGGTGGGCAGCAGGCTCCGTGCCCTCCATCATCTCCCTGAGCCTCTCTGCTGATTGGTTCCTGTCTCAGACGCTCGTTCCCCATTCATCTCCATCCTCTGTCTCTCCCCGCTTGGCTGTCTCCGTATTTTGCTTTCCTATCCTGCCTCCTGCCTGGCCTTCTATTTGCAGCTCCCTCACTCCTTCCTCTCCCTCTGCCATCCCCCACCCCCGCCACCGCCCCAGGGGTGGGGGCAGGGCCCTGCTCCTGCTGCTGGCATGTGTGCTGGGGGATCCCCAGGACCATGAGGACCCCCAGCTCCAGGTGTGAGCCAGCAGCCCTCCCCCATACCTCAAGTAGGTGTGCGGCCCGGCAGGGGGCCAAGTGCTGCTCTCAGCACCTTCTTCTCCTTGCGGTCCCCCTTCCCCGGCTGCGTCAGGCATCAAGGGGTAGTGGGCAGGCGGCCCAGGGACTGGGACCGAGTGGCTGACGCACACACACGGGAAGGGGTGATGGGGAGCCTCCTCCCCTTCGGTCTGAGTCATGGAAGGGGTGGGAGGGTGAGGGGAGCTGGGCCCCGGGCCAGGCCATCCTGGAGACCAAGAGGAGCTGGAGAGAGGGCCATGGGCAGGGTCACCTTGAGTTGCTGAGGTCGGGGCTTTTGTCTACCCTGGACTGTTTGGGGAAGGGAAGCGGTCGGAAAGGACTAGCCGGGCTCGCTAAACCTTTTCCTAGCAACCCCCCACCACCATCAGCCTCTTCACATCCCCTCAGCATGGCCTTGGATTTCCAGAAGCTCCAGCCAGCTCAGCTCTGCCCTGCATCCCCTGGGCCCGGCTGGGGGTGCTGGCTTGAGCAGCTCAGATCTGAAGGGCATGGGGAATGGGGTGGGGGACACTCTGTGTGGCTCAGTTGCACAGGTGCGCACGTACATTAACATGGGGAACTCACACGGTCTGAAACATGTTGACATGCCAGCAGGTATGTGTCTGCGTCCCTGCAGATGCCTCTACGCGCATCTTTCCTCAGCGCTCCACACGTAGGTGAGCACTCCCAGTGGTGGGCTGCACACGCACGGATCCTGGGCTCCCGCTTGGGCATGAGGGTGCACACACGGCTGCCTGCATGTCCGTCTACTTGCATGCGTCTGCTTGCACACCTCTGCGCCGGTGTTGTTGTTGTTGTTTAAAGATTATTTACTTATTTATTTGACAGCGAGAGAGAGACCACAATTAGGCAGAGAGGCAGGCAGAAGGAGAGGAGGAAGCAGGCTCCCCGCTGAGTAGAGAGCCTGATGTGGGGCTCGATCCCAGGACCCAGAGATCATGACCTGAGCTGAAGGCAGAAGCTTTAACCCACTGAGCCACCCAGGCGCCCCTGCGCCAGCCTTCTGAGCCAGCGCACACCTGCGCGCGTACCGGCATACAAATGCGGTCCCCGGACGCTCCCAGCAGGGGCCGGAGGTGCAGACAGAGGGTTCCCTGACCTAGTGAGCTTGGCCCCTCAGCCTCTCCCAGTACAAGCTTGTTACCGGTGGCAGGGGAGGAAACTGAGGCCCCAAGGAGCCATCAGCCACGCCAGATGGGAGTGCTAGCTGCGCAGCCCAGCCAGGGACAGAAATACTCTGTGCCGCCTGGGCGCCCGTCCCTGCCCGACCTCCTTGTGCCCTCTCCTCACCCCCACCTCCCCCAGTCCCCATCCAGCCCCTCAGCCTGAACCAACCTTGCTGGGGACTGGGAGCTGTGAGTTGGCCTCACCTAGAGGTCCGGATAATCACAGCTTCCGTCGCCATGTCTTTAATCTGAGAGGTCATCGAATGTCCCATTCGCTCGCCCCGTTTTCCACAGAAACTGCCTGCCTGGACTTCTTCAGGGACTGTTTCCACCCTTGCTTCCCTTTCCTCTCTTCAGCCCTCTGGGGCTCCGGGCTATAAATTGGTTTTGCTTTAACAGCAAAGGTTTAATACTTTTTTTTTTTTTTTTCTTTTCAATGCACTCTCTCTCCTGGAGTTTCCCAGGAGGAGGGGCGTGAGGCAGAGGTGGCTCTTGTGAACGGGGTCTGGCTTTCTTTGTCCAAATGTGGATTTCTCTGGCCTGGTCTCCATAGCCCCGGCCGCTGCCCAGGGCGAGGGGAGGGTGCACGGGGCTCTTCCTGCAAATCGAGGGAGCCTTGCGTGGGAGCTGGGGCCACATCAGCTGAGCGGCCCCTGTCTGGCTTGCTGGGTGATTGGGGCAGGTGTCCCCTGGTCTGGGGCTCAGTGCCCCCCCCCCCGGAAAATGAGGGGCTGCCAGCTGTGGGCCCTGTGCTACCAACGCTGGTTCTCTGCAGCTCAGGCGCGAGCAGCATGGCTCACCGTACTTCTTCCCCATGAGACGGCTGGGCAGGACCTGGTCCCCACTTCAGTGTGGCAGAACGTTCAGGGATGGTTCGATCCCTCTGGCTGATTGGGCTGGATAGAGGAGGCTCCAGGCCTCCTGACTCCTGGTGCCTCGGGATCCTTGATCCTCGCCCAGGCTGTGCTGTGTGACTAGGGGCAAGTCCCTGCCCTTCTCTGGGCCTCTGACTCTCCAGCCGCAGAGGGGATGCGGGGTTTTGGCCACACTGTTCGGGATGCTGCCCGCTTCTCCGTCTGCCTGAGACCTTGTACAAGATCGGGGCCCAGTAATGGAAAGCACTTTGGGGAAGTGTTATTGGGGGGGATGTTTGGCTTCCCAGACTCTTGCCCTTTCTCCCTTGGCTCTGCTGCCACGTGTGGAAGAAGCTGTCTCCATGCCCTCCCCCTATGGGAGACCCCCAGCTTGGGGGGGGGGCCACAGCCATGCTGCTCTGCTCCCCCTCCCCCATGGAAGCTGAGACAAGGGGATTATTTTTGGAACAAGAGCGGTTACACAACAAATGAATTATTTATCTTTGGGCATGGAGGGGAGGAGGCATTTTGCTGGGCTTCTTAATTCCTCTCCTGGATTGGAAGGTTCCTGCCTTGCTACGGGGTCATGTGCATACGGGCCCATTTGTCCAGCATAAGGCTGTCCGTGGGCATGCTGCGGTGTTCTGGCTCATGGGAGAGGGCATGTGGGTCTCTGTGCCGGCATGTGGGTCTCTGTGCCGGCAGGTGGACGAGTATGGACACGAGTGCTGGGGAGTGTGTGTGTGTTGTGTCTGTGCGTGTGCACACACGCACCTGACCTGTCACTGTCCAGTCTCCCTTCTCTGCCCACCATCCTCAAATTCTGTCCCCCTGTCCCTACTCCTTGTTTCTTCTGTGTCCTTCCCTCCAGACCTCTTGGCTCCTTCTCCCTGTCCTGCCACCCCCCACCCTCCCTTCTTTTACGTAACAGAGACCCCTGCTTGCTGCTGGCACCAAGGACCCCCAGTAGGAGGGGGTAGAGAAGGGACAGGGGCCCGTGTTGGAGCTTTAGTGGGGCTGTTCCGAGAGTTTCCACTGATCTGTCACTCCCTCTCGGTGCTGCCTTTCAGGAGCCAGGTGACAGATGGGTCTCGTCCTTCCTGCCCTGTCTCTCGCGCTCCCTCCTCGGAGCTTTCCTCTCCAGCGGCCCGTGGGAATCGTGGGAATCGTCTGAAGTTCTGAGCCCAGAACCAGAGGAGGAGGAAGAGAAGGAAGAGGAGGAGGAGGAGGAGGAGGAGGGAGAGGAAGTCAAGTCTTGAGAGCCTGTGCACCCTCCCAGAGACAAGCGGTGGGGGTGTGTCCCGCTGTGTGTCCCTGTCCCAGTGGCCTGCATCTGCTGCTAGCAGCCCCCAAGGACTCCCCCACCCCACTCCCCAACACACGGTTGGCGCCGGCCGTGTCTGCCTCACCAGGGGCCCCTGTGCCAGGGGTCGCCCCCAAGATGGTGGCGGCCCCAGGGAGGACTGTGCCGCCAGCCCCAGCCTCCCACTGCTAGGTCCTCCCCCGCCCACGCCCCGGCCCCCCTCTCTACGCCCCCCCAGTCTGGCCTTCCCCGGAGGGTGGGGTGGGGGGCTGTGGCCAGCGCCATGCTGCGCCTGGGGCTGTGTGCCGCCATGCTGCTGTGCGTGTGCCGGCCGGGCTTTGTGCGCGCCGACTGCTGGCTCATCGAGGGCGACAAGGGGTACGTGTGGCTGGCCATCTGCAGCCAGAACCAGCCGCCCTACGAGACCATCCCGCAGCACATCAACAGCACCGTGCACGACCTGCGCCTCAATGAGAACAAGCTCAAGGCCGTGCTCTACTCCTCGCTCAACCGCTTCGGGAACCTCACGGACCTCAACCTCACCAAGAACGAGATCTCGTACATCGAGGACGGCGCTTTCCTGGGCCAGTCGAGTCTGCAGGTGCTGCAGCTGGGCTACAACAAGCTCAGCAACCTGACGGAGGGCATGCTGCGCGGCATGGGCCGCCTGCAGTTCCTCTTCGTGCAGCACAACCTCATCGAGGTGGTGACGCCTGCCGCCTTCTCCGAGTGCCCGAGCCTCATCAGCATCGACCTGTCCTCCAACCGCCTCAGCCGCCTGGACGGCGCCACCTTCGCCAGCCTGGCCAGCCTCATGGTGTGCGAGCTGGCCGGCAACCCCTTCAACTGTGAGTGCGACCTCTTCGGCTTCCTGGCCTGGCTGGTGGTCTTCAACAACGTCACCAAGAACTACGACCGCCTGCAGTGCGAGTCCCCGCGCGAGTTCGCCGGCTACCCGCTGCTGGTGCCCCGGCCCTACCACAGCCTCAACGCCATCACCGTGCTCCAGGCCAAGTGCCGGAATGGCTCGCTACCTGCCCGGCCCGCCAGCCACCCCACGCCCTACTCCACCGACGCCCAGAGGGAGCCCGACGAGAACTCGGGCTTCAACCCCGACGAGATCCTCTCGGTGGAGCCCCCGGCCTCGTCCACCACGGACGCGTCGGCGGGGCCCGCCATCAAGCTGCACCACGTGACCTTCACCTCGGCCACCCTGGTGGTCATCATCCCGCACCCCTACAGCAAGATGTACGTCCTGGTCCAGTACAACAACAGCTACTTTTCCGACGTTATGACGCTCAAGAACAAGAAGGAGATTGTCACGCTGGACAAGCTGCGGGCGCACACCGAGTACACGTTCTGTGTGACCTCGCTGCGCAACAGCCGCCGCTTCAACCACACCTGCCTGACCTTCACCACGCGGGACCCCGTCCCGGGCGACCTGGCGCCCAGCACCTCCACCACCACCCACTACATCATGACCATCCTGGGCTGCCTCTTCGGCATGGTCATTGTGCTGGGTGCCGTCTACTACTGCCTGCGCAAGCGGCGGATGCAGGAGGAGAAGCAGAAGTCGGTCAAGGTCAAGAAAACCATCCTGGAGATGCGCTACGGGGCAGACGTGGACGCCGGCTCTGTCGTCCACGCTGCCCAGAAGCTGGGCGAACCCCCTGTGCTGCCTGTGTCCTGCATGTCGTCCATCCCTTCCATGATCGGGGAGAAGCTGCCCACCTCCAAGGCGCTGGAGGCCGGGCTGGACACCCCCAAGGTGGCCACCAAGGGCAACTACATCGAGGTGCGCACGGGTGCGGGCGGGGATGGCCTGGCCCGGCCCGAGGACGACCTCCCGGACCTGGAGAATGGCCAGGGCTCGGCCGCCGAGATCTCCACCATTGCCAAGGAGGTGGACAAGGTCAACCAGATCATTAACAATTGCATCGATGCCCTCAAGCTGGACTCGGCCTCGTTCCTTGGGGGGGGAGGCGGCGGCGGGGACCCTGAGCTGGCCTTCGAGTGCCAGTCCCTCCCCGCAGCCGCCGCCGCTGTGTCCTCGGCCGCCGCCCCCGGGGCGCTGGAGCGGCCCAGCTTCCTCTCGCCCCCCTACAAGGAGAGCTCCCACCACCCGCTGCAGCGCCAGCTGAGCGCGGACGCTGCCGTGGCCCGCAAGACCTGCAGCGTGTCCTCCAGCGGCTCCATCAAGAGCGCCAAGGTCTTCAGCCTGGACGTGCCCGACCACCCGGCTGCCGCGGGGCTGGCCAAGGGCGACTCCAAGTACATCGAGAAGGGCAGCCCCCTCAACAGCCCACTGGACCGGCTCCCGCTGGTGCCCGCGGGCAGCGGCGGGGGCGGTGGGGGTGGTGGGGGCAGTGGCATCCACCACCTGGAGGTGAAGCCCGCCTACCACTGCAGCGAGCACCGGCACAGCTTCCCAGCCCTGTACTACGAGGAGGGCGCCGACAGCCTCAGCCAGCGCGTGTCCTTCCTCAAGCCGCTGACCCGCTCCAAGCGGGACTCCACCTACTCGCAGCTCTCCCCCAGACACTACTACTCAGGGTACTCCTCCAGCCCCGAGTACTCCTCCGAGAGCACGCACAAGATCTGGGAGCGCTTCCGGCCCTACAAGAAGCACCCCCGGGAGGAGGTGTACATGGCTGCCGGCCACGCCCTGCGCAAGAAGGTCCAGTTCGCCAAGGACGAGGACCTGCACGACATCCTCGATTACTGGAAGGGGGTCTCAGCCCAGCAGAAGCTGTGACCCTCTCTTTCCCGGTGAGGCCGGACGGGGGAGGGTTGGGGGGGCCCCCACGGGGAAGGGCCCGGCAGCCGGGCAGGGGGGAGGGGGTGGCGCTGGGGGCCGGGGCCGAGGAGCGGACGCACACGCACACCCGCACGCACGCACCCATGCACACACCTGACCACCACCTGACTGTGAACAGCCACCACCCGACAACAACGGACAGGAAAACAGAGACACGTTCTCCTTCAAGTTTACACACTGATACCGAAACCAGTCGTCTTTACTGTGCTGCCCAGGGACTCTGCTGGGGTGTGTGGGGCTGGGGAGGGCAGGGCGCAGGCCAGGAAGCCCAAAGAGGGTGTGGGGTCTGGGGCTCTGGGACTAGGGACCAGTGTGGGGCAGAAGAGTCTGGGGCGGAGAGAGGGTCTCCCCCACCCCGACTCTGGGGCTAGGTCACTTGGGGATTGAGCATGAGGCAGACATTGGGCCTTGTTTCCTTTTATGGCGGGGGACTCTGAGGCCCGGAGAAAGAAGGTGACAGCTCCTGGGCCACATGGCAGTTTAGGCAGTTTTGCTGTCCCCCCCACCCTTCGTCTGCTCATCACCCCCTTCCAGAGCTGTGGTCTCTTGGGGCTAAGGGACTTGAGAATCAGGCAGGTGCTTTTCCTTTCTAGAAAGCCCCATGTCCACGCCCCCAAGTGTGGAGCTATGGTTCATTACGCTGGGGGTCCTTCCCCACACCCCACCCCCTGCCAGCACCCAAGAGAGACAGGAGGTCTGGCTTGCAAGAAAGGAGCAGAGGCACAGGGCCATTCCACTAGCCCCCTTCAAGTGTCTTCCAAGTAGCCTGGGGGCTGCTTCTGGGGTCTGAGGAGAGAGCAGGTGGGCCCACTCCCACCACCTCTCAGGTGCAGACCCCTTCACTCCAGCCCCTTAGCCTCTCTCGGCCTCTAGGACCCTTCCTTATGCAGAAGGGCAGCAGTGAACTGTGATGCCTGGGACCAGTGGGGAGGCAGGGTATTGGGGAGTGGGTCTTCCTGCCTGTGTCCCCACATCCTGGCCTCCCACCTGCCTGATCCCCTGTTATGGGATCTTGAGGCAGCATCTCGGCCTGCCCAGGGGAAGGAGGGCTTTCCCAGGCTTACTCACCCGCCACCTCTCGGCTGCCCATCCCTGCCCCGCCCTCTGACTAGAGGGGCTCCCATGTTTCCATGGAAATGGCCGCTCCTCCCCTTGCCGACCCCCACCCAACATCGAACAAAGCACAAACAGTGAGCACCCCCACCTTGCTGGAGTGGGGGTGGGGGCAGGAGCAGGCAGGTTCGTGGGGCCCCTCCCTCTGCCTGGCCAGCTTCTGTCGCCATGGCAACCCAGGGCCTGGCAGTTGGGACTGTTGGGCTCCTGGGGGTTCTCCCGTCAGTGTGGGCGGCAGAGGGTGGTAAGGGAGGGCAGGGCCAGGTGGCTGCGGCCTTTCTCAACAGCCAGGGGCTTTCAGGGTTGAGTCTGGATGGGGGCGGGAGGTGGGGCAGATCTGGGGTCCTGAGCACACTGTCAGGGTGCTGAGAAGCCCTTTACCTTTGATAAGGACTTGGGCCAGTGGGGGTGGGGACAACTATGGCCTTGGCCACCTGCCCACCTGCTCCCTGGCTCCCCACCCAACTCCGGATGGGGAGGAGCCCACTCACCTCGCCCCACACCCCTGCTGGAGACCCCCCAGCCTCTGGCCTATCACCTCATTGGGTTTCCTGAGATCTGGGGAGCGTGGCTATGGGGTGAGGGTGGGCATTGGGGTGAGACTAAGACCTTTACTGTGTGTGGGGGTTGCTGACCAGGAAAGCTAGTGCCATCTCCTGGGTTGGGGTCGGGGGGTCTAGTGACCTTCCTGCCAGGGGTAGAGTCTGGGGCAGGACTGTTACGGGGGGCTGCTAGGCTCACAGGAGCGCCTCTCTTACACCCACTTGGGGGACAGACCAAGCCCAGGGCTCACTTTGGGGGTGACATTTGCAAAGAAAAGACTGTTCTGGGGAGTAGAGAGGAGGGGGCCAGCGTGGACGTGCAGAGCAGACCTCCCTCAACCCCCGAAACCTGCGCCCCCAAGCCTGCCTCACACCAGATTGGCAAAACCGAGAACGGCAAGCGGGCAAAGCCAGTGGCGTGAGAAAGCAGACTCCTGTTATATTTGCATGACGATTTTACTGTATTTTTCGGAGCAAACATCTGTCGTCTATGTGCCAGTTTGTCTAGACTCCCCGCCCCCCCCCGCCCCCCTCCGCCGCCCCCTCTTACCCACGTTCCCTTTGTCGTGATCTGACAAGCAGCTCTTGAAACCTGGGGAGGGTCCAGCTCTGCAGAAGACCCAAAACAGGTGCCACTGAAACGCAGCCCCTGCCCCGCCCCCGTGTCCTGTCTCTCTGAACTTGGGCCCACAAGTGCCGCCTTGCCCCTTGGGGCCCCCGGTTTCCTACCTTCGCCCTTTCCCCTCCTCCCTGCCAGCGAAGGGGGCGTGCCGGGACCTCTTTCCCACCTGCTGTCATTTTTCCTATGAAGACGTTGGGGGCCCCCCGAAGAGGGAAGGGCTGGGTGACTTGACTACCAGGCTGGAGTGTAGGACACGGTCACCTAGCTAAATCCAGGGGGCTAAGAGCTCAGGGCTTCATGGGGAGGCGGGGGGCCCTGAGGGAAGAACCCACAGAAGGAGCCAGGGCCGGGTTGGCCTGGTCTCACCGGAGGTGGCACTTCCCACAGAGTGAGGGTTCCTGGCAGCGGGAGCAGAAGCCCCCCACCCTTGCCATCCCCCCATCATTCCTGGTTGACGATGGCCTGTTAAAAACTACAGACCATCTTTCTTTGGGGGTCTCTGTCTTAACAGTGAGTGTCTTGCCACTCCAGGAGGTAAACTGACCTTCCTGGGCTAGATCACACCAATCTTGGAGGCAGAATAGAACTGAACTCGGGCCTCTGGCCTCCTGGCCGGGCTGGACCTTCTTCAGCTGCCAGTTGCCCTGATCTGGGAAAGGGGCCAGTGCACTGCAGCCCACCTTGGAGGCTTTCCTGCATCTGTGTCCTGTGTCCTCTTCAGGATCATTCTTCTCCAAGAGAGAGCAAAATACGAAAGACAGATGAACACCTATGTCACAGAGTCTGGCCAGCTGAGGCCCCGTGTTTGTAACAGCGATGAGCACGGCGGTCCCGGGGCAGACGGGGGGTGGGGGTGGGGGGCCGGCAGCCAGGAGAGAAGGGATGTAGGGGGTGATGGGTGATGGAGGAATCGGGGACAAGCCGGCCCGAGGAGATGTGGGCCTACCGGGGGAGGCCTTCTTGCCTTGGGTCCTGCCTGGGCTTTGCTGTCCCTGTCCGAGAATCTCCAGAGGAAAATTCCTGGGTTCCTGTTCGAGTGGCACGGGGCGAGGGGTCACTGCCACTGCTCACTGTCGGTTGGAGCTAATGGTTTTCCTTCCTGGAGTGAGATGCAGAGGTCTGGAGGGGAAAAAAGCAAAAACAAAAACAAAAAAACCGAACCAAAACAAAACCTTCGTCTGCTGTGGATACCTCCTCAGGAGTCCCAGGGCCCGCCCCTGCCTGCTGGAGTCCGCTCTCCTCCGCACACCTGCTAGGGGACAGTGCTGGAGGCCCGTGGAGGTTGCCCGAGTCCAGGTTGGGGGGAGGTGGGGCGTGGGGCTATCTGCGGGGCAGGGGGTGTGGAGAGACCCACTTGGGAAGAAGAGTAAGCCTGTGTAGCCCCAGAGACCGGGGACGTAGGGGAGAGTCTGGGCCTGGCCGAGGGTCTGTTTGAGGTTTTCGATGGGACGTCGCTCCCCGCCCGTTCCCACTCCTGAAAATGTAACAGTGCGGAAACAGAAGCTCAGAAAAGGGAAGGAAGGAAGTGTTGTAGGGTCTCGAAACCAGTTAGGGACGTGACTCCAAGATGGCAGCCAGGCATGGGGGACAAGAGTCACAGGCCCCAGCTTGTAAGGGGTGTCCGTGCAGGGAAGAGTTCCCCAGTGAGGGACACTGTGCAGAGAATGAAAACAAGGTGACAGAGCGGGGAGGTGCTCAGGGCCCCCTGGCAGGGGGAGGGGGGGCGGGGGGGCGGGGGGGCGCGAGCCCGGAGGACTGACCAGGAAGACCAGACCAGAGGGAGAGGGTGACAGGTGGCTGGATGTCCCGAAGAACCTCCTCAGGTGTCCCCACTCTGCGTGCCCGCCCCGCCCCGCCCCGCCCCGCCCCGCCCCGGGCCGAGGGAGCCTGCCCTCCGCAGCATCCCACCCCTTTCGTGGCAGAGCAGGGCTCTTTCTGGGTAGAAGGCCTGGGGGGGGGTGGATCTGGCTCCCGAGGGGCTTACAGGGGCAGGGCTGACGTGTGCCCACCTGAAGGACTGCTCTCTCCTCCCCAGCGAGACTTCTGCACAGCGCCCTCCGCCCTCCGGCCCAGGAGCTGCCGTGCTCCCTGTCCTCCCCGACCCCGTGTCCTCACACCTTTAAGACAGAACCAGTATTTACACGGCTTGCCTCACAGGCCTCATTAAAGGTCCCTCACTGCGGCTGAGCAGAGGGAGAGGAACGGGGTGTTGAATGGGGTGGGCGGGAGGCTCTGGGCCTCCTCTTGCTTCTTTTGCCCTCGCCAAACAAGCACAGGGCTGGGCAGGGGCAGGGGTCTCTCCTCGCTGCCTCCCTCCCCTCCTTCCTCCCCCCTTCCCTCCCCAAGGAGCCGCCAGCCCCCGTGGGCCCTGCGGCTTGGCACCTGGTTTGGGGCTGCAGAGGGGACTCTCGGCCCTGGGCTATGAACCTGTGAACCCTAGCTGTGTGTGGACCTTTCCTTCCTCGGGGGGGGGCCCAGAACCTCTCCTTTTCTTCTTTTAGGGGGGTAACTTCATTTATTTTCTCTTCCCTATATCTGCCTCTCCCTCCTCCCAACATCCTGTTTTAAACCGAATGGCACGAAATTGTTTTCCTCAACTCGGAGATTCCTGTATGGAGAGAATCAATTTCTATATTTGCAATAAATTTCTTATTTAAAACAATGGGGCCAAGGTCTGTGTTGAATGTCGACCCCCTTCCCCCCGCCCCCGCCAAGCGGGAGTCCTAGGACCCCTCTGTTTCCCTTTCTCACCAGAACCCCACACACAGGGCTGAGGAATGAAGCCCCCTCGATGGGCAGTCACCCCCCCCCACCCCATCCCATCCCGGGGTCAAGGAAAAAAGCAGTGTGTCTGTCGGAGGTCAGGGACCAGCAGGAGATGAGAGGGCTCCAGTCCCCCCACACCCCTCAAGCCTGGCGGGCTGGGGCCTTATGGCACCTCTTCCTTAAAAGCCGGGGGTCCCTCGGCCAGCTGCTGTGTTCCCCAACCAGGGTGCCCTGGCCTCCATCGTCCCTGCTCGCAATCAGACCTGAGGAGACGGACAGGGTGTGGACATTACGAATCTCAGCCGATGTCCAGGGATTATGTCCCTTAGCCAGTGGCCAAGGACCCCGATTTGCCATGGGCCGGCTTTTAATTGCTCTGTGCCCTTCGAGAGGGGTGTTGGAGGCCCAGAGGGTGTCCTACTGGCTACTGTCAGGCTAACTTCCGGGTAGCTTGCCGAGTCCCACCAGGTCTCCAGAGAGGTCTGCGGCCTCTTTCTCCACAGCTTCGAACCACCCCTGCTCCTTCTCCAGAATCAAGAGATTGGCAACTTGTCTCTCTGCTCAGGCATGGGGTTCGGGTCTTCTGTCCAGGGAAACCCTTGCTCAGGGGGGCCTGGGGGTCACCTACAGACCCCAGCCTCCTTGTCTGCCCAGGCCACCCTTGGCTCCGATCCTTGTTCTCCCAACTGCGGCAAAGCCCTTTTCCGGGAAGCCCTTGGCTTCAGCCTGGATGGCCGTGGGGTCCTCCGAGTGGCCTCCCTGGCACCAAGCTGTTCTCCCATGAGTGATGTCACACGGTGCCACTTGGCAGCTCTGACCCCGGGGCCGTCCCTGGGGCCCTGGTGGCTCTTGGCCCATGGGTGTGTTGTGATCCCTTTCACCTCCCTGAGAGCCGGTGCGGACCGGTGGTGGGGTGGGGGACGGCGTCCTTCTGCGAAAGCCCCCGTCTGGGCCCCAGCTGGCATCCTGTCTCCGCTCAGCTGGTCTCAGGCGCCCTCCTTGATGCTGTCTCAAGATGGCCTCAGCCCGGCCCGCGGTCTCCCGGGACCTCTGCTGACTGGCCCTTGCCAGGCAGCCCCTAGCTCACGTCCTGTTTTCTGAGGGGAGGTTCAGGATGAACTTGCACTGTGGGATGGGAAGAGAGAGGGGCATGTCTGTGGGTGGGGCTGGGGGGGGGGCAGAGCCTGCAGCTGGGGCTGCCCTGGGGTCCCCCAGCCTGGCTGAGGCTCAGGCCACCCTTCCCCACCCCCGCCCCGCCACCTTCCTCTGATACTTTGCTCTGGGGCCTCCATCACCGTGGGCCTTTCCTGATGGACTGTCCCATGATTTCCAAGGGTAGGAAGCCATGACCAAAGGTGGGCTTGAGCCTTTGGCGGGGGTGGGGAGGGGCGATGGGGGGCATCCAGGCCAGTCCAGCTCCTTCCATTCCCGCTGTCCTGAACTCCCCAGCCCCTCAAGCTCCTTCCCCCAGGGGTTCAAGGGTCATCTGCAGTTCCTGGGAATTTGGAAGTGTCTTCAAGGACAGCTTTGCTTTTGTGTACAGAAAGACTCATTCTGTTATTACTCAGGTACAAATGCAAAGACCTTTAGCTTTTCATTTCGGCACAGAGGTTATTCTATTTATACATCTAGTAAATTTTCACGTTCACACGGAAGGGGATTTGGGTTTAGGCCCTGTTTACAAAATGCAGTTAATCAAATGTCTTTAATGGCCCAAAACTTCATCCAGACATTCATCTTATCTGATTTCCTTTCAAAATACTTCATTTATTTGAAGAACCAGCGACGCCTTACATCCTGACAGATTTCTACTCGCTCCCGGGGTGACTTTGGGTTCTTGTCGTGTACCGATCTTCTTATCACATGAGTGGTATTTTCAAGGAAAATCACAATTCGGAATTAATTCCTTTTATAAACAAATCGATCTGAATTTCAGGGACGTGGATGCCTTATAAAGAGCGAACAACACAAAGAAACTGAAACACGAGATACACCCAGATATCTTCATCAGACATTAATTATACAAATGTGACATGTGGGTTTTACACCTAATTCTAATCCTTCCTGGGGTAAGGAGGTGTTCTTCCTGCGACAAGACACATATCACCCAGGGGGTCTGCCTTGTGGGCACTTTAGGGTAAACTCTTGCTAGCTCTGATATATTGGCGATTTCAGTGGGGGTGGTGATCTGGACCCTACAGACAGAGGCAACCCCACTTTTACGGTTTCCGGGTTATGCCCTCTAATCGGGCTCACTCAGACCAGTATCTGCAGGTGACCCGGTTCTTCTGTCTTCTCCAGGATGTCTACAACCCCATCATGTCCCCCGCTCCTTGAGCTGTCAGCTCAGGATGGTCACTGCCTCTGGATTCCCGAAACTTCCTCCCACATACGCGGGCTCCCACTTTGCAAGGTGCTCCCAGGATAACTCCCCAGGCTCCTCCAGGGCTTGGTTTGAAGGTGTTCATGGTTTCAAGGTTATTCTATGACCTTCTCAGAGCTGTAGGCCAACGAACTTATTCTTCTATTGAGTTGGGTGGCTCACTTCCCCTCCCCTGGGGCTCCCCCCTTCCCTGACTGAGCAGCAGTAAAATCTCTTCCTCTGGAGATGTCCTCAAGATCAGCCCTTATGCCTGAAGGGCACTGGGGACGTCACCCGGTCTTGGCTGGTTCTGAGGCAAATCTCAGAAGGCAAGGCCCTGGGCACCCCGGCCCCTGGTCCATGACCCCCAGGCCTGCCTGCCTCGTGTTTCTGCCTTGGGTAGTCGAGGTGTCTGTGGGACCCAGAGGCGGCCTCCTGCAGGCCATAAACCGGGCAGTGTCACGCCGGGCAGAGCCCTGTCCTGGGCTTCTGCTGGCCTCAAGCCACAGCTGCCCCTTTCTCCATAACTACAAACCACCCCTGCTCCTTCTCTGGAATCAAGAGATTGGCAACTTGTCTCTCTGGTCAGGCATGGAGTTCGGGTCTTCCGCCCAGGGAAACCCTCGCTCAGGTGGGGCCTGGGAGCCACTTACAAGCCTCAGCCTACTTGTCTGCCCAGGCCGCCCTTGGTTTGGATCCTTGGTCTCCAACTTCAGCAAAGGCCTCCTCAGGGAAGGCCCGGGGGAGGCAGCCACTAGCTCACGTCCTGTTTTCTGAGGGAAGGTTCAGGATGAACTTGCACTGCGGAATGGGAAGAGAGAGGGGGATGTCTGTGGGAGGGGTTGGGGAGGGTCAGGGTCTGCAGCTGGGGCTGCCCAACCTGGCCGAGGCTCAGGGACCCCTGCCCAGCTGCCTTCCCCTGCTCCTGGGCAGTAGGGGACTTAAGGTGATTTCATAGCAGCTGAGGTGTTTTTCTCAAGTTTTTAGACACTGGGGTTGGAGAATCCAGTTCTGGGTCTGGACTTTCTCTTGGCCCCAGCTCCCCCCATTTCGTGGATTACAGGTGCCGGTCTCTAGCTTGTCAGCCCCTACATTTGCCATCTTCCACATGGGTGAACGCTCAGGCCCCGGGAGCCCCCTCCCCAGGGCCTTCTACCTGCAAGAAAGGAGACCTAGTGCCAGATGCAAGGCCGAGGGGAAGGTTCTGGGCTCTCACCTTCACCGTGTCTCCCTCCTCCTCCTGCAGGCCACCCCTGAGGCCTGTTCCTGGCCCTGCGCCAGCCTGGCCTCCAGGAACTCAGCCACGGTGTTGTTCGGTGTGGTTCCTCGGGTCCCCGAGCTCCAGGAACATCCTCTCCTTCATGCTCATCTTGGGTCCCAGGACATCCCGATGTGAGTCCCAGACTCCAGGCTCTATGGCGCTGGAGCCCTGGTCATGGTTGACTCAGGACTCTCTGCCTCCCCTCTCCTCCTCCCTGGAGAGTTCTGCAGCTTGATCTGCAGGGTCCAGACTCCAGGAGAGGTTGGGGCTGCCTCTCTGGCCTGGACTGGGTCCTCCTTCCCCTTCCCTAGGCCTGGGGGGGCCCCAGCCTACTATCTGTGGCCCTCTGTCCTCAGCACCAAGTCTGCCATATCCACCCCTGCCCAGTGCCCCTCCGGGCTGGAAGTCCTGCTCCAAATCTTTCTTGGGCTTGAAGAGTTCTTCCTTGCATCTCTGACAGCCCATTGCCAGTCTTCCTGGTTCTTGCCCAACTAAGCAAGATCATGCCGGCATTTCGTGTGTGTGTGTCGTGTGTGTGTTGGGGGATGCGGCGAGTTACTCAGTGACAGGTGGGGACAGGGGAAGTTGTAGCCTCTCAAAGTCCCTGACCTCAACACTCTTGCCTACCCCTTCCCTGACCTGCTCTGGCAACCTCCTGGGCCATGCCCTCGTGTAGAGAGCTCCGGGAATCCGGACAGGCCCGAGACCTCCACCCTGCTCTCCGCCCCTTCCTCTTCTTGCTTTGGCCAACGAGGTACCCCGTGTCCGAGGCAAGGGCAGGGAATGTATTGACTCTGGCGTGGGCTCTGCCGCAGGGAGCAGAATTCTCTAGAGTTCATTGAAGCGGGGAAGGAGTCACCAGAGGCCACCTGTCAGGCGTACAAAGAACCCAGACTGGAGCTTGTGCTTTCTGGATGGGCTCTCCCCCAGGCCACCCGCGAGGCAGCTGCTGCCTTTTGGGCCCTTAGGAAGCCCGGGACTGCAGGTACTGGGACCCCAGCAGCTGGATGGGCGTCCGTGGAAGCCAGTGGTGGGCCGAGGGCCCCGGCTCCTTGCTGAAGCGGTGGGGAAGGCACAGAAACAGAAGACTGCCTTCTGCCTCCTGACCTCCTTCCACACCTCTCTGAAGCCCATGTGACCTGTGGGGCCAAACCACCTGTGACCCTCAGCTTCAGCGTGACCTTGGCAGGTGGCCCTTAGCATCAGCCCCGCAGCGCCAGCAGGGGGGTGAGCCGGTCCCTCCCATCTCTCCCGTGGACCTCGTTGCCTATAATTCCCATGGCAACCGTGTGAAGTAGGTGCTTCAGCTCTGTTGTACGTTTTGGGGGACAAGATCCAAAAATAGGAATTTCCTTGAGCTGGTACAGCGCATTGAGTTCAGGCTGGGATGGACACCCCCCCCCCCCAAGCTTGGCTTGTTCCTCTAGGTAGCTTCTTCCAGATGTCTGCTCAGGGCGAGGGTCACAAGCCCAAGGGCAAGGTAGGGGGCACTGCAGGACCTCTCAACCTGTAGGCCAGCAGAGAGTGGAAGGAAGGTCAGCTTTTTTTTTTTTTTAAAGATTTTATTTATTTGACAGAGAGAGATCACAAGTAGGCAGAGAGGCAGGCAGAGAGAGAGAGAGAGAGAGAGGAGGAAGCAGGCTCCCCGCTGAGCAGAGAGCCCGATGCGGGACTCGATCCCAGGACCCCGAGATCATGACCTGAGCCGAAGGCAGCGGCTTAACCCACTGAGCCACCCAGGCACCCAGAAGGCCAGCTTTGAAAGAGGCCAGGGCCTGTGACAGTCCCGCATCTTGAATGTCCATGAAGACGTCCCAAGGCCCGCCAGAGCCTGCATTCTGATTCTTGCTGTTAAAATCCTGGTGACTGCTGAGTTCTCTGTTAGGGATCCTTCATTTAAAGATGAGAAGAATGAAGTCCAGAAAAGAGGGGATGGAGAGAGCCTTCTCAGGCCCCAGGGAGCATGGCATGACCTTGCTCACGCCATGAGGATGGGGGAAGATGGAGGTCGGATCTTAGAATATTTCGACCCGGCCCCAGAGACGGGAAAGGGAGGAGGCAGTTGGGTCTAGTTCAAGAGGGGCCCTAGCTCAGGCTATGCACATCAGAGGTCCTGCTCTGGCCCTGTAGCCCCTAGATGAACAAGTCTGCAGGGCCTCTCCACTTCTAGACCCTTCTCCAAATACCTGGGATCCCACCATTGTCTGCCAACTTTGGCCCTAGACCTGCTTCCAGGCTCCGTCCTCCCAAGTGCAGACTGTGCCGCCTGCCGCAGGAGAGATGGCCAAGGGTAGCTGTGTGTGTGTGTGTGTGTGTGTGTGTGTGTGTGTTGGAGGTGGGGTGTAGACAGAGTTTGGAGGTGTGGGTTGGGGGATTATAGGCATCCGTATGAGATCACTCAAATTATGGACTAGTGCTGAGGGAGAGAAGGGAAGGGGGTGTGCTCAGGGCCAGGGAAAGGGGGCTCCCTCTCCTGGGCCATCACATTCACAAGTCCAAAAATCTGAAGTTCACATCTGTCATAGGTCATGGGGAAGTCACCTTTGTGTCAAGGCAGGAGGATATCCTCGCAGTTTGTTAGCTTGATTTCTAACTGCCAAATACTTAGACTATGGGATCTGAGCTCCCCTGTGCGCTCTGGCCCAGGCCTTGCCAGCACCAGGGGCGCGCCCAGGCTCCGGGCTCCCAGGGCCCACTGAGGGCAGCCGATGGTGCAGGACGGGCCCGCTGTTTGGAGGAGAAGGCTCTGCAAATGGTGGCAAATGAGGAAATGGTTTTGCTTTTTGTGTCTGGGTGGGTGCAAGTGGGTCACAGAGGAGGGAGTGCCCCATGCAAGGAGGGGCAGGGTTGGAAGCAAAGACAGTGCAGGACTGGGAGGGTCTGAATTTCGTCTCCCAGGGAAGAGGGATGATGGAGCTGGCTCCTGAGGGAGGGAGGGGCGGGGAGAAGGGGAGGTCAGAAAGGCGGGTCACATTCACGGTGTTGTCCTAGTGGTGCCTTTTTAAAAAATGGATAATTTATCTTCCCTCTTCCGCCGCTCATCAGAATTCCCCAACCCGAGGTCTGCCTAGTTTCTTACTCTGAGGGTGAACCCACCAGCCTCGCTCTGGGTGCCATCGGGGACAGGGGTCCTGGCCGGCATCTGCAGTGTAGACGCATAGAGGAGACACAGCCTTGTCCCTTGGGAGCCAAGAGATGCCAGGGGGAGGACAGTGGCCTGGGGGCAGCACACTGGCAAGGGCCAGGGAGGGGAGGGCTGCCTGGACGGGGCCATCCCTTAACTGCCACTGAAGTTCCCTTCACAGTCTTTAGGTAAGGATTTATGGCAAAAAGTAACCGTAGTACCTGATGGGGCCTCATGTGGCTTGGTCTCCACAGTGACTACCATTCCCCAAAGCCCAGTTCAGCCATCAGATAGCAAGGAAAGAGGATGTCGCTCTTTCCTCGCTCTCTAGAAGGACATCAGGATTGCATTTAGGATTTGTGGCAATCCTTTCTGGAGTCCCCTCTTTAATCTGCTCGTTTGTCTTCTGCCCAGAAACCGCTCCCGCACCGCCTCCCTCCACTTCTCTGGTGTCTCTGCCTACTAGCTCTGGTCCCTGGGTGCCCCCCTTCCCAACCTTTTCTGGCCTAGGGACCATCCTCCTGGCTTTGGACCTGAAGTCACCCCAACAATGTCCCTTTAATAGTTACCAACCCCCACATTAGTGCCTGAGCTGTCACTGTGCCTGGCCTGCCACTGGCAGCTCTGGTGGGGGCGGGTGTGAGAGGTCCATGGCTCCTGTCCCGGAGGACTTCATCTTTGGAACAAAACACCTACTACGTGTTTGCCCACGATGCTCACCATTTAAACCTCCCAACGGTGCCGCGAGACGGACTTCACCCAATCATTAGATCTTTGCAGCATGCGAGTGAGGTACAAAGTTGTTCTTCGGCCAGGTGTATTGACCAGGGGATCGAGGCTCAGCAAACACTGATTAGTATAGACCAGGCCAGACTCCCTCAGCTTATGTCACTGCCTCAGGCCTGGCTGCTTCCGATACCCCCATCAATAGATGATGACTTGTTCCAGGCCAGGCTCTGAGCCAAGGGTGGAAATGACCACCAGGGGCGACCCTGAAAAGAGGAGGAGTATGGTGGCCCGGGCGCTGAGACTCAGGAGGGCTCATGGGAACTCCAGGGCCTCAGTTTCCTCTTCTGCGAAATGGGGCCAGCCACACCGATCTCACTGAGTAAGGGGAGTGCTGGGAAACACTCCCACCGGGCCTGGCCCAGCCAGGCTGTCCAGAAATTTCAGCCAAATACAGAAGGGTGTGATGCAGCGAGGAAAATAATATGCTTTGTCCAAAAGAAACAGGTCTCAGAGGAGGTCTCAGGAGCTGGCAAAGCAGAGAAGCTGGGGGTGGGAGAAAAGAGAAAGGGGAGCTCTGGGGGCACGGAGAGGTGGGTGCTGGCGGCTGCCCTGTATGTGCGGGGGCTCCCACCACCCAGCTCCTTCCTCCTTCCCTGCCTGCCTCTGGCTGGATCGTGAGTTCCTACGGATTGTATCTTCGATGTTGCTGGACCCCTTTAATATCTGGAGAAAGGCATGCGTGCGCGGGAAGTGTCCGCACATTGATTCTCCAGGGCACGCGCTCTCCAGGGCCCCAGGGCTTTAGACGCTGCTGCGGTCCATCTGTTGATGACTCTCAGCTACAGATCCGGCCCAGATCATTCCGCCCCCCCCCCCCAGACCTCCTGCCTTGCCTTAAGTGGCACCACTTAAGCTGTCCCAGTCAACATCACAGGTGGTCTTTTCTGAGCTGTCCCCTCACTGCCACCGGCAGTGCCGCAGACTTTACCTGGAAAGCCCTTCTCCAAGCTAACGATCCCTTCCGTGGACACCACTCCCCCTGGGGGCTTTCCCCTGGAATGATCCCTGCAGCTCTGCGACTGGCCTCCTGCCTGCCTCCGTAGTGAGCTGCGGCCCCTCTCCTTGCAGCCGCGGGACGGAGGGACTGTGGGCAGCGTGCATCTGGTTGTGCCTGTGTCTGGGGAAAGAAACCCACTGCCTCCCCCAGGCAGGCTGAGTGAGCTCTTTACTCGGGCACGCTGTTCTCTCTGCTGGGGTTTCCCCGCTGGACCTCCCTTTCTCCCCTCTACCTTCCGGTAAAGAATCCTCTCCTTTCACCCGGGAGATCCCTCCCCACCAACACACAGCACTGGACAGGGTCCCGTCCCCAGCCCAGGGCCAGGCTGGACTGGGCTGAGGCCACCGTGGTGGTGGTCCTACCCCCCTTGCCAGTGATTGGTTTAGGAATGGTCATGTTACCCGGTTCCCACCAGGGAGGGGGGCTTTCGGGGTGGGGTGGGGGTGGGGTCTCCGTCCTCCTCTGAAGACCCTGTTGGATCTAACTGGACACAGATACCTGGAACCCTCCAACCTTGTGGCCACGAGGACCCTCCCTGGGAGCTAAGCCGACACCCAGGGAAGGCCAAGGGGAAGGAGCATGAAGTTTGTGTTTGAAGAAATGGCAGAGCTGAGGGTCCCATGGCGCCTGGACCTGCCTGCCCGGCACCCACCCCCACCCCCACCCCCGCCTACTTGCAAGACAGCGTCTCTTTGGAGATTGCTAGTGTCCAGGGTCTGTGTTCCTCGCAGCCACACGCAGAGAGAGGCTGTGGATGTGTTGCTCCTCTTCCTAGACGCGGCAGAGTATGCTCTGTGTCCGCTCACAGGCTGACAGAGACGCTTCTAGGCCTAGGGGCAACCATGGGCCATGTGCACAGAAGCACAGGGTCCAGGCTGGGGGAGGCGAAGCTTCTGTGCTCTTCTGTCCTGCCCGGACCCTACGTGGGGAGACCTACTGCGGTCTGTCTGCAGAAAATGAGCCCATTTGGAAGGGTTTGGGAATCTTCCCCAGGCAAGGGACAGGGGAGAGGACGAGGTTTTGTAGCCTGGCAAAGCGAAGACTCAAGGGAGACCTCATTTGTCTCTGGGAGATGCAAAGATGCATGGGGGCAGGGGACTCCGAATGGGGGGCGGAGCCAGCCACAGCCACACATGCGCTGCTCCCAGCGACGAGGAAGTGAATGACGGTATGGAGAATTCGGCTAACAACTTCGGGCAACCTCAAACTTCAGTGGGCGTCCTTCCCGCTGGGGGAACTTGGCAAAAGCACAAAGTTGCAGGCCCTCCTTGCCTTTCGATGAGCCCAGCCTCTGAGTTCTTAGCACTCCAGGAGATTGTGAGACGGTCCAGCATCAAGGAACCCCTGACTTCAAGGAAAGGAAGCCAGCATTTGGTCTGGTGCTAAGTTGCATCCATCTGATTTTGACCTCAATCTTCAGGGCCAAGCATGGTTGTTACAGATTGTTTGGTAAGTAGTGAGTCCCCCATACGAAGGATAACTAAAACTAAGACAAGGGTAACCCATACAATAGGAAAAGGAGAGTACTGGAAAGATAATTCTTAGGTGGTAAAATGAAAATGGCCAAGAAACTTTCCAATGTGGCAGAGATCACTAGCTGTCCTCCAATATCCACCCTCCTTGCTTCCATAAGAGCAAACTTCTTGATTTTTGGCTGGCCACAGGGTCATCTAGAATAAAAATACTCCCTAGCCTCACATCGAGGTGAGGCCATGTGCCCAAGTTCTGCCCAGAGAGAAGTAGCAGATTCCCGGAACCTTCCTGAAAAGATAGCTGGTAGACGCTCTTGGTCTCCTTTTTCCTTTATCCTTCCTTTCTTTTGCTGGCTGGAAGACAGGACATGATGGTCGGGGCTCTGGCAGCCATACTATACTGTGATATCCTGGGAACAAGAGATCATACAGAGCAAGTAACAAGAAAAGAGGCTGCGTGATGATGCCACTGTGGAGTACAGCTGCCTTGTCAGCCTTAGACGGCCAAGCTCGAGATTTTACTTGAGCAATACATTTCTGGCTTAGGTCTCTGGTCTTTGTCCCCATGCCTAATTCTAACTGATAAAGTGACCAAAGAGAAATGCAAGGTGTGGGCCCCTGGGTGGCTCAGTTGGTTGGGCGACTGCCTTCGGCTCAGGTGATGATCCCAGTGTCCTGGGATCAAGTCCTGCATCGGGTTCCTGGCTCCACGGGGAGTCTGCTTCTCCCTCTGACCTTCTCCCCTTCTCATGCTCTCTCTCTCTCATTCTCTCTCTCAAATAAATAAATAAAATCTTAAAAAAAAAAGTGAAGTCAGATCATGAACTGTCCTTTTTTGTTCAGGAGATTGGCGAGAAGGAAAAGACTGGTGTAGCACTAGAGACCGTGTGGCACCATGGTTAATAAGCTACCTGGGCTGGCCTCCTGCCGTGGACTTAACCAGCATGCGTGGATCAGATCTGTCCCTTCAGCGCCTTGTGCCTTTTTTGGGTGTTAACTCACCTGAAAAAAAAAAAATGATTGAGAAAAACAAAAACCAGCATTCATCTGTAGTCTTGGTGAGCAATAATTCTGAGAACAGTACCCGGTACAGGGCACACACGCAAGTGTCTGCCTTTCCTGTCACCACTGAACTACCATCCCACTCTCATCTGTGCGGGTAGATGGGCTATATGCACACTCGGTCAGAGGGAGCTTATGGTGTAGACAGCCGGTTCAGAGGGGTCTTGGCCAAATCAAAATATCCAAAAGTCCATATGGGACTCTCTTCAACGTGGCTCCTGGAACCTGGCCATCGGTCCTAGGAACCTGAAACATTTGGGGCCAGATATGTTCCAGATTTTAGCGATTTGCTGCATTTGCCCCACTCTGGGGTGTTCCCTTGCAGGGTATGGGGGTGCTTCATGCTGGGGACTCCTTGAGGTCTTCAGCCCTCTCTGATTTCAACCTCTTACAGACAATGGCCCCCCTCAAGGGCAGTTGGGAAGTTCTGGGGAGTGAGTGTCTTCCTTACCTGATAAGGGCCCAAGGGCAGCTGGGTGAGTGCTCAGATGTTTCTAGTCCTTTCTACGAGGTCCCAGAGGACCCCTCATAGAGGGGTCAACCGTGCCCCATGGTCTTCTGCAGTGACCCCAACAACGACCCTTGTTTGGGCTTTTCCCAGTTCCTCGAACTCTTCCCAGTCACTGCCTCCTGCTTCCTGGCATCCCCTTCCACATAAATCACCTGTATCCAAGTGCTATCTCTGGCTCTGCTTTTGGGGAGCCCAGGCCAAGATCACCCCCTAACAAAACACGATTTCTTCAGCAAACTGCATCCATATTCACAGTAAGATAAAGACTTTAAATAGTCCAACAATTTGGGTCAGGTTTACTGCCAAATAGGTAAAAGAAAGGGTTTTGGTTTTCTGAGTGTTTGGATTTCATAGCTGTGGGTAGGGGACCAGCCTCTACTCACGTGGTACACAGAGGCACGTCCTCTCCTGCTTGGTTTAGTCGGGAGAGCGGAGAACTTCCCGTTTCCATGGGCTGCTCCCAGCAGGCCCCAAGGACACAGCAGCCCTTTGCCCCAAGGACAAAGAACTTGAGCTCTGGCCCTCAAGGAGCTGACCTTCCAAGCGGGAAGACTGTTGATAAGCCTAGGTCCAGAAGGTGATTTGGCCTCTGGCAACAATGGGAAAGGAGATCCTGAGATGGGGAGATGAGGCTGCATTTGATGGGGTGTTGAGGGGAGGCCGATCACTCTGAGCAGGGACCTGATTGTTGAGAAGGTGCCCTAGACACTGATCTAGGGACAGAGAGCAGCAGATGCAAGGGCCCTGAGACCGAGTGGGGTATGGCTTGTTTGAGGAAGCGCAAGGAAGCCACAGGGGGGGACACAAGAGCTGGCAGGGTGACGGCAGCAGGCCTGGGTTAGAGCATCTCTAGTGTCTACGAGCAGAGGCGTGTACTGAAGGGTTGGGGAAGGGGGAGACTGGGGCAGGGGGAGGGGCAGTGGCCCACGATCTGCTTGATACTCTTGGTGTAGATGGGAGTATTAGCAACAGGGACAATTCGGAGTGAGGTGAGTGGTGGTCGCTGCCCACATGCTCCCCGCACTGTCCCCTTCCCGGCGACAGGAGTGAGAACCGCCGCCACCACGGGTGCTCCTGATTGGTCTAAGGGGGACCGCAGCCCCTGCCAGTGATAGGCCGGGAGAGTGCACGTGACCAGCCCCAGCCAATGAAACAGCAGCAAGAACCGGCGGGCGTTCAGGGGAGGCCTTGGGACACAGCTGGCTGGGGAAGGGGGGACACCTGTGAGACGATGGCGGAGCCGCAGAAAGACGGAAGAGGCTGCTGCTGCCCCAGGAACCCCAGGCACTCCTGCGTCCTGCCGTGCCGACCCGGGGCTGTGTTGGCGGTGCACACGAGACGGAGCCGGGTGTCGGCTCCCCGCTGCGGAAACCTCCGGGCCGGCAGCAAGCAAAACGTCCATCAGAACGGAGGGTCCCACCAGCCAGGGCCCGTTCTGTGCCACGGAACCAACAGAGCCGTCGCAGAGAATGAGGGGTGACCTCGTGTCCTGAGAAGGACCCAGCCACACGGCAGGTGCCGCGGGTTCTCAACCGGAAGGATTCGGTCCCCGCAGTAAGTTGCCAGATGAAGCAAATGAGAACGCAGGGCAAGCAGTTAAATTTGAATTTCAGGTAAACCATGCATTATTTTTAAAGTCAGAAAAATCTCAGATGGTGCCTGGTAACTGGATGGCCTGTGTTTTATCTGGCAGCTGTACTCTCCGGGGACTTTGGGCCATGGAGCCACTTCTGATGGTCGGTGCTGGGAGCAACAACCCTGGCAGCTAGAGGCCAGGGCTATAACCCTACAGAACGCCCCCACCCCCCTCAGTGCAGAAGACAGCCCACAACACGGAGTGGTCCTGTCCCAGATGTCGGTAGTGCCAAGGTTGACAGCCTCTATTATAGGAAAAACAACAACCCAATAGGATATGGCAGAACCCCGGTTGTGTGTGCGCGCGTGTGTTTTAAATCCAACCGAGCCATACAATGGCGTATAAAAAGGTATGGAAGGTCACACACCAATGTCCTGTGGGGCTAGGGAATGCCTATTACCTCTCCATCGAAATTCTGCTGCAGGGTTTTTTTTTTTTTTAAGTTAACACATTTTAAGTTACTATATATGTACACACACACACACACATACAGAGAGAAAGTACACAGATCCAAATGTGAGCTATCTCACAAAGTGAGCATGCTCAGGACACAGCCCTCTGGGGAAAGACCTGGTCTGTGACCAGCCTTCCACAAGGCCCCTTACGTCTCCTTGGGGTCTCTGGCTGCCCTGCCAGGATTGCGGCTCTCCTGACTCCTCTACCTCGTGCGAATGTTCGATGAACAGAATCGTGTGGTATGTGGTCGTCTGGGTCTGGCTGCCTTCCCTCAGCAGTGTGACTGCGAGAGTTGCCGCGTTGAGTGCGCTGTACGTGGCCTGTTCTCCCGGCTGTGAAATATACCACCGTTAATTCAGCCCTTCCCCTCCTGACCCTTATGTGGGTTGTTTCAGAATGGGACCACGAGGAATCAGGTTGCTATGAACGAACTTCCGCAGGTCTTGGGGGTCTATGTGCTCGCTCCTGATGGTTCTTCACCGCGGCAGGAATCATTCAGCCAGAGGGGGTGTGGACGTTCAGCTTTATGATCAGAGAGCTTCCCTCAAGCTTCGTCCTTGCCCCAATTTCCACAACCATCCGCCAACCATTCGCAGAAGTTCTTATTGTGCTGCCTCCTTGCCAGCTCTCCATCCGGTCTGTTTCATTTCATTTCCTCCGGGGGAGGGGCATGCACCGGTAATCCATGTGATCCTGATAATGAAGCTAAGCCCTTGCTCCCATCTCTGGGAACCCTGTGGGCACCCCTTTCGCGCAGGTCATTCAACTTACTGGTGCACTTTGCTCTCAGGTTATCTCCTTCTCTCGCCTTGATTGGTAACTGACTCCTGTTTGCAAATATCTCTTCCCATTGTGTGGCTTGCCTTTTTCCTTGCTTCCAGGGCTCTGTCCTTTTCTGGACCCTGACATGACCCAGACTCGGGTAATAGAACGCAGACTTTTGTGAAGTGACTCAAAGCCAAGGAGGTCACTCTTCAGTCACTCTTAGCATAATAAGGTCCCGGAGACAGAATGGCTGGAGGTCAACCTTTGCGGTGTGAAAGGTCTGGTTGTTTTTTATAAGTGCTGCTGTTGGACTAGACAGCCTCCCGGGGGGCGGGGAGGGGGTCTCTGCTCCTTGTACCTCCTTCCCTCCAGGACTTGAACACCCCTCTGCCTCCCCTCCATTCCCCAGCAGGGCAGTTGCAGAATTGGACAAAGCTGAGAAGCACCTGACTTTCCCTGCTGGAGGCTGGATGTAAGAGGAGGCAGAACTTTAGTAGGAGGAAGAAATTTAAAAGAACCAAGATATAGAGCCAGAGGGAAGCGGGCAGAGGGTTCTGGAAAGTGCTTCCCACTGTCGTGGATAGAACCTCACCCCACGACACTCTATGGCCAGAACCCCTTTGGCCTCCAGTGTCTCTTGCCCGCATCACTGCACATCCCTTATACTGGCCTTCTCTTGTGCTTAAAATCTCCAAGTGCTGCTTTTTTTGCTTAGAATGCATTGTCCATAATTTCTAGGGTCAACCAGGCAAGACGTAGTCTAGCTTAGACTGTGTCTTTTACCACCCTCGGTCCCAGCAGCACTGGCTGCCCATGACTCAGACAACCACGTGTTCAGCCTCAGGGCCTTTGCACATGCTGTTCCCACCGTCTAGAATGACAAGCCCCAAACCTTTGCATATTGGCTGCTCATCATTTGGGGCCCTTTTTCAGTGTTCCCTTCCCCTGGGTGTCGGTGTCCCCAGAGCTCTCAAATCTGACCCTGCCCAAGTCACTATCTCCTCACTCTTAGGTTTCCTTCCATTATACTCTGAAATGATCTCTTTTCTAATTAGAGGACTTGTCTGTCGGGTTCCTCACTATGTCCCCAGGGTCCCAGCATGTACCCGGCACACAGCTGGTACTTGAAAAGGATTCTTCCCTGAAGGCTGCTGGAGTCTGGACTGATGGGAGGTCCCCTGGGGTCCTGCATAGGCCCTACCGGCTGAGGGACCGTGCGTTCTAAGGAGGACACTAAGAGGCGACTCGCTGGGGTTACTTATTACCTGGGTAATTAAACAATCATTATGAAAAGCAACATTAATTACTAAAGAAACCCACTGAGCTGGATGAACCATCGGTGTCCTCCCCCCTTGCCAGGGTCTGACATATCCGGGTCTGAGGAGCCCACACAGGGTTGGGCCTTTGAGACAGGGTTGGGGGTGGTGGTGTTGGCCTCAGATGGGAGCAGGTGGGGGGAGGGGAGTCCGCATCTTCCAGTTCCAGCCAGAGGTACCCTCCTGGGCTGCCTGGGAGGGTGGAAGGAGGGCTGGGGTCACCTGTGTGCCCCTACCCCACCCTGGAGGACTGCCCGCTAAGAGTCAGGGAGCCTAGTGCCAAACACTGTCTGCTTGGGGGCCAGGTAGGAGGCCGTCCCCAGGACAGAGGGAAGTTCTGTGGAAACCCATTCTTAGTAAAAACAAAACACAATAAATGATGAGGCCAGCCACCAGAGAAGGATCAGAGTGAACTCTCAGCAGCCTCTTGCTTTGGCCAAAAAACTGAAAGGTGTGGAGGCCATGCAGTGGGGCTTTGAGGAGGAATCTCATTTTACAGATGGGCAAAGTGAGGCCCAGAGTGGGATGGGCAGGGAGGGACTACCAGCCCAGTGCTCTCTCCTCCAAGCTTTGGATTCTGCCCATAGCCAGATAGCCAGAACTCAAGGGAGGGGACAGAGGAGCTTGGTGGGGTGCAGGGGAGTGGAGTGGGGCATTGGCTCCCATTCAGGGAAGTGAAAGGTGCCCACAGGTCTTGGGGGAGGCGGAGCAGCAGGGGAGCAGGATCATCCCCAGCCAGCAGCTCAGGGAGAGGGGAGAGGGGAGGGGAGCAGGGCCGGGGGCATTAGGATTCCAGGCAGCCGCCGACACCCAATTTTCCAGCTGGGTGCCCTAGCCTGTTCTCTGAGCACCCTGCCAGAGCCGGTCTAATTGACAGGGAGAGAGGAGACTGCTGGCAGGTGGGAGCAGGGCTGGGAAAGGAAAGGGGAAGGGAGGGCAGGGGAGGAGGGGGACTGAGGGGGGAGGGAGGGGAGTGGCGGAGTGGGGGGCGGTAAAGGGAGAAGGGAAAGAAGCAATAGGACCCTTAGGGCTGCAGGTGGACACAAGCCCTGTGGGAAGAGGGTTTGCAGGATGAAGCAGCTGGAAGGCGATCAAATCCAGCCCCTGGTTTAAGGGAGGAGGAAACACCCAGAAAGAGGAAGGAACTTCCCTGGCGTCACACAGCCAACAGGAGGCAGAAGCTGTACAGCGAGGGGCAGAGGCAGGTTGAGAACCCTGAGATGAGAGGCAGAGGCTTCTGGGGCAGGTGGGCGGGATGAATTCCCAGGACACGGGGTGAGGGGGTGGCCCTGGGGAAGTGCTTGGGCAGCAGCTGCCTGCCTCCCGCCCCACCTCCCATGGGCCTTGTGCCCAGTGATGGCAGGAGGGCCTCACAGGGATCCCTGGCATTCTGACACAGTGGGCAGATGGGGAGATGCCCGGGGTGGGTGCCAAGGCCGTCCCCTCCGGCTCCCCTGGTGCCGATTGGAGTAATTATCACTAATGACAGGATTAGGGGCTCCTTGGGGCATGCCATCCCCAGAGGGGCTGGCCGGTGGTGAGAAGGGAGAGGAGAGCGGGGGAGGGGAGGGACCGCCCAGCCCCTGCAGCCCCTCCCGTGACCTGGGCTGGCCTCAGGATGCTCCCCAGCCCATGCTGGGTGGGTTGTGGGCATTCACTCACTCAGCTGCTGGGCCCAGGGTGTCCACGCTCCCCTCAGCCCCCGCTGAGGTCACCTTCCTGGAAGCAAACTTCTTCAGTCCACGACTTCACATGACGTTTACAGGAACTAAACGTCTTCTTATTTCCTGCCTCCACTCCGTTCCCGCTTTTTCTGTGCTTCTGCTGCTTGGTCCCTTCTAGACAAGGGATTGTGCTGGTTTCGCCTGCTCTCCTGGGGTGTGTCTGGGCTGCGGGGCTCTGGCGGGGACAATGGGACAGCAGCCCCTGGCAGGGATGGGGCGGGTGTGCGCTGCCATGCCCTCTGGGTGCTGTGTCCTTCCACCAGGGGTGTTTTTGACTGCTGGCTGCTGCCCCTGGGGGGCAGAGCTAGGGGAACCCCCAGAGTCCCAGAACCCACAGGGGTGTCCCTCAGGGGCAGGAGCCCATGGCTACTTAACTCTCAACTGCCTGTCCTCCCCCACCCGATCTGGTGTCTCAGGACGCGCGGGCTTCCTCTGTGCCCACCGACTGGGCGAGCATCTCCTTCCTCTCTGGGCTGCGCGCAGACACACGCTTCAGACTTTTATTTAGAAACTCAAAAGCTGAGCCTTAACTTCTGTGGGCATAATCACACCCTGAAGGTGGTGAGTCTGGAATGTTCCGGGCTGGAGAAAGCCGCTAGCAGAAGTCGGTAGTGGTGAGAGGGGGATGTAAGCCCAGCATGGGTTCACACGTGTTCCCATGCAGAGCCTCACAAGCGTTGGTGACAACCCTTCACCCCCACTCCCGGGCACAAATGCCAGGTAATTCTCTGGTGGATGAGGGAGAGGGGGAGGGGACCAGGGGATCCGATGTACCTGGGAGGGAGGAAGGTCCGTGAAGGGGTCTCCCCTGACCGGGCTTACCCTGTGCAAAGCGGGGAGTCAGGCGTGTGGGTCTCGGACCGGGTTGAGGCCGGAGGTGGAGATGGGCAGGGTCCCTAGGGAGCTTCTCCAGAACCTCCCGGTATCCTTGAGCAGAAGTAGGCCGGTCTGCCAAACTGGGGCAGGAGCTGGGAATCTGGGCCGAGGGCCTGGTTGGTCCCCAGGGCTGTGCCTCGTGCATGGGCACCTCTCTGCTGCTCTCCCCTGCTGGGCAGTCCGTGGCAGGGCCGTCCGTCCTCCCGCTGGCTGGTCCCCTGCCCGCACGAGGGCGTAGCCCTTCGCTGGCCTTGGTTCTACCCTAAGGATCCAAGTCCCCAGGAAGTATATTAGCCCATGGCCAATCCCAGGACAGCTACGTGGCGGGGCTGGGATCTGGACCCTGGCCTCTGCGATGGTAGGGCTTAGCCTTTTCTAGGCCATCACACTGCTGTGACCTTCAGAGGAGATGGGAGATGGCAGGTAAGCTCTCTAGGCCCAATAACCCCAGGCAAGAATGTCATAAAGGGGCTTCGAATAATAGAGACGTTGGTTTAGAGCTTTTTCTGGCCCCAGATTCAAGGAATTTGGAGGTTCTCTGCCTTAGAGTATCAGACATCATGCCTTTTCCGAGGAAATCTGTTATCTTCAAAGAGGAATCTTCCAGATGCAAAAGAATGGATGTTGGTAGGTCGGAGGCCTGGTGACTAGCGTGTGTACCTGCATATGTGCATGTGTACGTGCCTGTCTATGGCCACCTACCAGCTGTGCAGCACTGGGTGAGCCCCTCCGCCTCTCTGGACTCTGTGTGTTCCCTGATGACATGGTGGGTGCCGGCCCAGGCTCAGGCCCAGGAGCTGCCTGGTTTGTCGGGGGCCATGGGGGCAGATGGATACCGAGCACAGCTGGGCTCCAGCGGCCGGAGGTGAGGTTGTTGTGTCCATGGTTTGGGTTGTGATCTTCGTCCAGCCAGGCGATCGGAAGCCCATGAAGGCTGCGGAATGATGCCGAGCTCTCTGACGGTGAACGTCTGTACCTTTGCAATAAGCGGGGAAGTCAGCCCCTTCCAGAAACAATGAAGGTGAGATTGGTCCCAGAGCAGCATGCCGGAGGGTTTGGGGTGGGTAGAGGCAGAGAGACCCGGGGGTATAGAGGGAGTTTGACTGTACCCACCGCTGGCCTGCACAGCTGAGGGGGCTGCAGAGAGGTGGCTAAGGCCCCCTGAGGGGTGGGTGCGGGCTGTTCACCGAGTGGGGGCTGTGTGTATGTGGGCAGTGTGCACACACGTGTGCACATGCCTAGCATGTGCGCATGCTGTGTGCACACGTGGGGCCGTGCCCACGCCTTCCTAGACACACATGTTTTCCACTGTCGCAGGGAGAGCTATCCATGGGCCCTGTGGTCTCTGGCCAAGGGCAGAGGAATTCTTTATTTCCATGGCCTTCCACGGTGATTAAGTCTCCAAACTTTTCCTTAACCATCATTTCTTCCAGATGAAAAATCAAATTGCATCTCCAAGCAGCTTGGAAATCGATTTCTTTCAAAATGAACTTTTGGAGAAGCGATTCCAGAGAGAAATAAGAGGAGGAAGGTGGGAGGTGGAGAGGGGCGGGGACAGAGCAGCTGCCGGGGTCTCTGAGGGCCTGAGGGGGTGCCCTGGCCAGGATGGTGCCCCCCGGCCCCTGCCCCCAGGTGCAGCCTGGTCAGTCTCCCCACTCCCACCCCTGCCAGCCCTCGGTCCTGACCCTGCATGGGGGGCCCAGCGGCCTGGCATGGGAGCCCTGGCAAGTGCCCACCTCACGCACAGGCCTGAGACCTTTCCTGAATAGAAACAGGGTCCCACAGTAACCCCAGGAAGGATGGGCTGTCGTGTTTGCCTGTAGAGGGTTCTAGATGTGAAATGCTCAGCGCTGCACCAGGGGCAGTGCAGGGTCAAGGGGGCAGGTGGGCAGCTCCATGCCACAGGCGAGCCACAGCCAAGTCCAGGAGTCAAGGAGGGACTGGGGGGCCCTTCATGGGGGAAGAGGTGTGTACCTCAGGGTTTGTCTACGTACCTGCTGTGTGCCGGGGACTTTGGCATTTATTGATCCATTTTCCACATGAGGAACTGAGCTCAGGGAGGTGGAGCAACTTGTCCAAGTTCACACAGTCAGGGAGCAAACCCAGATCATCCTGGGTCCCCAGCCTGCGCACCACCCAGGGCCACCACAAAGAGCATCTTGGGAGGGCTTCCCGGAGGAGGTGGCTAGTGATGGTGATGGAGAGGGAAGAGCAGAGCGGGTTTCCTGGCAGGGAAAACTGCACAGTGACAGACAAAGAGGGTGCAAAGATCGGGGATGGCTAGGCTGCGCTTCACAGTCTGGTGGAGCTGGGAGGCAGTGTGGACGGGTAACAGGCCAGTTCAACCCCCATAAGGGGGCAGGGAGAGGGGCTCCTGGCAGAGGGTAAGGGGTGGGGGCTAGGGGAGGTGATGGTGGCTCACACCGAGTGCTTACTAGGTGCTAGATGCCTAAGGGTCTAAGGGTCTCACATGAACAAATCCCACAGCCCAGGGAGGCAGGTACCATGATGGTCTCACCTTATAGATGGGAACACAGAGATCCGAGAGGTTGAGTCAGAGCTCAGGAGTGGTAGCCCTGGGACTGCCACTCAGGCTTGCCCCTAAACCCCTGCTGCTTTGCTGGGGAGAAGAGGGGAGCAGGAGGGAGGTGTGGGGGGCCTGCTCTTAGAGCGGCTGGGCTGGGTGAGCTCCCAGGAGGTGGGCAGCAGGGTTTGGCTCAGGAGGCCCCTCGAAGGCCATGCTAAGGAGTTGGGGCCTCCCCTGAATGCGAGGGCCTGGGGAGATTTCCAGGGGTGCGGTGGGGGTGGTGATGTGAATGTGACCAGGGTCTCCCTGTCCTCCTCCCCTGCTACACTCCCCCGCACCCCCCCATACCCCCCCCCCCACCAGGCACCAGCTTGAGGAGCAGGAGAGAAAGGCAGCCGGCTGGGGAAAGGCGGAGGCAGAGTTTACTGGGCTGTGACAGAAGGCACCCTGAGCCAGTCTGTCTGTCTTCTCCTGACACTGTCCCTCCTGGGTCCTGGAGAGCCAACAGTGCCAGGAGCTTCTGTGGCGGCTGTAGCACTCCAGGGGGAGTGATGGACGTGTGCGTGCGAGGGTGTGTAGATTGGCACGAGTGTGCGAGGTGTCTGCTGGGTTTGTGCGCGTGTGTCTTGTGGTGGTGGTGGTGGTGGTGGTGGTGGCGGTGGCGGCTGCAGCCGGCCCAGTGCAGGAAGATGCCTGTCACTCAGTCTAGGAGACAGCCATGGGGCCTGGTGGCTGGGCGGCCATGCAGTGGGGGTGGGAGCTCCGTGTGGTTCTCAGAGCCTGGCCCGTCCCCACGGCAGGTACTCCCGGTGCTTGCCCCTTCCCCTGCACAGCTCTGCCCACCCTCTGGTTGACTGGCTTGAGGGAGGAGGCGAAGGCCCGAAAGAGCTGGGGGAGGGGGATTGAGGAGATCTGGGGGGGCAGCAGAGGGTGGGGCTTGGAGGTTTGGGGGAGCGGCACAGATTGGGGTTCCCTGGAAGAGAAGCTCCCTCCCTCCCTGGCTGGCAGCTGGAGTTAGCAGGAGCACTGGGGAGGGGGCAGGTGGCTTAGCAGCAGGGGGACATTGGCCACTGTGGGGGGGGGGAAGAGGCGGAAAAATCATGGGCCCAGAGCCATGGGGGCTGCGAGATGGACAGAAACCGCAGGCTGGAGGCAGCCTGCCGGGGCTTGGAGGCTCACGTCCTCTGTGCCAGGCCCTGGACAGCGAGTTGTCACAGCAGACCGAAAGGTGGGCAGGTGGGAATCCCATTCCCCTGAGGAAAACTGAGGCTCAAGTGGTCCCACAAGTATCCAGGGGGTGGGATCTCAGAGCCCCCGGTTTTGTGGGGGGAAAAGGGGAGGGGGAGGTAGGGAGGGGAATGTGTGTTCCAGACCTTTGGGCTGGGCCTCCCTCATGCCTGAGGATTCCTGGACAGAGGGAGGGGGCTGGCCTGAGGGCGGGAGCCTTGAGATCTAGTCTCACCTTGTGACACCTTGCTGTGTGCCCTTGGCCAGTCACTGCCCCATGGTGGGCCTCGGTCTCTCTGTCTGTGAAGTGGATTATCTGCCGTATTTCTTTGAGCTTCTGTGACTCTAACTCCAAGAGACCCACCTTACTGGCATTCACAGGGAGCTGATGGACCGGGCTGAGTTCTCTGCCCAGGACTGTCCCTTAGCTGCTGTGGGAGTCCTCTCTCCAGCTGTCTGTGCCTCAGTTTCTCCCTGCTCTAACGGGATGGAGGGGCTTGAAATGGATCTGTCTGCCCAGGCCTGGCACGGAGCCGCCGGATGAATGCCTCCCCTCTCACCTCCCCTCCCCACACCTAGCTTCCCCAGCTCTTGAAGCCTCCGCAGGCCGGCTCTGATGAAAGGTTCATTTTCCTTTCATTGTGCAGGTGACAAATTCTGCCGCCAATAATCACTTGTGAAAAATCAACAGTGAAGCCCAGCGGCTCCCTGGGCCCCGGAGAAATTTGAGTGGATTTCCGGAGGAGCAGGGTGGAAAAAACCCAGGGGCAGCTGTGGGATCTGGGGGCCCGGGAGGGGAGGAACAGGGAGGGACAGCCACACTCCACGGTGTGCTGCCAGGACTGGGCTGCGCTGGCACCACGAAGGGAGGGGCTGCCTTTCTCATCGCATTTGGAACCTCTGCTCAGGGCAACCCTTCCTCTCCCCAGCTCCTACAAGGAGGTGGGCCAGGCTTTTGGGCAGGAGAAACAGCCTGAGTAAGCCAGGGGGTTATGGCGGGCTTGCTCTGAGGAAGTGCAGGGCGGGAGGGGTGAGGTGGGGAGTGAAGGGGGCGTGGGGGTAGGGAGGCAGGCCCTGCTTGAGGGGAGGACCAAGGAAGATGGGAGAGGAAGATGGACAAAGGGAGGGGTTCTGATCCCAAGGGCCCGAAAGCCCAGGAGAAGTTGAGTTCCCTTGGAGGACATCGGGAGCCATGGGAGGTTTGGGAGCAGGAGATGGAACTGCATCACCTGATCTGCTCTGTGCCACCTGTCAGCCTCCACGGACCCAAGCCCACATCCTGCACGGTGTGGTAGGGCTGAGGGCAGGAGGCTGGGGGAGGATCCACGTAACACAGATAGAACACCATCTTTGTGACCGATTATCTCAGAGCTCCCATGAAGGCAACGCAAGCTGTAAGTGGTTTTGACCACAGAGCGCCCGCAAGAAGGGGATCCTGTCAGTGATCTGTCTGTGGGGCGAGTTCTCTTAAATGGTCTCATTTGTGCTTCTTCTTCCTCCCCCGTGAGGGGGCGCTGTCCTCATTGACACATTTTACAGATCAGAAAACCGAGGGTTTCAGAATTGTCAGGGGTGACCGGCCATCAAACAAGCCCATATTTCTGGCTTTCCAGAACCGTGTGTGAGTCCAGAAGATACTTAATGAATGGCTGGGAGCCAGGATTTGACCCCTCCAGCTCTTTGGACTCCAGAATCAGTGCTCTCCAGATGGTTCCAAAGAGCTTTCTCTGAGCCAGTACTATTGTCAGAGAGCATGACAACCCCAGAAATAGAACCATCTGGGAAATGTTCAACCATCTTGGAAACGTAGCCCAGAGAGGGAAAGTGATTCACCTGAGGCCACACCGTGACAGAGCCAGGACCAAGACCCTGGTCCCTCAGACTTGCTCCCCAACCCTAGGCCCAGCTGGTGGGCACTGTGGACTCAGCCCTGAGCTGGGCAGGAAGTGTGGGAGCTGCCCAACTGTGGCCAGCGCTCCCTGGCTCTGAAGCTGGGCCCGGGATGGGCAGGGAGAGAGGGCGAGGGCCACGGCCACTGGCCACAGTGCCATGTAGTGAGGGGGGAAGAGGCTGAGCCTCCTCCAGCTGCTAGGGGGCCCCCCTGTGGCAGCCAGAACCCTGAGAGGCAGGCTCACTCCCGCCCTCCATCTCTGCCTCCCTTTGGACCCACTCAGCCCCGAACTCCCGTTGCCATCATGGCCCTGTGGCCACTGGTGAGGACAGTGAGCAGGTCTCCTTCCTCTTCATCCCTCTTGTTCACGCTCTCCCTCCACCTGTCTTGATGTCTCTCAGACGTCAGCTTCAGACAGAATTGGTCTGGGCGGCAGGCATCTCTCAGCTGTGGGACCTTTGTGGATCTGCCTACGTTTGCCCGGGGCCTCACCTTTCTCTTCTGTACAATGGGGCTAGTGCCCATGGCCCCGGCCTCCTGAGGGTTGCCGTGTCCACAGAGGCCCCCGAGCACCCAGCAGGTGCTCCCTCTGTGGCAGCCGCCAGACGGTGATGGGGATTTGTGGCAGAAATCATTGGACTCCAAGCGCCTCACCGCCCACTTGCCACCTGACAGCCGCCTTCCGGCTCTCCATCACGGCAGGGGAGGCCAGGAAAGCGCCCCACTCCCTGCTATTTCTCCTCTCCAGCCTCCCAGGAGGTTAATAGCAGCTTCTCACAGGGATAGTTGGCTTTTTCCCGGAGTGTCCTCTGCCTCTTTCTTCGCTGGGAGGATATTCTTGGGTTGGTCTCAGTGGAGAAGGGAAGGAGGGGAGGCGTTTGCCTACAGTGGGGGCCCTGTCTGGACAGGATTCGGCTCCAGGCAGTGCCTGTTTCCAGAACAGTCCCCAGGTGCCGGGCTGGGTTTAAGTGTGGGCAGGAGAGGATCGGGGCGGGTTTCCCTTCCCTAGCCCAGGTTATTGGACTGTAGGGGTGTCTGAGCCTACTGGGGTCTGGAGTGGATCTGGTGGTCTACGCTGGGACATCCTAAGGAATAGATTTCGCGAACTGCAGATAGAGGGGCAGGCCAGGCGACGGGCTGGGCGATGAGGTTGGCCGGAGAGCCCCCAGGGTCCCCCTGGCTCATCTCTGGGGCCTGGGGCTCCTCCTGCACCCCACCTTCCCTGGTATGAACCCCAGCTAGCCTTGCTGGGTAGAGCCCGGCCACTTGGGGTGTGTGTGTGTGTGTGTGTGTAGTTTTTAACTGCGGTAACAACATGAAATGCACCATCTTTAACCGGTTTTAAGCTCTAAGCACATTCACACTGTTGTACAACCATCACCACTGGCCAACTCCAGAACTTTCTCATCTTCCAAAGAGAAACTCTGCCCACTAGACAGCAACTCCCCATTCCCTTCTCCCCCGACCCCAAATCAGCCCCAGGAACTCCCTTCTACTTTCTGTCTCCCTGAATTTGCCAATGCTGGGCATCTCACAAAAGTGGAATTAAAGATTCATCGTTTTGTATTTGGATCACCTCTTTCAGCATATGAGTAAACTGAGGCCCAGAGAGACTATGGGGCTTGCCCAAACTGCAGGCCCCAGCCCTCCATCCCTCTGTCTTATCTCTTCTGTTTCCACATATCTGTGAGTGTCCCAGTTTGCCAGTCACACCTCCAGACCCCCATTCCCCTGGAGGAAGAGAGGCAAGAGCTAAGAGGACCTGGGTTGAAAACTCTAAAGGCGGAGCCCACACCTTTAGGGGGCCGTTCAGCTCTGCCTGGGGGGAGGCCTGGCTGTCCCAGGCTTGTTGGGAATGTGCCAGAGAATGCCAGGCCCCTTGGAGGTCCCAGTGTTTCTCTTCTGATGCTGACCTGGTGACCAGACAGACCTTGCAGATCGCCTCTGGCTGTGCTGACATCAGCCCTCCCCAGAGCTCTATGGGTAAGGGAGGGGACAGGCTAGCAGCTAGCAACATGGCCCTAAGGGCTGCCTGAGGCAAAGAAGAGCCTGATCCAGGGCTCTGGCTTTGTGGTGACCCACACTTCCTGACACAGTCCCCATGTCCTTCTCCTAGGCCCTCCAGGTTCCGTGTGTGTCTGTGTGTGTTTGGGGAGGGCCAGAATGGCTGGGAACCTTACAGTTACTGAGAAACATGTTGATTCTGCTCCCAGTGTGTGTGTGTGTATGGTGGGGGGGGGGGGACATAAGCAAGTCAGGTGTCTGGTGAGGGAAAGGAAGGTAGAAAGAGATCCCCCATGCCCTTCTCACCTTCTTAGTCCAACACTTAAAGCCTTATGTGATCTGGCCCAACCCACATGTCCATCTGCAAATTCCATAGATTTGTTCATTCATTCAGCAAGTTTTGACCGAGGATGGCTATGCCCAGGCACGGTGTCCGATGCTGGGGTTCCACAGCCATAGCTGTGCTGGAGACAAACATGTGCTGTTTGCCTGGCATTCCTGAGCTTGTGATCCAACAGCAACACCTGACATGAAATAAACAATCAGATGATTGTGTGCAGGGAGCGCCAGGGCCTCGTGAGGGACCTGCGAGCAAGCTGGACTCAGAATGGGAGCTCAAGGAAGGCTTCCCTAAGAGGCTGTGGGGCAGAGGGACTGATGGACCAGCCAGGCAAAGAGCTTTAGGAAGGGTGTCCCAGGCAGAGGGACCAGCACATGAAATGGCTCAGGGGTGAGCTTGGGGAACATCAAGGAGGCGAAAGCAGCAGGCTTGTTAGTGAGAGGAGGGTAGGGCTGTGGGGCTGGGGCCTGGATTGCATACACAGGGTGATCAGAAGAATTCACAGGAGACAGGGAGGAGAGATCCCCTGAGCCAGGGGGACTGATTCAGGGCAGGGTTGTTATCAGGGTCCAAGGACCGTGGAACTGGCTTGGGAGCTGACTGCAGCCGCAAGGCAGGTGATCTGGAAGCTCAGGAATGGTGGCCTGTGTGATCTTGGACAAGTCTCTTTACCTCTCTGAGCCTCAGTTCTTTCACCTATTAAAGGGACCCATCCCATGGGCCTTGCCAGTCTCTGGTAAAGGCTGGAGGTAAAGGCAAGGGGGCTGTTTCTCAGTTGGGCACTGATGGCACCGAGTACGGCCGGGACCCTGCTTGGCCAAAGTTTGGGCAGACCCAGTTGCCCGTCATTCCTCAGATCCTACTGCAGTCACCGTGTCCCTGTGCTCCTGGAGCCTCCGAGCTGGGTCAGACCCCGGCCTCTACGCCCCCAGCTCAGGACAGACCCATGGTTGCAGACTGTACGGGGTTCCTCCCACAGGTGAAGTTGAGCACCATCAGCTTCCCAAATGGGGGTGTGATGGTGGGCTTGCACCTTCTGGAAGACCTCCCCAAGGTAGGAGGCTGTGCCTTGAAGGACAGGAGGCACATCTCAGGCAGAGAAAGCGCATAGCACATTCCAGAAAGCAGGAATAAGCTGGTTGGCATAGGGACCTGATAGACAGTACCGCTGATGATGCAAGGGAGCCCAATGGTGCTGGGTCTGATGGGCCTTGAACCCTAAGTGGAATCGTTTAATTTGATCCTCAAGGCTGTGGGAGTCACCAATGATGTGAGAGAGAGATAAACAGAGACAGGCTGGGGAGCTGTCCACTGGGAAAGAAGATTTAGCACAGCATCAGGTCCCTTGAGACCTGCACTGTGGGTGGTGGCCTGGAGGGAGTGAGGAGGGTCTTTCTAGGGGGTCCCAAGATCGAGGCCCTGGGTTCCAGGCCAGCCTCACCCCATTGCCCTGGTTTTCTGGGGATGCCAGGGTGGTCCCTGTCCTGTGGCCCAGAGCCCTGGAGATGCTGTTGCCTGGATTCTGGAAAGCCAGCCCCACCCCGTGCCCTGCATTGAGGCCATAATGCCCCATCCGAGACTGGGCTCCAGGATGGATTACTTTTTGCCAGCTTGGTTCATTCTTGCCTAGATCAGGACGGGGAGAGCCGGAAGAAGCCAGGGAGGAGAGGCGGGGAGGAGCCTGTCAATGAGAAGAGGGAGGGCAGTGGGGGGGGGGGGAGTGGCGCTCTGCAGTGTGCCCTGTGATGGGTCCTCCCAATGTTGTGACAGGCTGTGTGTGTAGCTGGGGCTTTATGTCTTGGAAGGGAGTGCACGGGGCATTCTAGCAGTCCCCTGCGGGCTATGCCTGCTGTTTTGACTTCCCCCCTCCCGCCCTTTCATGAACCATCAAGGTTAAATAGGGACCCCGCCACCACGCCAAGCTCCAAGAGGGGGCTATCCCTGAAGTCGGGCTGGGCATCCCTAGCCAAGGGGAATCCTGTGGGCAGACCGGCAGCCCAGCGGCCCCTCTTCCTTCCCGGGGCTACACCACAGCCCAGCTCTACCACCACACTTCCTCACCTCCCTCCCTGGAGATGGGCTGGAGTGGGCGGCAAGGTGCTTGTCTCCAGCTCCGGGAGGGGCTGCGGGGAGCAGAAGAGGGGGGAGGGAGACCGAAGAGGCAAGGAGCAGAGAAGAGGCTGGGAGAAGGTGGGGGAGGCAAGGAGGGGGACAGAGATGGAGAGCCAGCAAGAGAGAACTAGCAAACCAGCAGTGACAAAATAGGGGCGGTTGCCTGAGTCCTGCCTGTCTGTCTGCTTCACACACATTATCTCATTTAATCCCAACACCTCCAGATACGGGTATTCCCAAAGTTTAGTTTTGTAAATGTTTGCGTTTTATTTAATCTAGTCACTGGAATTGCTAATGCATTCATATATTTCAATATTTAAAAGACAATCGTGCAATACCAGGTCTCCATCTCCTGGTCTCTTCCTCCGGGAAACAGGCTCTCTTCCGGGAAGGCAGACAGCTTTGCTAGCGACTTCGATTCTCCACGAGGGGATCTGTGCAGAGACATGCAAACACATGCATAGGAAAGCAAATATGTGCAGAGACACCCCCCCCCCATTTTAACCCATTCCATCACCAGGCTCTTCCGATCTTTTTCCCCACTTCCATCTATTTTATACACGAGGCCAGTACTAAGGCTCAGGGAGGTTAAGGCAGTCGTCTAGGGTAGCACAGCAGGGTTGGAGAGGCAGGGCAGCGACCGCCAAAAACTAGTGGGAAAGGGGAGAGGATCGTTTTGGGGTGGGGTGGGGGAGGGGGGAGCTGTCCCGGAGGGGGCAGCCAGCGGAGACGCGACGGGAGCGAGGGGGGACAGCGGAGCACGGAGGCGCCAGCCGGGGCGGGCGCGGGAGGCGGAGGAGGCGCTGGAGCGGGCGAGGCTCCGTCTCCTGCCGCCTCCGCTGCGGGTGGAGCCGGTGGAGCTGGGGGGGAGCGGGGAGAGCGGGGGCGGGGGAGCGGGTGGGCGCGCCGTCCTGGATGTCCTCCTCTGCCCCCTTCCAAATCCTGCGCTAGGGGCCGTTAGGTCCCCGCCCTCCCCTGCTCCCCACCCCTTCCCAGCCTCTGGATTAGTGCTGGGAACCCGGTGGAGAGCACGCAAGCAAGGGAAGACGGGAAGTGGACCAGGTGACGAACTAGCCTGTCCCCCTTGGATGTTCTGGAGCTACTCTCCTTAGGGGCCCCGCCTGTCTCCTATTGGGTGTCCCCTGCCGTCAGTCCCAGTGCACTCGCGCCCCTTCCCCCCATTCCGCAAGCTCGGAGGAGAGGTGGTCCATGAACGCTGGGGACCCTGCAGCCCTCCCCCTGCTTCCCAGGGGATCTATGCTTGACGCTGCAGGTCGGTGGGGCAGTGTCCAGGCTGGTGGCCGTGGGCAGCCGCCTCGCAGTGCTTTTGTGAAGGCGTCCCCCCCCCCCCCCCCCCCCCCCCCCCCCCCGCGGCACCGGCTGCTGCCTGCTGAGCCGGGGGGTGCGCCCCTCCCCCCGGGTCTCCCGTGCACCGCAGGGTCCTGGAGCGTTGCCTCCAGTGCCACACAGTGGAGTTCGAGTCCCCAGCGCCCTATCTCTGCTTGATTGTCCCTGAGCCTCACTTGGCTCCTCTGGAAGCGCTGAGGGTGCGGTGGGGAAGGAGGATAAGATCTTAGGATGTTTGAGAGAGTAGAAAAGAGCAAGCCATGGCGATTGCTTTGCTCAGCGCCTGACTTAGTGAATGCCCAATAAACGTGTGTCAGGATGATGATGGTGATGGCGATGGCGATTCCCCATGACCTGGCTGGAGGATTCTGGAGCCAGAATGGACCATAGAGACACCGTGTGCAAATCCCCAGCCCCTCTACATTCAGGAATAAAGGAGTAACTTGCTTAAGTCTAAAACCAACACTGCTGAGGGAATGTGGTTCCCAAAGGGAAATTTGAGGGCTCTTGGCCTCCCACGGCTCAGTCACACTTCCTCTTCTGACAGTGGATGCCGCACCTGAGCCTCCTTCCCTCTTTACTTCCTTCCTGGAAATAGTTGAACTGGAAGGGCAGTTGGGTCATCTGGCCTAGCCCTCTGGCTCACTCTTTGACCTTGAGCTAGATAGTCACCTTCTCTGGGCCCGCTTTCATACCTGGTAACTGAGGGGGTTGGGCTAGCTAGCAGTTCCCAACCCCCAGTCATGCCCTAGAGTCATTTAGAGAGCCCTTAATAAACTGTCAGCAGCTAGACCTCCAGGGTCTGAACTGGGGAATCTGCACCTGGCCTAGTCCTGGTCCTGGGAGGCACAGACCAAAGGGTCTTTGAGCTCCTGACACTGAGCCCTTCTGCAGCTCCCTCTGGGATGGATAAGGACACAGAGACCCAGAAAGGAGAGGCCATCTGTCTCACCTCTCAGTCTCTTCTCCTACTGAGCTCCTACCCAGCCTCCACACAGTCTCTTGAGCTGAGATGAAGCATGGAGGACCAGACTGACCTAGGGGGGACTTGGGGAGAGGGGAGGAGGGCAGCTGCCACCCTGCCTGTGGCCGACTATCCTTGTGCCCTCTTGGGCCATCCTTGTTCTGACCCTGGGGCCAGGGACCCTGCCTCATTTTTCTGAGCCCACAATTCTAAGAATCTCTTGGGTGTTCCTTGAACACTTTGGGCCCCCCACCCCAGGATCCCCCTCCCTCCTTCAGGGGCACCTGGGAAGGATAGACGTGGAGGTGCTGGTGGGTGGTGGCAGGTATGCAGGAAGTAGGCTCATCTGTCTTCCTTCTCCAAGAGCTTGTGTTCTGGTCCTGGCTCCTCTTAGGAGGGACGGTTTCCGAGAGGAACTGATTGAAATGTACTTTTCGTTTCGGGAAATTAAAGTCCTCAATTTGAGAGCATGGCGGCAATTAGTGTTTAATCATGGGAGGGTAGAGCATAGGGAAGCATTCCCAGTGCATGGCTGGGTGGGCTGATTATCAGCCCTGCTTCCTCCTTGGGGGGACTGAGGCTCATCCTGCCCCTTCCCCAGGACAGATTAAAGGTATAATTTGATGAATCAATTTGTTTTCTGGAGGAGGGAAGAGGGAAAAGGGAAGCAGAAATATGATAATAGCCGGAATCAAGTTGCTCCATCCTGTCCTACAGGAATCATTAGGAAGGCGTGCAGGGAAAAGAGACAGATGCCATCAAGGAGGTCCCACGTCCTTCCTTCAGGGAGCACGCTGACATCGTGACCTTTGAAGACTTGAAGATCTGAGTTCAAATCCTGATTCTAGCATTTATCAGGTGGGTGACCTTGAGAAATCTGCTTAACCTCTCTGTGCCTCTATCTCCTTCCTGGTCTCTAAGAGAGACACAATCCAGCAGGGGGGTTGGGCCATTAGTAGATGTGTGTCCTGCCATGTATGGCACATAGTAGGTGCTCAGTGAAAGTGACAGGAGAGAGAACAATGGGTTTGGGAGGGAGGAAATGAAACTGAAACAGTGGCCTCGCAGAGCCAAGCCTGGGACGCTGGGCCAGAGGGCTCTCAGCACAGCATCCTTGGACATTAGCAGACAGGGCACAGTAAAGCGGCATTTCTGGCAAAAGGAGAAAACCCCAAACAGTGGGCAGCAGGAGTGACTGTGTGGGGTCAGGACCTCAGCCTGAAGAAGGAAAATAACCTCTTCCTTCCTTCCAGAACCCTCCCCATCATGCTACCAGCTCAGGTGCCCCCTTGCATCTCAACATCTTCTTGTTGCCCCTTGTAGCTCTGCGAGCACCCCTCGCGGCAGGATGTGGGGGCAGGTGCCTTGGGTGCCAGGAATGCAGCCAGCTTTTAAGCCCTGGTGAGCACGGTGGGGAGCTGGGCAACAGTGGCACAGGGTGACGGGCTCTGGTTGCGGCTGGCCTGGCCAGGAGGGTGTGTGTGACCACAGGCAGGACTCAGGTCTGAGTCAGCCAGACCCAGGTTCAAATCCTGCCTCTTCCTCGCTGTATCTGGGGGACACGTGTTTGCCTTCTGCAAATCTCACCTGTAACTTCCATTTGCCTGGGCTGGTTATTAATGATTGTAATATTTGCCTCCTTCCTCTTCTTAGCAAGGGGGCCCCTGGGAAGCCTTAGCTCAGCGTCAAGGGATGGTTTGGGGCACCGAGAGGGGACAACAGGGGTGGAGACAGGGGCCTCTCTCCATTTACTGAGTATGAGTCACACACCACGCCTTGTGCTAAGGTTTCTATGTCCTTGGTTTGACCCTACCGCAGGGGTAATCATTCCCATTCTCCAAACAGAAACTGAGGCTCAGAGAACTGACCTGGAATGCTCAGGCTCACTAGCAACGGGCCGGTTGTTGGCCTTGGGGCTCTCTGACTCAGAGTCTGGGCTCTGTCCAAGCTGGCAGACACCGCAGGAGGAGGTCCTGGGGCTGGAGGCTGTGGCCGGACGTGGGTGGGCAGGCCCATAGATCCTGGCTAATGGTTCCAGGTGGGCCTGGCACTAATGGACACTGTGTGTGGCAGACGCGGATCTGGTGGGAAAGCCGGCTCTGGCCATAATGGGGCCAAGAGTTCTGCCCACCCCTCTCCTGCTCCCACTCCTCTGGCCTGGAAGGAAGGGGTGGTGGAGATGTGGGGCTCGGGGAGGAGGTGTATGCCCAGCTGCCCTTCAGGGCTTCCCTCGGCTTCCCCTTCTGCCCAGTGGGCTAATGATCCCCGCCAGATCTGGCTAATGATCCCCTGCTCAGAACAGGTCTGTTCTGAGCCTTGAGGGGAGTCAGGTATGGGAGTGAAGCTTGTAAAAATCAGGAGGTCAGCTAGAGTGGTCTATCTCCCCACCTCCAAGAAAATGTTCTTTCTTTGGGACCCCAGAATGGTCGGGATGCAGGCAGGTGCCCGCAGATTATGCCAGGTCTCCCCTTATCCCCCACAGAGCGGTCCTAGGTGAGAGACCCGCACAGCCTGGCCTGAATGGGTGGGTGGGTGGCGCTGGCGCGTTTTGGAAGCGCCTGCCTCTGATTGGAGGGCTGGTTTCCATGGTGACGGATTGATTGCCCGACTCGCAGAGACTCAAGGGGAATGAGCAATGGGCCTTTCTCCCAAGCTGGACAGCTCCGGGTTTGGGTTGGGAAGCCCAGGCAGGGTAGATACCTAGGACTCCTCTCAGACCTGAGGGGCCCCGCAGGGAACAGGAGGGCCCCTCAGCTCAGCCCCGGGGGGCCATGGTTGGGTCTCTGCTCTGTGTGTGTCCTGAGCTACAATGCAATGGGAAGGGGCGGGGTGGGGGTGGGGGTGGGGGCGGGGCTAGGAAGCACCTACCCTATGAAAAGGAAGCTCCTGGGTCTCAAACCTGGTCCAGTAGAGTCCCAAGCTCATGAGCTTAACCACCAGGCTATGACGGTTCCCGGGGATGTTGGTGAGGACTCAGCTCATGGATGGGGGTAGGCACCCCAGCATGCACCCTTGGACCTTGGACCACCAGAAGGGAACTGGCCGTGTTGAGCCCCGAGGGCAAGGGAGAGAGAGACTGGTTGCTGCTGGGGGAAGTCAGGGCTGGAGTGGTTGAGGGCTTTGAGAGTCCTTGAACATGGACATGCAGGATGACTTGGGGCTGAGAGGCCTCGGGCTCAGGATGGGGAAATAAAAGCATCCCGGGGTGGGGAGGCTTTGGCCTTCACACAAGGAGGGTGTGGAATGAGCAGGGTATGTGGCTGGGGTCCGATTCTCCTTCCGTGGCAGTGGGCTGTCCGGTTTGTCAGCCCCCAAACCCTGCGCCCCATCTTACCCCTTCCCACTCCCCTCTCTCCTGCGTCCTCTGTGGGTCAGGAGATAGGCTGGTTGGACTCTGACTGCTCCCTTTTCTGGGGTCTGGATGCTTCCTTGGTCTGCACGACCCCCACCCTGTGCCACACTGGTGCCACCTGCCAAAAGGAGGAGGTTGGCACAGGTCATGTCCCCATGACCCAAGGTCAGTGGCTTCCCTCTTGTACTCCTTCTTCCTCCCCAGCTCCTCCTTAAACCGCCTCTTTCTGTCCCCTGGCCTGGGAGCACCCTTTACTCTCGCACAGAGTCCTCTCCTGCCCCCAGAGGTGACTGGAGGTGATTTTGTCCTGATCCCTGCCACAGCCCCATCTCCATCCTAAACCCAGCCCTCCTGCTCGAGTCAAAGATTCCTGCCCCAGCCTGGCTCCTCCCCAGTGCCTACCCCACACCCTGCAGCAACCCCAGCGCTTCTCCTATCTAGCCGCCTCATCTTCCCCCAGGACTCTTACCCAGCCACTGCCCCTCTCCCGTCTCTGCCTCCATCCTGCCTGCCCCTGTCCCTGTCCAGCCCAGACTTCATTGGGAGCCTTGTTCCAGCCTCGGCTTCTCCGATGGGCTTGCTTAGGGCCTCATTGGCATTCTGTCCACAGCCGCACCCGTCGCTGGCTGCAGGCGCTGTCGGGGTGAGGGAGAGAACGAGAAAGACAGAGGTCGGGGCTGCAGGTTGTGGGGAGGTCTAGGTCTGCTCCCTGCACCTCCTCTCTGGGCAGCAGGGCTCCAAGCAGGACTGGACATAGCTGCTTTTTTATCAAACACCTACTGGTGGCTGGAAACCTTAGACAGCAGCGTCTCTAACCTCCCCGGTGGCCCGCTGGGGCGGGTGTTATTCTCCATTTCACTTGGAGAGGTGAACTGATGTGTCTGTGGCAGACATTGATGGGCTTCATTCACCCTGGACCCAAGTCCTCCTGCCACTGTCTTTCGCTGTGGGGTTGGGCAACGTGAGAGTCATTGGCCCCCTACTTCAGGCGCTCCTGGTCCCCGAGCTCTGTGAGCTCTCCAAGGATGGTCAGGGTTCCCATAGGCACAAAAAGGGGTGAATGAAGAGGGGGAGGGAAAGGGGAAGGAAATGCATGCACCAGTGCTTGGAGCCTGGGACACTTTAGGGAGGATAGGCCTGGGGGATGCAGCTTGGGACAAGGCCGGGCAATGAGGCACTTTATATAGGTCTTGGGGACTTGGAGACCCGGCATGGAGGCCGGGCCTTATAGAGAACTGGAGAGCCACTGGTTGTTGAGCAAGGGACAACGGGCTGGATGCCGTCTGTACCGATGCCTTCCTTCCTTGGTTCATTTATAAAACACGTCCTTAGAGCCTTCTCTGGCTGTGCCTTTGCTGGGACTGGTGATACAGAAATACCAGTCACACTCTCCGTTCTCTGGAGGCTCCAGGGCTCACCAGGAGAATGCATATTCATGGATTCACACTCATGCATATTCGTAATGCATCGCTCTGAAGGCCCACTGGTGCAGGAGAGCTTTGGTGTACTGGGGGCAGTGGAGGTGGGTGAGAGATCCGGAAACGTTTTATAGAGTCAGGGTCAGAACGGGTCTTGGGAGGGTCCAGTAGAGGGTGCCAGAGGCCCCCTGGACTGGAGATAAAAAAGAAAATTCCATGCAAGAGGGAACAGCATGAGCCCCCGCCTGGAGGGAGGCTTGATCTTGGATTCAGGCGATTGCTAGTGGTTTGGGTTTCCGGTAGGACTGCAAGGAGGAGCATGGCCTGAGCGGAGAGGGTTGTGAGAGGAGCGAGGAGCAGGGGGTGGAGAGGCATGACAGAGGCAGGTCACCCGGTCTGCAGAGTAGGAGATAAAGTGGAGAGAACTCCAGGGGGACAGAGAGACCCGGCAGGTGATGGTGAAGGTCAGAGCGGAGGTGATGGGAGAAAGGAGAAAACTTCGAGATACCCACCCATCCAGCCGTCTAGAAAGTGTTTGCTGAGCACCTGCTGTGTGCCTGGGACTGTGCTGGGCACCGGACATGGAACCAGCAGGCTCGCTCACTGACTGGCCGGGCAGCTGGGGGCTCAGCTTGGTGAGCATGGAATGAAACAAGCGTAGAATTAGGGGCTGGGGAGGGACACTCTGAGCTCAAGGAGCATCGATCCAGGGCACTGTGACTGGGGATGGGGGAGGCAGTAAGGAGTAGGGCTAGGAGAAAATAAAAGGTATTCCCAATGGGGGAGTAGAAAGGACTAATGGCATGCATGGTGCTTTGCTGGTCTTCTCATTTAATTTTCATTTAATATCGTTCCCACTTTTTCGGATGAGGAAACGGAACCTCAGAGACTTTATCACTTGTCCCCTAAGTGTAGAGGTGGGTGAACATTTTCTGGAAGGAGCTAAGTAGGAAATTTTTTCCAGCTTTGGGGGCCATACCTCTCTGTCAACCAGACTCAAGCCTGCCCTTGTGGTAGAAAAGGCAGCTGAATTCAGGAGCAAAAATGAATGAGTATGGCTGTGTTCTAATAAAGCTGTATGAGCGTTGGGATTTGAATTTCATATAACTTTCATGTGTCAGGAAATATTCTTCTTCTTTTGATTTTTTAAATATTCAAATGATGAATATTTATTTTGAACATGAATTTGGAATATTTTTGAATATTTATTTATTATAAATATTATAAATATATATTGATATATACATATATTTATTTAATATTCATCTTGGAGACGATTTTAGTAAGCAATTTGTTTAATATTCAAAAATGTAAAAACCAGGGGCGCCTGGGTGGCTCAGTGGTTAAGCCGCTGCCTTCGGCTCAGGTCATGATCTCAGGGTCCTGGGATCGAGTCCAGCATCAGGCTCTCTGCTCAGCAGGGAGCCTGCTTCCTCCTCTCTCTCTCTCTCTGCCTGCCTCTCTGCCTACTTGTGATTTCTCTCTGTCAAATAAATAAAATCTTTAAAAAAAAAAAATGTAAAAACCATGCTCTGTTCCAGGTGGTCCCAAAACAGTTGTTGGCTTGGGGGCTTAGTTAGGCCACGGTGGTTGGGAGGTGGTAGAGTCCGGTTTTCAATCTGGATCTGCAAGACTGGGGACCTCCGGCTCCCTGTGCTGCGACCCCACCTCCGCCTCCCTCCCTCGGGCTCTGCTCAGTCTGTCCCATGGTCCAGCCCTCCAGGATGCACTTCGCTCCCAGGCGTCTAGACTTGGGGGAGGAGGCAGGGCCGGTAGGCCATGAACTCTGGATCAGCCATTCTGGAAGGGGGTCCCTGCCCAGCCCCTCACCAGGTGGGAAGACCTTAAACCACTCCGGGCCTCAGTTTCCCCATCTGTAGAGTAAAATATTCCATTGTTAGGGTCACAGTGAGGCTACCCTGAGAGCAGGCCTGGAAAGGCGCCTCCTCCCTTGGCGGCCTCAGTTTCCCTTCTCCACCGGGGTTCTTCGAGCCTGGTCTCCACTGCTCCGCGCCTCTGCCTCTGTGCCTCCCGCATCCTCAGCCCCCCTCCTTCTTCACGCGGGTGTCTCCCAGCTGCCACCAGCGCCAACGGTTTCTCGGTTTCTTGGTTTCTGGAAAGCTTTTAAAAATGAGGCTCCCTCCGGGGCGGCGGGGGTGGTCGGGAGCGTGGGCGCCGCCCGCCCGGGGGAGCTTCCCTGATTGGGGGGTGGCGACAGCAGGGGGGCCTCCAGGCCTTTGGCAGGGAAGATCTGTGGCTGATTATTATGGAAATCAGGCCCCAGCGGCAGGCCGGGTGGCGCGGGAGCTGAGAGCCCCCGGTGGCGGTGGCGCGGGAGCCCGGGGTGAGCGCCTGCAGCTGGCTGGGCGCTGGGGCCCGGTGTGGAGGAGGTAGGCTGGGGTGTCCAGTCCCTCCCGCACTGCTGCCCCAAACGTAAGCGCGCCCTATCCTCGCCAAGTCCGCGAGGAGGGGGAGAGGTTCCAGGGAGCCTGGGCTGCCCGGCGGAGCTGCAGCTGGAGGGTCTGCGCTTTGAGGTGCTGGGGACTGGGGGCCGCGGTGCGGGTTATTTTCAGTCCGAAGGGAGGAAAAGGTTGGGGTCCCACGCCCTGCCCGTGGGAGTAGGACGGGGCATAACCTCACGTTCTTTTATTCAGTGTGCATCTGGCACCCAGCACTCTGCTCAGCGCACTGAGGTTCTTGATCTATTTAAAAATTTCCATTGATGTGGCCCTCATCACTCCCATTTCATGGATGAGAAGATAGAGACCCGCAAAGGCAAAGCCCACAGGGCATACACCTGAGAAATCTGAACCTGAGGCTACTAACGCCTGGGGCTGGTTCTCTCGCCCTTCCTTCTCCTGTCTCCGGCCGGGGTGGGGGGCGGGGTGGGGTAGGCCACTTGGACTTCCAGGGACCCCTTCCCATCCTGAACTCCCCATGCCTCTCCAGTGGGGGCCTCTGCGGATGGGGAGACAGACACTCTGCCTGTGTATCTATGGGGCAGGGCTGAGGCAGGGGGGCGGATAGGTAGTGCTGAGACCCCCAGTTCCTGCCTATGCCCTGTGCGGTGAGCAGAGGGTTTAAGGTGAGCTGGAGGACATCCTCCTCCCGTCGCTCACAATCCAATTCCTTTATATGTTTCACATTCTGGAGAAGGGAGACCATCTCGGCTTAAAATTGACGGAGAAATAAAACTAGGAAAGTCAGATGGATTTGTCCACTCTGTTAGCCAGAAAAATGACCCCTGTAGAAAGGCAGGCAGCAGCCTTGGAAAAATCATTGTAGCAAAGAAGAACAGCTATGGCGTCTGCTGTCTTGCTCTGTAATGAGGCGGAGAACCCCACAGGTACACAGGCAAAGGGCAGGAGCAGACAATTCACACCCGAAAGAAACACAGGTGCTTAACCATCGCATGGAAAGAAATCTATTCCCACTCAGAGACATGCAAGGCATGCAAACTTTAATAAGTGCAATTCCATTCAAATTCACCAATATTTTGAAACATGAAGTTATTGAATCCCCCAGCGAATCAAACTCTCTTCAACCGAACTCTAGTGTCGCACCTTTCAGAGCTCTGCGAACGTTAGCTGAACTCAGTCCCCGCAATGGCCCCCGTTCACAGAGGAGGAAACTGAGGCTGAGAGCAGTCCATTAGGTAATTTGCCCTGGTTACACAGCTGCAGAGTAGTTGAGCAAAATCCCCTGTCCCACTGCCAAGCAGGGACATTTAACCCCCAGGCCAGGGGTTCTCAGAGTGCGGTCCCAGGTCAGAGACATTGATGTTACCTGGGGACTTCGTACAAATGCTGGGCTTCAGGCCTCATGTCAGAGCTACTGACTCAGACTCTGGGGGTGGGGCCCAACTCTTCGCATTTTAACAAGCCCTCTAGGTGATTGTGATGCTGTGATTCAAGAATTAGTGTTCTGGAGCGCCTGGGTGGCTCAGTGGGTTAAGCTTCTGCCTTCGGCTTAGGTCCGGATCTCAAGGTCCTGGGATCAAGCCCTGCATTGGGCTCTCTGCTCAGCGGGGAGCCTGCTTCCTCCTCTCTGTCTCTGCCTGCCTTTCTGCCTACTTGTGATCTCTGTCTGTCAAATAAATAACAAAAATCTAAAAAAAAAAAAAAAAAAAGAATTAGTGTTCTGGGCTCCGGGCTCCAGGTGAGCAGCCAGAAGGGGGCACTAGCTTCCGTTACAGAAGACAAGTTAGACTGACCCCACCCTTTTGAAATACCCACGGACAGCAGGTGTTTCGAGCCTGTAAATGGCCAGTAATTGGACAAGGTTTTATTCCTGATGCTTTTTAGACAACGTAACCATGTGCACAGCTGGAAACAATGTAAGTCTCCAACAGTAGGGGATTAGGGGAGAAAAGCTTGGACTCCAGTACTAGATGGTCTATGGTCATTGAGAAGCGAGTTTGTGAAGCCTGGGAGGCGTGGAACAGTGAAGGGAAACAGCGTGTTCTGGTTTCCCAGGACATCCTCAGTTTTAGCTGACAGTCCCGTATTCTAGAAAACCCATTGGCCCCAAGGACTTGGGACGGTTGGCCATCCTAGTTGTAGTTGGGACTTGTTCTGCAGTCAAAGAATTTCTGTTCTCTCTTCTCAAAGGGCAGGTAGGAGGATGGTCCTTCTCATCCCCTTTGAAGTTAGGTGGTTATATGACTTGCTTTGGCCCGTGAAATGTGAGCCAAATTGATGTGTCATAACCAGGTGATGCTCCTGGAAGCCTGGGTGGGGATGGGGCTACTTCAGCCTGGTTCCTGTGTGACTGAGAAGCAGAGGTCCCCGGCCACCCCCCTCCCCCCACTGGGCAGACCGTGCAAGCAAGGCGTAAACTCTTGCGTGTGAACCCACTGACATTTTGGGGTTATCTGTTACATGGCATAATCTAGCCTGCCCTGACTGCTACACGTGGGGGAATGTGAAGCCCGTGATGTTAGGAAGACACATGTTACAGACTAGTAATTGCCGCGGCCTTGCACAGATGTAACACACAAACCTTGCAGGTGTGCTGGCAATAATCGGAAATGTTTAGACTGATCACAGGGAGGAATTATTGAGCTAAGTTATTTTCTTCCTGATCATTGCATTATCCAACTTTTCTATAATGAGTTTGTTTTAGTATTTTTAAAATAGGGGACATTTTATTAAAAAATACTTCCTTGTGGTCAAAGCGGGGTCCTCTCTGGGCTCTTATTCATTAAATGAAAATCCGGAGGAGGAAGAGAAGGGAATTAAGCTTTCGCTTCAGAGGATCAAAGGGACTGTTAAGGTCAAGGAGTTAATCCTCTTGGGCAGCCACAAACTCCCTGCTGGATCACTGGTCCTCCTAGCCTCAATAGCTCAGTGGGAGCAAGTGGAGCAGATGCTACTTTTGGGCCATGTGACTCTGGGCAGGTCACAACCTCGCTGAGCCTCCACATTCTCATCTGTTGGATGGGAATGACCTTGCCTACCTTGGGGGTTACCGAGAGAAGCAAATGAGAGGAGGCCTGCTCAGTACGTGTTGGTACCTTCTGCCTCTGTCTTCCACGTTGGGCACCCCTTGGTCATGTCCCTTAAGCCCCGGGAGCCTCAGTTTCCCCACGAGGAAGGAGAAAGATGGCTTTACAGGCCCAGGCATCCCCTTGACGAGGGTGGAAGTCCCTGGGCAGAAGCTGAAGATGGGGAGGAGGAGAGGGCTTGGGGACCTTGGAGTCCTGCAGCAGAACTGAGCTGATACCCTCCTCCCCCACCCACCTTGAGATTTGCAGCCCCAAACCACAAGACTGCATGCCAAAAGCCAAAACTGTGAGCACTTAAGATCAGGACAAAAGCAGGTGCTGGGTCTCCTTCGGAGGCTTGGGACTAGCACACCTGTTTTCTGACATCTCTGGAGTCTTAAGGGGCTGGGGTGGTCAGGGAGGACTTCCTGTAGGAGGAGGGCTTTAGCTGGTCTTGCAAGGAGGGCATGGGCAGCTCCTGGCACCTGTAAGGGTACCCTTGCTCTCGGCCTTGTAAGGTAGTCCCCACCAAGAATCTAAGAGTGGCAGCTAACATCTGTGGAGGGGACATGTTGATGGGCTCACTGTCCTTGTGATCAGCCTGCACACTGCCCCCTCCCCACCTGTCTAGCTGGTGTAGGGAGGAACACCTATGGGCCCTTCTCCCCTCTTCCTCCCTGCAGCTCCCAGTGTTTTGCCCCTCAGGGAGGTCATTTGTCCCTCCTCTCTCTTCCTGGCCTCTGGCCTCAGCCTCTGACGCATCCATGTTTCTCCCAGAGCCCAGGGCTGGCCTGGAACCAGGTACCGGAAGAGCATGTTCTCCCCCAAGGAGCCTCTGTGGAATCTGGCTCTTCTCTTGGAGGGAAGTTGGATTTTAGGAAGAGGAGGCCGTGCGCACAGCTGCCTAGAAGAAGCTGGATGGGGCGGTACTGACAGTGCCAGACGGGGTGAGGGGGAAGGGCTGTTGCTGGGGATTGGTTCGGTGACTGTGTGTCCCAGAGAGGGTCGGCCTCTTGTCCAAGATCACACAGAAATTTGGGGCAAGGCCGGGACTTTGACCTAGATGTGTCTTACTTCTTCAGCCATCCCGGGGAGGTCTGACAGGGTGGGGGGAGCATGCAGGCTGGGTGGAACGTGAGGTGTCTGCTGCCCCTGGAAGGCCAGGCCCTCAGGGCATTGGGGTGGGGGGTGGGCCTTTCATGGAGGGGAAGCAGGGGCTCAAAGCTGGCAGCCAGGGTGGGAGGAGGCCTCTCTGTGATTCTTTGATGCTCACACTTTGCGGACCCCTGGGGAATGCCTGAGTCATCGCTGAGCCAGCAAACATATTTAGCTTCTCTGGTTGTCCCTAATAAATCAATTTCTCCAGCTCTCACACCTGCCGCTGCACTCCTGGCTACCCACCACCCCCCCATCTCCTGCCTGCTGGCATCCGGGCCTAGGCCCCCAGGGCCAGTTCCGGTCTACCAGGCCAGAAGGGCTCCCACTCCCCAGGCACAGGGCAGACCCCCCCACCCCCGCTTGCTTCCCAGAGCCCCCTTGCTCTTTCGCACTGCATCCCAGGGCGTCCTGTGCCAAGCTTCTCCTCCCTTGCTCAGGGATGGCCTCTGTTCTGCAGCCACGTCTCCGGATCCCCAGTCAGAGCTTCATGACAAGAGGCACTATGGTCTCAGAGACTCGAGAGAGTCTTGTGTCTGCTCCTCGGCCCCTGCTAGGGCCCAGCCTCCCTCAGACTTGTATCTTCTTGGTCCGCCGGGGCTTGTGTTTGGGGCCCACGGGAATCCCAGAAGTACCTGGCCTTGTCACACCTTGTCCTAGCTCCTCCTGGCCTCCACTTAGCTTATCTTTTTTGGGCGCCTCTTCCAAGAAGGCTTCCCAGCTCTTCAACTCTCTTGCCCCCATGAATCTTTCCTGTTCCAATGGCCCCAGCCTGTTTTGTACCATGAAAGCACGTGCATGGTAAGGGTTGTATGGAAATGTTGAACCACTATATTGTACACCTGAAACTAATATAACACTGTATATTAATTAATGGGAATTAAAATAAAAACTTAAAAAAAAAAAAAAAGAAGTCACGTGCATGGTTTGCTTTGTAATAATGATAGCACTTAACTCCGAGTAGGCACCCAACACTCTTCTAAGTGTTTTGAACATATTGAATTATTCCCATTTTATAGATGGGAAACTGAGACTCGGATCGCTTTGGAACTTGGTTAAGGCACTGGGTAGAGTTAAGCCTTGAACCTGGGCCCTCTGGGTGGCTCTCACTACTGCCCCCCTGTGGCTCTTCACAGTGAGTGGCTTTTCCGGGTACCTTCTCATCCACTCCCCGCCCCCTGCACTCCTCCCAAACTGTCCCAATTTACCCCAAGGACCGGGGCTGCGTTGTGCCTATGTCTGAGACCCCCTTGTGCAGGGACGTCCTTATTAAAGGTCTGTGTCATGGAACTCACATGGCTCAACCCTTCAAGGAGGAAGATGGCATCTAGATGGGCAAGGCCAGTGGTGTAGGGTCCCAGAGCCAGAGAGGGAGAGAGCCAAGGTGTCTGACTCCTGGGCTCAGCAGGAGCCCCTGGGTCCCGCGGCAGGGGAGAGTGCAGGCCCGGGCACATCGGTGCCTCTGAGGGCTCGAGCCTGCAGATCCACCTGCTTCCCCTTCCGGGATGCCCGGACCCAAGTTCTACTCAGGGCAGCTTCCCCTCCGGCAAAGGGCAGCTCTGGTCTCCCATTGCCCTGAGGCTGCGCAGCAAAACCTCTCATTCCTGTGTGGCGGGAGCCCCCTGCTGCCCACATCGAGAAGTGGCGGGCCGGCAGGGAGGTGAGCAGAGACCACCTGGGGGAAACTTGAGGGGCCTGGGTCAGCAAGTCCCAGCCCACTGGTCCTTCCCGATTGTGATGTGGCCCTCTCCTGCCTGTCCACCTCTCTGGAAAAACCCCCACCGACAGCAGCGCCAGCTTTCTCCCAGTTCCCTATGTCTCTACACACCTGCACTTGTCAAGGCTGAGGCCCAGAGGGCCTTTGGAGACGGTTTCATTCTAAGCAGAAATTATCGTGTACCTGCTGTGTGCCTGGCACCGAGCAGGGACAGTCTGGCCTGGGAGGAGTTCACAGTCAGGTGTGTGTGTGTTGGGGGGGGTGTGCAGCAGACACAAAGTGAGCTTACTGCAAGGTCAGATGTGTGTCTGTCCCCCAACCCAGTTGGCAACGAACACTCACGCACAGCTCCTCTGAGAAGCCTCTCTGCCTAGCCCAGCCCTCCACTGGCCCGTGTCCCCGGCCATAGCAGCACGGGTTGGTCTAGGTTGTCTCTGCCCCTCCACACTGGGTCCCCCCAAGCAGCACCCAGCTTCTTTTGAGGGCCATGGCTTTATCTCCATCATCTTTGGATGCCCGGTTGCAGGCATGGACCCTGGTACATGGTAGGTGCTGGGGGCGGAGCAAAGAACGTAGGGAGAAATTGACCAGTTCAGCCCCTTCCCTCTTCAAGGAGCAACTCGATGGTGGAATCTCAGGCAGGGGGCGGGTGCGAAGGGCATGGGAGACACTTCAGTGCCCAACACATCCAGAGGGGCTGCCTAGAACCCTGGAATTCAGGATCACCCGATTGTAAACCCCGTGTGGGCTTGCCCCCAGCCCCCCCGTGCCTGGAACACTGACGCTATTTAAACATTATGGAAAGTACCGATAAGTGAAGGTTACTGAATTCCAGCTCAGGAACCCCCCTCCCTCTGCAGTGACTGCTGGTGTCTCCCTGTGCTGAGGCAGGCTGGACATCTGCTTCCTGATGCCATCGCCCACTCTCTCTTTGGCCAGCACTGCCTGTTGGGAAGTTCTTTTGCCTTTTCCTGACCTTGGCGGGGCCACTGCACCCCTGCCCTGCTCTGAGGGGACCTCTGTCACAAATCCAGCCTCTGGGGACATCTGTGTGGGTGGCAGCCGTGCTGCCCTGAGGACGAGGGTCTAGGGCCCTCTGAGGGCCGACTTTTCCCTGTCTGGCCCTCCTGCCTTCAGCTGGGAAAGGAACGAGGGGCATCAAGGTCGGCAGGTGTGGTCACAGAGAGGACGGACCCCCTCCCCAGACGGATCATGAGCTTTATTCTGTCTTCGGAATGAGTCCCAGGACAGCCACTCATGCCTGGGAAATCACGGCTTCAGCCCTCTCAGTGATGACAGAGGCAGGTGAAGACCAGAGAGGGAAGGGGGTTGTGGCAGAGGCCACACAGCCAGCGTGTGCCAGTGGCGGGTGAGGACCTCGGAGCCCGTGCTCCTCACAGCCCAGTCCTCCTTCCCTGACCTCTCACTGCCCTTTCAGGGGTCAAAGGAGGTGGCAGCTTTGCCATCCAGTTCCCAGGCTGCCATGGGGTCTGTGGAAGTCCTCAGATGTCCGCCAAGGCCCCCCTGCAGATGCCCAACTCAGACCCTCTTCAGCACCATATCATTACCAGGCACTCGCACACCTCCAGAGATGGGGATCTCACTACTCAAAAGACAGCTCCTCCGGACTCCACGAAAGGTGTGCGCGTGTCAGTGGGGGCGGAGGGGAAGAGAGACTGTCTTCCCTCCCCTGGGCAATGCGCCTTGCTCAGGCTGGCGGTGGGGCAGAGGCGATGGCATCTCCTGCTTTCCTGCCAGGGAACTTCCCTCCAGAGACTCCCCTGGGACCCGTGCAAGGGGGTGAAAAGAGCTTCTCAGAAGGAGCCTGTTCACGGAATCCTCCTCCAGACTGGGCCTCCCTGGAGGCGGAGCTGCCTGCCTATGTGCGGGGAAGTCAGCTCCACTCTTGGCGGCGCTACCGTGGGTCTCAGATGCCAGGACCCCGCTGGGGCAGCCCCTCACAGGATCCCTGCTCAGGGCTGGGACTCTGCCCCAAGCTTCTATGTCCCTCAGTGGCGTGGGCACTGCCTTCAGGCAGCCCTCCTGGTAACCACAGTTCACAAGGCTCTCTCTTCTTAGCTTCTTGGCTGTACCATCAGCCCTGTTTGAAGACATCTGTCTGGGATGCTCTCTGCCATTTTCTTGAGGAGTCCCACTTGTCCCTCCTCCAAAATGGACATCTTTGTGATTGGAGCCCCCTCTGCTCTTGGCTTGCCAGCAGCCTTCGGTCAGAGTCTCTCCAGCTCAGGCGACAAGAACAGCCATCTCCAGCCAGATCGTTGGGAGGATCCACTATAATCTTGTCCTTCTACCTGAAGGAAGTGGTCCCTGAGGAGGAAGGCGGCAGCTGGGGCACTGCTGGGACCTGTCCCACGGCTGTTACCATCACTGGGGTGGGGGTGGGGTACAGACACAGAAGGGGCTGAGAAGTTTCTATCCAAACCCCCAGTGTCTTGAGAACCAGAGGACTGTGACTTGGCAGAGGACACACGGCAAGCCGGAGATGTTGCTGGGACAGAGACTGCGGGTGCTGGGTCCAATGTTCCTGGTCCAGTGCTCCTGGCAACTCCCGGCGGTCCTGTCTGTCTATGGGTCTGAGCTCTGTGTGTGTCCCTCAGGCAGGGATGGCCAAGCCCCAGCTGAAGACAGGGGAGGGGCTGGTTGAGAACCCCCTTGAGCAGAAGAAGAAGGCATTGCCATGGCCAAGGGCAGGAAGCCCTCAGGATCCCCACGGCTCCTCCTCCCTCGAGGGCCGACAGCATTTCAGAGTACAGGAGATGTTTCACCGAAGAGGAAATTGAGGCCCAAAGGGAAGACAGGGTGCTGGGTTCTGGGGCAGGTGCCTCGTTAGCTGCTGTCCTTGCTCCTTGTTGCAGTGACGTGGGGCAGGGGGGTGGGGGCCTTCCAGGGCTTCCCACCCATCCTCCTGAGCCTTGCCCCCTACCCTGTTCCTGGTAGCTCAAAGTCATGGGGGCGGGGGTGAAGTCTGTGGGCCAGGAAAGGGTGCCCTGTGGAGGGACGTATGTCTCCAGGAACCACAGGTCACGGGGTTCCCGCGACGCCTGCTCCCCTGCACCACCTCCTAGGTCGCTCAGTGCTTGCTGGCAATCTTCTTCTTCCGAGCAGAGACCAGGTCATAGAAGGGCACTCGGGTGATGCTGGCTCTGAAATGAGAGCAAGTGAGGGAACAGCAGGGCTGAGCTGGCTGCCGGCGGGCTCTCAGCGCCCCGGGCTTGTAGAAGGGGGTGGGTCTCCTGGGGACAGGATGGCCTGCCCTGCTGCGGGAGAAGGGCCTGATGGCCCCACCAAGGACCAGGCCCTAGTGAGTCAGCCCTGCCCGGAGTCCCACGGGCAAGGCGGGAGAGGGTCAGGCTGAGAATGGACAGCCTCGGGAATTCTGCCCCCCAAGTTCTTTGGACCCCATTTCAGACTCCCAGAGGAGGTGGAAGGAGCCCAAGTGGGACCAGCAGACCTGTTGCCCACCCACTGGCTGTGTGGCAGAGCAGGTCCCTCCCCTGTGGGGGCTGGGGGAGGTGGTCAGGGCCTCCTCTGTGAAATGGAGGCCCAAGTGGGTCCTACTGGGCTGCTTCACAGGACTTTAGCATGGCTCGAGGGCATAGACCCCACAAGTCCCCGGGACACAGCCCCCGGCCCAGCGACCACTCTGGTGTCTTCCTCTGGCCGAGGGGACCCACCGTCTCCCACGTCTCCCCATTGGCCTCTACCCCTCACCTGCCTCCCTTCCACCTGTCCCTCCACTGTCCGTCTTGGAACCTCGAAATCAGCCCCTACACCATGCCTTCTTCACCTGGCCACACCCCTTCTCTGTGTCCGGTGCCCCCAGGAGAAACCCACACGAGTTGCCATGGCAACCAAGGTCTTGCTATTCCACGCAGCCTGGCCTCCCACTGCCCGGTCCCCGCAGAGCCACGTGCCCCATCCCCCATACTGCCCGGCACCAGCACCCCCAGGACTCCGGGCTGCTGTCCAGGAGGCCACCCATTGACCTGCCCCCTGTCTTCCCCAGCACTGGTCCTTTCCCCTACAGAGCCTTTCCCTCCATCTCCACCAGGTCTTTCCAGGCTCCCTCCGGATCCTGGTGCTAACGAGAGCACCATTCGAGAGCACTGACCACGTGCCAGGCACCCGGCAAAGAGATTTTCGTGCAACATCTTGTGGGATCGTCCCCCTACTCCATGACCTCCCTCCCCTGTGTCCCCGGGGCCTGGCTGCGGAAGCTGGGTGGAAGATCTTGTATGCCGGAGACAGGAGGGAGATTCCGGATTAGGCCCTTTTACAGACAAGGAGACAAAGCCCAGAGAGAAGCAGGGGCCCCCGGAAGGGACAGAAGGCCCAGACAGCCCTCACCGGATGGCCTCGATCCACTGGTCACGCTCCTCTGCGCTGGAGGCCGAGATTCGATACGACTCGTGCTTGCCCTCTACCACCTTGCCCTCGCCGTCCGTCTTACACGCCTTGATCTTCTGGCCCCGGCAGCTGGGGTTGTAGAGCTCCAGGCAGAACTGCGGGGAGGTGGCTGGGTGAGGGCCAGGCAGGGCAGTTGGGCCAGGCTTTCCGGGGTGTTCAGCGAGGACCATCCACTTGGGGCTTGGACAGACAGCGAGATACACCCCACCCGGGGCTGGCTTCCCGTGCCAGGCCAGGGGGCCAGAGCTGCTCCTTCTCACGTTGAGAACTCACTATGTGCCAGGCTCCACCTAAGTCCACCATTTCCCCTAAAACCCCCAGCTCAGTGCCTGGGAAACGGAGGCTCAGGAAGGAGCAGAGATTTACTCGAGGATGTCAGCTAGTGTCAGAAGCAGGCTCCGAGAGACAATGAAACCATCCCTTTTTGATGCCATAGACCTGCCCCCAGGATCCATGGCCTCGGGAGGGAACCTGAGGCAACCCCAAACCCCACCGGGGGCCTCCTGGAGGGCTCAGGCCAGCCGCCCTCCCCTCCCACCTGGGGTTCAGAAAATCCCCCAGCGGCTGGGGCTCTCAGGACCCCGCTGCGCCACCTACTGGCTTCTTGGGGTCGTCCACCTTCTGCACGGAGAGGTTCTCCAGAGGTATGATTCCCCGGGGCTCCTTGTCCTGCAGGAGGGGCGGGGGAAGGCCAGGATCAGCAAATGCAGCCTTGACACCCAGGGCAGGGAGTGAACTTGCGGGGCTCCCCAAACTCATAGAGGAGCACACGCATCTTCCCAGATTCTGTCCAGCCCTGGGGTGGGGGTGGGGGTGGGGGGAGCAACGCTTGGAGAGCCTGGGCTGAGAGTTAGGAGGCTGGACTGTAAGCTTGGTCTGGCCTTGGCTCAGTTTCCCCCTCTGAAATGGGTGCAGAGAGGGGTGAATGATCTCAAAGGGGTCCCATGCTCTGTGAGTGGACCGCTTAGTGGGAGTTTGGGAGGAGGGGGAGGGGCAGGCTCAGGAGACCCCCACTCACCGTGGTGAACTCAAAGTAGTAGAGACAGTTGTCCGTCAGGATGAACCAGCGCCGTTTCCATGTCTTCACGCGGCCTCCTGCAAGAAGCCAATGGTGCAGTCAGCCGGACTTCCTCTCCCTGCTCCTCCACGGACACGTCCTTCCATGGGAACGGGGCCTGGAGAGCTTTCCTCTGTCCCCTCCCCTTAAACCTCCCAAACCCCAGCTCACCACACTTTCCCCCAGACCCATCGCTTTGTTTTTCAAATACCCCAGTGGCACTCATCACTCCAGGCTAGCCCTGGCCACTTGACTTGGCATTCAAGGCTCCTCCGTGATCAGGCCCCAGGACCAGTGGCTGCCCTTCCCCCTCAGTTCATCCCTTGGCCTACTCCCTGACTGGCACCGGGCTGAAGCATTTCATCTTTCGCTTGCCAGACAATGTCTTAGATGTTTTTAGAAATAGTTGCTTATTAATCCCTAGAACCACCTATCAGGAGGACCTGTAATTAAGCCCATTTTACAGATGAAGAGGCCAAGGCACAGGGAGGCTCAATCGTGGGCTCAAAGTCCTGCAGCAGAGCTCAGATTCAAGCCTGGTGTCCTAGCTCCAGAGTCCAAGTGCTTGGCCATTTTGCCACACATTGAACCCTCTTGGTGACTATGATTTCCATTTCAGTGGTGGAAACCGAGGCTGAGGAACCTGACCACTGGCACATGCGTGGAGGAGCTGGGATCTGTGACTCAGAGTCTCCCTAGGGCTGGGAGGGGTCCGCGGGGCAAGAAAAGATTCCCTGTGGTCTGCAGAAGGCCTGGAATCCGGGTATGGGAACATGGAGGGCTTGGGCAGGCATCCACCAGCCCGGGTCTCTGCTCCAACACGAGGGGTCTGTCCTTACCTGCCTCCAAACGCCACTGTCCCTGGCTGGGCTGTCTCTGCTGGGGACGCACCCGGGAGTGTGCCTGGGGCCAGGGGCTGGGCCCTACCAGGTTCGGCAGCCTGTCTGGGCTGCAGCAGCCGCCCCCTCAACCCTCACCTGCGGCTCCTCTCTGCGGGTTAGAGGTCCTTCCAGCCTCCTCGTCATGCTGAAGGGAAGCTCCCCTGAGCCACATCCTGTCCCACTTCCTCCCCCATCCTTCAGGGACACCCAACCCTCTGCGCACCCACTTGTTGGCTGTGTGGCCTCAGACAGGTCTCCTAACCTCTCTGGGCGTGGCTTCCTCAGAAGCCCTCCAGGAAGAGAGACCAGCGTGTAGTTGAAGTGTCCAGGGGTCTGCTGGCCTCTCACCTCCTCTTCCTGCTCGTCCTCCCCCACCCCCCACAGTCCCAGGACAGACAGATGGAGGGAGGGGGCAGGTGGATGGCTGGGGGGCTGGGTTCCCTGACTACACCGCGGAGGCTTCATGTCAATGTGTGCATGCGTCTGGTGTGTGCCTGAGTGTGCCTGCCACATGCCCGAGTGTGCCCGAGCGTGCCGAGTGTGCGCCTCACCCAGTTTGAGCAGCCAGCCCTCGCGGTCGGGGTTGAAGAAGGTCTGAGTGAGGTCATTACCGTCATCCTCAGGGATGGAGAACGGTTCGCTCTTGATGCTGTCGAAGAGGTTCTGTCCGCAGAGAAGGGAGGCAAAGAGCAGGCTGTGATGTCCATCCCAGTCCGGAGCCTGGACCCTGCCGGGCCCCTGTGGCCTGGAAATTCTACCCGCTTCCCCCAGGTGGCTGGGGCCCCTAAACGCCATTGCCTGCCAGGTCTCCCCACCCGGGGCTCTGGGGCCAGAGCAGCAAGCGTGGAGGCTGCTCCTTAGAGAGATCGGGCCCAGCTGCCTCGCCCGTGCCTGTCTGCTTGCCGGGCTGGGTCTTTCCCACTGGGTGGGCTGCTCCCGCAGGGCACACTGGGGTGTCACAACCCCCAGGACTTCCCCAGGGCCTGGCCTCAAGCCAAATGGCCACTCTTTACCAACCAGGCGGTTAATGGTCCCCTCCCCCCACTCCCCCAGCATCCCCACCCTGGCCCCCATTGCAGACAAGGACACTCAGCTGGGACCTGCAGACCCCCACATGTTCACCTGTGCGTGCACACATATAAATGCTCAGACACACTCGCATACAACTGAGGGGACAGCAGCCAAGGGCAGGGCCTGCTTAGGTATCATCCAAGAGGGCAGAGGGCCCCCTTTTTTCTTAGCTGCTATAGCGGAGACTTCCAGGTGTACCTTGGTTAGAGGGACACAGAGGAGCAACCAAAGGGTTGGAGTTCGACTGCCCCTGTCGGGAGGCTCGGCCCAAGGACACACTTAAGGTGGGATGCCCAGCTTGGCTCTCAAGGGCAGGGACCTGGTGGGAGTTCCCCAAAAACAGATTTCAGTTCTCCATGCAGGACCTTCTAGCAGCTAGAGCTGCTGGAATATGGATGGAGCAACCTGGTAGGATAATGAGTTCCTCGTCACTAGAGGTATGCAAGCCAGGGCTGAGACCTCCCCATGGGGGAGTTGTGGAAGTCTGCAGTGGATCTTCTCAGTGTGTTTTGAACTTGTGTTCTATGATCAACCTGCCCTATTTCCAAATGTTTGGAAAAACATTCTCGACTATTTCTGTTTATTAAAACCAGACACAGTGCCGGATCTCCATCTCGAAGATAATTAAATCACTTCCTTCTGTTGCCTTTGTGTATGCTGCTGTTCTGATGGTTTCCTTGAGATTTTAAATGAAAAATTTGATAAGTACTGTCTGATTCCCCTAAAGTTTTAGAAATGGTGTTTTCTGGTTTTTAAAATGTCTTTGCTGACCCGATAGTTCTGAGGTTATAATCCTGCCAGAAACAGCTTTTTCTAGGCTTGATGGAGGTGGCTCTGGACTGTCCCCAGAGTCCTTGGCTCAGCCTGGCTGTGCTGGTGGGCGTAGGGAGGAGCAGGGACCATCTGCCCTTTTTTGGAACCTCCGCACCCTTAGAGCAGCTGGGCAGCCCTGTCGCCCCTCCTGCCCAGGCCCAGCCCTGGGAATTTATTTGAGCGGTGCTGGCTGATCGAACAAAGGCCAGTGGCAGAAAAGGCCTTTTCAGCAAAGCTGTCAGCACAAACATTTGGGAGGCCCAGGACCAAGCAGGGGGCCAGACAGAGGGGCCTCATCCTCCTTGTGTGATACCCACAAGGGGCCCCTGGCAGCTTCTGCGGGTGGCCTGTCAGCTTGCACATTCTGCCCCCGCAGAGGAAACGGCTCGGTTTATCTACTGTTCCAGCACCTTGTAAACACCAGCCCTCCCCCATACGTAAACACCCCTGCGCGGCAGGGGCGGCCACCAGACCTGGCTGGATAGACCTGATTACTGCCCCCTTCCAGAGGCTCTGCTGGCTTGTCTCTTCTCTCTCTGCCCCTGGCTTTCCTCTGGAGCCTCCCCTGCCCAGACACACTCTGTCCAGGTTGTTGAGGCGGGTTGATACCCTTCTCCCACCCCAGGCTCCAGGAAGGAGGGACTGACTCTGATCTGGCCACGGTGACTGGTTTTTTAGGGATGACATGTGACCCAAGCCAGCCAATAACCCTTAATTCTGGGACTTTAGTTTTAACTGCTAAGCCAGAACGAACACTGAAGCTGCCTGGGCCCTCTCTGCCAACTCTGCCGCAACTTGAAGAGAGGCTGTTTAGGAGGGAATCTAGCATAGAGGAGAAGGCTGCCGAGAGATGGGGAGACCAGACTGAGTCCTGACCTCACTGAGCACCTGGATCTAGCCGAGCCTGAAGCTGACAGATCTGAAGCCAAATCGATCCCCGATGTTTTCCATTACATGAATTGAGATTCCTTTAGCCAGGAAGCAACTGGTAGCTGGGTAGCACAGCCAAGTCCTTCATGCCCAAATCCTGCCTTCTGGTCTCTGCAGAAGGAAGGGCCCTGGAGTCAGAGAGACATGGGTTCGAATCTGATGTCCTCACAAACGATGAGAACCCTGGCCAGCTACCACTCTTGGAGGTCGGTTTTCTTTGCTATAAACTGGGAAGGGTGCCCACCGCTTAAGGGTGTCAGGAGAAGTTAATGAGAACATAGATGGACCAGAACTAGGCCTGGTATATGGTCCGTTCTAATGGGGACGGAGATGTTTGGACAAAGACCCAGGAGTTCCAGGGCTGCCCACAGCAGAAGATGCCCTGAACCGGGAGATTGTTCCCCTGCGTGAGCCTCAGTTTCTCCACCTGTAACACCAGAGGCTGGAGAGCCTTCCCTCTTGGCCTCTCTCCTTCTTCCCCTCTCCCACCTAAGCTCCCTCTCTGGGCAGCTCTCTCAGGGGAGTGGCCCCCTTCTTGGCATTTCCTGGGTACCTGCTGTGGGCCAGGAGCTTGAAGTGTATTAACCCTGCTTCTCAGGAGAGCCACGCGAGGGCACCACCATCTGCCCACTTTGCGGACGAAGAAACTGAGGCTTCCACTCAAGGTCACATCGCCATAAAGGGCAGAGCTGGCATTGGATCTCCTATCCTCTGAGTCCACACCCTGAGTCTCTTAGGCATTCTGCTTCAGCCTATCAGGATAGCCAGGGCAAGACGTGCTACTGTCGCCTGTCCCCCGCCTCCCATAGCGCACCCCTCTGAAGCCTTGCCCAGCTTAAAAGCATTCTGTGTCTTCAGCAGGGCCCAAGCTTCTGGACCATGATGGGGTACTCCTTCCACAAAGTGGCAGACTTTGACTATTTGACGGTGATCAAAAGGTGAGTTCTTGCTTTTATACATAGGGAAGATGAGGCGCAGAGAGAAGGCAGGCAGATGCCCCCAAACCGCACAGCACCCGGGCTTCCCACCAGCCCCTCCACCCTGGAATTTTGCAGTAAAAACCCCTGAACAGCGAGGACCAGGCTTTTGTGGTTCCCTTTGCGTGGCTCCTTTGTGTGGATTCCCTTGTGTGGTTTCCCTTTTTTAATCCAGGGAAGCCTCTGGATTCATTAGCGACTGGAACGACTCAAGCACTTGGGCTAAATACCTTACATTTCTACACAAATCCCACGAGCTGGGAGCTCAGAGAGGTCAAGCCACTTACCAAATGTCACACAACCAGAGAGTAGGGGAGCAGGGACCTGGATGAGGCTGTGACTCCAACGCTGCTCTTTCTCTTCCTCCCCCCTCCCCTCTGTGCTTGCTTCTCTTGGCTGCCGAGGAGGATAATAAACCCTTCCAGACCTCCCAGGCAGAGTGTGAAGCTAAATTGAGGTACTAGACCCTTAAGCCCTAGGAGGAGAAACTTACAAGCTCTGTACAGATGTAGCGCATTGTTATTAACAAAAGGCTTGAATTGGGAAAAATGCCAAAGGAGGTGCTCAAGAAGGCTCTAGGGGGGCGGTTGGGGGGCTGAGGCAATAATGCTGGCATGTCATTAACTCATTATCTGCCAGACCAGGTGCGCCCAACCTCCTGCCAGTGGTACCACAATGAGATGACTTACCGATTCCCAAATGCCTTTGAGATTTCAGGCATTTTACTAAGCGCTGGGGTTTTAAAGTTATTATTAATTCTTCTTCATCGTGACCTAAGCCACCATTTAGAACCTATGCTCTGTACCTGGCAGGGGCTCTGGCCTTTACATCTTTACAAATTGCTACTCCCAGTAGCTGGGTGACGCAGGCATCATTATCCTGGTTGAAAGAATGGTGGCTTGGAGGGGGGCGGTGGTGAGTCATTCCCCAAGGTCATGGGGGAGACGGGATTTGACTTGAGCTCAAACCAGCTCTCAAGGACTCATCCTGGTTGGGGTCCCCACCCACCCCTGCCCTCATGATAAACTTTCCCCTTTGAGGACCGAGGAGGGTGGTGGGCTAAGGGCATGGTAGTTCTTAAACAAGGAGGGGCACCCAAGTCCTTCCAAACCCAGGCTTCGCCCCAGACTTGGCAGGGTGCCAAGCTGGGAGAGAGGATTGCACCTTCTCCTCACCTCCTGCCAGGCTGTCACCAGGAGGCAACGGGAACTTTATTGAGCTCTGGGGCATCCTTGGTCCTGGAAATTAGCTGTCAGTTCATTTTTGCTGCAGCAGGCTCTGAAGCTCACTTCTGTGTTTATGGCATGGTTGTTTCCTGCACCGTGTTGCCCATAGTTCCCTGGCAAACCCCTGAGGCTGTCATTTGAAGCCTCCTTCCGAGGGGCTCCGGCCCCACCTTGCCACCTGTCCCTGTGCATTCACACCCACAATCCCAGCCAGCCCCTCTGGACCCTTCTCCCGTTCCTAGCCAGGTGAGGCCTGGGTTCTGGCAGTTTCCCCTTTCTGGACTGTTCTTTCTCTGTTTCCCTCTGTGAAAACTCCCATTCAACCTTCAAGGCCCAGTTCAAAAGTCACCTCCTCTGTGAAGTCTTCCAGGATGACCCCCTTCCTCTGCCCCCAGGAGAGGGACAGTAGTGTCCTCTGTGTCTCTGTAGCTATGTTCCTGTAGTTAGTACACATGAATAATAATTCACAGGGCTATAATTCATATATGCATCATCTTCCCATCAGACCCTGAACTTGGCCTAGGCTTGGTCTGTGGCTGATTCATCCCTGGGTGCCCCGCGCTGGGCACAGGGCCTGGTGCAGTGTGGCTGGGGTGGGGGTCTGTTTGAGGAAGAGACAGGAGGCCCGCATTCTGCTTGGCTTGCAAGCTGCCTTATGGAAGACCTCAGTTTCCCCCTCTCTGGAGGAAGGAAGGCTTTGAGCAAAGACTGAGAATTTTCAGCTCTGACATGCTGAGAGTCTAAGAATCTGGGATTCCAAGCACTATAGCTGCGTTTTATGAAGCACCCTTTCTAGAAGGTGTGAATGAATGATGGGTGCCCAGGGTCCCCCAAAGGATGGAGTCTGGGAGGACCTCCTAGGTGGTCTATAGCAGACATCCTCCTTAAGATGGGGGCCCCTTGGACGTGCCCATCTCAGGACTGACCCCTTTCGTGGTGGCCCATCTCAAGACAGACACCAAGCTGGGGGGGGGTCCATCTCAGAGGAGCCCCCTCTTGGGCTATCCATCCAAGCGTGGGCCCTTCTGGGGTCCCTGGGGACCAGGTGAGGTGGGCCACGCCCCTCTTACCCGCAGCTGCTCCTCAGGCAAGTCACCGCCGTCATTGATGCCGCGGTTCATGGACACAAAGCGCTCGAAGGGTGGCCTGTCCCGGACGTTGGGGTTGTGGAGGCTGGTGTTGAGCATGATGATGGAGAAGGACAGGACATAGCAGGTATCTGCGAGATGGGACAGTGGTCACAGTCCTGGCCCCGATCACTCTCCCCTCCTCTGCCCTGACCACTTCGAGGGGCCAAGCATCACCCGCCTCAACGCCCCAAGGCCCACGCTGTCCCAGCTTGGCATTCGAGGCCCGGTCTCCTCCCCACTCCTGTGGGCCTCCCGGCTCCTAACAAACTTCAGCGGCTGAGTCCCTCCCACCCCTTCCCACCCCTGCCCCTGGGCTCCTGCAGGGTGGGGGGGTGGGGGCCCTGCCGGGCATGCCCTCCCCTCCCCTCCCCTTCCCTACCCATTCCAACCCTCCCCGTTCAGCCCAACTCCAGCCTCTCCCCGAGCCCTTCCAGCCCCCTGCCCACTCTGTTCTCTGCCTCCTCAGAACTCGGAGAACACTTATTGTTGTCTACACTGTTCAAAGCTTAGTCATGTGCTGCTTGGCTGGCTTGCCGGCACGGCGGGGCTCCTGGGGCCCTAACTGCTGTTCCATTCTTCAGACTTTCAGGGGCGAAGCATTTGGGAGGGAGGTGTTTGCTCCTCTGGGGTGTTTTGAAGCCCTAGGTCCTGAGCCAGGGCAGTCCAGCTGCGTCCCCAGCATCCTGGTGGACCTTAGGGATATGCCTGACCTCCTCCGCTTCTTCATCTGTGACATCGGGAGGTTTAAACCGAAGAGTCTTCATGCTCCGGAACACTGAGGATTTCACCTCTGAAAACAGCCGCACCCAGCAGAACCACCTAGTGGCTGTCCGTCCCCATGACAGCCCTGTGAGGCACGTACCCTTTCTAACCCCACTGCACAGAGCAGGAAACTGAGGCACAAGGGGGGGCCTGTTACATGCACCATCACAAAATGAAGCGGTTAGACTGTTAGATTCAAGTCTGGGGCTTTAAAATTCCATCCTTTCTGTAAGTATGTAGTGTGCACCCACCAGTGCTGTGGACCGGGGATTCGCTGGTGAATAAATCTGACATGACCCCCGCCTCGTGGGATATTTAGACTGGTGGAGGTGACAGAGGACAGACTGTATCTATATTTGATGTAGAGAGGAGAACGCTGCTGACCTCAGAGAGCAGACGCCAGGATCACCTGATATTGCCCAGATAAGGCTTAAAAAATGGAACTTCTTGTTGTTGGGGGAACTTCAGGTACAGAGAAGAAACCAGGACAAGCCTGCCGCGGAGACTTCTTGTCTGCCCTACTAGGGGCGGGATGGTTGGCTGCAGTACTGATCTTCGCTGAGATCTTTCTAGACCCCTGCGCCCCCGGCCTCCTACCCAGCATGTTTCTTGCCACCGGCCTTTGTTCTGATGAAAACTGCCTGAAAAGTCCTTTCTCCACCTTGACCTCCTGGAGAACTCTTACTCATCCTTTAAAGCCCTTTTCAGACCTCACTGCCTCTGGGAAGCCGTCCTAGAGAGGCTGACTCTGCCATCGCTGCCCTCAGCCAGGGGAACTGTGCATGATTTCCTGCATCCTCTCCCAAGGACTGGGCCCCGAGGCAGCTCCAGCTGACAAGCGCCCAGCAGAGGGCCTGGCCCAGAGTTGGCACTCAGCGAGGAAGTCTGGGCTCCCAGGGCCCCGATGCTCTGGGGGTGGGGGGAGCCCAGGGGGTGGGGCGGCCATGCGCCTGCGGTCATGGAGGGTTCCCACAGCCCCAGGCCCCCTCCCACGCGGGCACCTGTGGACTGGAAGACGCCTGGGTTGCAGAGACAGTATCGGGCGGCAAACGTCTCCATCATCCTGTCGATCTTCTGGGCCTCGCCTGGCAGCCGGAAGCTCCACAGGAACTGTCTGGGGGAGGAATCGGGCTGTGGGTGGGTGGGTGGGGGTGGCTGGGGACCCCAGAGAAGCTGCTCTGCCTGTCTTGCCTAAGTCTTTATCCTGTAAATGGGACTGTCTGTCCCCGTCCTTTAGGCTCAGGGGGAGGCGGCTTTTCTCTCAAAGTACAGGAGCAGAATTTGTGCTCCCCTCTGCCCTTCTGGTCTCAGAACACTTTGTGGCCTCCTGCACCTCAGCCCGGGGTGGGGGGGCTCTGTCTGCCCTGGGATCGGACAGGGGACCCCTGGGCAGGTGCATTCTCTTGGCTGGGTTTTCCTTTTCTTTGAACATAAGTCCTTCCAGAGCTTCAAAGTTAGTTCCCCAAGGTCAAGGGTTGTCTGTGCAGCTCCTCTCACACCTGCCCCTGGGCCTCACCTTGGCCTGAGCGCCCAGGGACTGCTCAGTAATGAATAAAAGAAGGAAGGAATGAATATTGAGACTCCCAACCACCTCCCCCTCCCCCTTAAAAGAGCATGGGAATCGAAGGGAAGGCCACATTGCTTGGATGTTAGCGGCTTCTTCCTTTTCTGCCTCGCAAACTCCTCATCATCCTTCAAAGCCCAGATCAAATGCCCCCATTCAGGAGCTGATTTTCCCAGCATTACCCATAGCAGCAAGGCTTACTAAGACAATTCTAAGTACTTCCTGTTTAGTTGTTACAGCCCTATGAATTTGGTATTATTATTATATTTACTTATTTATTTATTTTAAAGATTTTATTTATTTATTTGACAGAGAGAGAGAGAGAGAGATCACAAATAGGCAGAGAGGCAGAGAGAAGGGGAAGCAGGCTCCCTGCTGAGCAAAGAGCCCGGTGTGGGGCTCGATCCCAGGACCCTGGGATCATGACCTGAGCTGAAGACAGAGGCCTTAACCCACTCAGCCACCCTTATATTTATTTATTTTTAATTAATTAATTAAATAATGAATTAATTTGAGACAGAGCAAGAAAGAGAGTGAGAGAGAGCACAAGCAGGAGGGGGTGGGCAGAGACAGAGGGAGAAGCAGACTCCCTGCTGCGCCGGGAGCCAGACACAGGTCCTGATTCCAGGACGCTGGGATCATGAACTGAGCTGAAGGCAGACCCTTAATGGACTGAGCCACCTAGATGCCCCTATTATTATCATTTTTCTAAAGATTTATTTGTTTATTTGACAGAGGGAGTGAGTGGGTGGTGGAACAGAGAAAGGGAGGGAAAAAATCTTAAGTCAGTTTCCTGCTGAGCCCCGAACCTGATGTGGGGCTCCATCCCAGGACCCCGAGATCATGACCTGAGTTGACACCAAGAGTTGGATGCCCAACCAACGGCGCCACCCAGGCACCCCTAATGCGTACTATTATTATTCCCATTTTGTAGACAAAGAAACTGAGGCACAGAGACTTGCCCTGGGGGTGAGTGACAGAGCTGGGATATGAACCGGGCAGTCTGGCTCCAGAGTTTCATATATATGAAAGAGGGAATACCTACTATGCTGTATTAAACAAATGAAACACTAATCTCAAAGGTAGCGGCGATGGCAGAAGTAACGGTAACAGTCATCATGATATTGCAATACGGCTGTAAAAATGGAATGTGCGAGCATGACGAGTCGTGGAGGCACAGGAAGGTGATCAGAGGCATCAGAGACCAAGGGTGAGGCTGTGTTTGTGCCATTAGTGTGGCTCCTGGACCCCCTCCCCGCCCCCCAGGCTGGGCCACCCCCGGGGGCTGAGCGCCCCTCCCGGTCCACTCACCTGAGGGCCTGCACGAGGTTGAGGTTGGCAAACTCGTGGCAGTCCACAAAGGCCTGGAGGACCTGCAGGTTGAAGGGATCCCTGGAGAGGGCAGGAAGGAGGGCACAGGCACTTGGGAACTTGTGGGCACCCACCTCCCGGAGGGGGTTGAGGTGGGGGAGGGAGAGGAGGGGAGCCGCGTCCTCCTTCCGGATCCAGCCGCCTTCTGCTCTGCTCACCTCTAAGCCCACATGACCCCCCCCCCCGACACACACCCTCACGGGGTGTTCACCTGGGAGGGGAGCTCTGGCTTCAGAACAGCCTGCTCTGGGTCAAGTGCTTCCTCTGCCACTTCCTGCCTGGATGACCCTACTTAAGCCATTGGGCTTCCTAAGTCCCCATGTCCCCATCTGTAAAATAGAGAGAACCATGCCTACTCCTATTCCTTCCCTCTTCCCAGCTCAAAACTGAAAGCTCTGCCCTTTTTGCCATCTGCATCCTCTGCTCTCTTAGGAGAAGGAACGTGTTCACTGGGGAACCTGGGAGAAGCGTTGCTGGTCTAGCTCCCCCCTTGTCACTTACAGCACACCTGCCACTCCCAACAGCCAGGGGGGTCCTTTCTCACCACTCCTCTGCCCTGAACCCTCCCACGGAGCTCCGCCTTGTCACCTCCTACTTCTTTTCTCCCTTGGTCTCTTCTAATGTCACCAGCCTGCTGTTCCTTGAACATGCTTCTGCCCCAGGACCTTGGCATGTGCTCTTCCCTTTGTCTGGAATGCTCCTCCCCCAGAGGTCTTCACTGCTCACTCCCTTTAAGTGTCAAGCATCAATTTCTCCATGAGACACTTCCTTCACAAGACTCTTGCCGTATCTGTCGGCAAGATATCCACAGTATCTGACGTCACAGCCCTTGACCTGTGGTTCTCAGTGGTTCTTATCTCCCTTCCCTGCTTTATTTGCATTCCAAAGAACTTACAATTTTCTAACATATTTACGTATTTTGGGATCTGTCTTTTGCGCCAGAATGTATCTCCCTAAGGAAAGGATTTTTGTTTGTCTTGTTCACTAGGCTAAATCCAGGAATTTGACACTGCCTGGCACACAGTAAATACTAAAAAATATTAATTATTGAACAAATGAGTGAATGAAAGAAGGAAGGAAGCCAGGCTTGGGTTCAGAAGTTGGAGAGAAGTGATCAGTTAGCCCTTTCAAGCCCAAGAGTTATGACTTCCCTAACATAATTCACTCGCTCATTTACCTGCCCACATACGCACACACCTACGCACACCTGCACACCCACATTCCCTATCTCCCTAAGTCCACACCCCACCTTACCTCTCCCCCAGGTAGGTGCCAATGGCCGTTTTGTTGAGGCCCTCGCCTTTGTATAGGAACTGGGCGATGTCCTGGACGTTGGGGGTCAGCAATTTGTGCTCAGTGAGATACTGGATGCCCTGTAGGGGGTACACAGAACCCAAGATCAGCCCTGACACAGTCGTCAGTGGGAGAGGAGGAAGAGAAGGGGGCGGCCTGTGGCCAGACCGTAAGATAGATGGTGGGGCATGGGGGCCTGGCATTCTGATACAGACTGTCCTGGGAAGTTCTGTCCCTCCTTAAGAGAAGCGGCCTTTATCAGGTGGTGAGTCCATTGTCACTGGAGGCATACAAAGAGAGAGAGCATTCCTGCAATGAACCAGGTTCACGCCATGGGCTCCTCAGATTCCCTTCAGTCTGAACTCTTGGATTATAGTCTTCAATGATTCTATGAATTTATAACTTTAAGATTCCATGATTCAGACTTTCCTTTTGTCCCCTTAAAACCCATTTATTTAAAAATAGTGTTTCATTTTTTTTCTCACAAGTAATTTATGTTCATTGTATAAAAATTAGAAAAAAACAGCTAAATCAAAAGAAGAGGAAATTGCCAAGTCCCACCACTCAGAGGGAGACAGTGTCCATTGTGGCGCCTTTCCTTCCCTTTCTACACAAAATGTTTTTTCGGATCTGACGACGTCACACGCACCTCTTTCCCCACCCCCCAGCACTCAGAATCTGTCCTTCTAATTTGGGGAGTTTGAAGGGTCCGTCTTTGGTTTTCCAGGAGGGCTCCTCCATGTCCCTGTTCCTGTTGGGGAAGAGTTTGCTGGAAGATGGGGGGGGGCAGTTTTCGGGGAGGCTCTCACTGACCGGCAGAGGGTCATGGGACTCCCTCGGGGGCCCCTCTCTGTGCTCTGGTGGGAGGATGAGTTAGTGCGCTTGTGTGCGCGTGTACACGTGTGTGTGTGTGAGTGTGTGTTCCGTGTGGACGGGGCTGGGGTCCGATTCCTGTGGCTGCAGAAGGCACACGGGTATGTGACACTGTGAGCCTGTGTGTGCCTGTGATGGGGAAGAGGCAGCCACCTCAGGGCGAGCAGGAAATTTCCAGGGACGCCTGGGCTGCCCTGACCCCACCTCCGCCTGTCAGTCTGTGGTTTCCTCCCGCCTTTGTTCAGGCAGGAAGGGAACCCTCTGCCACCTAGCTGGGTGAGAGGTGGGGCTGGGGTTGCTTGGAGGTTGGGCAGCGGAGCGGGGAATGGGCAGGGGCTGGGGGGGAAGGGGAGAGAACACGGCTGGTTCCTGAGCCCTGGGTTTCTCCGTGCCAGTGCCCCCAGACTGAGAGGCTAGAAGACACTTCTAGAAACTGAGCCCCGAGATCTAAGGGCCCCACTGTCCAAAGCCCGTCTCACAAAGGAGGAAGCAGCAGAGTTCAGGTCTGTGGACCTCACACAAGGTCCCCACATCCTCCGCCATGGCTCCCCCCTCATGCTATGCTGTAGGGTGACAGACCCCTTCAGCCTTGATGGGCCGTGGGATGCTGGGCAAGGTACTGAGCTCTGCTGGGCCTCAGTTTCCTCCTCTGTATGGTGGGTAATTGTCAGTTGAGGGGAACAAGAGGATGTTGCGAAGGTGTCTGGCGTACAGCTCCCCCAGCCCCGTGACCGCCGGAACCCCCCCACAAATGCCTACCTTCACCGGGTCCATGTTGAACTTCTTACGCCCGATGCATAGCTCCTTCTCTTTCTGGGCCAACCGGCTGTAGACACAATGTCAGTAGACACGATGTCAGTCGGGACCACCCTGGGCCCCCAGGGCCGCCCTTCCAAGCCCCGAGGATGCTTTGCTCACTAGAGCCAATGTTCCCCAAGAGCCTCCAGTAGGGTTCTCACACCCTGCCTGGAGTCACCGGGGAGAGCAAGAGAAACGGAGGGTCTGGGCCCCTTCCAGAGCTGCTAAAGGAGATTCTTCCGATGGGCCCAGCATCAGCATTTTAACCAGCTCTGGAGCCATGGCCTTGGGAGCCCAGAGTTGCTCTAGGGAGAGCGTTGGCAGGGGTGTGTGTGTGTGGGGGGGGGCTGTGCTCAGAGTGGGGGCAGGACAGCAGGGAGGCTGGAGGTGAGGGCATAGGCTGGAGCCAGACTCCTGGTGCAAATCCCACCACTGTTTTGTTGGCTGAGCCACAGAAGCTGAATCACTTGATCTCTCTGGGACTCAGTTTTCTCATCTGTAAAATGGGGATGACACCATCACCTGCCTCCCAGCACTGTGGAGAGGGGGAATGTTCAAAATAGCTCAGTGGCAGGTGCTCTACGAATGGGATGCTATTGTTGGAGCTGGAACAGGGAGCCTAGAGACCCAGGGCAGCCGCGTGTGCGCCCATGCTTGTCCGTGTGACTTGTGTGTGGGTCTAGAATGGTGACTAGAGGCATCAGAGACCGAGGGGTAGCGGGGGCAGGGTGGGGATTTCCTGGGACACAGATGCCGGAGTCCCTGCCTGAGGCCTTAGGGGATTATATAAGACCAACACTCTCAATCTCTCTCTCTCTCTCTCAAAGAGAGCATGAACAGTGGGGGTGGGGGCAGAATGGGCAGAGGGAGATGCAAACTCCCCACTGAGCAGGGAGCCCCAAACTGGGGCTCGATCCCTGGATTCTGGGATCATGTCCTGAGCTGAAGGCAGACGCTTAACAGAGTGAGCCACCCAGGCGCCCTGGAACCAAGATTCGTATTCGCCATAAGTGGTGAAACTGAGGCCCAGGAAGGGGCAGGGACCAGCCCCAGGTCACAGAGCCCTGGGTGGGGGGCGGCGGTCTTCCCATAGGAGGTACAGGTGGATGACACCCTGCGGGAGGGGTGCGGTGGGCCAGCCTTGGCCTTGCCCTGGCCGGGCTCTGGTACTTGTGAGGTCCTTGGTTCCTGGTCCTCCTCCTTGGGGCTGAACTCTCCTTCCCCTGGCCCATCCCATGATGCTCCTGGCCAGCGACAGATCAGGGGCTGGGTCAGGGTAGGTTGGGGAGACTTTGGGTGGAGGGGTTGAGGGTAGGGGTGTCTCTCAAGAGAGGTCTGTTAGAAGTTAGGACCAGACCACGCCACACAGTGGAGTCTAGGGTCCTCCCTGTTTTTATCTCACCTCCACTGTCTCTTCCTCCATGCAGACACCCTGATTTCACAAGGACCCCAGACCCAGGCATGGCCCCTGCTCCCTCATGCTCATTCCTGGGGTGTGACATCCTTGCGAAGCCACCCCGGCAGCTTCTCGGTGTCCCCTGGCCCGGCCGCTCACCTCTCCTCCGCGGTCTCGAAGCAGTCAATCTGGGCAAACACATCTGCGATCTCATCTTTCAGCTTCTGTGGGGTGGCAGGGGGTGTGACAGGGAGCAAAGTCAGGGACGGAGGCTGGGATGGAAAAAGATTCCTGAACCCCCTCTTCCCACAACCACTTTCGCCCCTGGGTGTGACCCCCGACTCCCCTGAGCCACCACTGAGGGTCCCTACCCTTGACCAGATCCCTTCCCCAGATGCTTCTTATCCTCACAATCCCAAGCCAACCTGTTGCCTGTTGATGCCCAATTCCCCAAGGGCTCCTGTCTTGGGGGAGGCAGTCCCCAAGTTCCCACCCTTCACCCCGTTCTATTTCCAGCCTTTCCATCTCCCCTCTGCAGCTGTGGCATCTCCTGCCTTTTAGCCAAGTCTACCCAACAAGCCCTCCTCCACCCCGCTGCCAGCTTCCTGAAGGACAACTTGGCACCTCCCTTCCCCAACACCTGTTGTGGCTCCCTACTGCCTCCCAGCCACGAAGCGTGAATTCCCACCCTAGGACTAGGCCCCGAGTCCTCTCTGGCTTCCATGACCCGTCCATTGACTTTGTCATTCGGCCTTGACTCTGTACCTACTATGGGCCAGGAGTTATGGGTACACCAGGGTACCAGAAAGTGCAGGCCCTCTTCTCAAGGACCTAGTAATCCTAGTGGAATTTACAGAAGAGGACACTGAGGTGCAGAGAGGTGATGTGACATGTCTAAGTCCTGATTCCGAGTCTGTGCTTTCCCCACTCCCCTCTGGCCTTTTTCATCTCGATCCTGCAGGAGGAACCTGGGGGTAGAGGACCCCCCCTAATTAATGTAATGAGAAGGAGGTGCCACGAGGAGAGCTTGGGAGAGTCCCAGGCTGCGAGTGCAAAGGCCCAGGGGCAGGACGGAGCCTGGTACATTCCAGGAGCAGAACCAGGACCTGCCTCAGATGTAGCCTAAAATCAGACAAGTGAACGGCTGAGCAACTGGTTCATTGGCGAGTGCCGGGCACACACTGGTGTTACCTTGATGAGATGATTTAAGTTTTAGAGGGGCTGAAATTGAGGCTCAGTGTGGAGATGAGGCCTGATGGGTGCCACATGGATGGGAGTAGAGCCTATGGTCCCATGAAGTGTAGCAGAGCACTGGTCGGGGCACGGCACACAGTAAGTGCTTAGCTGACTGTCTTCTCTTCCCTCTCCTACGCTCCTGGCTCCCTCTGGGTACAGGCATCTGGGGACTGGCAGTGGGAAGTCCCTCTGGGATTCTGGTCGCCCCACTCCTGGGGGCCGGGGCGGAGGCCACGCGTGGGCTGGAGTCCAGCCCCACTGTCTGATCAGGCTGAGGTCCGGAGTGAGTGGGGAGGTATGTGAGTGTGTGCGAGGGTTTGCTCGTGGGCAAGTGGGCTTGGAGGGTATGTCAGCATGAGCATGTGTGTGGACGTGTGCATGCACGTGTGTGAGTGTGAATGTGCACACACCTGGATGTCTTCCAGAAGCTGCTTTCGGTGCCACTTGATCTGCTGCAGCTCCTGGGTCTCCCCGCTGCTCAGCTCTGCTGGGTCTGGACAGAGAAGAACCAGCAGTCACTGGCCCATTCACCACAACACCCTCCGTCACTCCGCTCAGCCACACAGGCTAGCTCTCGCTTCCCCAGGGCCCTCTTTCTTCCAGAAACCCTTGGCTTGCTTGCCCTTGTCACTCAGGGCTTTAGCCCTGATGTCACCTCCTCCAGGAGGCCTTCCTTGACTACACACTCTAAAGCAGTGACTACACATTCCACCTTCCCTTTGACCCAGTTTTGTACCCTCTTGGTACAGACTCCCTGAAGTCATTTTGTTGATTTGCATGTTTTCTGTTCTGCTCATACTCCCAGCACCGAGAGAGCAGACACGTCAAGAATTTTGCTCACTGTTGTATCCTCAGCCCCTAGAAAGAGCTCGACATATAGCAGGTACTCAGAACACTTGCCGAATACCTTTGTCCTTCCTCGGAACTTTCACTTACTCCTTTCCCCGTATCCTGGATTTATCACTGAACCCCTTACCTATTTGTGCAACCAGGAAGTGGTGTATCCTTTTGCCTCACATGCTATTGGTCAGAAGCAGTCACATGACCACACCTAGCCACAAGGGAAGCTGGGAAATGAGTCTTTAGTGTGGTGGTCCTGATGCCCTTGCTATGTAAGATGGGGCGACTGGGTTTTGGGGGACAATTCACAGTCCTTGCTCTAGACACCGAGGCTCAGAGAGATGAGGTGACCTGGCCACAATTCCATGGGGACAAGCCGCTGAGCCAGAGTGGGACTTGGATTGGGCTGGCTACAAAGCCTGAGTTCCTTCCCCCTCACCTGGAAATGAATGAAGGGAGACGCATGTGTGCTGGTATTCTGTGCCAGGTGCCACAGCGGTGTCAGCACCCGCCCCCCCCCCCCAACACGTTGTGTGTCCTGTTCCATCCATAGCACTTGCCTTGTCAAAATCTCCACAGTCTCTTCATTACTCAGAGAGGAAAGTTCTCATCCTGGTCCTGGCCTCTCCCGCCAGCCTTATTCCCCACTATTCTCCGTAAGAGTCTGGCAGTCCCGCCTGCCAGCTCCTCACTGTCCCCAACCTGTCTCTCAGTCTTATTTCCCCACTTTTGCCCATGAAGCTCCTCCACCCTGGGTTGCTATTTCCTGTCCTCCTGCCCATAAGCTCCCGGACTCTTTTAGGGAAACTGGTCACTTTTTTTCTTTCCTTTTCTTTTTTTTTCTTTCTTTCCTTTTTTGGGGGGTCACCTTTCTTTAAGGTTTTGCAAGGATAGTCATTAGATCTCCCAAATGAAAGCAGAGAGAGTATTTTTTAATTTTTTAAAAATTCAATGAACATATTGTGTATGATTGGTTTCAGAGGTAGAGCTCAGTGATTCATCAGTTGCATAGAACACCCAGCACTCATTACATCACGTACCCTTCTTGATGCCCATCACCCAGTTACCCCATCTCCCAAACCCCTCCCCTCCAGCAACCTTCAGTCTGTTTCCTATGGTTCAGAGTTTCTTATGGTTTATTTCCCTTTCTAGTTTCACCTTGTTCTATTTTTCCCTCCCTTCTTCTGTGCTCCTCTGTTTTGTTTCTTAAATTCCACATACGAGTGAAATCATATGAGAATTGTCTTTTTCTGATGGACTTATTTTGCCTAGCATAACACCCTCTACTTCTGTCCACATCATTGCAAATGGCAAGATTTCATTTTTTTAATGGCTGAGTAATATTCCATTGTATATATATCCCACATCTTTATCCATTCATCTATCAAAGGACATCTGGGCTCTTTCCATAGTTTGGCAAGCAGAGAGAATATTAAGGGCTCCCTTTCCTTATCTCTCCCTCCCATTGACTGAGCAGCCATCTTGAACTTTGAGATGGCAACTGGGTACTGGGATGGGGAGGCACCAAGCAAGTAGTCAATATAGGGCAAGTGTCCAACACATGTATAATGGGTGCTACATTGTGCCATCTGCTCCCTCCTGCAGGACTAAGGCACCCATTTTCTCCGTGGCTGGGGGTGGGGTGGGGACATATCCTGTTGCTGTCCCAGCTGAGTTCCTCCCTAGGAGCCCAACTCAGCCGAATGGAGATGCCCCTCCCAAGGGACAGTCACTGCATAAAAAGCCAAGACCTTTTGTCTAGTTTCTGGACCTGAACCAGTATTCAGATTTAGACTCTGCTGACTGAGGAGAAGGTTCCCAGAAGGAAGGGTCCTACAATGCTGGGTCAATTACATATGATAATAATACATTGATAATGACTGCCCTTCATAAGTGGTTCCTTCAGTGAACAGAGGGCTCCAGTAAGCTCCATGGACAGGTCACCCAGGTCCCCGTGTCACCCACTGTGGTTGCACCAGGTCCCTCAGCTCACACTATGTCTGCTTGGGTGGGTCCCTTGTGATCTTTCTGGCAATGGAGCAAAACACCTGAACTTGGTTCCAGAATGGGTGGCTTAGTGTTTGGGAACTCGCAAAAACTAGATAGCTCTTGAACTATATAGCCCTGCTCAAAGGTGTTCTGGAGAGACAGTGTGAGAAGTTCTCCCAGTGGGCAGAACTGTGGAAGGGCTCCTGGTCATCGGTTTCATGGGCAAAGAGTAGGGGCACGAAGCAGGAATACACATGCATATAGGGTGTGCAAATTCCCAAGAGGAAATCTAGACTAGAGTCAGGAGGCCAGAGGGGGAGCTCTCACTCCCTCCTCAATTGCAGGCCCCACTGGAGGAGACACACCTTGCAAGTGGGAAAGATTTTAGCTCCTCCCTTACTCTTCCAGCAGGAGGAAGGAGGCTTTTCTTTTCCCTTAGCAACAGCCCAGTGGGCGAGAAAGTTATAACTCAGTGATGAAAAGCCACCTTCTCTTGAGCTCCCAGGTAACTGGGGATTAATTTTCCGACTCCCCTCTCCTCTATAAAAGAGCTCCTGTCCTTTGTTCTGTAGACTCGCCCAGGGTTTGGCCCTAGCTTGCTTGTCCTGGATTGTAGTTCTATACTATTCTGGAATAAACCCATCTTTGCTGGTTAAGTAACTGGCAGTTTTATTTTTTAAGGTTAAGAATGACCAGGAGAGGATGGCTTGGTCTGAAACTGGAAAGAGGGAAGATTGGAAGATTGGGAACAGAGAGGTCTGAGGAAGAGAACTGGATGGTCCCCTAGGAGTGGACACGGAGGGTGAGGATTTTTTTTTTAAAAGATTTTATTTATTTATTTGAGAGAGAGAGAGAGAGAAAGAGTGCAAGTAGGGGATGGAAGGGCATAGAGAGGGAGATGGAACATCAAGTAGACTCCCACAGAGTATGAGCCTAATGTGGGGCTTGATCCCGCAACCCTGAGATCATGACCTGAGCCACTGGACTGAGCCACCCAGGCTCCCCGAGGGTGAGGACTTTTGTGAGACACACTAATGCTCCCTGGCAACCATCCAGCACAGGAGAAAGCCTGCACCACCAAGCAGACAGCATGATCGGCCAGTGACGTCAGCTCGTCTCTGACAGGCCAACCCCACGCTGGTACAACAGTCCGTGGGTGACGCTGCCATGGGGCCCGGGCAGAGGCTGCATCTAGAGCCACGGACCCAGGCTTCCCCAGCTCCTGCCACTGCTGCATGTCCCGATGGTTTCCCGGGAAGGCCAACCAGCAACTTGATGACAGGTTGATAACGTCAGATCCCTTCTACTCTCAAAGGCCAGCGATCTGTCTTGACTGAAAGCCACACATGCCCTGGTCACGCAGTGGCCCTTCCTTCCCACGGATGCTCTGTCCTGGCCCCTTTCTGGAGGCTTCCAGACTGCTTAATCAGCCTACTCACTCCGAGTACCGCCCAACATCACACTGGACCAAGGGACGCTCTTTACAGTGAAGCAGGTGTGGGAGGTGCATGTGGCCCGGGGCCTGCTGGTCCTCTCCAAACTTCGCCACCAGCAGCTGCCGGCCAGATGGAGCAGTGGCGCGGCTTCTCGAAGGTGCAGCTGAGGTGTCAGCTCGGAGCCGACATTCTGCTCCGATGGGCACTTTCCCCCTGGATGCACCATTAGAAGGTGCTCTGTCCCCAACAGGTCACTGACACGGATCCAGGCCCAAGGAGGAGGAGTGACTCCATGTACCCTCCTCTTGGTGACCCCCACGGGGAGTCTTCCTTTCCATCCTTACAACTCTGAGCTCCACAGGCCTAGAGACCCCAGTTTCCAGAGAGGAGGGGGGAGGTGGCCCTTATACCGGGGGACAAAGCAAGCGTCCCATTAAACGTCAGTTCAAAACACCTACTGTAGGCCAGCAGCTCTGTATAAATTATGCCTTTAAATCCTTAGAGCCCCTGGAAGAGGCCAGGACCCCAGGAGGAACGCTGACACACAGCTCCTTCTCTGGCCCTCAAGTCTCCCCACCCCCACGCCCTGTGCATCTCCTTTGTTCCCACGGCCCCACCCCACCCCACACAGACCATAGGCTCCGCCCTGGATAACAGCAGGACCTCCTTGTGTCTCCCTGCCTCCGCTCTGCACCTCCAATCCAGTTTCCTACAGCATCCCCATGTCCTGGAGAGAAGACCCGGAATCTGGCCCCAGCCCACCAGTCCCGCACACATGCCCCCATCCCCAGCTCACACTGCGCTGGCCCTGACCTGGATGTCCTTGGCTTGCTTCCATGTGCGCCTTCCCCACGAACCTGTGTTCCCACTCATCCTCTCCCCTCTCAGGTGCCCTCCTGTGTGGTGTCTGTTCCTCCTGTCCCCACAGCAGTTCCGGGATCTGTGTGGACCGCTCTGAGGTCTTGCTCAATAAGCAAGCGGAGCCGTCTGTTGGTGGGCGGCATGCTGCGGGGGCACCTACTATGTGCCAGGCCCTGTGGGCTCTGGGCTCTCAGCATCCTCTATCCCACTGGGTCCCCATGACAGCTCTGGAGGAAGGTCTGTCTGCTCTCACTGTATAGATGAGGCACCTGGGGCTCAGAGAGGTCCAGTGACCCGCTCGAGGAGACACAGCTGGAAGATGGTCACACCCAGGCCTGGCAGGGACTCTGAGGCCAACGCCTTGATTTGGGTCCTCTGACGCCAGATATTTTCATGCAAATCATCAAAACCCCAGCCGACCCCAGCCCTGGCAGTTCCGACTTGGAAATGCTGACCATGACGACTTGTTCGAGAATGAAGGCCAGATGCTCAGAGATGCCCACACTTTGTTCCTCTTTCCCCTTCTGGGAGGGCTGAGACAGAAGACCAGCCAACTTCCTGGAGCTGGGGAAACTGAGGCACAGGTGTGGGTGGAAAGTTCTCGGGATGGTGGGATGGCCTGAGGAGGGGGCGGGGAGTGTTTTGCATTTTTTCCTCACGGAGCCTCTTCTGTGGTTTGACAGGCAAACTCCTGGATTCTCTCCGTCCCCTGTTCCCTCCTGGCAGGATTCTGACCCCAACAGGATTCTGATGCCTGTGCTGTCCCAACAGCCACGGGAAGCACCCGACCTTCCAACCCTTCAGCTCTGTGTTTCAAAGCGGGGACTTCTCTGCATTTCAGAGCTGAGGGCACAGATATTTCAGGGAGGGTGACAAGGGCACAGAGCGAGAACCCTGATGCTGGAGTTTTAAACACTGGAGCAGCTCACGGGAGGTGCAATCTGCTAACAGTAGTAATAAAACAAACAGATAATAAAAGGAGGACCATAGCCATCACCTGACCTCTGTTGGCTCCTCCCTTGGCTCTGAGTTTCATAGCTCTCAAGGGCTGCCGGTGAATGATGGGCCCCACCCATGCTGCAGACTGGGGCCGCCCTCTGCGCCCGCACCTAGGCCAGCTGGGGATGCCCCGGTGCCCACCCCGACCCGCTCCCCAGCTCCTCCCGACTTCCCCTTTGTCCTTCCTCTTTCCCATCATATTTTTAGAAATCGTTCTGCTTGCAGACCCGCTTCCAGGACAGCTGGCCTTGCTTCCCCTTTCCAGGGCAAGAGGAGGGTGCGATCCTGGGGCCCCCGAGGGCAGAGGCTTCTCAGAATCTCGGCGTGAGGGGCACTGGGGCAGAAGGGGGTGTCCGGTGGTGCTGCTCCCCGGCCCAGCCCCCGAGGCTTTGTGGGTGTCATGTGGTTTCCTCCCCACCCCCCCGAGCCAAGCTGTGTCTATTTTTAATTGCACTGGGCCTCCTTGCACTGGCCCAAAGATGCTGTCTTTGGTCACGTAGAGGTTTTGGCTGCCTGGACCTCTCACCTTCCCAGCAGGTCCTGCAGGAGGGGGACTGATCTGCTTCTGGGCAGGACACAGGGCAGCGGGGGAAGCTGTCCTGGGGGACCTTGGCCACCATCCTGTCAATGGTACAGACAGGGAACTGGAGCCCACAGAAGGAAAAGGCCATCACAACCGCCGGCAAGTGGGTGCAGAGCTGGGACCCAAGCTGGGTGGGGCTGACCCCACAATCCCTACTTATTCACTTTCCCAGCTCAGGCCGGGGTGGGGACGGTGTCCACTGACAGATGATGAATCTGAGCTCGGAGAGGGGAAGTCATCCGGCTGTGGAGGGGCATTGATTAAGGCCCACTCTGGGTAAGGGAGGATGACCTTCCTTCCCTCCCTCTGACTCCTCCAGGAAGTTTTCCCAGATCTACCCCCTCCCAGGTGGAAGGAGTCGCTTCCTCATCTGCCCTGGGTCATTGAACTGCAGGATCTGTCCCCCACCTCCCCCACATCCTGGATCAGCAGCTTCCCCACGGCCGGTCACTGTCCCTAGCACTGCCCAGCACAGGCCCTGCACACGGGAGGGCAGCTGATGGTGTCAATGAGTGAATGAACGAACAGTCACGGAGATCTCACACCCGTCAGCCCGCCACCTGCACTGACTTGACTCAATCCACTCCCCACCCAGGGCCAGCCTCAAGAGAGCAGCTTCTGGCCTCCCGCCTCTCACAGCCCAGGCTAAATGGTGGCTCTGTCTCCTCTCAGGGTCCTGTCCCCGCTCTGGCCACCTGACTTTGAGCAAGTCAGCCCTCCCCTCCAGTTCATGTTCCGGAGCCTCCGTTTCCCCTTAGAGAGACAGCCGTCCCCGTTCTGCAGGATCTCAGTCTGTGAAGCCCCCAAAGAACAAAGTGCTAATGGTGGGAAGACGGGCCGTGTGTGCGGGCGTGACCCCCCTGCCTCTGATGGCTCCTATCTGCTGAGTGACCTGGAGCCCCACGCCTCCTCCCTGTGTCCCCGCTTATCTTCTAGGCGCAACCTAAGACATATGCCCAGGAGCCTGTCCAGTCTGTGAGCCACATGCCACCCAAAGCCCAAGGACTGTTGAAAGGGATGTGTGGTTCTCTCACTGTGTTCCCCAGAGCCCGCGGGAGGCCCAGTGGGCGGGGTCAGGCCCTGCTCTGTTAGGTTTTGTTTGAAGAAAAATGGTTCTGTTGCTCACAGGGTAGATGTCCTCTGAACCCGAGGACTGGGCAGCTCCTGGCAGCCCTCGTCCTCCAGACTTCCAGGCGGTGCTGGGGTACCGGGCACGGACGCTTTGTCCCGTTCCTTCTCCCTGCCTTGCAGAAACCCAGCACCACTTGTCCTCTCCCCCACTGACTGTGCATGCAAACTGTGCCTCTCCTCCTCCCCCCCGACGCACGGTCCTGCTCACTGGCGAGGGTCTCAGCCAGGGTTCTCTGCGGCTCTTCCCCAGGCCCCCTTCAGCGGCGCTCTACACGGTGGTCTCAGCCTCCCCAAAGGCTGTCCTTACCCCCAATCCCTAAAGGCCAAACAGGAGCTTCAAGGCCCTTGTGCTGCCCAGAAAGCCATGGTCACCAACGCCATCATCTGCAACTTGAGCAATCTTTCTTGCAGTGACGGTTCCTTCCCCCTGGAATATTCCTTCCCCAGAAACCCATATGGGCCACTCCTTCCTTCCTCCATGTCTCTGCCCAAATGCTATGTCCTCCTGTCCTTCTCGACCACCTTCTCCCATTGTCCTTCCCCTACTTGGCTCTTCCTTCTCTTGCTTGTCACCTCCTGACATATTCCATAAATACCTTTACTGTCTGTCTGCCCCCTACAGCGTGAGCTCAGGGGGGCAGGGACCTGGCCCGCTTTGTTCACCCGATCCCCAGGTCCTGGAGCACAGCTAGGCAGCCAGCCTGAGCTCATAAACATTTGTGGCTTGCTTCTGAATTTCCCACCTGTCTTAGATCTGTTTCTATATCGATTCCTTCTAGGATCCTGTGAAAGCAGGCACGATTGTCCCCGTCTTACAGAAGAGGAAACTGAGGCCCAGAGAGGTTGGCCCCAGGTGCTTACCTGGATGGCACAGGTCCATTCTGAGGCCCTGGGGAGGGGTGGCCCGTGCTGCCGATGCCTGCTGACCCAGCTGCCGTTGGAGCTGGCCGGGCAGAGATGTGTCACCTCGGCTACCAGCAGGCCCCTTCCGGGAGGCCCCGCCCAGCGCCGCGTGGGGAGGAAGTCAGTCCTGTCTGCTAGGATCTGGTCTGTAGGCTCTTGACGCAGCAGCACTTCCTAAAACCAGCTGAGTTTCGTGTTGCTGGGACTCTTTGCATTTTTGGGTGTGGGCAAGGGAGATTTAGAGACAGCAGAGACAAACAAAGGGAGGGGTTGGGGGATAAAAAGAGAAAGTGAGAAAGACAGATGACACACACACACACACACATACACGCGTGCGCACACATGCGCACATCGTGGCTGCTGACTGATGGGGGACACAGTCTTCTCCAGGGGAACAATGGGCTGTTTACTTAGCAACCTCCCCAGATAGAAGCGGAAGGGTCACCTTTGGACAGCTGGGCCCCCCAAATTCTATTCTACAAGCTCTCTTTTGTCTCCTCTCCCTTGGGAAAAGGAAAATGGATTCAGAGCTAGGAAGGGCTTTGCTTCCCTTCAAGGACACGTCTGGCTTTTTCCTGTCTAGTGACCAGCTGACTGTAGGTTTACTTTCCCTCTTCCCTCAGGCTGATAGGAAACTCAAAGTCAAATCTGAGGCTCCTTTGCAGCTGTTCGACTATAGCATATGGACTTTGGGGCCAGACTCAGCTGTGTGACTCTCAGCTTGGCCACTTGGGACCAGTGAGGACTTGGGCAAGGTTACTTATCTGTCATGAGCCTCAGTTTACTTCCCTGTAAAGGGGGAATAAAAATCCTCACCTCGGGGTTATAGAAAAGATGGTGGGAGAGACTGTGCATAAGACACTTGGGACAGAGTGGGTACTCCATGAGCATGGTCTCCTTTCCTTTTTGGTTTCCTTTTCCTTTCTGGTTAAAATTCCCAACTTTATATCTTGTGCCTTTTCTGGCAGGTTGATCCAATTTCTTGATGGAACAAAGTTTGTGTGAAGAAATTTTCTAGAAAATAAATGCTCACATGGTGTAACTTTGTGGCACCCATAGATTCATTCATCTGTTTCCCTATGAGGCTGGAGGTCCCATGAGGACAAGGTCACCTCCATGTCTCTGTGTCTGGTAAGAGCAATGAATGAACAGATGAATGAATGAATGAAAAAGAACATAGGGGAGACAGTGTGGTTGATGCCGAAGTTGGCCACCCTTTCTATCCTTCCCTGTGTGCACCCCCCTCTGCATGGCTACTTCGTATGTGACACTCTTCTGGTCACGGGGTGGGATCTGTTTTTCTTTCCCTTGAATCTGGGCTGGGTCTCTCTCTGGCCACCTGCCTGCTTGGCTGCCATGGGAACCAGCCTGGGCTAGCTCCTGGAGGATGGGAGGCCAGGTGGAGAATGGCCCAGCTGTCCTGACTGCAGCCTCATGAGTGAGCCTGGCCAACACTGGGAGAAGGACTGCTAAGTGGAGCCCAGCCCTCAGGGTTGTGCTGTAGCACTGTGAGAAATAACAATCGTTTGCTGTTCTGAGCTGCCAACTCTTGGGGTGGTTTGTTACACAGCAAAAGCTCACTGATACACGTGAGATCTAACGCCTTCATTTAATTGAGGTGGAAACCAAGGCTCATTTTTGGATATGCTTGACCAAGTTGGAACTTGAATTAGTGGCCTGCTCAGGACCAGACCCGCCAGTCCTGTGCTCTCAGGACTGTTGGAACCAATCCCCCTACTGCCCTTGGGCTCATGCCTAACTCAAGGTCATTCTTAAAGAAACTTGTTGAAACGGTCTCCATAGGAAACTTTATTTTTCTTTCCATGTCTGGGTCCTAGACATGAAAACCCATTTCCTGGGTCACTTCAAAAACAGAAATGGGAAAACAACAACAACAACAACAACAACAACAAAAAAACAGAAATGGGAAGGAAGGTGTCATTCCCCATGTAGAAGAGTTAACACAGCAGGACCAGGACTGTGATCCATTACAAGGCCCACTTGTAAGTTTGGCCTTTGGCTGCTGTCTGGGAACTTGGGTTTCTGGAGGGTTCCTGCTGTTCCCTGAGGAGAGAGGCTCGCTATGCAAACACTGTGGGTTATGGCAAACACCTGCTTTCCTTCTGGGAGTCTGCAAGTTGGATGTATGTTGGGCAGAGGGTGCCTACATGACCAGCCCCCAGTAAACACCTGGGAGGCTGAGTTTCTTCTGAGCCTCCTGGGTTGACAGCACCCCCCATGCATTTGCATGCTTTGCTACTGGAGATTTAGTGTCTCCTGTGTGACTCCATTGGAAGAGGTTTCTTGGACCCTCACGCTAGCTTCCTGCAGACCTCACCCCAGGCACTTTTGCTGGGTTTGCTTTCTACCCTTTTGGTGTCATAGATCATAGTTGTAGGTAAGACTTTGTGTGGAGTTTTGTGAGTCCTCCAGGTGAATCACTGAAACTGAGGGTGGTCTTGGAGACCCCTGAAATGTGTCCTAATGCTGCACCAGCCCCAGTGGATGTACCTTGCCTTGGGACAGAGGCTGGCATCTGGGGCTTCCCGTTCTGTCTGAAGGGCTGGTCGAATGGTTCAGTTATTATGACTAACTCATTCTCTAAGACTCGACTCAAACACTACTTTCTCTGTGAAGTCTTCTGTGATTGCATCTTTCCATCCTCTGCCCCTCCAACCCTGTTCATGTTAACAGATTGTGTACAAGTAGTCTGGGAAGGAAGGACCCTCTCATTGTGGGTGGCAATGGGTTTGGTAGATTTAATAGGAGAGGAACCATGAGGCCCTGGATTCAAATCCCAAGTCAGCCCTGGCTAACTCTGTGAATTTCTCCCACCTGAGCCTGTTTTTGTTTTTTGTTTGTTTGTTTGTTTGTTTTTGGTCATCTGCAAAATGGGGGCAGATAAAATTGTATTTCTTTATATGAAAGAGAAAACCCAAATAGTGGTTTAAAGAAATTAGAGGTATATTTATCTCTTATGAGAAGGAAGCCTGGGGCAGGTAATATAGGACTGTTTTCATAGAACTCTGGGAATCAGGGATCCAGGCTCCCTCTAACTTTTTGCTTTTATCCTCAAGGTCTCCCTATGGCCCAAAGTGGCTGCCTGATCTACAGCCATTGTGCCTGAATTTTGGGTAGGAAGAAGGATGAAGATGGGAAGAGCTGCTTCTTCTTCTTCTTCTTTTTTAAAGATTTTATTTATTTATTTGACAGGCAGAGATCACAAGTAGGTGGAGAGGCAGACAGAGAGAGAGGAGGAAGCAGGCTCCCTGCTGAGCAGAGAGCCTGATGTAGGGCTCGATCCCAGGACCCTGGGATCATGACCTGAGCCGAAGGCAGAGGCTTTAACCCACTGAGCCACACAGGCGCCCTGGGAAGAGCTTCTTTAAAAGCCTTCTCCCTGAGGCTCTTTCTGGCCTGAGGTCAGCCCTTTTCCCTGAAACTGATCTCTGCTTCTTCCATGTGAACTATGTGGTGTGGCATCCATAGTTGGTTATGGGACAACACACAGCAGTCTCCAGATACGGTATCTGGGAGGTCTTTAGACAACCTCCACCACCAGCATTTATGGAGAGCTCATTACATGCCAGGCACTGTGCTAAGTGCTTGCACATCCTTTCATTGAACCTTTTCCATAGCCCCATGAAGTGTATTACTATCCCTGTTTTACATATGTGGAAGCTGAGTTCAGAGGGGTTAAGTTACTTGCTCAAGATCACACAGCCAGGAAGAGGCAAGCTCAGATTCTGCATTGTCTGACTTCATTCTCACTCTAAACTTAGGCAAGCATCATTTCAAACATTTGGAAAGAAGTTTAATGACTTGCCCACCCTTCGGGCAAAGAGTAGGAAAGGTCCAGGACTTGGATCCAACTGTAGTAAAACCACATAGGTGTTGCTTTCTGTGGCCCCAAAGCTCAGAATTCCTCACCTCTTGGAGATAGCTGACTTGAGAACAAGAGAGCTGGAAAGAGCTTAGGGATGGTCTAAATCAATGACCTCCTTTACATGTGGGTTAAGAGATCTGCAGAGAGAGGGTCTTAACAGAGTGAGTAAGGGACAGGACCTGCCCTTGAACCCACAACTGGCTGTACAGTTGCAGTAAACTTTCCATTGATTCCATCATCCATCCATCAATTCAGTAGATGTATATACATCCACTATGTGCCACATGCTGTTCTTGGCATTGGCACAAGACAGACAAAAATCTTGAGCCACATGGGGCACATGGTTGAGTTATCTGGGCTGGATGGGACATTGCAGGTAGAGGGTAGGGTGTGTGTCTGGGATGAATCATCTCTCAAGTCCCTCCCTTTCTTAATTTTCTCTGATTTCTCATTCTTTCTCATGACTTGGAACTAGAGGGAGCCTCTGCCTGGCAGATGGACACCCCTGAATCTTGGGACTATTGAAGATCTGGGCTGTGAGACCCCAGCTGCACATGGGGCTTTGGAGGGAGCTTTCCAAACATGCCTGATATCCCCCTGACCTGTCATTCCTTGTCCAGGTTTGGCTGCAAGACTTACTGGGAGCCTGTAGCACAGAGGGACAGGAGGAAGCTGAATCTGGGGAATGGTCCATGGCTCAGTATGTCAAAGGCAGGGGTTGAGGTCAAGGGCAGCCGAACACACTTTGATGTCCAAGTTCATGTCTGGAAGTTTCCTCTAGTGAGATAATTGCACACATATGGAAGAGGATGAGCCCATGAAGCCTTTTCCCAGCAACCCATTGGTGACAGGGGAATTTGGGAAGAGTCAAACATTCATCAGGGACTGAATAGTTAATAAATTGTGCTGAGTCCTGATGATGGGCCTGTGTGAGTCATTGGAGAGAATAATGAGGATGTAGAATTCAAGCATCTTTTGGTTTTCAGTAAATGTAACTCAGTCTAGCTTAAACTGGGATTTACTGGCTCAGTTCCTGGAGAGTCAGGGATGTGGATGACCTTGCAGATATAGACATCAGAGACTTAAGATGTCTCTCTCTCTCTCATTCTCAACTCTGTCTCAGCTATTTCCTTCTAAGATGGGTTTTGTCCATAGGACAGCCAGCCCAGCCACAAACAGTGCCAGGCTCACATCAGATCACCTTTGACTTTGGAAAGACATCTTACAAAAAAAAAAAAAAATAATAATAATCCCAGGAAAGTCTCTGATTGGCTAGACCCAGGTCACATGCCCATCTCTGGACCAATCCCTATAATATCATAGGAGGAATGCCATGATTGGTCAGGACTGGGTCACATGCCCAGCCTCCCGGTAAGGAGGGAGGTGAGAGGGGGAGGGATAGTCCCACCAGAACTGCCAGAGAAAGGGCAGTTCCTTGAAGGAAGAAAAACTGGATAGAAAAGGCAGCAAATGTCCACTCTTGCTATTTTCTGGGGTAAGTTTTGACTTTTTAGTTTCTCTTGTTTTTATGATACAGATGATCCTAGACTATACGGATTGCTATGGAACAACCTAGGGCTGAGTGTGGGAGTGTTTACAGATAGAACGGGGGTCAGCGGCAGACTCTGGGGCCAGGCTGCCTGGCTCTCACTGTGGTCTTGGGCAATTAATCCCCAGTTGCCTTATCTGCAAAATGGGCATAATAATAATGCCTACTTCATATCATTACTTAGAGAATGAAAGAAGTTAACCCATGTCAAGTGCGTTTGAGAGGTGGGTTGGCCTGTTGTAGGTTTTTGATAAATGTTAGCTCTTGTAGATGCCTAGAGAGAGGTTGTCAGCCTGACATGGGGCAGGATGGTAAGTGAAATGAGGGCACAACAGGAAATTGTGGGGCTTGTGGCAAAATGGAGAGGTTTGTCCCATATGAAGTGGGCAGCTGGTCCTTAGGACGAGCCAACTGTTGCCTTGAAAAGATAAGAGTCTGGGATAACCAGATCTCTGTTTTTCAAGGATCACTGGATCTATAAATTTGAGTGTGATATTAATAAACAATTAGTTTTAAAAAAATAATTTACAAGGGGCACCTGGGTGGCTCAGTGGGTTAAAGCCTCTGCCTTCGGCTCAGGTCATGATCCCAGGGTCCTGGGATAGAGCCCCGCATTGGACTCTGCTCAGCAGGGAGCCTGCTTCTCCCTCTCTCTCTGCCTGCCTCTCTGCCTACTTGTGATCTCTGTCTGTCAAGTAAATAAATAAAAAATCTTTAAAAAAAATTTACAAAATGCTGAGCTGGAGAGCAAGGTGAAAGCCAACCCAACAGGTGTCTCTGACTCATGGCTTACCTGTTTGATGCCTTGGCTGCCAACACGTGATGGAGATATTCACCAAAACGTTAACAGATAGATTGCCCCTCGGTTGTGGGCTTTAAGGTGGTTTGAATTTTCGTCTGAGGCTTGAACTCAGATCCCAGCTCTAGCAAGGTGGCCCGGGGCACGTGACTTGACCCTGCGAGTTGGCTTCCTTACAGTCAAAGGGAAGATAAGAACATCTCCTCCTTCTGGGCAGAGGAGGAGATTGCAAAAGCAAAACGTGTAAGGGTCGTGGGGCAGGATTCAGAGTACAGGTGTATTTGGGATAAAGCACCAGCCTGTATCAAGCGGTGCCCCCCAGCTCAGCTGTCTGAGAACGTGGAACCTCCCCAAATGTTTGAGTCTGAGCATGGGATCGCGGGGTGGAATTTCGAGGGGAGGGGAGATGTTAGGTAAGAGTCATCCTTGCACACTGAGTAGGCGGCCAGGATTTCCTGAGTGTGACCCTGAGCGCTGGGTGTTGAGGACGGAAAACTCAACAGCCACCGCCAAACCTCAGTGACAAAGCTGGAGCTGCAGGGGCTTCATTCAGACCCATTCAGTGAGGCCTCCCGGAGCAGGGATGCCCGTCCAGAGTCTTGGATATCTGTTAAAGAAAGGAAAAAATCCTATGGAAGGTCAAGCCAGAGCGTGTTCTCCAGGGGAGGTGGGAGGTGGGAAGGGTTCCAGGTTGAAGGAACAGCATGAACAAAGGCTCAGAGGCTTGAGATGGGGAGAAGGGTGGGATTGGGAGGAATCCGGATACCAGGCCCTAGTTATGCCTCAGGTCTCCCCCTCCCCCGACTCTACCCTCCACTTAGGGGATCCCTGACTCCCACTTCCCCTTTCCAATTGGCGGCAGGGGTTTGGGGCTGGGACTGTAGTTTCTGCTGGGGACAGGAATATGCATTTGCACATCAAGCACATGTACACGTGCGTGTCACGTGCACACAGGAGGTGGCCCCGGGCTCTACCTCCTCGAAAGCTCACTGGAGTGGGGCCTGGAAGAAGCAGAAGCCTCCAGGGCACCTCGGGGTCCGCGCTGTGGGATGGGATGGGGCCACGGTCTGGGGCAAGCAGGGGGCAGCGTCTCCGCTTCCCTCCCGGTTGCCAGATGGCAACACCCACCAGGGCTCTGCTGCTCGTCCCCTTTGGCCCAGGCAGGTCCCCGCTATCACCTGGAGGCCAGGGATCCTGGGGAACGGAGCATCTGGCATTTGCAGCTGCAGGTGGGAAGCAGGTTTGCCCAGCCAGGGAGGCGGGATGGAGGGGGCGGCTGGTGGTAACCAAGGTGTTAGCCTACGGGGGTCCTGGAGGGAAATGCTACTGCAGGGACAGGGTGCGGGGTGGGGGTGGGGAGGAGGGAGCAGGTGGAGGCCTGGGAGGAAACCAAGCAGGTCTGAGACCCCGAGGTGAGGGCCTTTGAAGAAGTGGTCAGCCGTGCCTCCGGTGGGTGTTGGGGAAGTGAAGGTCTCTGGGCGTCGGGTGCGTTAGCAGCTCGGGGTGGGAGGTGGTGAGGCAGGGGGAGCTGAGGAAGTGGAGGCAGAGAGCTGTGGTGTTGAGAACAGATCAAAAGGTGGGGTGCCCAGGAGCGGGGGTGGCGGTGGGCAGGGCGTTTTTAAGAAGGAGCAACTCTACTGGAGTCAAGGGCCGCTGGCAGGAGGGGCGGAGGGCCTGGGGCGGGAGGTGGTCAGCCCAACAGGAAAGGCCAGAAGATTCTCCTGGCCCAAGGGCACCTCCAGTGTCTAATTTATAGACTTAGACGCAGAAGGTCAGAGGGGCTGTGCCAACACGCAGCTGTGCCAACCGGCCCAGCTTTGGTTCTGACTTGTGTTCTTGTGGTTACGGCTGAGTCATATTTCTGGGACAGCAATTCGAGTTATTTAGGAAGCCACTTCTTTTTTTTTTTTTTTTAAAGATTTTATTTATTTACTTGACAGAGAGAGATCACAAGTAGGCAGAGAGGCAGGCAGAGAGAGAGAGGAGGAAGCAGACTCCCTGCTGAGCAGAGAGCCCGATGCGGGACTCGATCCCAGGACCCTGAGATCATGACCTGAGCCGAAGGCAGTGGCTTAACCCACTGAGCCACCCAGGCGCCCCTAGGAAGCCACTTCTCTAGAGTTTTTGTCAGTCCTTCAAAGATTGGAATCTGATACTTGAGGATTTAAACTTATGGCATGTTCAGTCTACCTCAGAGGCTCTTTTTTTTTTTTTTTGCTCGAAAGTGTGATTATAGACTTTAACAAAATGATCTGTTGACACTTCCTGCCACTTTGGTGTCATCTCTGGGTAGTGCTGGGGCCGCCTGGGACAACCTGCTTTGAAAGCCAACTGGTCACATTATTTTTCTGCTTAAAGACCATCAGGGGTTTCCTGCCACCCTCCGGATGGCATTGAGACTCCACAACACGACTGGCAAGACCCTCTGGAAGTCGATTGCTGCCCGCTGGCCTGTGCTGCAGCACTAGGGACCATCCTCCTTTGTCTTGATCAGCCCATGTTCTCATGCCCCAGGACCTTTGTATATGCTACTCCGTCCACCTGACTTACTCTTTCTCCTCCCCATCTCTGGCCAACTGCTACCTATGCTTTAGGTTTTGGCTTAAACTGTGCTTTCTCTGGGCATTGTGTCCTAACCCAAAGGCACATGGCTCCTGTGTACTCTGCCAGAATCCTAGAACCCAGCACCTTAACTGCTTGCTCAAAATTGGTTTTCATCACTGGAGCATGAACGCCCTGAAGGATGAGACTGGGTCTGTCTGATTGGCCTGAGGTGGCATTGTTGAATGAATAATAGCAGGGGAGGGGGGGGCCAGGGATATCTCACATCAGCTCTAAGGGCCTGTGGATCCCTGACTGACAAAGGCCAGCGGCAGTCAAGTGACGTCTAACTAAGGCAGCCAGCTGCCCAGCAGGCTGGGGTCAGAGTGTCTTTCCCACTGTTGACCCGTGTCAGGTGGTAACGCTCCCTCCCAGTGCAGCTCTGGGAAAAAGTGAGAGCGAAGTCTATCAGCAGTTTCCAGCCGTTTCCAGCAGTTTCCAGCGTTGAGCTGGGACCCTCACCTTTGCTCTGAGGTCGGCCCTCCCCATATGGGCAGGGCAACTCTGTTCATCGGAACTGTTAGTTATCCAGAAGCTGGGTGAAATAGCCCAGCTTGTGAGCTCGTGACCCTCAAGTCCCCGAACATTTTGCTGGAAGGTCGTCAGGGGTGTCTGAGGTCACTCCTCCAATGAAGAGAAAACCGTGGCAGGGGGCGGGAGGCTGGGAGCCCGAGCACTCTGAGGGTCGTTTTCATTCTTTTTTCCTACTGCCTTTCTATCCCCTCAGCGGCTCCTCAGGCTCCGTGTGCTGGGGAGGAGGCCATGTCTGGTTTCTCTGTGTGGCCCCAAGTCTATGGGGGTCCTGAGACAGGCCTGGCACAGACAGGGGACGCACCTTACCCAATGTCAGCACCTGGAGGGAGGGGAGAGAAAGGACTCCTGACTCCCACTTGCTAGAGCCTTCTATTTGGACCTGAGTTTTGAGGCCAAGACTTGGGGCCTCGCAGGTGGGGGTCCCAGTGGGGGGCATGAGGGCACAGAAAGAACTCGGGGCTTCCTCTCAGACAAAGCCAGCCTTCCCTCACTGGCTCTGTCCCGCCTGGCCACGTGATGGGAGCTGGGTCACTTGGTCATGCTCAGCCTTGATCTCCAACTTTGCAAGATGGGACTTTTGCTCCCTTAGCCCTTAGATATGCTCGAATGCTTGTTCTCTCCTTCTCTGGGCTTCGGTTTCTTTTTCCACAAAACTGGAGGAAATGACATTTCCTATGGGGATGGGAGTGAGGGGTTTCATGGAAGAATACACTAAAGATAGCTGGCATTGGGCCAGCCGTGGGGCACTGGGAGTCAGCCGGGGGGTGTGGTAGGGGGCCCAGGGTGGCATGATAGGTGTCCCTTTGGTCGCCCCCTTCCTCGGAAACCCAGAGACCAAAGTCAACTCGCGGGCTCCTCCCTGTGGTGGCTTCAGGGATGACACCCAGAGAAGCCACAGCCTGGGCCTTGGGGGTTGGGAGTGCGGGGTGGATGGTGGTGGTGGGGGTGTCTTTGGGCAGTGACTGTGGCCGGGACTGGAGGCTGAGCAGAGCCCAGCAACCCTGACCCTGTCTTCCCTTTCTCTCTCCACTCTGTCCCTCATGACCCTCCATCGCTGGCCTCAGGTCGGCCGCGGAGGTGAAGTGGTGGCGGGGGGGGGGGGGGGGGTTGGTAGGTGGGGCCCTGACCAAGGGGAGGTGGGTGAGGTCACACAAAGGCTGGTTTAGATCCTATCTTTATTTAAGTGCTGGGTATTTTGTCCACCATGATTTATTGTTTTGACTGATTAATACAAATATCACAAAATACTATTTAACTTGTTTTGAGTTCTCCTTTGATTGTGTGCCTGAGGTGATGGGGTTCCACACCTCACCCTCGCTCAGGTGTGTTGGGGGGAGGGGGCAGGTGGGGTGTGGCTGGGTTGTAGCTGGAGTTCCAGAAGGCTCTCATGGAATCCCCCTGACTATTCCTTTGTTCCCCCTCCCAGCCTCCCTCCATCATCCACCATCCATCCCTTCGTCAGCTGTCCATCTGTCTATCTGTCCGTAGTTAAGAGCTTGCATTCTGCATTCACATGGCCTGAGTTTGCATCCTGGCTGCCCATCCTGGGGGAGCTCTGAAAATTAAAAATTTTCTGCATCAAAACCCAGCACCAGGGGTGCCTGGGTAGCTCATCAGGTTAAAGCCTCTGCCTTTGGCTCAGGTCATGATTCCAGGGTCCTGAGATCGAGCCCCACGTTGGGCTCTCTGCTCGGCAGGGAGCCTGCTTCCCTTCCTCTCTCTCTGCCTTCCTTTCTGCCTACTTGTGATTTCTGTCTGTCAAATAAATAAATAAATTTAAAAATAAAAAAAAACCCAGCATCAACAGAGTAAAAGGACAGCCCACATGTGAGAAAATATTTATAAATTTTATATCTGATAAGGTATTAACACCCAGAACACACAGAGAACCCCCCAAACTTCTAAAATTAAAAAAACAAACAAACAGGGGCACCTGGGTAGCTTAGTTGGTTAAGTGTCTGACTCTTGATCTCAGTTCAGATCTTTTTTTTTTTTTTTTTTTAAAGATTTTATTTATTTATTTGACAGACAGAGATCACAAGCAGGCAGAGAGGCAGGCAGAGAGAGAGAGGAGGAAGCAGGCTCCCTGCTGAGCAGAGAGCCCGATGCGGGACTCGATCCCAGGACCCTGAGATCATGACCTGAGCTGAAGGCAGCGGCCCAACCCACTGATCCACCCAGGCACCCTCAGTTCAGATCTTGATCTCAAGGCTGATCTTAGGGTCGTGAGTTCATTCCCCATGTTGGGCTCCCACCACAGTGCCTACTCAAACAAAACAAAACAAACAAAAACCCAGCCTGATTAAAAAATGGGCAAAGGACTTGAATAGAGGTTTCTCCAGAGAAGACCTACAAATGGCCAATGAGGACGTGCAGAAATGCTCAACATCGCTCACATTAGGGAGAGGCCGATCCAAACTCCAATGAGATACCACCTCACACCCATTAGGATGAATTTTATTAAACAAACCAAAAACAAGTGCTGGCAAGGATGTGGAGAAATTGCAACCTGTGGGCACTGTTGGCAGGAAGGTAAAATGGCGGAGCTGCTGTGGGAAACAGTATGGCGGCTCCTCCAGTAATGGAAAATAGAATCACCAGATGGTTTGGCAACTCCATTTCTGGGGCTCCACCCCAAAGAATGGAAAGCGGGGTCTTGGAGAGATAACTGTACACCCGTGTTCACCACAGCAATATCCAAGGTAGTTAAAATGCGCCAACCACCCCCGTGCCCCTGAGAGATGAATGAATGGATAAGCAAATGTGCAGCCTCCTCACGCCAGAATATTATTCAGGCTTAAAAAGGAAGGAGATCCTGCCATACGCTACAACATGGATGGACCTTGAGTTCTTGGTGCTCAGTGAAGGAAGCCACAAAATGACCAACACTGTATGATTCTACTTACATGACGTATTTAGACTAGTCAAAATCACAGAGGCAGAAAATAGGAAGGTGGGTGCCAGGGACTGGGGAAAGAGGGAGTGAGAAGTTAGTGTGTCATGATAGAGTTCCAGTCTGACAAGATGGCGAGGGCTTTGGGGACGAAGGGTGGTGCCGGTTGCATGACATTATGACTCTATCGAATACCACAGAACTGTCCATGTAACATGGGTAGGATGGGAACTTTGATGTCATGTGATTTTATGGCTGCAGCAAATAGTAAAAATTAGCTCCTTCAGCAGATCTGGAGCTCCATGGCAAGATCTAGGTTGGGGAAATGTATCTGGGGGTCATCAAGGTGAGGATGACCATGAGGTCACAGGACTGCAAGTGCCTGTTCATGAAAGCTTTGGATGGTCAAGTTCAGATCCCCACAGAAACCAGCCTTGTGGGGTCCAAGCTGCGAGAAGGACCCAGAACTGAAGATGAGGTCGGAGAGGTAGAAGGATAGGAGAAGACTAGTCGGGGAAGGCAAGGGTGGGAGCTCGAGGTCTTGGTCATTGATGCTTATGGGGGCATCTGCTCTACCTTATTCAGAGGTAGGTCTTTTGGGACCGCCGCCCCTCCGATTCCAGTCCACAGGATATATGAGGTTGACTCCATCCCTAGATCCAGGAACTGGATGGGGAAGGCAAGACGGATGTCCAGCTCGTAACATTCCATCTTCTGACTGTGGTGATTGGTTCAAGAGGGGACCAGTGACCAAGGTAGGGCCAATGCGATTCAACCGTGCGGTTTTTGCTGGAACAACTAGTAAAATGAGATTCCTTTTCAGTTGCGACTTCCAGCGGGGAGGATGATGCAAACCTGGGGCTCCTGGTGCCACCAGAGGGATCCTGACAGGACGTGAGTGGGCAGATGGCGAGCAGAAGATGGAGTCTGGATGAGCTTCTGGATGTACCAAGACCTGAAGCCTGGACACCTTGACTACATAAACCAATGAAATCCTTTTATGGTTGTGACAAATATTAAAGATTGACTCCCTCAAGTCTCCCAATTTCCTTTCTTTGTGACAGAGTCTGGAAAGACACATCATTTCCCAGTGTCCTTTGTGGCCAAGGTGGCCATGTGATTCTGGCTAAGGAGGAATCCCTGGAGAGGGCATCCCTTCCTGAACAGAAGGGAATTCTCTCAGGAGAAGGCCATTTGGGCCCCCTTCCCCTCCCCTTTCTTGCCACTTGGCACGTGGCTGGGAGGCCGGGAGGCGCAGCCGCCATCTTGCAGCGACGACAGCAAGCGTGAGAGGCAGGACAAACGCTAGGAATGCTGGGGCCAAAACCCAGGATGAGCCTGGGCTCCTGATGGCATCACAGGGCTGCGGCTCCAAGCCTGGGCTGCCTGCTCCTGACATTTTGCTGAACGAGACAATAACCCAGTGCGTGTTCAAGCCTCTGCTGCCAGGATTCTGCCGTGAGAGAGAGTCAGCGGATACCCAGAGCCGGGCAAAGGGACCCAAAGCAATGCAAGATGAGCGTTTGGAAAGTACTTGAAAGGGGGTCTGTAGCCCCCAGGTGGGCGATGCCGAGAATCTGGGAGAATGGGGCCTGAGATGAAGCTGTGGGTCAGCTCACTTTGCCTTCTGCTCTTTCCCCTCTGCTGTGCTACCTTGAACCGTAGAGCCCAGAAAGCTCAGAACGCCACTTCTCCAGGGTCCCTTCCAGCTGTGGTTGTGGCTGTGCCTTTGACTCTGCGGACAGAGGTCGGGAAGGGGGGTTGTCTACCTGCCGCTCTTGGCAGCTGCACATTGAGGGGTGGTTGTAGCAGAGGCGGCCATGAACACGCAGGTGCCTCCAGTGGGAGATGGAAAGCGCAGGGGGACAAGGGCTGTCTCAGGATGGGTTTGGTGGGTGGAAGCTAAGCTCATCCAAAGGAGAGGTTGGTGGTTCCAGAATGTGGTCAGGGGAGGCGTGTGTGTGTAGGAAAGCACTCGGGGTTCAGCCAAAGGATGGTTGAGCCCATGGGATCTTGCTGAGCCTGAAGTGGTGTCCACAGAGGTAGATGGGGTGGGTCAGGAGGTCTAGGCTACTGGGTGGGGACCAGCCATGTCTGTGGTAGGAAAGACAAAGAAGGAAGACATTAAGGGTCTTGTGCAGGGCGAGAGATCTAAGAATGGGCTGCTGGCTGGGAGTGCAGGGGGATGGGGGTCTGGGCAAGTGGCCCAAGAGAGGACAGGGCAGCTGGTGAGGAGGGGCTGAGGGCGGGGACGGGAGACCTGGACACAGATATGCCTCAGACGGGCATGTGTGGTAGAAGGGATTTTCCTGCCTCCTACCCCCTCCCAGTTCCTCTGTCGGGTATGGGGAGGCTGGCAATGGAAGGGAGCTTCTGGTCACGCAGGTGGTCCTGCCTGTTTTGAGCGGGACTTCTCCCCTGGGAGACCTCCTGCAGCTCCGAGTCTCTCTTCATGGGGACAACTCCAAGCTCATGGCTACCCTGGATCTTTCCCCTTGCTCCAGACTCATCAGGCAACGCACTCGACCTGCCTTTGTCTGACAGGCTTCTCGACTGAAATATCCACAATAGAAGCCTTGATTGCTGACCCTGCAAACCCTCTCCTCCCAATTACTGCTTTCTGGTTGAAGGGCACGTCCATCTTCGCAATGAAACTGGTGCCATCCTGCTGACTGCATCAGCAAATCCTATAGACCCCACAGAATACATCCTGGGTTCTGCCACTTCTCCTGTCCTCCGCCATCAGCTCCCTGGTTCTGGCCTTTGGCCCTCTTGCCTGGGCATCTAGGTGAGGGCAAACTCCCAGCTTCTGCCCTTGTCCCGCTAGGGACTCTTCCTCACTCGGCCGCCAGGGGGCGCCTTTGCGATGCGGATCCGTTTCCTGTTCATGGAAGGAAGGCGAGGTGGTCACTGGTGCTTCCAGACCCTTCCATCCCTCCCTCTGCGTGTGCCCTTCTTTGAGCTCCACCCGCCTTCTTGCCGCCTCTGAAAACACTTTGAACTCCTTCCCGCCTTTCCCCTCAGCGGGTCCTTCAGCCCGCTGTACCCTTTCCCCATCTTTGCAGAGCTCAGTCTGGCTTCTAATCACGTTGACTTTTCCCCTTCTCTTTCTCTTCTTCCTCGTCTCCCTTATTAGCTTTTCGTGGCACTTTTCGCCACTTGTATTCTCATTATATGTATTAACTTGTGTATTGTCTGTGTCCCTAGCAGCCCCTGAGCTCCCTGGAGCAGGCACTTGGCTTTGACCACTGCCATGTCCACAGGGGCCTCGCACCCAGGACTGGCTTGTTACATATGTGCGGTGTGATCCGGCCCAGGGGACTTGCCGGCAGGAGGCCGTCCTCTCCTCACCCCCTCCGCAGGATTGAAAGTGTCTTCCCCTCCCCACTCAGCATCAGAGTCCCCTGGGCCGTCCAGCAGTGAAGCTGGCAGAAAGGCAGGAGTGAAGGGGTCAAATGGCCTGGCTCCAAGGAGGAGGAAGGGGACTTTGAGAGTCAAAACCCAAGACCCACCCACCCATTGGATAAGATGGGGAGGATACCATGCATGGAGTGGAGAAGCGCTCCCAAGACTCCTTGCCTCGCTCTGTCTAGAGCAACGGTGCGTCCTTGGCTTGTTCTGTGCCATTGGTGTGCGTGCCTGAAGGCTGCCAGACATGCTGGGGTTTGGGGTCTCTGTTCCTATGCTTCCATGAGAAGGCTAAGGAATGGGGAGGTAAGCAGAGGGTGCTGGGGCCCGGCGGGGGGTGGAGCAGGCACCCAATGCTGAGTCTTGGGGGAGAAATAAGATCCAGTCAGGCAGATGGGGAGGACAGGGATTTGGGGCGGAGGGAACGGCAGGTGCACGGCCAGGCTGAGTGTGGCTCTGAAGCTTCCAGGGGTCTGCCCAGGGCGTGATAGACAGACAGAAGTGTGGGGGTGGGGACCAGGATGGGGACCCTCCCTCCCTGAACCAGAGTGAGCCTCACACCGAGGATGAACAGGATCCCATTCACAGTTGGGAAAGCTCCCAGCCCCCCTCCCACAGCCCCCAGCACCAACACTCCCCTGCCTGCCTTCTTAGCTAAAGCTGTGGGCTGGAAGTGGGAGCTTAAGTGGACAAATAATAGGAGGGAGGGACCATGGGGGCCTCCAGGGGGGCCTGGGGCTGGAGACTGAGCGGAGGAACAATGACCCATCCAGGAATAGTCAAACGGGGGAATGAATGTGTAGAAGCTAAAGGCAGCTTTTCAGGGAGCCAGGAGAAAATACACTGTCAAGATAAATGGCGCTGGTCACCGGGCAGCCACCTGGAAAACAAATTGCATCTGCTCTGTGCGGTGTAACCCAAATGTAAAAAGTTAAACCTTAACACTGCAAGCAGATACGCTGCGGGAGAGCTCTTTTAAAATGTGATTTCAGAGTGGCAGAGGCCTTTCTGAGAATCGCCAATGAACTGAACAATATCGATATGAAAATGTCTTCACGGCTCCAACCGCCATGAGCGAAGCCAGCGACGGCACGGGGAAACACGACTCATGGGACGGACGGACAGCTCATTTCCCTAATATGGAAATCAATGAACAGCCAGGACACCAAGCCAGAAAATGAGCAAAGGGCATAAAAACCCAGTTCACAGAAAAGGGAAATTGAAAGTTGCTTTTAACCCCCTGGTAAAGACGCTCACTCGTACTAAAGGGAATGCAAATCAACATTGGACTATCACTGCCTCCAGGAGCATCAGGAATAAGACAGTCTTCTGGAAGACTATTGGTGAGAACGAGGGAGATGAGCTTTCAGGCACTGCTAGGGCGAGAATGAATAGGTATTACCCCACCACCACCACCACCAAGGTATTTGGCCCAAAGGACACCCCTGTCACCCAGCAGCCCTCCCAAGGGGGCGGGGCCTTCAGATACTCACACCTGGTGGAACTGCGCAGGCGCACTGTGGTACTGGGGCCTCACTGTGGGAGAAGTCAAAGGCGGGTAGGCAGGGAACCTACCTGCCCTTTCGTGGGAGCTAATCAGAGGCATCTGGCACGCCTCAGCAATGGCATTCAGCTGCAGAAATGAAGAAGGAAGCTCTCCCTGAACGAACACGGAACAAACTTCAAGGTAAACAGTAAAGGAAAAGCAGCAAAGTGCAGGACACTGGGCAGCGTGGGCTTCTTTTTGGGGTCAGAGAAAGGAAGTGAAGAATGCTTTTTTTTTTTTTTTTCCCCCTGCTGTTAGATCCCTGGAAGGACATACAAGAAACTGGCAATGGAGGTGGCCTCCTTAGGAAGGATTGGGTGGCTTGGCGGTGGGTCAGAAGGCTGACTTATCATGATAAGCTCTTTTGCATGGGACCAGGTGAATGTATTACTCGTTCAAGGGTAATGTGAAAATATTAAAATAGAACCACAAAACTTAAAAAAAAAAATGTTTGCTGTCTAGGTCCCAGGTTAGGGGGGGCGGGATGGTTGTGTTGTACTGGGAGGGGAGGAAAGGGGGGATGTTGAGTTGCATGGTCCGATGGATGTCTGGGGTCAGGTGAGGGAATCTTCGGCAGGTCTGGGGATGGCGGTGGGAACCCTGGAGTGGCTGGGATGGTCCCGAGGGTGTGAAGAGAAAAGCCAGGACAGCGTCCCGAGGGTGTGAAGACAAAAGCCAGGACAGTGTCCTAGGAGCAGGTAAATGCAGTGGAGCAGCGGGGTACCTCTGCGCAGGAACCAGAAGGGGCTGCTCTGTCCACCCGTCAATTGTTACTAAAAAGAAGAAAGAAGAAGCAGACAGTGGCTAATGAGGGTCGTTCAGCAGCATTCTCCAGAGGGGCTAAGTTGGGTTTATGCAAGAATGCATGGGTAGTTGAACACCAACAAAATGGATTAGTGTTATTCACATCTCCATAGACACAGAAAAAAAGCATTCGATAAAATTAAACACTTGTGATAAAAACAGAACAGAATTGTCATTACTAACAATAACAAGGAAACTTCTTTAACGGATAAGAATACCTGCCAAGAGCCTATAGCATCTTTAATGGTGAAACCCTCGAAACACTCTTCCAAAAATCAGAAATAAAACAGAGAGGATCACGGATTCTGTTCAACACCATGGTAAAGGCTCCAAACAACCCAAGACATTAATATTATACAACTTGGGAAGGAAGAAGTAAAACTGTCATTTTCCACCAATGAAGGCTATCTACGAAGACAGTCTTAGACTTGTTAGTAACAAAATCTCTAGATAAATTATAACAAGAATTTCATCCGTATGGCATATAAGTATAATATAAGTCCAATATGCAAAATTTGACATTTTTCCGGCATAGAAGCAACAAACAGAAAATGCAATTTCAAAAGGTGTTCGTTATGATGACAGTGAAAGTAATAAGTTATCAAGGAATAAATCTGGTGGGAATGTGCATGACCTTTCTGGGGGGAAGTTATAAAACTTTATTGAAAGATATAAAGAGGAAATATAACATGTAAATGGGTAGGAAGCCTGAATATCACAAAGATGTCAATTCTGCCCAAGTTCCTCTATAAATTGAACCAGATTCTAATTAGAATCCTGACATGGTTCTTCTTGGAACATGACAAGCTTATTCTCAAATTCCTATGAAAGAGCAAATGGTCAGTGATAACCATTTTGAAGGAGTTCAAGAGAAGAGAATTTTTACCCTGCCAGATACAGAGACCTGGCAGAGGATTTCAGTAATTAAAGCAATGTTGTGTCGGCTTCAGGGAAGATGAGTAGACTCACAGGCAGAGGAGCTCCGGGTGGACTCACACCCTGGAAGACACCTGCTAGGGGACAGGTGGGCGGGCTGCGGCTCACTGGGGAAAGGCAGGCGGGACGCCTCAGTGAATCGTGCCAGAGCAGTTGATGGAAAAGACAAAATTAACTCCGTATCTCACCATATCCTAAAATCCACCCCAAGTGTGTAAAGCCTTAACATGAAAAGCAAAACTTTAAAAGCTTTATATTTTTTCAAGATTTCATTTATTTGGGGAAGCCTGGTGGCTCAGGTGTTAAGCATCTGCCTTTGGCTCAGGTCATGATCCCAGCGTCCTGGGATCGAGCCCCGCATCAAGCTCTGCATCGAGCCCCGTGCATCAGGCTCCCAGCTCTGTGGGAAGCTTGCTTTCCCTTTCCTAGTCCCCCTGCTTGTGTTCTCTCTCTTGCTGTGTCTTTCTCTGTCAAATAAATAAATAAAATCTTTTAAAATTTGAGAATGAGAGAGAGAGAGCATGATAGGAGAGGGGCAGAGGGAAGTGGAGGCTCCCCGCTGAGCAGAGAGCTTGGCGTGGGGCTCAATCCCAGGACCCTGAGATCATGACCTGAGCCAAAGGCAGATACCTAATGACTGAGCCACCCAGGTGCCCCAAAACTTTAAAAGCTTTAGAAAACATAAGAGAACATCTTTATGAAACGGGGGGTGTAGGGTAGGATTTCTTATGACTCAGTCCAAAAACAACATCACCAGGGAAGAAGTTTACATGAGGCTACATTCAAATAAAAACTATTAAAAGCCACAACTGATGAGATGACACCCCAAACACTGGAAAAAAGACGTGTAATGCATATAGCAATGTAAATTTGGAAATCAGAGTATACAAAGAACTTCCCCAAATAAATATAAAAGAATGGACCAAAAAAATATGAAGAGGCAATTTAGGGAACAGGAAACACACACAGCCAATAAACACTTGCAAAAATGCTAATGGGACCAGAAGTAAGTGAATATAAATTAAAACCACAATGAGAGGGGCGCCTGGGTGGCTCAGTTGGTTAAGCATCTGCCTTTGGCTCAGGTCGTGATCCCAGGGTCCTGGGGTGGAGTCCTGCATCGGGCTCTCTGCTCAGTAAGGAGTCTGCGTCTCTTCCTCCCTCTGCCTGCTGCTGTCCCTGCTTGTGCTCTCTCTCTATCTCTCTCTGGGTCAAATAAATAAATAAAAGAAATATTAAAAATTAATTAATTAAATAAATCTACCCCCCCCCCCCAAAGAAACCCACAATGAGATGGTGGTTCACATCCATGAGGTTGACCAAAATGTAAAGCCTACAAGGCCAAGTGTGGCCGAGAATGTGGACCCCGAGCACTCCTGAAGCATGACTCCTCACTCTATTGAAAGAAAAGATGTATAGGGCCTCTAGCTCTGGGGCTCCATTTTAGAGAAACCTCACCCACCACCCCCAGGGGTCTGCATGTATCATAGCAGAGCTGTTTGTAAAGCAAGTTTTGCAAACCTCACTCCTATCCATCCACAGGAGATGGGATAAGTACATTCTGATACATTCACACCATGCAAGGTTACATCCCAGCAAAAATAACCCAACTAGAAGTAGAGGTTTAAACATTTACCAACACAAATCCTCAGGCTTGTGATAAGGAGGAGGGAGTGCCCAGATCTGAGTGGCCTGAGTTAGGGGACCTCTGGGAGGACCGTCTAGGAGGTGGATTGAGGCTGAAATGAACAAGGGTTTTGTAACAGTCCCAGGTGCCCAAGGATGGAAGAGACTGTCTCCTCAGGAAATGAGCTCCCCATCACTGGAGGTATGTGAGCAGGGCCAGGACGGCTGCTCTGTGGAACCAAGCGCTGGATACCAGTGGTGCAAGGGCGGGGTTGGGTAAACATGGCCTTGGTGATCTCTGCACGCATGCCCAGAGGCCCCGCGGTTCTGTGATTCAGTGTGGTTAAAAGAGGACAGGACTGAATGAGTAACCACACGGTGACACATTCCCGTTCGGGAGCCAGTCCGCTGGGGAGAGGGGATGGGCCCGGCCCAGGCAGCAACACGGCTGCATCTCCAAAACATGCTGGATGGAAGCAGCCTTCTGCAGAGGGTCCGTACTGCGCGATTCCATTTCTGTGAAATTCTAGAAAATGCCAAGTCATGTAGAACGACAGAAAACACATCAGAGCTTCTGTGTGTGGTGAGGGGAGGGAAGGAGCTTTTCACAGTGATCTAAGTGTCCGCGATGTTTTGTATCTTGATCATGGTGAAGGGTTCATGGGTGTCTAGATCCATCAAAATGAATGGAACTGTACACTTTAAATGGATCTGTTTATTGAATATAAATTACATCTCAAGATGGACCCTTCAAAAAGAAGAAAAAAGATAAAGTGGGGAGGATTGGCACGGAGACCGGGACTGCGGCATCACTGTCCTGGTCACAGGGACTGGGCCTCAGTTTCCCTATCTGTGAAAGGAGGGAGAACCTATATAAGGAGAACTTAAATTCACCTCCAGTGTAGTGGCCACAAGTGTGTCCTCCTGGGCAAGTCAGGGAGCCTCTCTGTGCCTTGGTTTCCTCATCTATAAAGTGGGGGAACAGCACCCCCTCCAGTCATATACTCAGAGCTGCGAATCTCAGGCTGGAGGCACACCGCTGTGGCCACTGTCCTTCCTACAGCCTACAGCCACCCGGATGCTGCCGTCCAGGCTGCTCACTTCCCATCTTGTTCCTCTGCCAACCCTGGCCTGTCCACACAGCCTGCGGGCTGCCTGCAGATGGGGACATTCCAAGAGAGCGGTTTCAGGGCACCTGGGGCACTCACAGTGAAGCGCGAGTTCTTCGGGGCCAGCTTTCTAATCTGTGGTTTTGTTCCCTGAAGTAGCAAGCCCAGTGCTAGGTATTCAAGCGGTGTATCATCGGAGGCATGCAGAATGAAGGAGGGAGTCTGATGGCCTTAAGTCAGGGAGCATTTTGCTTGGGTTGTCTGGAGAAGTGGCTTGCTCAGCTTGGAGGACCACTAGGGCCCTGTATGGTCGGGCAGACTGTTCACTGCAAAAGGAAGTCCCGCCCTAGAGGGGAGAACAGGGGATAAAACCCACACATGTCACCCTTCCCAAGTCATACCATGTCTCCCCAAAGAGGTGCATTCTTCTTTTTTTTCTTTTCTTTTCTTTTTAAATAAATAAACATTTTGTTCTGGAACAATTTTAGATGTACAGAAAAGACAAAAAGATAGTAAGAGAATTCACCTCTAACCGTCACCCAGTTTCCCCTTACATCAACCTCACTTACGTAACCACCGTCCCTTTGTCAAAACTAAGAAATGAACATTGGGACAATACTGTCAACTCAATGTCAGACTTTATTTGGGTTTTCCCACTTTTCCCACTAACGTTCTTTTTCTGTTGCAGGATCCAAGCCAGGATATCACATCGCATTTAGGTTTTGCTGTCGTTGTTTAGGTCAACGGGGGTTGCTCTAGGGACGAGCAGTGGATGGGACAGAGAAGGTCGGAACAGCGGGACACCCAGAAGAAAGTCCTTAGGGGGTTTGTGAGGGAGGAAGCCCAGGGTGGGTCCTGGAGGGGGGTGGGGCCACTGCCCTTCCTGACCCGGTCTAAGCACCGTGAAGTGTTTCCCACCACCTGAGCTCAGTTTATGCAAAGGAGAGGGGACAGATACTCAAGTTTGTTGGCTGGGTTTGATCACTGACTGGCCACCTATTGGAGCTGGCCACTGTCCCGGGGTTTCCTGGTTCGTCCTAAGTGACAGTCCAACCTGGCTGACCACTGGCTCTGCTTCTTTCTTCGTCTGGGTGTGGGAGCAGTGGCAAAAGGAACGGTAGGAACCAGGTGAACTCAGAGGCCACGGGGAGAGGCTGTGCTGCTCAGATCCCAAGTTGACTCATGGCTAAGGGCGGAGGCGGGGGCACTCACCCTCCCATGAGCTGCAGAACCGAGGCTTTGTCCCTTCGGCAGGTGAGGTGCCAGAAGAACTTGGAGTCACCTGGCCCTGGGGTTGATTTCAGGCCGGTGGTCCTAGCGAGTCCACTGCCTTCTTGGACCCTCCATTTGTCCATCGTTAAGATGCGTGGGGCCTCAGCCCCAGGCGCCTGGTCCCCCCAGGCTGCCTCCAGCACAGGACTGGCTCATGCGGAGCACTGCCCGTCACTTCCCTTTTATTTCCCCTTCTCCCTCTGCAGGCCCCTGCCCCACACCTGCCCCCCACCTGTCCCCCACCTGCCCCCCACCTCCTGCCTCTCCCATCCTTCCACACTCCGGGATCCCATCCTTGCACCTGCTTGGGGGGAGCCTGGTGTCTTGCTCATGCAATCCCCTCACCTGGAGTGCCCTCTCTCTGGCACCAGCTTTTGGGTGCTAGCTCAAATGCTCATGGGCTCCAGCTCTCCCTCTGTGTAGCTCTGAGGTTCCCTTCCAGGAGATCCCCCGTGACCCCATCGCTTCCTGCCTTGTTTTATGGACACACGTGTCAGCTGGCATCTTCCCAGGGATCAGCTGTACCTTTTGCAAGGCTGAACTCACCAGCGCCTGATACTATGCCCAGCATACAGTAGGCACTCATTAAATGCTTAACACTTAGAATTTCGATCCATTGAATTCCTGGAAGCCTGAAGTCTTTGGAGAACAGCTCTGGCCTGGCCCCAGGGGCAAGAAGTGACACCCCAGCCTGGAGGGTACCCAGGTCTCCCACGGGTGCCCCAGCTTAGCACCTGAGGGGCCCCGAGCTGTTCTGCCAGACCGCACGCTCCGCCTTCTGCAAACGGTTGTTGGGGCAGCAGCTTGGGTAAGTTCCACTTCCGCTTCCTCCTGCCTCCTGTCCTGCTGTGGCTGCTCCTCTGCCGGGGCGCCTTGCCAGGCTCTCCCAACCCCTGGAGCCCGCGGAAACCCTCTGTGCCCTGAGCTGTCACCAGCGCTGCCTCCCAGGTCCCGGACACGATGCAAGCCATCAAGTGTGTGGTGGTGGGAGATGGGTAGGTACCTGGCTGAACTTCCTCACCTGGCTGAGGCTCTTGACGGGGGTACCCTGAGATCCACCTGTCCTGCCCAAATAGGAGTCCCTGGGAGGCAGCCGGGAGGAGCTGCTCCCCTCTTGTCCCGGGACCCAGAGAGAGCCCCTGAGGTGGGCAGAGGACAACTTCACCCTCTTTGCCTGCTTCACTCCGGAAGCTGCTTGGGTGGAGGTGGCTGGAGGGCACAGAACGGAGGGTGGAGGTGCCTGGGGCCCCTCCTCTGCACCCTGAGACCTGGAGCACGTCTCTTAGGGGACTGGTCTTCAACTTTGCGGATGCAGGTGCAGGAGTGGAGAGCCAAGATTCTGGCCTTTGTCCTCAGGCTGATCTGGGCTCTAGTATCTGGCTTGCATGGCTGTGTGTCTTTGGGCAAGCCACAGAGCCTCTCTGAACCTCTGTTCATCCATCTGGGAAGAGACCACGCCCCTGGGATTGATGTGGGGTCACCTGACCTATTTTGAGTGGCTGTGCTGGGCATAGTGTGCTCAATAACTATTAACCTCCTCCCCTCCTCCCTGCCTGGCTCTCCCCTCCCCCTCCCTGCAGCCTGCCTGGCTGGGGAGGATGTGTGGGGGATGTGGGTGAGAAGCAGGAGGGGGAGGGGGCATAAAGGGAAAGTGGAGGAAAGAAGCGATGTGAGGGTGATTGGGAGGGCTGGTGCGGGCTAGGCTGGGCTGAGGGGTCTTCTGGGCAGTGGGAGCACAGTGACCTTGGGTTGTCATGTCCCCGTGGGCCTCTTTCTAACAAGGTCTAAGAGGCCGGATCTGCCAGTCTCCAGTGCTAGCCTTCCACAGTGTCTCAGGCCCCAGCCCACCAGGTGCCTCCTGGGGTTTCCTGGGAGTCCAATCCAGCAAACCCCAGCATCTCAAGCTGGCAAACTTTCATTCCAACGCTCCCGTTCTACAGAGGGGCAGCCTGAGGCTTGGAGAGACTCAGATCTTTCCTGGCCTGGGTTAAGCAGCCCTACATGACAGACGAACTTGGGCTCTGATAGGTTTCCTGAGAGCAGGTCCTTTATCAGCCCTCAGCTGATTCCGATGCACCGGCCTGGCCTTATCTGCCCGCAGGCTGGGCTCTGTTCACTTCCGCTTTGTATCTGATCCGAGGAGAGGAGGGCAAAAGCCAACGTCCCAGTCATTCAAAGTCACCTTGGTGGCAAGCTCTGGGCAGGGCAGTGGCGGGGAGAAGGTGGCCGGCCTCCTCAGAACAGGAAGTGACCAACACAGGAGCAGGGCTGGAAGGCCCAGGGCTGCCCCTTTGGTTGCTAGACTTGCCCTGCACTCCCGGTGCCCCCTCCCAGCCCCAGCGACCTGCAGACCCCGGGGGAAGCCAGCGCGCAGTCCCTAGCACTTACTATGCGTCAGGTACTGGACTCAGTCATTCCCCCTCTATCTGGTTTTCCCACCAACCTAATATGAGGCCCATTTTCCAGGTGGGAAAACCGAGGCTCCGAGAAGTTAAGTAATTTGCCCAAGACCTCATGGGACGTGAGGCCAAGTCTCTCTGACTTCAAAACTCCGTGCTCTTAACGGCTGCTCTCTCTGGGGAGGTGGGAGGGAAAGAGGAGGGAGCGACAGGCTTTCCCTGATGTCGACCGGCTGTTACGCTCTGCGAGACATGGTGCTGGCTTCTTCCGTGGGCTTCACCTGATTTACGAATCAGCACACTCCTAGGAGGAGAAATGCCTCGTATCCCGATGTTCAAGATGGGGAAACTGAGGCCTAGGGAGATTAAGTACCTTGCCCAAGGCCGTGTCCCTGGGAGGTGGTGGAGCTGGGATCCGGAACCCAGGCGTGTGACAGCAGAGGGCTGGTCAGGCACCGGGGGCCCCGTGGCATTGTCCGGTTCAGTGGGCTCCCAGGTACCCCCAGTTCTTAACTGTGCCAGGTCGGCGTCACCTGGGAAAGCTTGTTAAAAATACAGATTCCCAGTCCTGTCTCGCACCATGGCTCAGAATCTCTGAGACAGGACCCTGAAGCCCACCCTTTAACACATAGCCTGGATGACGCTTGTGACTCAGGCTTGGGACCACTGAATTTGGCATTCACAGGTGGGGAGACTGAGGCCTGGAGAGGTGGGGCTGGGTCTTCCCTGAGGGCTGGGCTGGGGGACCCGGAAACCTCCCAGCGTCCTGGGCAGGGGCCATGACCGCCGTCTCCTCGAACCTCCTGTCTTTCAGAGCCGTGGGCAAGACCTGCCTTCTCATCAGCTACACCACCAACGCTTTCCCCGGAGAGTACATCCCCACCGTGTGAGTCTGCAGGGGGCGGGAGCCAGGACGCGCATCACCAAGCCCACCCCCTTGTCAGGCGCTTCCTGTGGGCTGGGCCTTGGGTGGGGCCTAGGAGGGGTGTCCCCACCTGGCAGAGCTGCCTGACGACCGGTCGGAGGCAGTGTGCAATGTTGAGGGGGGCAGTGCGGACCAGTGCCACCAGTGCTGAGGCCATCAGAGCGGGAGAGATGGGGCTGGTGAGGCGGGATGGGCGGCCTCCCGGCTGGGTGTGGTGTGGGCAAAGGGGGTCACGCAGGGCTGAGAAGTGGAGGGGAGCGTGGGCTGGTGGAGGAGGAGGAGGCTGTCCCTGGCCACGGAGCAGGCAGGGGGACTTACGGGAGAGGGCAGTGCCATCTGGAGGCCAGTGGAAGGCCCTGCCCTCTTGTCGAGGGTGGAGGCAAGGCTGCTATTGGATGCCATGTGGGTGGGTGGCAGCCTCGGGAGGGAAGTACGTGGGGAAGCACCGGCCCTCGGCAGCCCCCTTGCTCACAGGACAGCGTCCCCACCCCCAGCGCGACACCGGCTTCTCCCAACCTTCCCTTCCAGCATCGCTGCCCCCACGCTGCCTCACGTTCTGTCTGCTTGTCCCCGCCACACTCTCCTTGGGCATTTCCACCTCAGGGCCTTTGCTCAAGCGGTTTGCTCTGCCTGGAGTGTCTTTCCTTCAAAAGCGTCTCAGACCTCCAGGCCAGCTGCAGGGCCCCTCCCCCGGAGACTTTGTCACCCAGCCCCACAGCCCTCTCACTCCCCAGAAGACTTGATCTGATCTTTCTCGTGACCAGGAGTCTCTGTGGGTGGGAAGGCTCAGCCAGTTCCCTTGGGTCACCCCATCAGCTCAGTTTGGTGTCTCAGGCACGCCGTGATCTACGTGCTGTCTTACACACACTGGATGTGTTTTGAGTTGACTCGAATTCATGGAGAGGCCCTGAGACGGTCCATCGGAGCTAGCCTCCAGCCACTGAGGGCCGGCCGTGTGCTGGCCCCTGCAGGGAACATCACGCGTCTGCTTTTATTTGAGCCCCATAAGAGGTGGCATTCCACCTGGGCCGCCCATGGGGGAAACTGAGGCTCACTGCAAAGGGGCCTCCTGACCCCCAGGACCCTGACCGGCATCCCGGCCTGGGCCAGAGGAAGGCAGGCAGCCAGGACAGGGCAAAGACACCCGCGAAGGGAGCCTGGAAAACCGATTTCTGCCCCAGGTCCCCAGACGGTCTGGTGATGGCACCTGTCCCACTCCGCGCCTGCTGTATTTGCCCCTGAGACGTCAGTCACCTCCTAATGCTGACAGAGGGCTGACTCTAGGCCAGAGGAAAGGCAGCTTCTGCAAAGGTCACCATCATCGACCCTGCACTGGCTGCCTGCTGTCCTGCCTCTGCCTGTCCCAGCTGGCTGGGGGCCCGTTTGCTGAAGGGCCTTAGACAAGTCACTTCCCCTCTTAGAGGCTCAGTTTCTCTTTTTATAGGGACAAGACTGGGCTGGGCAACCCCAGGCTCACTGCCGGGGTGCCTCCCCTGGGCAGGGAGATGAAGGGCGTGTTCTCTGGTGCAAGACAGGGAGAGGAGCAGAGGCCAGGCTGGACCCAGTTGTTCCTAATGTCTTGGAGAGCCCTGGCCCTTGGTGGTCCCTGGTGGTCTCAGGACACCACCCTTGCAGGCCCGACAGAATGAACCAGGCAAGCTCTGCCTTTCAGGACTCTGGGGAGTAGGGTCAGACACTTAGGGCCGTCTTGAAATTCTTGGCCTTTGCACAGGGATCTTGCATTTTCGTTTTGCCTCTGCTCCTGCAAAGATGTGTCAGTCCTGCTTGTCCCCTTCCTGTGTGGTCCCGGACAGAGTTGTTCGGCTCTGGACGAGCCCTCCAAGGGGTTCCCGCTATAGTGCCTGTACCCCTGCTACAGGGAAGCGGAGATAAGTCACGCAGAACTCTTGACATTGGGAGGTGGGGCCGCTGGTGAGAGCGGAGTTGTGGAAAACAGGGGATCTCTGGCACAGAGATAAGATGGGGAGAGCTGCTGGGGTTCGGGGCCTGGAGGGTTTTCTGGGGAGGGTTTGCTGGGGCTCGGGGGGTTTGCTGGGGCTGGGGGGGTTTGCTGGGGCCGGGAGGGTCTGCTGGGGCCCAAAGAGTTTGCTGGGCCTGCAGGCACGTAGGCCAGCTCACAATCAGATAAGCAGGTGAGCTGCGCTCAGCTCCTTGCCAGGGGTAGGGGGTTAACAGCTCAGGGTCAAACCCTCATGCCACAGAGGGGGAGACAGTCTTGTGCAGGGTACTGGGGATACCAGAACATGGCAGGAGGACCCTGCGCTTGCCTGCCTGTGACACAGGGGCTCTCCCCCACCCACGTCTCCCCCTTACAACCATTCTCAAAAGGAAGCCCAGATGAGTTTTCAAAAGCGAAAATTAGATGCAGCTGTGCCCAGACCTAAGCCCCCTCCCACGGCCCCCCTTCACATTTGATACCATCTCCTCTCCTGTCGTGTGAGTCCCAGAATGGCACCTGCCCCCCACCCCTAGCCTCATCTCCTACCACAGGCCCCCACCCTTACCCCCTCACTCCAGACCCTTGGGCTTCCTTGTGGATCCCATCAGCCTCCCCACACCCCTGTCCTCCTCCTCGCCATCACTCAGTTCCCTGCTCAGGGATCAGCTCCTGGACCCCCTGTCTCAAGGGGTCCCTACCTCCACCCAGGCCCCGCCCCCTGCTTGATATTCTTTTTTTTTTTTTTTTAAAGATTTTTATTTATTTATTTAACAGAGAGGCAGGCAGGGAGAGAGAGGAGGAAGCAGGCTCCCCACGGAGCAGAGAGCTGATGCGGGGCTCGATCCCGGGACTCTGAGATCATGACCTGAGCTGAAGGCAGAGGCTTAACCCACTGAGCCACCCAGGCGCCTCATGCTTGATGTTCTCTATGGCCCTTCCTGATCCGACTTCCCCTGCTGGCTCCGGGAGGACAGGGCCCTGGTCCGTCCGGTTCACGGCTATCCTACCAGCTTCTAGAACAGAGCGAGCATGTCCCTGGCACTCTGGAGTGACTGGGAGCTCTGGTCTGCTTTGAGAAGGTGCCAGAACTCAGCCACCCGCGGATAGCTCGGCTGGTGGGAAGGAAAACCACACAGTTAATTTAGGTCCCATTGGCCGGTACTTGAATTTCACCTTCATTTCACCTCCTGACAAGTCAAGCCTGGACTTCCATGGATGCGGACACCCAGGGTCTTCTGCTGGGCGTTCACTGCCCCTCGCCCGGCCTCCTGCCACCACGGGCAGCCCCTTGTGCCCCGCCTGGGACACCCTCCACCTCCCCCAGCCACCCTCCTCTGTCCTCTCTCACTGCCGGCTCCACAAGCCTCCCACTGGCCGCCCAGCTTCCCCTCTGACCCTCCTTCCGGGCTTCTACACCCAGTGGCCAAGAGGAGCCTCTTTTTTTTTTTTTTAAAGATTTTATTTTAGATTTTATTTATTTATTTGAGAGAGAGAGACAGACAGAGTGAAAGGGCATGAAAGGGGAGGTCAGAGGGAGAAGCAGACTCCCCATGGAGCTGGGAGCCTGATGTGGGACTCGATCCCAGGACTCTGGGATCATGACCTGAGCCAAAGGCAGTTGCTTAGCCAACTGAGCCACCCAGGCAGCCCAAGAGGAGCCTTTTATAAATGCAGATGTGATCACACATCACCCACCCCTGCAGCACCGCCTGGCCAAGCCTCTCCGCCGTGGCCTGTTGGCCTGAGGACCGAAACTTGAGTCCCAAGAGGGGTCCACGCCCCGCCTGACCTGGTCACTCCTCTCTTGTCCCCATGTCACGAGCCATGCATGCCCTCTGATCTCTGGGTTCCTTGAGTACACCTTCTTCCTTTCTGGGGGTGGGCTTGGGGCGGGGTCCGGTGATGCTGTGTGCTGAGCTCCCTTCTCCCACCTCCCCAGTCTCCTGCTCCACTCCATTCCAGGGTCAGGGCTGGGTCTGCAGCCCTGAGAATGCAGAAGGAGGCCGCACGGACTCGGGGTGAACACACGCCATCTGTGTCACCTCGGGCAGGTCTCTTCCTATTCCTGAGTCTGTGCCCTCATGGGTAGCATGGGAATAAGGGTGGTAACTGCTCCCTGGGCCCACTGAGGTGGTCTAAGTAGGAAGAGCCTGGAACTGTCATTGACACCCCTGGGTGTTCAGCAAATGTGAGTTCTCTGTCTTCCCACAGCTCAGGGAAGCCCCACACCCAGGCTCGAACCCCCGCCTCTCCAGCCACAAAATAGCCCCCATGTTTACCCTGTGGGATTTTCTGAATTGGGGAACAGGACTTACTTAGTCCTGGCCACCGCCAACTGACTGTGAGATCTTGGGCAAGTGCCTTCCTGTCTGTGGGCCTGTTTCCTCATCTGGAAAAAGCGGTGGGGGCCGGCCAGAGCGGTGGTGTAAGGTCCCTCTGGTCCTGGCCGCCCCTGAGTCTCAAATAAGGGGGACCCTGGAGGGCCGTGGATCCCTGCTGTGTGCCTGCAGCGATCCCCTGGACCCTGGCGGCCAGGCCTCTGGGGAGGGACAAGCGGGTATGTGTGGGGCATTGGAAATGTGATCTCAGCAGCTTAGCATCTCCCCTCAGGGTGACCTGACTGTCCTCTGTCTCTTCAGATCCTCCTAATGGTCCTAAGAGAAAGGACTTTTTTTCACATTGAAGAAAATGAGGCTCAGGGAAGGTAGGTGACTCACCCAGGGTCACACAGCCAGAACAAGGCTTCACAAGGAACTCTGGTCCCTCCTAGTTCTGGGTGGCTGTCCCTGGGGAAATCACCGTCCCCCCCACCCCCCCCCCCCGGCCCCGGACCCTTGCTCACTAACAGAGGTCACAGAAGGAGCAAGGCTCGAATCCCAGTTCCTATGCTTATGAGATGGTTGGCTTTGGAAAACTTACTTGACATCTTGAGGCCTCAGTTTCCCCATCTGTCTGATGGGAGTAACTTGAGGTTCTTTTGTCTTAGGTTACCTGAGACTTCAAGACCTAACATAGAAAGGTCCCCAGCTTTCTGCCAGGCCCCAGATCTGGTACTTGGTGCTGCTCCAAGGTCCCAGGACCCCACTCTTTCCCCACTGCCACGGCCCCTGAGACCGTGGGGATGGCTCCGAGAGGACACAGGCCTTTGGCTCAAAGAATCTTAGGCAGATTTTGGGCACCAGAATTTCAGGCTGGACATTAGAGAGAAGAGTGTCCCAACTCTGTAAGTGTGTCCCGAAGGGATGTTCCTGACCGAAGCCAAGGACAACCCAGGCCCTTCTTTTCCCATTATGCCCTGCGGTGTCTTTCTGGACAGTGGCTTCTTCCTGACATCCCCCGGCAGTGTGGGTGGCATCCAGAGCCGGTACACAGAGCACCTACTGTGTGCCTTATACTGGGCTGGCCTCAGGGTACCGTGAGGAGCAAGCCAGGCATGGCACCTGCTTTTGGCACAAAGATTGCTGGCTTGGCTGGACTGGCTGGGGGCCAGGAAAAGCTTTCTGGAGGAGGTGACCTGGAGATGGGGCTAGAGGCGGGTGAGTAAGAGTCAGCCGGGCACGGTGAGGAGGAGTGAGGGAGGAAGAAGAGTGGGAAGTCAGAGGAGGAGTGTCTGTAAGAATTTCCAGGCAGCGGGGAATGGGTCATCTGTGGAACTGAGAGGTGACTGGAATGCTCCACGGATGAATAAGCATGGTGTGTTAAAATGCCAGGCTGCTCACTGCTGGGTGTGCGTGTATGTGTGTCTTTCTCATAACAGGTGTCTTTGGAGTCACTCTGAAACATTAGGGCTTCTTCAGCCTGTCACTGAGCGGCATTCCCGGAGGGCTTCCTGGAGGAGGTGGCATTCCAAGGGCTTCATTCGGTTCACTTTAATTTCGATCCACTCACTAAGTGCCAGGCCTGAGACTAGAGAGGAAGAAGGCACAGGCCCTGCCTTCCTGGAGCGCAGGGCCCCGGGCAAGACAGAGACACCCTCACAGCCTCTTTCAGTCAAGATAAAGAGGGAGGGAACAATGGGCCCTTTCCAGGTGAGGGATAGAGAAGGAAGTGGCCTGGAGGTTTCCCCAGAGAGGAGGAACTGCCCGGGCAGGATTTTGAAGCACGAGTAGGAAACAGGGGTGAAAGGGTATAAAAGTTTATTCTAGACAGAGGCACCGATGGGAGAAAAATCCTGGAGGTAGGACTGCGTGGTCAGGATAAGTGGGAACATTTGGACAAAGAGAGGTGGGGAAGGGCATTCTGGGCAGGAGCAAGTCCAGGGAGGTAGGCAGTGGAGGCTTTGCCCAAGAAACAGCTTGGCTGATGTATGAGGGGAAAAGAAGGCAGAGGAGCCTGAGGTCTCAGTGGACCAGGTCCAGGGATGCAGAGCAGGGCCTGCATGGGTAGCCTCAGTGAGGAGAGACAAAATGATGATCCTTGGAGGAGGATCAGGAGGTGAGGGCATCTCCGGAAAGCACAGGGCAGTGAATGCTAGAATCACACACAACTGATTTCCCACTTAGTTTGGTCACTCACTGGCTGTGTGGCCTTGGGGAGGTCACTATACCTCTCTGATCCCAATCTTCTTTCCCACAGGCTGAGAAACCAGCACCTTCCTCCAGTGAGAAATACTGTTGGGTTGAATAAAAAGAAAATCTAGAAGCTTGTTTGACTGCCCAGGTGGTCTCGCTGGTGCTGGCAGGGGATTTTGGTTGTTCCTGTCAGTACCCTGCCCCACCATCCCTTTGGCGCATGTCTTATCTGTGTGTGTTGGTGGCATTTCTTGAAATTGTCTGTGACTGATGGCTTTCGGTGTGCACTCGGGGGTGGGCTGGAAGACCAGGGATTTAGCGCCCTAGGACATCCTTCTGCCAATGAAAGATAGAGGGCTGGATAGAGACCCCAAGTCATGCCCCTTAGAGGCACCCCGTCTCCAGCAGCCCCAACAGTAACCGCTCACTGGCTGGCCCTTCCTTGTCTCTTCCCCACTCCCCTCCCAAGGCTGCCACGTGTCACCTCCTTGTCTCAGGGTTTGCTTTGAGGGGGGCCCCTCCTGCCACGGGGGGTGACCAACCTCAGGCCAGCATAGTAGGTTGGGAAAGTCGGATCAAGCCTTAGAGGAAACGGCCTATGGCCTAAAAAAAAAAACACCTCTCAAAGGATAGGCAGGGGCAGAAAGGTGATTGCAGACAATATTTTCCTCTTGATGCTTACCTGTATTAAAAATTTTTTAAATGTAGGGGCACCTGGGTGGCTCAGTGGGTTAAAGCCTCTGCCTTTGGCTCGGGTTGTGATCCCAGGGTCCTGGGATCAAGCCCCGCATCAGGCTCTCTGCTCAGCAGGGAGCCTGCATCCCCCCATTCTCTCTCTGCCTGCCTCTCTGCCTGCTTGTGATCTCTGTCTGTCACATAAATAAATAAAATCCTAAAAAAATAAAATAAAAAAAAATTTTTTTTAATGTAATGAATCAGTAAGGAAAAAAAAAAAGGAAAGAAAAGCCAAGTGCCCAGCGCTGTGTGACTGCCTATGACTGCCCCTACCTGGGTCTTGGCCTCCGCACGGAGCGATGCGAGGCTGACCGCAGGCCTACGCTCCGGGCGTGGAGACTGACTCTTCTGGACGTCCCCCCACAGGTTCGACAACTATTCAGCCAACGTGATGGTGGACAGCAAGCCCGTGAACCTGGGGCTGTGGGACACGGCAGGGCAGGAGGACTACGATCGCCTCCGGCCACTCTCCTACCCACAGACGGTGAGCTGCCCTGAGCTCAGCCTGCTCCGGCTGGGACGATGCCCTGGGGCCAGTGGCTGGGGACCCCTGCCCATCGCAGCGTGCCCTCCTGGGCGGAGCTGGGGCCTCCTCCCCGTGCCTCTCCCTGCCCTCCTGCAGTACCCCTGCTCTCACTGTGCCTGTCTCTCCAGCCCCTCTGCCTCTATGGGCTCTGGCACCTCCTGGCTCCCCAGGCAGACCCTGGATGGGGCCTCCATAGGGAGCCCAGGACTCTGAGTCCTAGGGGCTCTGGGGAGGGGAGGAGAGATGGGGGCAAGCTTGCAGGTGGCTCTGTGGCTCCTAGGCCCTGGCACCCTTGGTGTTCCTTCCAGGCTGGCGATCAGCTGACAGGTAGTGAGCACCTGGTTAGGAGTACGGGTTCTGGAGGCAAGCCCTTGATCTCACTTTCCCCATCTGTAGAATGGGGCCATAGCCATACTGCCTGTAGAGGGTCCCCTGATGATTCACCACTTGGGACAGGCTTTTCCGAAGGGTTGGATAAACAGCTCAGGGGATGCCCCGGGGTGGGGGGGCTGGGATACCTCCAGGCCTCCTCTCTGGGTGACTGTTGCCTGCTCTGTCTCCAGGACGTCTTCCTCATCTGCTTCTCCCTTGTTAGCCCTGCCTCCTATGAGAACGTCCGGGCCAAGGTGAGCAGCACAGAGCGGGACCTTGGGGGCTTGGGGCAGGTGACCCTGAGGGAGGGAGGAGATGCAGGGGGCGCGGAGGGAGGGGCTGCAGGGGACGTGGGCAGAGAGCGTTCCCAGGGCCAACCAGGGCTGGGTGATGGCGCTGGGGACTCCGGGGGTGAGACTCAGAGGGGGTTCAGAGGGGGCTGGGGTCATTAGCTTTCCTCCACACACTCTGTAACCATGTCCCCTCTCTCCTCTGCACACAACCTCTGCCTGCCTTTTATCTCTCGTGAATCTTGCTTCTTCTTTTCCTGTAACCACATCCCCCCCACCCTGGACCACCTCATGCCTCCTCCCCTCACCCCCTCGTGCCCCCTCATCTCTTCTCACACTTGGCGCCCCTCTTGTCCCCACACCCATGCCCCCTCGGCCTCCTCCCGACCCTCCCGCCGGCCCAGTGGTTCCCCGAGGTGCGACACCACTGCCCCAGCACACCCATCATCCTGGTGGGCACCAAGCTGGATCTGCGGGACGACAAGGACACCATTGAGAGGCTGAAGGAGAAGAAACTGGCGCCCATCACCTACCCGCAGGGTCTGGCTCTGGCCAAGGAGATCGGTACGGGGCTCGGGCTCGGAGAGGGGAGCTGGCTGGCTGGGAGAAGTGCCTTGGAGCGGACAGAAGCAGGCACAGAGTGACATGTGTGGTGCCTGCTCTGAGCACAAGCAGCCAAGTCAAGCTTGGGTTATCCAGGAAGGCTTCCTGGAGGATGTGCCTCTGCCTTAGGTTTGAAGGATGACTTCCCTGCTGCCTCCTTCTCACCTCCCTTTCCCCAGCCTCCCTCCTCAGCCCAGCTGCTCTTTGCCTCCTGATCCCTGGGCCAGAGAAGTAAAGTGACTTCTCCAGGTCACACAGCCAGGGGGTGGCAGAACTGGAATTTGAACACAAGATAGCAAATTGCTGGTCTGGGGGCTTCCTCGTGGGAACTCAGAGCTGCCCGCCCCAGGGAGGCTGTAACTGGGGGGTCTGGCCTCTCTCCTGGCGCCTGCGCCTGCTGTCCCAGGTCCAGTTGTGACCTGCCTGCAACCTGGGAATGGCACATCTGCCCTAGAACCTGGTGTCCCCAGTCGGGTTTGACCCCCATGAGCAGTGACACTCCCTACCCCGGCCTGGGGCACTCTGCCTCGCCACAGGGTCCTGCGGGTCCAGGGTTTGGCCCCTGAGTAGGTAGGGTCTCCCCCCCCCAGCCCTGCCTCAGCCCCACCGCTCTTCCTTCCGCCGGAAGTGGGAGGGCTCTGGGGACTCACATCTCTACAGGAAGAGAAACCGCAGCTGTCACCTCCCCCTTCCTGTGACTAGTCCTGCGACATGGCCATCTCCCTCAAGGGGTCTTGGGCTGCCTCTTAAGCCTTGGGTCCTGAGCCCCACCCTGGGGTCCTTGGCTCCTCAGCCCTGCCGGGGTTGTACCCTTGCCTTCTCTTGTTCTCTGACTAACCCATCCCCCAACTCCTTTTGCCCTGTGGCTCTAACTCTTTAGCCTGCATGTGACCCATCCCCTTCTAAAGCATGTGCTTTGGGGCAAGGAGAAGGGGCCTGGAAGCCTGGATGTTGGTCCTGGTTCTAGCACTGATAGTGTGTGTGACCTCGGGAAAGTGGGACCCCCTCTCTGGGCCTCAGTTTCTCCATTCGTAACGGCTGGCCTGCATGATCCCTGAAGGTGCTTTCTCCTCTGTAAGGAGGTGGCTCGAGGTCCTGCCTTGGTCCCTGGATGATCCCTCCTGGAGCTGATCCCAAGTGTGGGTGGGGCAGGGGCAGTGACTTTGAACTTGACTGGGACCAGTCTGGGCCCAAGGGGAGGTCCAGGAGAGCTGCAGGTCTGATGGGGGGTGGGGGAGAGACAGCAGCTGCCTCCTCGCCTGCCCCCCACCATGTCCTCTGCAGCTGCTTGGCCCTGCCTGCCTCAGCTTGACAGGTGTCCTGGGTCACCATGTCTTAGACAGAAGGGAGGCTCAGGCACAAACAGACTGACGGGAGTCGTCGGGTGGTCAGAGGCAGAGCCAAAGAGAGCCCAGCACCCCCACTTAGGACCTTTGTTCTGGATGCCACTGGGCCAAGAAGAGCAAGAAGGTGGCTGGTTCTAGGGAGGAGGCATTTGGTAGGTGTGGAAGAAGTGGACACAGGCTCTGGTCCCTTGCAGGGAGACAGCCGGATGCCCAGGGACACCCTTCTAGGCACAGAATGTTATAAGGTGATGAGGCTCCCAGACCGAAGCAAGGGCACTCTGTCCCCGCCAGCCAGGCCCTGGGACCACTGCCCATGCTCCCTGGTGGGAGAGTGCTCCCGAGTAGAGGGGAGACATCCAACACGTGACTTTGTGCAAGGGACATGCTCTCTGAACCTCAGCTTCTTTGTCCCTGCCCCACTTTTGCTTTCTTCCCAACCCCAGGTCCTCCATGGGCTTCCTCCTTCCAGGGGCTGCCCTCTCCAGAAGTCCTGGCTCCCCTCTCCCCAGCTGCATGTCTCTGGGACCCAGGCTTCCCCTCTCTTGGCCTGTTTGTTGATCTGTAAGCGGGGAAGTATTTCTTCACATGGTTTTTTGGAAGCACCCAGGCCAGTGCTTGGCAGGGAACAGGTGCCCATCAGAGCCTGTCTGCTTCCTTCCCCAGAGAAGAGCAGACCCCAGCACGGGGGCAAAGTTCCCCTTCCTGCCCCTCTCTTTCCTCTTGTTCCTGAAATGTGCCCCCAGCCCTTTCGAAGAAGGGTTTTTGTGGTTCCTTACTTTGGGGAAACTGTGTCGTCGTGCTTATGGGAACTCACAGAGGTTCCTTCCAGAAGGTCAGGGAATGCTGCCACTGGAGTGGGGGCTCAGCCTGCCTTTCTGGCTGTCTGGGCCCACAGCTCCTGCCCTGAGCTGTCACCTGGGAGAAGCCTGGTCCCCTCAGGTCGGGGGAGGAAAAGCACTCTCATCCCGGTCCCTCACGGACAGCCCCCAGCCACCCCTCAGGGGAGGAGAAACATTCAGCATGAAACTTTGGACAGACGACTCCCCACCTATGACCCTCAGTGTCCTCGTCTGTAAAATGAGGTGACGCTAAGGAAAGGTCAGATGACATTTGGAAGGTCCTGGTGAGCACCTCAGGCCTCCTGGGGAAGTTTCTAGAAGAAACGGAGGCAGAGAGAGATTCAGTCACTGTCACTTGAGCTCCCTTTCCCCCCAGGAATGTATCCAAACTCCTGCCTGCCTTCCACAAATTAAGGGCTGCCGTGTCTAAGAAAACTTCAGACCTGCCCCTGTGGGTCTTGGCCTCTCTTTTTGAGGTCCAGCTTCCTATTCCAGGCATGAGGAAGCGGAGGCGCGGGCGGTGGTCCCCTGACCCCACGGCCTGGCTCGGGAGAGGTTTCTGCCCAGGGCCCTTCCTGACCTTGGCTTCTGCCTTCTTGATGTTCCCCCCGCCGCCCCAGACTCTGTAAAATACCTGGAGTGCTCGGCTCTCACCCAGCGAGGCCTGAAGACCGTCTTTGACGAGGCGATCCGGGCCGTCCTGTGCCCCCAGCCCGTGCGGCCACAGAAGCGTCCCTGCAGCATCCTGTAGGGTAAGAGAGCCTCCTTCCTTGCTCGTGACCGTCCCCACCCGAACACAGCACGTTCCCGCCAGGAAGGGGTGTCCTGCCATGACTCTGTGGCCTTCCGTTTCGCAGGGGATGGCATTTAGGCCAAGACAGAAGGGGGAGTATCAAAGCGGCCTCAGTTTCCCTATCTGCCTGAGCTCCCTCGGCAGGGAGCCCGGGTCTCAGAAGGAAGGCGTGTCAGAAAAAAAGCCAGAGCCACGGCAGGGGTGCCATGAGGCTTCCACTCTGCCAGCCCTGCCGGAGGGAAGAGGGATGGATAGATGCCTTTGGCCCCTGCCCCCAGGAGAGCCCAGTGGGTCCAGGGTCTCCCTAATACTCACCCATAAGGGTGGAGGCAAGGCAGACAGAGCTGAGGCTCTTGGGGCGGAGGAGGGACCCGTGTGGGTCAGAGGCAGCCTGGAGAGGGGGGACCAGAAGGATGGAGGGGCCTTGGTGTGATGGGTGAGCAGGGTGGGCCGATGGGAGGGCCAACCTGAACAAAAAGATGGGAGGTGATCATGAGCCTTGAGCGGAGAAAGCTATGCGGGGGCACGCGATTCTGCTTGTCCCCAGGTCCTTACCCCCTGCATGTCTCCTTTCCAGGTGGCGCCCAGCCCTCCCAGCCAGATGGCTGTGACCTCCGGGGTCCTCACCCAGAGCCCAGCGGTACCCCGGCTGGCCCTGTTGTCCCCTCCCTGTGGTGTTTCTTAGCAGATGGCTGCAGATTGGTTGCTCATCTTCTCCGGGCTGGAAGCCCCCGGGGGCTGGAAGGCTGTGAACTTGCAGGCTTCGCTCTGGATCCCTTACTCCCGCCTTCGCAGGGGCCAGAAGGGAGCCATTAGTGTGGTCAGCACCTGCTGCCGCACGTGGCAGCATCTACCCCTTGACCCCAGTCCCACCCAATGCCCGAATCCCCTCTGGAAATTTCGGACAGGATGATGGCCAGCCACCACTCGCATACCTTCAGGGATGGGTCTCTCACTCCCTCCTGAGGTGGCTACTCCAGTATTGATGGTCTTGCTTGTCTGAACGTGCTCCTACTGAGCTAAAATGGGTATCTCAGAAGTTTGCTCCTGCAGCCTTAGCCCTCCTTTTCCGGACAACATCAAATCAAATTCTTTGCATGTCAGTGGGTCCCTGCAACAGCCAGTCAAAAACCGGGATCCCACTGACTCCTCTGGTTGCTCAAGTCTTTCTCCGTCATTCACAGAGCTACATTTGCCTGTAGGAGTCTTGAAACTTTCAGACCCTGCCAGTCAGGACTTTTGCTACTGCAAATGGAAAACCCAATACAACCTGCTTAAGCAGAAAATAAACCTATTGATCCTATGAAATTTGGAAATACCATGACTTCAGGTGCAGCTCGATCAAGGGGGCTCAAAGCACATCATCAGGGCTTGCTTTCCTATACCTCTTTGCTCTGCCTGTGCTGTCTGGTTCATTCTCTGGCAGGTGACACTCAGAGCATCCTTGCAGGTTCAAAGTTAGCTTAAAAAAAAAAAAAGGCAAGTTTCGGTCCCAGGTGAAGTTCTAATTAAGGTTTACTCTGATTGGGCCAGCCCACATCTTGGACCCCACCTCAACCAATCATATTTATCGGGGGGGGGGCTGCTGAGCTGTGATTGGTCAGGCCTGGACTTCTCACCCTGCTAGAGCAAGGAGTGGAGGCAATGGGGCATAAACCTTGCGTTTTAGGATGGAGGGGTTTGTTCCTAAATGAAGAGTGCGACTTTGCTGGAATATGGGGCTGTGGGTGTCAGGCAGTCAGAACTCCCCAGTCTCTACTGAAGTGTCCCCATGGTGCAAGGAAGCAATGCCTGTCGGGCAGGCACTAAGCCAAGGCGAGTTTCTTTACGAGAGAAGGAGGGACTGTTGAAAGGAATTAAGTTCATCCGTCAAGTCCAACAGCACCTGGTGTGGAGCAGGTCCCACCGTAGTGTTTGCTCCTTTACAAGTGCTGGCCTTTTGCGCCGGGGGATGATTACTCCTCCTTACCCCAGCGGTACCCGTGCGTACAATGCACATTTATTGAGCACCTTCTCACTCTGTTCTAGGTGCGGGGTCCAGCCGTGCGCACGAATCCCTGCCCTTGTGGGCTGACCTTCTAGAGAGGCTGCAAGGAAGGAATAAAAAGAGAAATCTAAGCCCCCACCCCTGACAGCACAGAAGTCCCCCAACTCCCAGCTAGCGATATGCTTTGGGTTTCTACCTTCTGCTTCCCCAGGGCTGCCCGCTATGTCCTGAGGTTCGGGAGGGGGCCTGCCAGTTCACTGGCCTCCTGGAAGGGCCTGGGTTGCGGGGGTGGGGGGACCCCGTGGCGCTTCTCAGTTTCAGCTCAGACAAGGCCTTTATGTTTTTAAGGTTACTTCTCCTTGGAAACCAACCACCCCCGTGAAAAACCCACACGCGCATGACGCACACACAGACCCTACACCGACTATGTTTGTTGTTTAGAAGTCCTGGGACGCCCCCTCCAGTCGGCCAAAGTTGGAGGAGAGCCTTTTTTGCTCTCAACCCTCCTGGGCCCTCCAGATAAATCTGGGCCCTTGTCTGGTGGGCCCCGGGGGCGGGTCACGCTACCCTCTCTCTCTCCTCCCCTCCACCCTGGGACTGAACTCTCATTTCCTCAAAGCCACTTTGAGACCTCTTTCATCCACGCCCTGATCTGGTCCTCTTTTCCTCGAATGATTTCCTCTGCTCCTCGAACTTCCTGCATGTCGAGGGCAAGCAGAGGGTGCGGGGAGGGGAGGGGCCGGGGGCTCTGCCCTACATCTCTTCCCGGGAGCCCACCCCAGGGGGCACAGTCCTTGCTTTATGCCAGTAACGTCGGTAAATAAATTCTCTTGCCTCTGTGTGTTCTCACCTAGCACAAATTATCTCATTTAATCCCTAGGAGCCTTCCAATGGAGGTTCTAGCCACTGGGTTTTGCTGAGGCCCAGGAGGGAACGGGAGCCAGAGCTAGAGCTCAATTCACCTGGGCAGACACTCTACTCTCCCACCTTCTTCCACTACCCCCATCCTTCTTGCTAACAGACACATAGTTCCGTGCAGAACAGTATGGTGTCCAGCCCCAGACTAAAACTGTTGTTTTCCTAGCCTGCTTTGCAGCTGGGGTCCCAAGGGTACACAGCTCTGGCCCAAAAGGCAAGGGTAAGTCAGCTGGAGAGGTGACTTCTGTAACAGTGTTTGTTCTCTACCACCAAAAAATGGACACTGCCCTTTGTCCCATCCCCTTCCCTGATGAATACTGATGTGATGTCTGGAGCTGTAGCAGCCATCGTACTCACCTGAAACCACAAACATGAAGATACACACTAACATGTTCAGAATGGAGGAGCAGAAAAATGAAAAGAGCCTGGATCCTTGACACCTTTGGTCGGCAGCTGAGCCAATGTCAAAATCTGCCTTGTTATGGGAACAAAAGGAAAATGAAACCACGGATGGTATACGACATGGTGGGTCAGGCCTCCGTTACTGTTAGCTGACAGCATTGTAATTGATGTTTTAGGTTTTTTAACCTGGGGCTCTTTCCACTGTATCATTGTGTCCAACGGTCACTGGACATTGGGGTGAGTCACTCACTTCTGTTCTGCGAAGTGGCTGAGCACCAGAGGCCCTTTTGGTAGGAAAGAGAAACCTCCAGGGGAGTAGGTGAGGAGCTGGTTTTGAAACAGGAAGAGCTGCTGGTTGCGCGCAGAAGCTGACAACTTGGTGATTCTTCACTCCAAAGGCAGCCATCCCTGAACACCCACCTAGCAGGGCCAGGCCCATGCTAGGCATCAGGGCATCAGACTGGGAGCCTTGCCATGACGTCATTTCCTGGTGGGTGTGGAAAGCACCTGCTGGATGAGCTACTTCATTTGGGGCTTCCGGTCTCAGAGCCTGGCTGCTCCTTGCTCCTTCCTCCAAAGCAAAGGCCTGGGGGTCCCCCTGGCTCCCCTAATTCCCTCGCCCAGCATCCAATGGTCACCAGAACTGGAAAATCTGGCGTCTCGTTGTATGTTAACCCCACCCCTTTATCTGGCCCCGCTTCTGCTCCCTGTTCTGGGCTTTTTGCATCTCTTCTCTGGACGGTAGCCGTGACCACCTCACGGGCCTCCCTGCATCCGCTGTCCCCGCCAGGCGAAGCTCAGGGGCTCTTTTTCATTTACAAACAGTTGTGCCTCTCAGATGCCACAATGTGTGCTTCTTGCCTTAAAAAATGCTTGTATGACCATGGTTTCATTCAGTCATCTACTCATTTAATGAATCATTATGGGGACTGTGCAGCAAACACAGGGTTTGAGGGTGGGTCAAGCATGAGCTTGTTCCTAGGAGCTCGCAGCCCAGGGAGGGGAGCCCTTCAGAGCCAACAGAGAGCCCTGAGAAATAACCCTTCTGCTTGGATGGCTCACCAGGGCCCTAGCAAGTAGCTGACACCTCGTAGATGCTGGATAAGTGCATGTTGTTTATGTAAATGAATAAGCAGATGGAAGAATAGACTTTAATGGAGAGAGAGACCCAGCCCGTCCAGTGACCCAGCTGAGCCCAGCCTTCAGCCGTCCATGCCAAGGGACATGTCACGCTCATCAGAAATCTTAGATGTACAGCCCAGTCAAGTCCCCGGATGATGATGGTACCAGCCAAAATCACATGAGGCAGAAGAACATCCAACTGATTTCAGCGGACTTGTAAAATCATGAGAAACAATACCATGGTATACTAAAACAGTGACTTTTCCGGGGCTGAGGTCCCTGTTATCTCTTCCTTTGATTTTTTCCCTCTCCTCCCTATCCTCTTGACTCCCCAACAGAGACATAGCCACCTCTGGGGACATCTGACTCCACCTGGGTCTCATGGGCTGTAAGAGGGAAGGTAGGGTAGGCTCTGGGGAGGGAGACAGGGATCTAGGATGGTTCTAGAAGACTTCTGAAGGCCCTAAGGTAGGTGAGATGGATGAGCAGTCATCCATGAAATTTGAAGTTCAGTTCATGTACTAACCCTGGGCTCCATGCCAAGCTGTGTGGGGGCTGGAGGTGCAGAGACAGTGAGATCCCGCCCTCTGCTCCCTGGGGGCTCAGAGGCTAATGAGACAGACAGATGAGCAAATCAGCCCCTGCCATGTGGTTGATCCACATACCACAGAAGCGAATGCAACAGAGCAAGGACGAGATTTTGGTCTCAAGGTGCTGGGGTAGAGATGTTTCAGTCCCCTCCCCCTTGCTGAAAAAGAGCCATGACAACAAGGAGAACATGAAACAGAAACATAAACTCTCATCTTCAAAGAAACCAGGAGACACCTGTGACCCTGAACCACAGCATACAAGTCTGGAGAGCAGATGGAGGGGTGGTAAATGATTTAACAGAGCCCAGGGAAGGCAAACTTAAGCGCCTGCTGTTCTGAGGTGGGGTGTGGGGGGTTGGAGGTGGGAGAGATGCAAACCAACTGACCTTGCAGAACCCCTGGGAGGCTCTGAAGTAGGGGACCCAGACATCACAGATGGCAAGGCAGGAGGCTGAAAATTGGTGGGTTATCTGTAAGTTTGTTTAAGGAGCAATCAGACCCACAGGGCCTCCCCACTACACTAAGCAGCCGGGCAACCACCCGTCCTTAGGCTGGGCGCGAAGATCCAACCAGAGATTTCTGGACCCAAGGATGCCAGCTACAGGGCAGGTGGGGGGTGAGACCCCAGACTGATTATTTGGGATGTAGTGGTTTGGTTATGCTCAGCAGATATCACTCCTTCCATGCCCACCTCCAGGGTCAGAGCTACTTGCCCATTCCACTGGATGCTAGCTTTGGCCTTGTGACTTGCTCTTTTGCCAGTGGAATGTTAGCATGTGCATCATAAGTGAGCCTAGTTGTGCTTGTACCCTTGGGCATGCTCTCTTGCCCTGATGAAAGAACATGCCTCGGTAAGCCCACTGGTGCCAGGAACACAAGGGCAGAAGTATCTAGCTGACCTTCAAAGCAGATCTGCCTAGCTTAGCCCAGCCTAGATCAACTCATCCCAGCTGACCTGAAGGTGTGAAGTAAAAGAAATGCTTATTGTTGGGCACTGTAGAGGTCTGTGTGGTTGTCTGTTACACAGCAATAGCTGACTGATGCAGGGGAATTCAGTGGAAGTCTGAATACTCAAAAGGGTGACACTAGCCCCTTCCCTGGCTGAGTTCAGGAATGCTAGGACCCAGGCATATACTTATCCCAGATGAATCTGTGGTCAGTATATGACCCCCCCTAGAGAAAAGTCTTACAGAGGCTGATATCCAGTAACAGCTAGGTATCCTTGACAAAAGAGCCAGCTGTCCCTCCAGAGATGTTTGCTATCTTGCAAGCTCTACCCTTTGACACAGAGTTCCTGATCCGAGCTTTATTGTTTCATTCTGAAAAATGAATGGGTAACAAAGATGAAGGGACAATTGAGGGAAGCTCTGTCATGAAAGAGACCCAATCAAACAAACTGAGGAAAAGGAACTAGCAAGAAATAGAGACAAGGCAGTGAGCAGAAGAAAATTTAAAAGAAATCATCACTGTTATCCTTGGGGAGAGAAGGAAACCTATCACACCCACAAATAAATATAGAAGACCATGACAAGGGAACAATCAGAAAACAGAGAAGAGCTCTTAGAAATTAGAAATGTGGGATGCCAGGGTGGCTCATTTGGTTAAGCATCTGTCTTTGGCTCAAGTCATGATCCCAGGACCCTGGGATCAAGTTGCATATTGGGCTCCTTGCTCAGCAGGGAGCCTGCTTCTCCCTCTGCCTGCTGCTCTCCCTGCTTGTGCGCTCTCTCTCTGACAAATAAAAAATAAAATCCTTTTTTTTTTTAAAAAAGATTTTATTTATCCATTTGAGAGAGAGAGAGTGAGTGAGAGAGAACATGAGAGGGAAACATGACAGAGAGAGAAGCAGACTCCCTGTGGAGCTGGGAGCCTGATACAGGGCTCAATCCTGGGACTCCAGGACCATGACCTAAGCCGAAGGCAGTCGCTTAATCAACTGAGCCACCCAGGCACCCTAAAAAATAAAAAAAGAAAATAAAATAAGAAATTAGAAATGTGTTTATTAAAATTTTTTTAAATAGAAGTTTTGGAAGCTAAAACAGAGTGAGCAACAACAATAATAAAAACAACTCCTAGAAGGGAGAATAAGATGGTAAAAGTGAACAAAAAGAAAATCACAGGGTTACTGTTACTGTTATAGGAGGTTCAAAAGAAAACAATAGAAAAATCTTGTCCAGGGTCGCTGGGGGGGGGGTGCTCAGTCAGCAGAGGGTCTGACTCTTGATTTTGGCTTGGGTCATGGTCTTGGGTTCGTGGGATTGAGCCCCATACCGGGCTCTGTGCTTAGCTCGGAGTCTGCTTGTCCATCTCCCTCTGCTTCTCCTCTCTCTCAAATAAATAAATAAGTAAATAAAATCTCTAAAAAAAGAAAGGAAAAAAATCTTGTCCAGAAATTTTCAGATTGAAGAGTTCACTAAGTGCCCCCAAACACTTGGTGGGGGGACTATGTTGTGAGGGGTTGTAGTGGGGGAGGCACAACACAAGCATTTCCAAATTGCAGAAATTTAGGGAAAAAGCAAAGATCCTAGAAGCTTCCAGAATAAAGGGAAAACAACCTCAGGTTACACATAATGGTTTGAAAATAGGAATGGTACTGAGAAGACAAACCATGGAGAGTCCAAATCTCCAGTGATGAACAAATGGATAAAGAAGAGGTTATACATATATGATGCAATATTACCTAGCCGTCAAAAAAGAATGAAATTCTGCCATTTGCAATTACACAGATGGGGCTAGAATGAATTACACTAAGTGAAATAGGTCAGTCAGAGAAAACCAAATACCATATGATCTCACTCATATGTGGAATTTAAGAAAGAAACAGATGAACATATGGGAAGGGGTGGGAGGGAAAGGAGAAAGGAAAATAAACCATCAGAGACTGTTAACAATAAAGAACAAACTGAGGCTTGATGGAGGGAGGTGGGTAGGGGGGATGGGATAGATGGTGAAGGGTATTAAGGAGGACACTTCTTGTGATAAGCACTGGGAGATGTATGTAAATGATGAGTCACTGAATTCTACTCCAGAAACCAATATGGCACTGTATGTTAACTAAGTAAAATTTAAATAAAAATTTTAAATATTTAAAAGATTAAAATAAAATTTTAAAAATTAAAATGTTTAATAATTTTTAAAAAAATTAAAATTAAATTTAAAAAAGAGTGGAACTGGGAGCTCGACATATGGACAGATGCCTTCCATCCTCCAAGTTCACATAATTCTCAACCTAGATTTCTATACCCAGCCCAGCTATCAAATGATGTGTGAGGAGAATGAACTCTTCTCAAATATATGTACTTGCTCAGGAAATTACCAGAAGATGTGCACCCACAAAATCAGGGAGTGAACTACTAAGGAGGAAGATTCAAAAAATGGGATCTAACACAGGAAAATGCTGAAGGGAATTGCTGATAGAGCATTAAAGGGAGACTCTCAGGGCAGTCTCAGCCTCGCACAGACACAGAGGACAACCGGGACAGAGGGGAGCAGTTTAGACACATCTAGGCAGAAATCCTCACTGGGCTCAGACCCTGGAAACTCCCTGTGAGCTTTTTAAAAAGCAGGAGGAGTGTTTGCAAGTACAGAGTCCTAGAAAACTGAGATATTAAAAACAACAACAACAACAACGAAGTAAATGAAAAAAGTGAAACAATTATGAACTCCAGGCTGGGCGGAAAATAATGTTTACAGTCCATTCCTAATGAAACCACTGAACACACCCTTAACTGAAAATGTCATTTCATGGTTAGGGTGGAGAGAAGGGACCAGAGTGTGTAAGAAATCTACAATCCTCATCTACCGTAGTAGGAAATCAGTAGATAAAGGACAAAATTGAAGGATCGGAAGCTAGAAAAATAAATCCAATATTTGGCAAGATGGAGAAAATACGAGGAGGAAGAGCTCAGAGGGTAGAATTGCTTTCAGGATAGGGAAGGGTCAAGGCCACGGGAGGACAGCTATTTTCTGCTCTTAGAAGTCTTTTTATCATTTTGGTTTTTAAAATTTACTTGCAAACAGTACTTTGCCTTCCCATTCTCTGCCTCTCCCTCCTCTGTCTTCTTTTTTAATCTGTAATGTAATTACTTTTTATTTGCCTTTATTTTTAGCCAAGTCCTAGGGGCGAGTGGGAAGGAAGCAGGCAGAGGCAGCTTCCGTGGTCCCCTCAGGCCACGGAAAGGATAGAGGATTTCATTCTACAGCAGCCAGCCCGTGGCCCTAGAGGGTCTTAAGGAGGAAGAAACCGGCATGACTTATTTTTTAAAGGACTCACTCTCCCCCCTGAGGAGGTGAGGCAAGCACAGAAGGAGGGGGACGGTTGAGGCCATGGTGGCTTGGCCCAGAAGGGAGACTTGGGGGATGGAGAGCAGTGATCAGGTCAGAAAGCAGAGTCTGAGGTAGAAGCCATGAAGCATGGTGCTGGGGGCCAGGAGCCCACAGGCATTTCCTCTGTTTGACCCTCATAAGAACCCAGGGCCAGACAGGAAGGTGGACACATTCTAACGAAGGAGGAAGTTAGCAGAGGGGTTTCACAGAGTCACGCTGCTTGACTGGGCCAGAGCAGGGGCTGAGGTGCATCTGTGCAGATGGCTAGCCCTTCTGTCCCCACCACAGAGGAGGACAGGGGAGCTGCCTGCAGCTTCTCAGTGTCCCTGGGAACTGCTGCTGTATATGGGGATTAACTAATTCTATTATCTCACCACTCTTGCGCAGCAGGTATTGACGCTGAGGGACAGAGGCTCAGAGAGGCTAAGTCACATATCCGAGGTCACACAGCCAGTGAGTGGAGCATCAGTAGCTCAGGCCCCCAGCCTACACCACAGTTGGCCTAGTCATTGTAGGGGAAAAGGGAAAAGAGACAGCACCATCTGGGCTCTCAGGAATGGGAGGAAACTAGGCCCCAAATTCTGGGAAACCACCTGTCTGATGGCAGAGACGGAGTCCCTGGTCTCTAGTTTGAGGGTGAAGCCCTCTAGTCTGAGGGTGGAGACACGGCCCTAGACGTGATCTAGGGCAGGTCAGAGTGTGATGGGGCAGACATATCACTGTCCTGGTTTTGAGAGGCGGTCCAGGCAGTCCCTCCAGGATACCAGGCAGACACGACAGCACCGACGTGCCAGGCCTGAGGTCAGAGGCGCTCATGCTCCAGGACCTCGATGCCAGGCCACGTGGGGCCACCTCCCGGCTCTGGCTCTGGGGACACCTAGATTCCCCAGCCTCCCAGGGCTCACAGGCATGGAGTCGCACATCCTCTTTCTGCCCTGCCACCTCGGGAGGAGACATCGATCAGGGATCCCTCGGTTACATCAGCTTGGGTAAGGTCCCTGGCTGGGCCACACCTGACTCGGGCCACACCTGACTCAGGCCACACCTGCCCCAGCCTGCTGCCCAGGACCCGTTACCAGCAGACATTTGATGGATTACAGTCTCCCCTCCTCCACACCCTGCTGCTTGATGCCTACCCATCTTCTTCTCTTCCATAGACACGCAGCGAACACCTACTCTGTGCCAGCCGGTGCCAGGCCTGGGGACATGGTGAGGCTGGGGTCGCTGGGAAGTCTAGAGGAGAGGCCTAGCTTCCCCTAGGACGGGGAAGCCTCCAGGAGGAGGCCACCTCAGGGAGGACTTCATCTCCCACATAGTGGGGTTACGTGAGGAGTGTGGCCAGGGTAGGGGCACAGCCTGTGCAAAGGCCCTGCGGAGACAAACACTGTCACCAGTACCTGACTGGTGAGCCTTCAAAGAACAGAGATTAAGTCAAGAAGTTCCTCGGCTCCCACCTGTGAAGCTCTCCACCCATGCGCACTGAGACAGGGCCCTCCGCCGCCTCCCCTGCCTCCCTCCCCTGCAGCCACTCTGCTTTCCACCTGGGCCCTCTCCCTAAATACTGCTCTGTCCCTCTCACTATCTCAGAGGCCTGAACTCGCCCCGTCTAGAGTCAATGAATACGAGTGAATGGGCAAGGTCGGGTGTGCCTGGAGCTCAGGGAAGACGAAAATGAGCAGAGAACAAGGCAGGGGCCCGAGGCAAGACTAACGGGCTATAAAGCCTGGAGGGCTGCCCGGGGTGGGCCTAATTCTGAGGGGGATGAGAAGCCCTAGCAGGGCCTCGACAGCAGAGGGACAGAGACCTGGAAGCTCCTCCCTCCCTCCCAGGAGCTCTCTGGAGCCCCCCTCCTCTTCAGGAACTTGCACAGACAGAACAGTGGGGCTGGAGGGAGGGGCTGGCTTGCCTAGGACCCCTCGCAGGTGGAAGGACAGCATAGAGGAACGGGGCCTCCAGAAGCCTCTGGAAGCAGATGTGCTCCTAGTCCTATTGTGCGCTGCGGCAGCCAGAGCGGTTCTTCTGGAAAAATCTGATGCCTGCCCCGCCCCAGTCGTGAGGAATGGAGCGCGATGGGAAGGGGTCTGGATGGCGCCTGGCACACCGCAGGTGCCCAAGCAAGACTCACTGCCCTTCCTTCCTCCCTTCTCTGACTGGTCCCCCCTCGCCCTCTGAGCAGGGGCAAGGCTGCTCTGCGGGGAAGGTGCTTAGCAACGCACCGTTAACATGGGGCCCTTCTCTCCTCCACTTGCTGGCTGTGTGATCGCTTTCCCTCTCTGGGACCCAGCTTCCCATCTGTAAGCCGGATACCCTGCTCTGCTCCCTGCCGCCTTGGCCGATGCCTGTGAAGCAGGGGGTGGGGGTTCATCCAAAGCTGCCACTGCTAGTAGACCCCCAGATGTTTATGATGGTCCCATTGAAAGAGTTTAGGAATGATCCAGTCCAATCTCCCAACGATCCCGATGAGGAGACAGGCCCAGAGGAGGGTCGGCTCACTGGTGGTCTCAAGGTGGGTGAGCGGAGCCGGGGTACACATCCAGAGGCCGCTCAGGCCCCGGGCAGAGTACCTAGACCACGTGTTTGCCAAGCCTGCCCACCACCTGCCTTTGTCCAGGCTGCTGACTCCGACCTGAGGATAGGTTGCAACCGACCTGAGGATAGGAAATGCTAACCTGAACTCTAATTAGCATGGCGTCCCCCCACCCAGAGAATTCCACTCTTCTCAGTAGCAGACCTGGGTCCTACAATGTTGCCCTCAATTATTGCTACATTTTGAACTGTGTCAATTTATAAACAGTGGACATTTGTTTTCTCTTGTGTAATATCTTTGATTCTGCCCTTGGCCCCCAAAAGCCTGAAATATGTATTCTTTAACCTGTCTTTCCACAACCCCCCTCCCCCACCACGCCCCGGGCTCTCAGGCTGCCCCACCCGCCCTTCCTCTGGCTGGTGTCCAGCCTGTTCCCAGGACCGTGGACTCCCGGCCCAGTGCTCACCCCCTGCCCTCCCAGCACTGCCCAGTCCCTCACCTGCCTGGCCTCGGGACTGAGCTGTCGCCCTGGGGGATATGTGCCACGGTGGCCTAGGGGGGCATCCAGCTTCTCTGAGCACCACGCTCTCTTCTCCCACCGCCCCCCCCCCACCTCCCCTCCGCTTGCCGGAGACAGGGCCAGCGTGGGTGGCCAAATCTCCTCGGTAACAGGGTCTGCCTCCATCCCCCCCACTCCTTCCCTAACCTGCCGCCCCTCCCCCCTCCCTGCACCTGCTCTCCGGCCCCTCCCGCACCCTCCCCCCACTCCTGCTCCCTCCTTCCCTGGCTCTCCATGTCACCATCTGTGGCACAATCCCTCTCTGTCACTCTGCCCGCCACCCCCTCCTTCTCCTTCCTCCTTCTCCGCTCTCCATCCCTGCCTCTCTCTGCATCTCCCTCTCGTCCCTTCTCTCTCTGCTCCTGCTTCTCTTCTCCCTGCCACGCATTTCTTAGCACTCCCCCTCATTCTGGCTTTCCACCCACTCACTCTCTTCTCCCTCTGCCTCTCTCTCCACCTCCGACCGACCCCCCTTTCCCCTCTATTTCTATTGGCTTCCGACAGTCCCTGCTCCCCTTTTCTTTTCCTTGGGAGTTTCTCTGTCCGCCCCCACACTGAGCTCCTGCCCACAGACCCCCCTCTGTGCCTCTAACCGCCCCCCCCCCTCCAGGATGTGTCCTGGAGATGGGGGGTGACGCACCAGGCGCCCGTGGAAAGTCAGGGCCGGAGACCAGATGGGAGAGTCTCTGTGGGCAGCCGTGGCCGCTGCAAGCCTAGGAAGGGGCTCGGGCCGTAAGCTGTCTAGAAGTGGGCAGTGTGTGGGGACCCCAGCTAAGGGTGCTCTGGGCACTTGGGGACTGGGCAGGGAGAGGGGGCAGCAGAATGGTAACCAGCCTGGCGGCAAGCGGGGGACCCCTCACCCCATGGGCAGGTAAGGAGGCTGGGGCCTGGGGGGGTCCCCGAGGGTGGGGTGCTGGAGCCCATCCTCTGCCCGGGAGGAGCTTGGGAAGCTGCGGCTGGGGACTGGGAGAGAGTGGGCAGGCCCAGGGAAGAAGAAGGCCTCCCTGTGACCTCTTGGTGGGCTGTGGGGGGTAGGGACAAGTTCATCTCAGATTCTCGTGCCATGATTCTAGAAAACTGGAATCACACAGTGGCAGAGTGTCCCAGCTCTGGAAGAAACCCTGGGCCTCGGCCCCAGGGCCAACTTCCTTGAGCTCCCCCCTGTGCTGGGCACCACGCTCAGCGCACTCCCATTTAATCTTTACAGCAACCCTGGGAGGTGGATCTACCTGTCTTCATTGGAACGGGTGGGAACTGAGGTCCAGAGACAGGAAGCCATTTGCCCAAGGTCGCACAGTAATTGGGGATTATCATTCCGTGGCAGAGCCCAAACCCCCAGCCCAGGGCTTGCAGGGTGTGTTCTTGGGGGTCACACCCCCGGCCTGGAATGGGAGTGAGTCTGTTGGCACTGATTAGCACAATCTAGATCTTTGGGGGGAAGGCCCGGGGTTGCAGAGGTAAAGCAGAACTCGGTTGGCTGGGGAGCATCAGCCTGCAGGCTTCGGGGCCATCCCTGGTCCCGGTCCTGGATTCCTCTCAGCCAGGGGCCTTCAAGGGAAGCCAGCAGGGCAGGAGGTACTGATGGTTGAGGAGCAGACAGAACCGGGTTTGAATTTGGGTCTCGCACTCACCAGCTAGTGACCTTGGACAAGTTACCGAACTTCTCTGAGTCTCAGCGTCCTCCTCTCTAAAAATCCTCTGTCCTGGGCTTTGTGAGGATCTCTTGATGTGGGTCTGAGCCCTGTGCCCGGGAGCAATGCCTCGCCTCGCTCCGAGTTCTACTTGCTGACCTGCCTGGTCTGCTCTCATTTCCCAGGGCTGGGCACTGCGCCAGGTGCTGGGGCTGAAGAGCTAAGTAGCTCAGGGTTCCCGCACCCCTGAGCCAGCGCTCAAGAGGGTAAGCGGATAGGGGCAGACGAATGGAAAGTGGTTGGGGTGTCTGGCATCTCTGAGGGGCTGTCCTGAATTGCTGTGTGGCTCAGGGCCACCACTTGCTGTCTCTGGGCCTTTGTCCCCTCTCGAACAGTCCTCCGAGGAGCCCGCCCCCAGCTTTCAGGCAAGCTTGTGCCAAAGATAAACCAGACAGGGAGGAAAAGTGCCTCCTCCCCTAGCATGAACTAGATCATGCACAGGACTCCAGCTCCTTAAAGAAAGGACGGCACCTAAATTGTAGGTTGGCTTCTGCCCACGGGAAGCTGTAATCTTCCTCCTTCTGACGCCCAGCCTGTTCAACTTTGACAAGAAAGATGAGACCAGATGAGGGTAGAGGCATAGTCTTCTGGGGTAGCAGGCGGTTTGGGGAGGGTCTGTGGCATCCCCCGCCCAGTACAAAGGCAGGGCCTGGCTGGGTATGCTGTGTTCCTGGGGCCCTGTGTGTTAGCACGTGTGTGTGCATGCAGTGTACACGCGTGTGTCTGAGCAGGGATGGGGGCGTCCTCAGAGCTCCTCCCTCTGGGCTTCGCTGGGGGCATCTGTCCCCGCATCCTGGATATTAGGTTTGCCCAGCTCCCTGCTCCTCTCTCAGGAGCCTGGCACTTTCCTGCCTCCTCCGGCCCCGGGCTGTGATTGGCTGCCCCACAGGGATGCAATAAAAGGATGCGCGCGCAGGGCGGCAAGGTGGACCGACGGGTGACGTAGGGCTCCCAGGCTGAGGAAGCCAGAAGGAACTCCAAGGTCTCAGGGTGCACAATTCCAGGTGGAAGAGGGCCGATTCTGGCATTCAGGAATTCTGACATTCCGATTCAAGGACACGGAGTCTAAAGATCTCGGCCTCCATAACTCCATTCTAAGAAATTACATTCTATATTTAGGATCCTAAGATTCCAGGGGTTTGAGCCCATGATCTTAATAGTTCAAGAACCCAAGGAACAGGGAAGGGAGCTCTGCATAGGCTGGTGGGGATAATGGGATGCCAGCTGGGGGCCTCCCCAAGGCCCAGCCTCAGTCTGCCGGCCTGTGAAATGGAGGAGTATGAGTGTGTGTGTGTGTGTGTGTGTGTGTGTGTGTGTGTGGTTGAGGAGGACAGGTCTGCCCCTTTCTAGCTGTGTGACCAGGACTGTGTGGCCTCTTCTTTGCACCCTGTCTAATGGTGGGGACAACACTAGGCCCTCTCCCATAAGACCCCATAGGATGCTGTGTGTCACAGGCTTTGCCTGGAACCTGGCAGCTGGGGTCAATAACAAGGAGCTGGAGGAACTGGTAGGATCCTATGAGCCCAGCATCCAGATAGCCCCTTCTTAGTGCCAGTGTCCCAGGCTCAGGAGGGCTAATGAGGTCCTGGGGGTGATGACAGGTTGGGGCTGGAGGATCAGGGAGGGCTGCTCTGAGCCCAGTGAGCCTGGGGTATCCTTGGGAAGAGCCAATGCCAAGGAGATCTTTGCCATTCTCTGCATCATTGTCAGGCCTGGTGCTCAGAGCCTTTAGGAATCCAAGGTCCTCAGGCAGGGGCAAACTGGCAGGCTCACCCACCCAGGGGTGTTTGTTCCAAGTTGGGGTGCTTTTCCTTGCCAGAAGCTTTGCGTCTTAAAGGTAGTGTCTGGCTAGGGCAGCCAGGTGGCAGGTCCCATGGGAGATGATCCAGGCTCAGTGTGGGCTCAGAGTGGGGATATCGGAGGCTTTCTTTTTCTCTCAGCGTTTTCTGTAGGAAGAGGCAGGGACAGACAGGAACCAAGGGGCTGGGGAGGTCATCAGGAAGAAAGGGCAGGGAGAGTCCAGGCCCCAGAAGAGACTTGGCCTCTAACTGGGCCTCCTGAGAGAGGCTCACAGGTTCGGAGGTGAGGGGTCTTTCTGAGCGAGCGAGAGTGGGTTGAATTTCTGCTATCAGCAATTCACCCCCCTTTGCATTGAGAATTGGCCCCTCCGGGCTCCTCTGATTCATTCAACGCCTCAAACACTGAGGCAGAGCCTGTGCTGTGTGAAGGGACGAGGAGACAGTTCAAAGCTGAGAGGGTGTCTCTACATTTAAGGAAAGCCAGTCTAGCGGGGAACGGGGAAGAGTCAGTTCTAGCTCCTTAGAATACATGGGATGTGTGATAAGAAAGGGACTAATGATGTGAGTGGGCATGACTGTTCCCACTGTGTCACTGGGCAAACTCTTATTCATGCTTCAAGACCCATCTGAAACACCATCTTCTCTGGGAAGCCTTCCCCAAGGATGCAGGGTTGGGCGGGGGGGTGGCTCTTCTTATAAATACCCTCAGTGTGCTGTGAGATTTTCCAACATGGGTGCCACATGCCCACCGGGCAAGTTCACAGCTAGCCACCCCAGGCAGGGCCTTTCGGGGGCACTGGGGGTTGGGCTCGGCATGGGAGGTCCCCAAGCATTCCGATTCCCAGGACACGGGACATAGCTGTACCTATAGTTCTTTTTTCTTTTTCTTTTTTAAAAATATTTTATTTATTTATTTAACAGACAGAGACCATAAGTAGGCAGAGAGGCAGGCAGAGAGAGAGGAAGGGAAGCAGGCAGCCTGCCAAGCAGAGAGCCCAACGCGGGGCTCGATCCCAGGACCCTGAGATCATGACCTGAGCTGAAGGCAGAGGTTTTAACCCACTGAGCCACCCAGGCGCCCCTAAAGATTGATTGATTGATTGATTGATTTGACAGACAGAGATCACAAGTAGGCAGAGGCAGTCAGAGAGAGGGGGGGAAGCAGGCTCCCTGCCAAGCAGAGAGCCTGATGTGGGGCTCGATCCCAGGACCCTGGGATCGTGACCTGAGCAAAGGCAGAGGCTTTAATCGACTGAGCCACCCAGGCACCCCGTGTGCCTGTAGTTCTTAACTCCATTCAGAATCTGAGGAATCTGATCAAAACTCTGGACTCCGCCCAGAGAAAAGACATGGACGCATTCACTTGCAGCAGAGTTTAGGGGGTTCGTGGACCACCCCTCCCCCACTGCAGTTCATCTAGAGACCCAGGTTCAAGGTTAAAGACCTGGGATACGCAGCACTGGTTTTCAAATGTGAGGACTGAGACCTGCTGGTGGCTTAATCCATTCTGGGGCTGCTATAACAAGTGGGGGGTGGGGAGCTTATAAACAGTATTTATTTCTCATAGTTCTGGACGCCGGAAGTCCAAGATCAAGGTGCCAACAGATTCAGGGTCTGGTGATACCTGTTTCCTCATTCATAGTCAGTCATCTTGCTGTGTCCTTACATGGTAGACGTGAGGGAGCCCTCTGGGGCCATTTAGAAGGCACTGATCCCATGGGGGGGACTCCATCTTGAAGACCTATGCACTTCCAGAAGTCCCCGCCCTCCAATGCCATCTCTGGCGGGGGGTAGTTAGGATTTTAACATACAAATTTGGAGCGTGGGGGAACACATTCCGTCTATCACCGTGGGTGATCCCCTTGGGGTTCTGCCAGTCAGAGCATCCTCTGTAGAAAGGATACGTATTGTTTTATGATTTCGTTGAGTCACATCGTACGTAAAACGCATTGGCGTCAAAGATGCTTGACTAACGGAAGGAAGGGCCTCTGTCGCCATGGGCTGATTGAATGATCCATCCGCTCCTCTATTAGACATATGAGGAGAATGCACAGGCACACAGTTGCAAAGGTGAAGGGGACACCGTGGTGCCCAGGCCAGCGAAGGTCCCTGCCGTCACTGCGCACCACACCCTGGTGGCGAGATCCACTTCGCCTCTCTGAGACTCAGCCTCCTCCTCTGAGAAGCGGGGACAGCTTGCGGGCCCACCTTGCTGGCCTCTGCCGAGTAAAAGGTGTGTGTCAAAGTCTGTCTGGGCACACTACAGGCCTCCAAGGTCAGTGTGATGGGGGGGGAGGGCAGTGCCGACAAAGCCGTCATGCACCGTAACGTGGCTGTGTCCTTCCTCCTCCAGGCCCATAGCTGACTGCTGACCACCCCCAACCCCCTTGGCCATGGACACCCCGGGCTACCCGGCCTCGGCGCCCACAACCTTGGAACCTGGGAACACCTCCTCAGCCTGGCTCCCAGACGCCACCCTGGGAAATGGGTCGGCGGACCCAAGTGCAGCAGGGCTGGCCGTCAGCGGAGTCCTGATCCCGCTCGTCTACCTGGCGGTGTGCGTGGTGGGCCTGCTGGGCAACTCCCTGGTCATCTACGTGGTCCTGAAGCACACGGCCAGCCCGTCGGTCACTAATGTCTACATCCTCAACCTGGCCTTGGCCGATGAGCTCTTCATGCTGGGGCTGCCCTTCCTGGCAGCCCAGAATGCCCTATCCTACTGGCCCTTCGGCTCCCTCATGTGCCGCCTGGTCATGGCCGTGGACGGCATCAACCAGTTCACCAGCATCTTCTGCCTCACCGTCATGAGTGTGGACCGATACCTGGCCGTGGTGCACCCCACGCGCTCTGCCCGCTGGCGTACGGCTCCGGTGGCCCGCACGGTGAGCGTGGCCGTGTGGGTGGCCTCAGCGGTGGTGGTGCTGCCCGTGGTGGTCTTCTCGGGGGTACCCCACGGCATGAGCACCTGCCACATGCAGTGGCCCGAGCCGGCGGCAGCCTGGCGCGCCGGCTTCATCATCTACACGGCCGCACTGGGCTTCTTCGGGCCGCTGCTGGTCATCTGTCTTTGCTACTTGCTCATCGTGGTCAAGGTGCGCTCGGCGGGGCGGCGGGTGCGGGCACCCTCGTGCCAGCGGCGGCGGCGCTCGGAGCGCAGAGTCACGCGCATGGTGGTGGCCGTGGTGGCGCTCTTCGTCCTTTGCTGGATGCCCTTCTACGTGCTCAACATCGTCAACGTGGTGTGCCCGCTGCCCGAGGAGCCCGCCTTCTTCGGCCTCTACTTCCTGGTGGTGGCGCTGCCCTATGCCAACAGCTGTGCCAACCCCATCCTGTACGGCTTCCTCTCCTACCGCTTCAAGCAGGGTTTCCGCAGGGTCCTGCTGCGACCCTCCCGCCGTGTGCGCAGCCAGGAGCCTCCAGCCGGAGGACCTCTGGAGAAGACGGCAGAGGAAGAGAAGGAGGAGGATGAGGAGGAGGGGGCAGGGAAGCAGGGGGAGAGGAAGATGAATGGCCGGGTCAGCCTCATTGCGCAGCCTGGCACCAGCAGGCAGGAGCGACCGCCCAGTGGCAAAGTCAACAAGGACAAGCAGTTCCTCCCCCAAGAGGCCTCAGCGGGAGACAAGCCAGGCACACTGCACATCAGCTATCTGTAGGGGGGCCTATGGAGGGCCAGCGTGCCCCCAGGACAGGACAGAGGCTGTGGGTATACCAAGGGCATGCTCTCCATGGTGCCAGAGGCCTACGATGGGATGTTTGGAGGCCTGGGCTCTGATCCTAGCCGCTGAGACTCACTGTGTGACCTTGCCTAGGACCTTTTCCTTCTCTGGGCCTTGCGTTCTTTTCTGTGACTCAGGGATGGGAGTAATCAGCCAGGACAAGCTCTGCTAGATAAGAAGTCTGGAGGGGCATCACCCCCAGCTGGCCTTCCGGAGCGGGGTCCAGGTTCAGGGGACAAGGCCAGACTGGCTTTCCCCTTCAAAGACAGAGCATCCTGGGGGACCAGCCTGAAGGTTGGCCCTCAGAACAACACCAAGGTCTGGATTTCCTAGGCTCAGAGCTAGGATCACAGGGGAGGGACTGGGGTCCCAAGTAGAAGAAAGTTCTACCCAGGGCAGGGAGGGGTCCAAACCTGTTCAGGCCCCACATCAGCTCCCCCGACATGCTGCAAGGCCTCGGCCAGCTCTTCCTCTTCTTTGGGCCTCAGACCTCACCTGCTGAACAACTCAATAACCTCCAGGCCCTCTTGGCCAGATGTTAGTGCTGGGACTCTGTGTTCCTGGCCCTGAGAGGCGATGGATTTTCTAGGAAAGTCACTCAGGCCAGATTCAGGGTCCCTTACCGCTTGGGCCCCCCCAAGGCCCCATATCTCATTTTGTACTTGGAATTTTATATTCTTTTTCATAAAGAGGGTCTCCAATCTGTGTTCAGTTGAGGCCACCCAAGGCCCTACTTGGCCCCTGTTGAGGGCAGCTGACCAATTCCCATAGCAGCTCATGTCGTGAGGTTGTGGCTAGAAGGGGGATGTCTCTGGGTCTCTGAGGGTTCCGGGAGCACCCCTTATAGCAGCACCCATTGGCATCCCTCCCCTCCCAGAGACCAAGGCAGGCCCGGGTCAGGCAGACTGGTGGGGAAAGGCAGTATCCTAACAGCATGGGGTGGAGAAGGAGGGAGAGGGGGAGAGGGAGGATGAAGAAGGTGGAGGAAGAAGAGAGGGAGTTGGAGGGAGGAGGACAGATCTGCTCCAGGACCATGCTGTCCTTGGCCCCTCTGGGTGGAGCTCCGCGGCAGCACTGCTGAAGGCATGCTGTGGGTGCCCGGCCCCGATCAATCTCGAGGAAAGCGTGCGGTCAGGGGAGGGACTGGGGTCAGGGTGGGAAAGGAAACGCGCTGGAAGGTATAGTGCTGGCTCCCTTGAGGGCCTGCCTGGGCTGGTAAGAGGGGCTGCCCCTTGATGGTGGCCTAGGGCCATTGCTGAGACTCAGGACCCCACGGGTCAGCGAGCAGCCCTCCCCATTCTCTATATTCTTCAGGGCCACAATGTGGGGCACCCCAAGGAAGACAAGACAAGGGGGGCTAGAGGGGAACCACAGGAGAGGCCACTGTACGAGAATTCTCTCCCAGAGATAAGCCCTTGGGGCCATCGTGAGACTGGCCCTGGGGCAGGGTGGCACCTCCGCCCTCAATCCCCCACCCCAGCTAAGGGCAAGGGGGTCCTCAGGGAAAGCACGTGAACCACAGATTGGGAGACCTAAATTTTCAACTCAACTCAGGATCCTGGCTAGCCTTGACCTCTCTGGGGTTCAGTTTTCCCATCATAAAATAGTAGGTTGTCCCAGTCTGCCCAGTTGCTCAGAATTGGGGGTGGAATGAATTATGTTGGACAAATTGCCCCCCATACTACAATGGGTAGGGGTGGGTGTATCCGATTTTAAAGTAAAGTATCAGATTATAAAGCCCCCAACCAGGCGTGGTCCACACCTGCTCCTTCATCAGGCGGCCTCTCTGTCTCTGGCCCTTGGGGGTAAAAGCAGTGCGGGACCCAGGATTGGGGGAAGGGGAGGAGGCAGAGGCCAAAGATAAGAAGGCGGGACTTGGGGAGCTCGCCTGCTCAGAAGTTCCCCAAACAAGACCTTGTATGGATGTTGGAGCTGGAAGCCCAGCCCTCAGTCTGGGGTTCCTCTGAGAAGGATGTGGGGGTCTGGCATTTCAGCATTTCCTGGCCAACCCTGCCTTCCTGACTCCTGGGACAGGTGAGCCTGTCCAGCACGGGTGGCTGGAAAGCCCCCGAGGGGGACCCTTCGCTGCTCCTGCCCCTTGCTCTTGTCAATAAAGACAGTGACACATGACACCAGCTGTGACCTGGGCCAGTTCGTCTGTCTTGGTGGGCCCGTGTGTGTGTGTGTGTGTGTGTGTGTGTGTGTGCGTGCGCGCGCACAGGTCTGCGTGCACAGGTCTCTGTGTATGGCTTCCCAGAGTCCGGGTCTCCAGGGCGCACGGAAGAGGCCCCGATAAGCCTCAGCCAACATCCTTACAGATCTTGGTCCCAAAGCTGTAGGTATGAGTCTTTTCCTGTGCCCGAATAGCAAGACTCGTGGCAGAAAGCTGATTGGCCCGAATGGGTCACGTGATAGCTCCTTGGGCCAATTACCAAAGACAAAGTGATGGAGTGCGACGATTGGTCAGGTGTGGGTCACGTGCCCATCCTTCTCACCTGGGAGACAATGGGACGCTGCGACTGACAGGCTGGCCTGACCCCAAAGCCGGTGTGTGCCCCAGGCAGCAACAGGAGACTGTGTGTGCGTTTGTGAGCACGGGGTGCCTAGGAGGGGCCCGGGCATCTCAGCCACATCCACGCGTGAACACGCGCGGGAATGCGAACACCGGGGGTCTACTGTGCCCGAGGCAGGTGTGCCTGCGGTGAGAGCAGAGGGACTGCTAGCGGCGAGGGGTCGCACGGGAGTGGTTTCTGGGCCTGGGTTCCCCTCTGGATCCCACAGCCCCCAAGCTTCCCCACCATGCCATGTGTCACTGCCTGTGCCCGCTCACATTCATGCGTGTGGGTGCCCCACCACCAGCCTTGCCTCTGCAGGCAAGGACTGTGTTCTCAAGTCAGGTAACTAGGAATATTTGCAATAAATGAGTGAATAGGGCAATTCCATTTCACAAACTTCAGGGGCAGTTTTCACGCGGTGACTCTGGCCTCCTCTGGCTCTGTGGCCTGCAGTAATCCTGAATCTAATGCGGGGAGGGCCGGGGGATGGAAGGAACCTGTGTAGGGGTTTGGGCCTGGAATCTGTGGGTTATTGGAAAAGCAGGCGCCTCAGGGGGAGGTGAGGCCTGGGGCTGTGAGCCAGGGCAGGCAGGAAGGGTGGTGATGACCCTCTCTGCCTGATTCCCCCTCTCCAGATCTTCAACTTACTCACACCCAAGGCCTTACCTTGAACTTGTCTCTCAGAGGCGGTTGCCAGGCAACAGCCCATGGCCACTAGGCTCTGGACCAGGACTTCATGCGTCAGCATCCGCATCAGTGGGGAGGAGCTGGGAGACCGCAGGGCCTGAGGGTCCAGACTTCAGGTTGTCCTCACCTACAAGATGTGGGGGAGACAGAGGCTACTGACCCATGGGGAGGTGACAGCTGGGCTCCACAGGATGCCAAACACAGCTGGAAACACTCTACAGGTGGGAAGAACCCCAGGCAGGAATGTGAGAGGCATTCCCCGGGATAATGCAAGGTCACAGTCCCGCCACGGCCTTGCACTGCCCCCGTCACTGGCAGGCCCTGGTGACCTTCTCGGTGAGACCACTGGAAGGCTGTGGGGGAAAAGCATCCCCTAAAGGCTAAGAGACCTGAATCAGGAGGCCTGGCACCGAGGCCCGCGCTGTCACGAACCTACTGTGCAGCCCTGGGCCATTTACCTCATCTCTCTGGGCTTAGCTCATTAAGTTAACAAAGATTTTCCTGAGCACAGACAGTAGACAAGGCTCTGACCCTGGACTGAAGGTGCGGTGGGGGAAGACAGATGCTGTCTCTGTGCCCTTGTTGTTCCTGGAGAGCCACAGAATCTAGTTGGGAGAGGAGTGTGATAGGGTAGGGGCTGAGAGGGCAGGGGAGAGGTGCATGTGGTGGGGACACCTGACTGCCTGGAAGAGGGACCTGTGTGTGCTAAGGCCTTGAGCCCGCAGGAATGCTGTCAAGAAAAAGAGGAAAAGCAGAGATTGGGCCCAGCTGAGGGGCAGAAGCTGTGTCAGACAGGACCTTGTAGGGGGTTAATTCCTGTTGTCGGTTGTGTAGAGTCTCCTTGCCAAATTCATGTTCAAGTCCTAACCTTGGGTGCTTCTGGATGGGACCTTATTTGAAAGTATGGTCCTTTCAGGCATAAGTAGCTAAGATGAGGTCATACTGGGGTAGGGTGAGCCACCAATCCAGTGTGACTGGTGTTCTTAAGCCAAGGGGAGATTTGGACAGACAGGAGCACAAGAAGTTGCAGGGTGAGGCTTCTACAAGTCCCAGGACACCAAAGGTTGTCAGCTAAGTGCCAGAAGCTGAGTGGGAGGTCCTCAGAGCCCTCCAGAAGGAAGCAACTGTGCTGACTCTTTGATCTCAAATGCTCAGCCTCCAGAACCAGGAGCAAATGAATTTCTGTTGCAAGCTACCTAGTTCATAGTACTTGGTCATAGCAGGCCCAGAGAGCGAACACAGTTCCCTGCCTGCAAAACAGAACTTATGGTCCCTCCTCTCGCAAGCCCTCCAGGGCTTGCATAATTCCTGGCCCGCTCACTCTTTCATTTAGCAAGTATTTGGGGGAGCAACTGCCAATTGCAAAAAGCTGAAGACAGAGAAGTTACAAGGCCCGACGGTCTTAGGAGCAAAGGAAGTCACAGGGAAGAGAATAGATAAACTAGCCAGTTCTGAAGCACATGACCCCTGGAACTGCTTGGGCTTGAATCCCGGCTCATCCGTTCACTAGCTGTTTGGCCTTGAAGCAGTTAATCAACCTTTCTGTGTTCTCCCCGCAAGCCCTGTCTCTGAGATGGGGTTGAGAGCAGATGTTTCTATTGTTGGGAGGTTTAAATGAGTTAATATTTCTCCACAGTTAAGCACTGTGCCTGATGTGTTAGGTGCTGTGTTCCACGAATGCAAGAAGTGCATTCAGAAGGAAGGAAGGATCCCTCCACGGGTAAGGGGGGGTGGACGTCTCCTCAGGAGGCATGACGGCCCAGCTGAGTGTAGAGAGGACACTGGAGTGCATGCACCAAAGAGGAGTTATGAAAGACGGTCTAGGTACTGAGGACCTAGCACTGTTGGACCTAGGACAGCTCCAATATCCGTTTACAGCACAGGACGGTCACACCAGGGATGGTCAGACCAGGGATGGTCAAACACCTGGCTCAGGGTCATGATACCATAAGCGGGACCAAGAAGCTGTTTTCCCAGCCCCCAGTCCAGTGTCTACAGTTTTGTTTTGTTTTTTAAACTGTGAAACTGGGGGGCAAGGTGGCAGGGGCAATGCGGAACGTGGAGAGAGCTCTCAGGCCACTGATGCCAGCTCCTTTGTGGCCACTGGGTGTTGGCAGATGATATCCTTGGGGAAGACCAGACAGGTGTGAGGGCAGCCCAGGCCCGTGGGGACTCCATGGCCTTCTGGAGGTTCTGCCACCCTCCAGGGAGCCCTACAGCCCAGAGGTGTGAACGAAGGGCAAACACTTGTGCACGTGTGTGTGCAGAAGGTTCCTTTTCAAAGAAAATGTCTCGGCCACACTTGAAGTCATCTCCAGGGTCCCCGACACCTCAGGTCCTGGTTCACACATCCCAGGAACACAGCCCAGAGGCAGCCAGGAGCCCACGTCCCCCGTGGCCGGCTTGTGGGGCCGGCAGGTGGGGAAAAGGAGGCCAGGGGCCCTCCTCGTCCTGTTATCTGCTTTAATTACCTGGAAATATGTCAATATTGGCACACCGAATGGTCAGTCCTGCGTTTGCTCAACACGACCCAGAGCCTGCTTACTTTCTCCGTCTGTAAGGAGGGGTTGACTCTGAGGTTCAGCTTCCCTCCGCTCATCAGACCAGTCTCTGCTGCTCTCGGTCCACAGAACAGCAGCAATTACAGGGAGAACAAAGCAAACTCACAGGCCTGTTTACGTGGGCGGCAGTCCGCTGAGCTGTCAGCCACGCAATCAGGATCCAACCCCAGCGGCCCCACTGCTTAGCTCTGCGGGCCTCCGGGCTGGCCTCGGAAGCGCTTGGAGCCTCAGTTTCCTCATCCATAAAATGGGCTTTATTCATAACCTCACCTCACAGGACTGTCGCGAGACCTGGAGGGCTCGGCCGAGGCCCGCGCTGTGCTCTGTGTCCGGCAGGGGGCGCCACGGAACCTCCGCCTGGTCGCCGCTCCGCTCGGCCGGACTCGGCTCTCTTCGGCCACGTTCGGCTCCACTCGGTCAGACTCGGCCATGTTCGGGCGCCCCTGCCAGGCTCGGTCAAAGTCGGCTCTGCCCGGTTGTCCTCGGCAGCACTTGGCGGGATTCGGCTATGCTCGGCCAAGTCCGGCCTTGTGGGCTCCTGGCCGGCTCCGCTCGGGGCTGGACGCGCGGGGGCCCCTCCCTGGCGCCGAGGAGCCGCCTCGGGTTGGGCTTCTCGGGTGAAGGCCCAGAAGCCGGAGCAGAGCTGGCCTGAGGGTCCGGTTTGCCTGAGCCCTGGGCCCTGCTTTTCCAGGGCATCGACTGGCAACCAAAGGGGCGGGCCCGCGGCCGGCGACTGCCTTTTCCCAGGGGTCCAAGCCGAAGCCGGTGGGCCGGGGGTCGGGGAGTCTCTCCTTACTTCTGCCAAGCGGAGCCGGGAGGTTGGCGGCTGCCTCATCGTTCTGGTTCTGCCACTGGTCGGCCGTCGGGGAGGGAGCCACTTGCTGCACCTGTTCCTTAGCCTCAGTTTCCCCCCAACAGTTAGCCGGGTTCTTCTGGGGCGGGGTGGGGGTGGAGACGGCCGACAGACTCCCCGCGACCTGCTGGCTCTTTCTTTCCCTGGGCCTCTTGGGGATTCAGTGTCCCCTTCTGTAAAATGGACTTAAACTCGCCCAACTCGGGATCAGACATGGGGTGTTGAAAGCCCAGGGTGGAGAAACTGAGTCCGGAGGTGATGTTCACTCAACCCACCCTGGCTAATCAGTGGAAGGCCTCCGTAGTAGAACCGAGTCTGGGGTTCTCCGCGCAGGAGGAAGCGGGACGAACTGCTTGGTTGAGGGAGGGTCCCTTGGAACCTCTGGCCAACCTCTCCCCAACTTTGTGGGGAGGGGGTTGGAAAAAAGTGCTTGGGCGTCCCAGCCAGCCCCTAGCACGTCGCAGTGGCCTTTCACCCTTCTCCTAGCCCTCTGCTACCCCCTTAGCTCCCGACGAAGGGGATGAGACGGGTGGGGAGCATCACAAGTCGCCGGTTCCATGAGGTGGGTGCCCAGTGGGCTGGGTCACACCCACCCCGGGGCCCCTTGGCTCTCCCCAGCAGGTGGCGCTCGCGGTTGCCTTTGTTTAGTTTCTTAATTGGCTAGTGACCCTGAGCAGTTAAATCTGCGACTTGGCATTCACAACTTGCAATGCTGACTCCAGGAATCATGTTTTCTGTCTCACCTTTTGACAGGCACACATTTTATCTTTTTAAAATACATGAGGGGTCCTAGCACTCTGTAAGCACTCACTATTTTTATACCTGGGTCCCAGGGCTTCCGACTCAGGTGTGCATGAGAAGGAGCTGATACCCTTACCCTATTCAGAGTGTGACCACGGAGAAGCACTGGTGGGTGGCTAGTAGAGGGGACCCCTATCGGGTATCCCACCAGATCGCTCAGGTGCTCTTGGCTTCCTTATGTCCCTCTGGCCCAGGAACACCAAGGCTCAGAAGTAGGGAGTGTGCCCAAGGTCAAACAGCTAGAAGGAGCTGGAGCTGGGACATAACCCAGTTTTGTCTGCCCCCGGGCTGGGGCTCTGTCTCCAAGCTACCTGGCCAGCTGGGGAGATCCTCCGAATGGCTGGGAGACCACGGATGCTACACAGATGAAGGTATTTTAGGCAGAGTGAGAGTGAGAGGGAAAATATTGAAGTGTAATATATCTGAGTCTTGCTCTCTTGTCCACCCTGCCTCCAACTGGCAAAGAGAACAAGGAGCCCTTTTCTGGGGCTCTCAGCCTGGCTGGGAGCCAAAGGAGCCAGCCCTAGAACCTGGCAAATCGAGTCCCTTTCCTGGCCTCAGTCTCTTCATCTGTTAAATGGGCTGAGTGGCCTTTGGCAGAGCGGCTGTTGAGTGTGGCCTGGAGCAGAGGGCTGGCATAGCATGGGATAAACTTCCTGTGTCCCCAAGCTGCGCTCCCCATCCCCCATCTGTCTTCCCTTCCCCCTTCCTTTTGAGGCTAGGCTTTCTAAGCCAAAGGGCTCAGAGGCAGCCAGGAGCTGTCTTCCACTCTGGTGCTGCTGACTCAGCCCTTTCCCTGGTGACAGCAGCAGGGGGAGGGTGGGAAGGATGGCTCCCACCCTCTGCAGCCCTGGCTCAGCGCCCTGGGAATGCTGCCTGAGGCAGGGCCACATAGAGGGCATGGCCAGTGTGGCCCTGGTGTTTTCTCAATGCTGTAGAACCTCAATCTGCTTTTGGGGGACCCCCTGGGGTTCCTAAGTAGGTCAGGGTAGGGGGGAGGACTTGGGAGGCTTGAGAGGTGAAAGCAGCACAAAGCTGAAAGCTGGGAGAGTCTGACTTTCATTCCAGCTTTGGCTTCGGTCAGCTGTGACCTTGAGCCAAAGACTGGGGTCTATCCTGGGTCACGGAGTCTCTGCTGGTCACATTAAGTAATTGGGTCAGGCCATCTCTCAGGGTCTTTCCAGGACTGAAGTTCTGCTGTCTGATTATCCCCAAAACTGCTAGAAAGACTGAAGGCTGGACATGAGACGTGGTTAAAGATACACAGGCCACGGGCTGTTCTATCCTCCACACTTGGCCCGGTGAGTAGGGGCTAGGCTTTCATGCCCTAAGCTCCAGACTGAATTCCATCCCCCTCAGATCTCTACATTTCTGTACTGAGGGCAGTAATGTCACTGCCTCCCTCTTCCCACGGGACAGACCAGGAACTAGAGCCTTTGTCCCCCCCAACCCCACCTATTCCCCCTGCCCAGGCATGTTCCTAGGACTCCAGTGGGCTGGGGACCCCTTCCTTTCTGTGGAATTGTGGCTCCTCTTCACTCCTCCCAGCCATGGGACCCTGGGAAAGCACAAGGCTGGGGTCAGCTGAGTTGAAATAATGGATGGGAACACCCTTCTGGTTCCAAAATCCCCTGCAAAGATGAGGCCCAGCTCAGGCAGTAAGCACTCAACCAGTGCGGAATGAGAGGGGGCTGGAGTGGGAGGGACACTGGAGACCATCTGGGCACCCCAGAGTCCCAGGGATGCATGAAAAACCTTCGCAGCTCAACTGGAAGGACCCCGCCCAGGCCGAGGGGCATACTACACGGGCTGCCCCCTCTTGCCAGCAGGACCCTTCTGCGGGGGGGTCATTTCCACAGAGGGGTTGGCTCCATAAGACGCGAGGGATGGACTGTTCAGGGGAGATTTCCAGGCTGAGGCGGGGGACTTCCATGTCCATTGAAGAGGGGGTGTTGACCTGGCTGTTGCCCTTACCTAGTACCTGAGGGGGTCATACCTGCTCATTGACTTGGACATGTGCTGAGCACAAGAAGACTGGGGACTGGAGCTCTGCAGATTCCTAGGGACGGAGAGGTCAATGGATTAGCCCAAGTTCTGAGCTAGGGGGTGCCCGCGCCCTCTCCCCTCAGCACCCTGCCCCTGTGACCCAGAGCAAATAGGCCAAGCCCACCTCTCAGCCCGGATTCCAGGGCTGCCGCCTCATTCCTGAGCAATCTGGGGGGCTCCTGCCCCTTCCTTTCCCTCTATTTTCCAGCCTGCACCTCAAGGGGCTTCAGACCCCTTCCCACTCTGACTCTCTTGGGTTTCTGAATCAAACCAGACCCCACTGGACAACCAAAGAGTTAAGCAAAGGAAAACCCCAGCTCCCTAGGCTCCTTTTATCTCCCACAGATCCCAGAGGCTGGAGAGGAGGGAGCAGAGAGGAGGGGAAGTGGGAAGCCAGCTCAGCCCGCTCCCTCCGCCTTCCCTTCCCTCCGCCTCTCTCCCTCCTTCTCTCCCTCCCTCTTCGGCTCAGCCCGGGGGTCTGGGCCAGCAACTAGCAGACATGGGCCAAGGAGCCAGAGACTGCCCAGAGGCCGGGGGTCTGTGAGCTGCCGTGGAGGCCACTGGACACGGGGTGAGTGATGAATGTTCCTGTAACTTCTTCCAGCAGGGCCCCGGGGGCTGGGGTCAGAGCCCAGAATTCCCTTCCTCCCTCCTCTCTTCCTAGACACGTCCTGGGTTCTGCTCTCTCCCTCTGATCCTCTCAGCCCCTCTAGCCCCTGGTGAAGGGCTGCCCTGCTCCTCCAGCGGGAGCCTGTCCCTGCCGGGACACTCACCACCTCAACTCAGCAGGCCCAGCTCCCTCCCATCCCAGAGAGCTCCCAGCTCCTAAGTAAAGGCAGCAGGGAGACCCCCCCACCCACCCAAAATCACCCCAGATGGCACAGTCCCCCACTCTGGATCCCTGCGTGGTCCCCCTTCCCCCAGGGCCAGTCCCTGATCATGGCTGTGGTTATTATTACTCTTGTTCAAAGACTGCTTTGCTTCCTGCTTCCTGCTCTCCCCAGGGCACAGTTCTGTGTCTCAGAGCTTTTGACTCCAATCTGGCCTCTGCCAACAGAAACATCCCCAACCATGCCAGTTCTCCAGGCGAAATTCTGCTCTTCCCATCCCATGTGGGTACTGGGTAGAGGCCTTGTCTGTCACAGGAAGGAACATGTTTCAAATCTTACTTGTTTATTACTGAAGTGTAATTGACATTATCTTGCTTCAGGCTTGCAACATTGTCATTCAGCAATCCTGTGCATTACTCAGCTCTCACCACTGATGAGGGTCCTCACTATACAATGTTATTGACTATCCCCTCTGCCATCCTTTGTATTAAGAGTCTTACAAGTCAGGCATTTGCCCTGCATTTGGATCCTCCTGAACAACCTGGGAGATAGGCAATGGTTTCAACTCCTTGTAAGTGTCAAGGAGCAGCATGGAAGACTAGAGAGGTTAAGCTACTAGCCTGAGGTCACACAGTTTGTAAGCTATCATGGGATCTTAGGTCCAACCCTAAAGGCCTCACCCTTTCCCATAAAGTCACATCTATGGCCAGGACAAAGGGGATTTTTGTTCTTCTCAAAAATCACCGAGATGTGGCATTTACAAACACAGGGTGGGGGTTATAATCTTGAACAGAGAGGATGTTGATCTCTGAGAAGTTTATCTGCCTTATTGAGCAGAACCAGGAAAACAGACCAGGGTAGAGCTGGGGAATGGTCACTTCTAAGAGAGGGTGTTATCTGTGGGGACGACCTGCCCGCCACCACCCTTCTAGCTACTGTTCAGCCCCCAGATGGTGGAATGTGTGTGTGTGTGTGTGTGTATAGAGGGGGAACTCCTGCCCTTTAAAACCCATCCCTTACCTCAGTCCTCAGTGAAGATAGAATAGCATTTTTTCAAAAAATAATAATTTTAACTTCTCTATATGTATTAACCACAGAAAAAATATTTTTGAATTGTACCAAATGTTAAAGGAACAAAAAGGAAATAAACAAAGAAACGCCAGAAGTGTAAAAACCAGTCTGGTTTCAAGAAATGAGTTTCTGATCCTGCGATAATATGCCAGCCCCCAAACACTGCTACCACCTCAAAGGCTCTTTGCCGGGTTTCCTGCCCACCCAGCCCCAGCCTGTCCCCAGTGTCTGCTGTCCTGGCCACTTCCTGCCCCCCTCCTGGAACTCTGGAACCTCCCTTGGCCAGGGCCATAGACATCTTCATAAACCCCTGGACTTCTCCCATCCTTTTTGAATTTTCCAGACCTTCTAGTCCTGCTCTTTAATTCCAATTTACCCCCTTGGCAGTGGATTGGTAGGTCTATGATGATTGACACGACTCCCTTCCAATGAATTAACTCCAGAGTCTTAAGGGCTTCTGTGTAAGGCTGAGCTGTGTGGGTTGTTGACTGCACAAAGGTGCTGAGGGGGAGGTGGGTTGACAACAGCCTTTGCCAATCTACAAACCCTCAGTGTTGCATTTTTCCAAAAATGACTTCTATTTTTGTTTCTAATTTGTCGGCGCAGAGAGGTACCTGCTTCTGCCTTGCACACAGGCACCTCTAGGCAGGCCAACACTGGTCTACGTTCTGAAATTCTGCATACCTATTTCTGAATTCTTAAAGATGCCGTAACAGCATCCCGGGGCACAACACTGTGTATTTTCTCTGGATGTTGCTTCCTGACTGCTATAATAAATGAACGTTCCTAGATCTTGGTCAGGACCATGGTGCTCAGGTGCCAGATCTGCACCTCGTCCCCTCTCCTGAAGAGCGAGCCTGCAGAATCATTTGCATTGGTCGCAGGGGCGCACTAACATCCCTCATGCTGGGCTGGTAGCCTGTGCTTGCTCGAGAAGGCTGGGTCGGTTGCAAGAAACAAGCCAAAGGGAGGTGGGCAGGGCGGGCTGGGGTGGGGAGCATTTCACGGTCTTACTGGGTAGAACATGTGGGTGGCTGGAGCACCTTCCTCGCCCACCCCAGCAAAGGCGTCCCGGGACTTCGTCTGTTTCCCCGGCTGTGGCTATCTTTAGACGGGTTTCCTTCCCAGGCCCATGTGTGCCAGAAATCTCCATGGACTAGGTTCCAGGGGACCTGGCCTGCAGGCCCTGCATGGCCACAGGTCTCTTCATGACCTGGGAGAAAGTGCTTCTCTGTGTCAGTCTCTTTTTTCTCATCTGTTAAATGGGGACACTAACTCTCTGCCCTCGAGTTACATCAGGTGTGCTGATAATATGGGGGAAGCATCCGTGCTGCACAGTGCGCGGTGTGGACGGTCCCTTAAATAGAATCTCTGCCCCTTTTTACTTGCTGCAGGTCACCATGGGGATAGCTTCCCTGGACCTCCTCTGTGTAGGGCTCCTGCTCCCTCTCTTGGTGTGTGCGGTCCCCACAGAGGAGCCCTCCTCTGGGGATGCGGTGGCCTCGGGTACCCCTGGGTACTGTCAACGGTGCTGTGACTCTGAGGACCCCCTGACCCCTGCCGATGAAGCAGTGTTATCTGCCTCTCCATCTGCCCTCCCATACCTGCTGCCTGAAGTCAGGCCCTACATTAACATCACCATCCTGAAGGGTGAGTAGCCCCCTCCCTCCCAGTGGCTCAGGCTAGAGTGGCCTGGCTGGGGATGGGGAGGGCGTGGAGCCCTCTCCTTGGGCTGGGGTTGGTGAGGGGGAGGGAACAGGAAAAACCTAGACAGAAAATTGTCCCAGACCCTTTCTGTCATTCATATATTTATTGAGCAGCTACTATGTGCCAGGACTGTTCTGAGTTCTGAGGATGGAGCATGAGCAAACCAGACAGAAGTGCCAACTGCTGTTCCCATGGGAGAGGCAAAAAGTGAGCAAAAAACATATTGCTGAAGTTAATGAGACAGAATGTTTGATGGTGATAAAGGGGATGGTGGAGCCAAAGTTGAGGAGGGTAAGGGGCATCAGGAGTGTAGGTGCAGGGAATAGGTTGCAAATTAAATGGGGTGTCGGTTCATTGAGAAGTGAGGGAGAAGCCATGTGGCTGTCTGAGGAAGAGCAGTCCAAGGAGCATGAGCAGCAGGTGCAAAGGTCCTGTGGTAGGAGTAGGCCTGGTGTGTCTAAGGAGCAGAGAGCAAGAGGAGGAGCTGAAGTTGGAGATGAAATAGGGGCAGGGTCAGACTTGGGTTTCCTTGAGTGGGAATGGGGAGCAGGGGAGGGTTCGAGCAGAGAGACCTGGTCCCACTGGGGCTACAAATGGATCTCTCTAATATTTCGTGGAGAATGGCCGGTAAGGGACAAGGGTGGAAGCAGGGAGATCTATGGGCAGCCATTAGGGCTATCCAGGTGAGAGCGGGCTCCCGGTCCTCGAAAATCAGGAAGAGGCTTCTGCTGCTGGGGACTGTGAACAGCTGGGGCCTGGGGCCAGGCCCTGGACACCCTTCAGCTGGGGTTGTATGGCCAACCACCCCAAGACGTCAGTCCTTGGTCATTGCTCCCATTTTGCAGAGGGGGACACCGAACCTCCAAGCAGGGAGGAGCTTTCCCAGGAGCACACAGCTATAAGGGACAAAGCCTAGATTTGTCCCTGAGGACTCGGGCCACTCCACCCTAGAGCCAGGGGTCGGCTAGCTTCTGAGAACTCTGGGCCTCGGGTTTCCTGGGGAAGGACACCTCCCTTCCTCCAGCACCCCATCTTCCCCAAGGCCCATAGAGCCTCTGCCTGAGGCTGAGGAGCTGTCTGGAAAACCCAGGATTAGGAGGACACCCTTGAGCCAGCCTTCACTGTCTGCCGGTGCGGGTGGACCCTCGGCTGTGGCAGGAGGCTCCTGGCTGGCGTCAGGAGTCCTGGGTCCCCGTCCCAGCTGCTCGCTCCCTCACTGTACGGATCAGGCTGGTCTCTCTGTCCCTGGCTTGCCGCCTCCTTTGTAAAAAGGTAAAGGTAACCCCTTCCTAGGACCAGCGTTCACCCCCCTCCCTTGGGTCTGGGGCAGGGAGATGCAAACCATAAAGTGTGGTGCATGCAAGGAGGTCTTTCTCTATTGAGGCTGTGGGGCCAAACCGCTGCAGAGCCGGGGACCCCCTTCTCCCCGCTTCTTTCCAGGCTTTCCCCCCCGAGGGTCTATGCCTTCCGTTTCGCTCTTTTCATCAATACTGCCGAGGTCACAGGAGACCTTGGGAAGACACAGGGCTGTGCGGGTCTCTCAAAGGGGAGTGGCTGATGGTAGGAGTTCTGGCGTGTGACAGGCGGCAGGGAAATGCTTGGGATCAGGTACCTCAAGACACAGGGGATCCCCTGCTCCTTCTGTGCTCAAGGTCAGCCTGGAACTGAGGCTGGGCAGAGGCGTGTGTGCCTAAGGATGAGGCTGGATGTTGCCGGAGCTCCGGGCAGTCAGGGACAGGCCGAGCGTTGCTGGGTGGACCCTCCTGCCTCATATTGGAAGTCTATAGGGCGCTCCCCCATAGGACATTTTGTCAAGGGCCCAACATCAGCCCTGTGAGGTGGGCAGATTCCTCTTCAAGACAGAGACAAAATAACCGAGACCGTGACCGTGAAATGCCCCAGTGGGACATAACACCAACCAAGGGCTGCCTGGTTCCGAACCAGGGCCTTTCCCTTCATGTAGGCGGAGGCTATTTTCTTGGCTCCTTCTCTGAGTCAGAAATGCAAAGTGCGACTCAGCTGCCAAAGAGAATGAGCTCTTGCCATTTGCAACAGCATGGATGCAACAGAGGATATGCAGCTGCGCGAAATAAGTCAGTCGGAGCAAGACGAAGGCCGTACGCTTTCCCTCGTATGCAGAATTTAAGGGACAAAACAGATGAACATAGGGGAAGGGAAGGAAAAAAATAAAATAAGAGAAAAACAGAGAGGGAGACACACCATAAGAGACTCTGCTCTAGGGAACAAACTGAGGGCGGCTGGAGGGGGGGAAGGGGAACAGAGTCACTGGGGGATGGGCATCAGGAGGGCTTGGGATGTTATGAGCCTTGGGTGTTCTGTGCAGCTGATGAATCACTAAATTCTACCCCTGAAATGCATAATACACTGTTTGTTACTTAAATTCAATTTAAATAAAAAAAAAAAAAAAGAAAGAAAGAAAAAGAAATGCCAAGTGGGTCCTGTAGCCGCTACCTCTCCGCTGGAGTCAGGCTGGGAGTCGTGACTCTTGGGGTTTGGGCCTGGCTTCCAGGGAACGTGATCACACCTTCACTGGACGGGGAGGGGAACGGGCGGTGGAAGACAGAGAGGTCTTGGGGCTTGCCCCTCCCGCTTCCCCTGAGCTGTATGACCCTGGGTGAGTCACTGAACCTCGCTGTGAATAGAGATGATCACGGTGTCTTCTTTAGAGGGGCGTTCAGCAGAGCGGTGCTCGGTATACAGTAGGTGCTCAGTACATGCTGGCTATTCTCTGGCCTTCCTTCTCAAGGCAGGGGCGGAGCCTTCTGCAAGCAGAGACAAGGGTGCCGGCCCTGACTTTCCCCTTCTTGTCCCCACAGGTGACAAAGGGGACCGAGGCCTGCTGGGCACGCCCGGGAAGCTGGGCCGGGAGGGTCCCCGGGGGGAGCGTGGCCCGCAGGGCACCAAGGGCGCCAAGGGGCAAGCGGGCAGCCCCGGGGCCCCGTGCCAGACGCGCTTCTCAGCCTTCTCGGTGGGCCGCAAGACGGCCCTGCACAGCAGCGAGGGCTTCCAGCCGCTGCTTTTTGACACTGTCTTCGTCAACCCCGATGGCCACTTCGACCTGACTGCCGGTCACTTTGTCGCCCCGCTGCGTGGCCTCTACTTCTTCAGCCTCAACGTCCACAGCTGGAACTTCAAGGAGACGTACGTGCACGTGGTGCACAACGAGGAGGCGGCCGTCATCCTCTACGCGCAGCCCAGCGACCGCAGCATCATGCAGAGCCAGAGCGTGATGCTGGCGCTGGCGCCCGGGGACCGCGTCTGGGTGCGTCTCTTCAAGCGCGAGCGGGAGAACGCCGTCTACAGCGACGACGTGGACACCTACATCACCTTCAGTGGCCACCTCATCAAGCCTGAGGATGATTAGTGGTCCCCGGTGGGGCAGCCCCGGCCCCGGGGTGGGGGGAACTGTGGGCAAAGTTGTCCTCCATGAAGTGGGCCCCCGGGACCAAGCATTCTGGATGGGCTTCCTCTTCTTTCCTTCCCTCCAACATCTCGCTCTCTCTCTTCTCTTGGACTATTTTAAGAAGAACCTGAATATTCTAGAACTTTCCCAGCCTGCGAACGCGGCAGATTCTGATTCTGGTTCTAAAGGGGGTGGTGTCCAGGGCTCTGCACGTATAAGAAGTTCCTGGATGTAGTTGGTGCTATTGGTCCAGGGACCCCCCTTGAATCCCGATTCTAGACCTTTCCCAACATTCTGGAATCCTCCAAACATTCTAGACTCTTGCCAAATCCTTCACTTCTCTCATCTTTCCAGGACCCCCACCCCATCCTCTTGCTCCTTCCACCTTCTCTGTCCCTCTCTTGTGCACCCCACTTGTGCAGCCGCCGGTCCCTTATTCATTCATCAAACGCTCTCTGAGCACTCACTCTGTGTCAGGCTCTGGGGAAGCTGAGGTGAGACACAGGCCCTGCCCTTGGTGAGTGCCCAGCCCCGCCAGGGTGGGGAGACACAGGCTCAGGAAGCCAGACCCAGAAAAATAGCAGGGCTCTCATCACAGAAGTCTGTGTCTGGGCGTTCAGCCACCATGGACCGTCCTTGTCTGCAGGTCCCCAAGGTGAATAGAGTCCCCAAGGTAGGGGGGATCCTTATCCTTGTCCATTTCTTTCCTTCCTGCCCAATGCCCTTCATTAAAGCAAACCCCAGAAGGGCCTTGGTCAGGGCAAGGGTGCTATGAGGGGAGGATCCAGGGGCCTGCAGCATTTGGGGGTGAAGAGGGCCCTTGGGAAAGGGAGCCCAGACCCACATCTCCCCACATGTCAGGTACAGCAGCCCGTGAGGACTCCTCCCCTCCTCACACATCCCCTTCCCCATCCCCAAGGTGCCAGGCTCCCAGCCACCGCCAGACACTGATGTCGTCCCCAGGTGCTCTCTGACCCTCCTTGGCCCTCCTTGGCGGCCCAACATCCCTGGCTTTCCGGACCTGGTTAAAGTGCTGAGGTCCCGATGGGCAGCTCGTGCCCGGCACGGAGCCTCCTGTGGCCAGATGCCACCTTGACACGTGCCACCGGGCCATGGGCCAGGCTTTGGAGCCCTCAGCAGGTCTAGGGAACTGAAGCAGGCAACATCCCAGGTCAGTGGAGGGGAACCTCCTCTGAGCCATGAGGCTAAGACAGGCACTGGGAGTGACCAAGGCCAAGGAAGGGACATCAGGCCTTCTGTCCTTTCTCCCTCTCCCGGGGTGGGGCAGTCTGGCGGTCTCCGGCCTTCTTGTCTCCTATCCCAGGTAGCCTGAACCTTTCTCCAGAGGGAAATGGCTGCTTCCCGTTGGTGCTGATGCTGACCGTGGGGCAGAGGCGCCCCGGGCAGTGGTCTCTGGTGCTCACTCGTAGCCGACGGATTCACGGCTCAGTGATGGGGGGCTGGCAGCAGGACCTGACCCCGTGCCGTGAACGCTGGTGCTATATCCTCACTCCTCACCTGACTTCGCCCCTGTCCTGCTTGTCTGGAGTGATTAAAGTGTGTCTGTCTTTTTGGAAGTTCAGGCTGGTTCTTTCTGCTCGGCTTCCTATGCCCCTCCTCGGGAGAGCAGCCAGTCCTGGTTCTGCTGGCGGCCCGACCCCAGGGCTCCCCTCCATGGACTCCCCATCCTATGCAGCCCCCTCCGTCACTCATCAGCTGGTAGGCCTTGGAGTGAGTGGAGCCAGGCTCGGAGCTCCCGGCTGGGCCGCGCCTTGTCTGCGGCCTCAGGCCAGGCTCCACACACCTGAGCCTCCCTTTCCTTGTTTGTAAAATGGGGATGCAGAGAATCTACCCCCGGGGGTGGCCATGAGGTTGAGAAGAGCGATGTTTGAGCCACGCTCACTGAGTGCCTGCTGTGTGCCGGGTACCCCGCTAGGCGTGGAGGTGCAGGGCGAGCCCAAGCCATCCTCTTGCCTTCGAGAACGCTGTGGAGCCTACATTCCAGTGAATCACTTGTCAGTGCCGAGCCCTGCAGGCCCTACTTGGGGACTCTGTCTCATGGTTTGTGTTTAATATTTACGAGAGAACTGTTGGCTGTTCTCTGGAGGAAAACACAGCTTCATCAGACAGTGGACTGGGTTCTGACTTTCCAAGCTAGCGCGGTGACTACTCACGTAAATCTATTTATGTTTGCAGTGACCCCTGTGGGCTTGCCTGACACACTTAAGGCACCTGTGTGTGTCCCTATGGCTGTGCTTGGTGGCATTCTGGCACCATGTGCAAGATGCAGCTATAAGGAATGAAACTACTGGAACTGCCCTGGTACTCGGCCCAGGCCAGGCAAGGGAGCCCTGAGTCTCTTGTTTCTCTGAAACTTAAGTGGCCACGGCAAGAGGCCTCCCACTACACCTGAGTGCTCCCCAGGGGTCAGAGGCTATGCAGGGGAGCGACCCCAAGGCATAGTTTTGGCCCAGACTCTGTTCACGTGTCATCCGTCTGCCCCCAGCAGTAAAGGTAAGGGTTACCCCCAGCGCCAGAGCCTCTAATCATGGATGCTGTGAGGACAAGCGGTTTTGCCAATCCGCTAAGGCAGCCAAATTTTGTTTTGTTTTGTTTTTTGGCAGCAAAGTTTTGGAAACTTCTCACCAAGCCCCTGCAGGAGAATTCGTTTGTCCTTTGCAAGCTGAGGCCAAAGGTCACAGGCAATTCCAGGCCACATTAGCTCAGGGCTCTTAGAACCAACTCCTCCATGGTCTCAGCTGATTTGCAGCAGAAGCTTCAATCCTGGTTCCAAGTGGCTTCCGATGTCCGCCTGCGCTAGTTTTTCCCACAGGAGCCCGGTTTCCGGCTTGGTGGCAAATCTCCAAGGAGTGGCAGGAGCCTCTGGATCTTTGTGATGGGGACCCTTTCAGAAGGTGACGTTCCAGTGCGGGCCGGGCAAGGGCCCTGGAACTCTGGAGGCCCCCAAGCCTGAGGCCAGGTCTGTGGGGACCAGGTCCCCCAGGAGATCTATAATGCTTAGTCCTGGGGACCCAGGGAGCCCATACAGCTATCTTGTCCACCCCTGCCATCCCCTTCAGTTACATATTTTGAAAATAGTATGTCCCTCTGAAGTATTAAACAAGGAAGGGGAGAGAGAAGTGGGCCACGAGGAGAAGCAGCCCATGAAATGGAAAACAGCCTAGGCTGGGAGTCACAGGACTTCAGCTCTGCTCTGCCATCGCTTGGTCGGGGGTGAGAGGGGGACAATGCAGGGAATATTAAGGGGGAAGTTCGATCAGACAGAGCTGGTGCAGGCAGTTGAACCGGGCTGTGTCCCTGGGGACTTAGTACCTGGATGGGTGGGCTGGATCCTTCTACGGGCTTGGCTTGGGTGTATCTGGGAGTCCTTGGCCTTCCTAGAAAAAGAATACACCCAGGAGGTCCTTCTTCTGTTGCACTGGAGCATGAGGAAGAGAGTAGAGAATTCTAGAAAGGACGATCTAGGAAAGTGTCGGAGTGGAGGGGACATTTGAGCAGGGTCTTGGAGGATGAATAGGAGTTTGAAAGACATATGATGTGGGGGAGAGAGACAGCAGCATGACGGGGCGGGGGAGGTGGAACATTGCGGCCTATGTTCTGGGCAACGGGAGAGGCCCATAAGGAATGTAAATGTTTGGAAAGGTGGTAGAGACAGTCCAGGATGGGATCTGAGGATGGACAGGTAGGGAGGGGCCACGTCGTAAAGGTCCTCGAACATCTGGCTAAGTTGGGACTTGACCTTGTAGGTGATGGAGAGTTGCTGGAGGGTTCTGAGCAGCGTGGTCACTGGTTAGAGTTAACTTAAGAGGCAGATGGCTGTGGGGCCCCCTGGAGCATGGATTCTATGGAGTGGGACTGGAGGCAGCTGGTCTAGGAGAGGACACGGGGTGGACTGACAATGTCATCCTACAGGAGAGGGCCATGTTCCCACTCGACTCCAAAGGAAGTCAGAGGTTTAATAGCAGAGTGACAAGAGGAGGGCACCCAGGTTGGGGTGGGGGGGTCCACCTTGGGCAAAAGGCCTACCAGTCTCCGCTGTTCCTATCAGACTTTTCTATGCCAATGAGAAGAGAGCAGGCCTAGGCATCAGGAGGTGGGCTCCTGGGCCAGCTCTGCCCTGGGGAGTCCCCTGAGTGGCTGGGCAACTCATTTGGCTTCTTTGGACCCCTCACTATCCTTTTCTGTCCCATTGGATTCAAAGTCCCTCCTCTCTTGCCCCGCTAAGGCCTGGGGCGGGGGGGGGGGGCATCTCCGAGGATTTATGGGGTGACAATTTTCAGAACCCCCGATCAGGACCCCTGGACTAACAATGGGGGAGACTGCGAAAACAGTGCCAATTGTCCCAGAAAATATTAAGTGCCAAGTGACAGGGGCCAGAGAAGTTTCAGAGAAGTGGTAAGTACTCAAATGTAGGAGTGAGTGGGCTCTGGAGCCTGGCGGGGCGAGGGTTCTGATTCCCGGGTCCGAATCTTCTTAGAAGAACTCTTGGCCCAGGGCAGGCCCTGTTATTTGTCCTCTATCCATGTGAGCTGGGCTTGTCTCCTCGTCCCTCTGAGTCTCCGTTTTGTCCATCAGCAGCGGCCGGCCCAGAGAGGGCGCTCTGTAGCTCCCTCTGCAGCTTCCTCCTCCCCCCGCCAGCTCCACTGCCCTGCCCGGACCCAGGAGCCACATACTGCCACGTGTACCTCTGGAGGAGGGGAAAACAGGCAGAAACTCAACACAACCAGAAACAGATGTCAAGAACATTATGGGTGGGGCCCCGTGGGGGGAGAGCCAGGGCCAGCTGCGGCCAGCGGCTGCTGCAGGAGCCAGAGAGGAAGGAGGGATTTCCAGGACAGGAGTCAAGAGTGCACGGCTAAGCCCCAAGCCCCGTGCCTGGGAGCAGCTGGGCTGCAAACCAAGAGGGAGGGAGGAGGAGGGGGCCTGGGCGGTGGGTGGGGGGGAGCAGGGTGTGCAGAACAGGGTCAGGCTGGGGTGTGAAGTCTTGGCCTGAAGGTGGTAGTGTGGGCGGGAGGAAGTAGTAGCTGAGGTCTGGGCACAGGGAGGAAGCAGGGGACCCAGTGCAGGACCAGAGCAGAGTGAGGGTGAGGGTGAGGGCGTGGGTGGCCGTCCTTGTCCTGCAGCTGGCTGACTGCTAGGCTGACTGCTGTGCACCATGGGGGACAGGCAGGGAGAGGAAGGAATGGATGCCCCAAGCTCAGATGTACAAAAACTGGAACTTGCTTTCTTCCCCACTAAACTTAATTTCTTTTGGTTTTCTTTCAAGATTTTATGTACTCATTTGACACGGAGGGAGACAGAGAGGGATCACAAATAGGCAGAAAAAGGAGACGCAGGCTCCCCGCTGAGCCGAGAGCCTCACGCTGGGCTTGATCCTGGGGTCCCTGGGATCATGACCCAAGCCCAAGGCAGATGCTTAACCGACTGAACCTCCCAGGCGCCCCTGAACTTAATTGCTAAGAGGCACTTCCATCCTGCTGAAGGCAAAGAAAGGTGCTTTGGGCCAGCTGGAGCTCCTCTCTGACCTCATGTCCAAGGGGAGCGGCTCCTAAGTGCCCCATCCTGTGGGCGGTGAGAGGTCAGCTGTCCCCACGGGTCCACATGACCCCTGCTCAGTCTGTCACCGTGCCATCTGCTCTGGGTTCTGCTCAGGTGTCCGCACACCTGCTGAATCACGCTTGCTCCCGCAGCGTCCTGGGTCCTCAAGCCCTCTCCGGAGGGCTGCTCCGCGGTGCTTACCTCACAAATTCTGTGTCCCTCGGAGCGCTGTCGGAGCCCGGACCCTGCTGCGTGAATACGCCATGGGGCCGCTTCTTCCCTGGGTTCTCAGCCGCCTCCCCAGTGTCTGGCCCGGGAGAGAGGGGTGGTCCCTCCGCGTCTCAGACCTGCCGGGGGTCTTCTGTGCGCAGCTCCCAGGCTCAGCTGGGGAGGAGGGGCCAGGATGCTCTTCAGCCAGGAACCCCAAGACTGAGGCAGCCCTTGCTTCTCCGCTGCCGCCTCCCCCCAGGGCTGTGCTGGGTCCGGGAGATTGGGGGGGGGGGTACCGTGTGTCTGGTCAGTGCATCCTGTCCCAGAGCTCTCGGCTGGGCACGCAGGCTCTCTCCTTTGGGTTTTAACACACAGAGAAAGAATCCTCTCCTCCCTCCGCTTTGTGATACAGATTCCCCTCTGGATCTGTTAGGATGCTTTTGGATGCAAGGAACGCTTACTGAACAGAAAGCATCAAAATGGAAAAATAACCCTTGATCCCAGGATAAGGCAGCTCCAGGGCTGGTTAACCCAGCAGCTGAGCGGCACCACGAAAAACCGTGGTTTGTCCCCCACGTCCACTTGGCACCCTTAGCGCCGGAGCTTTGTTCTCAGGCCGGCCTCCCTTGGGGCCACAGGAGGGCAGGCACAAGATGGCGGCCCCAAGATGGCGGCCCCAGGTAGGCGTCGCCTCAGGTTGCGAGAAAGAACAGTCTTTCCTCCCGCAGCCTCTCCCTGCTTCTCATTGGCCAGAGCGGGTCACATGATCACACTGACACCAACCCCGCCCCAGAAGAACAGGATTGTGGGAAGCAAGATTTACCTTTGAAGCCTGAGGGTCTGGGCTGAACCGCCAAGCAGGATTGGGGCAGGGTTGCGGGGTGGGGAGAAGGGGTTTAAAATACAGCTGACACACCAGATGTGGATGTCTGACTCAGCCAGGGTGTCTCGGTTCTGGGGAGCCTTCCCAGACTTGGGGGGCAGCCTTGGCCCTGAGCACCCCTGGTTACAGCCCTGCCCATTGATTGGCCTCCGAGCTCGCGGGGCACGGAGGTCACCCCGGCCTGGAACCCTCTCTGGCCCTCCGAGGCAGAATCGAGCTTCCCTGAGCACATCGGAGCCTGCTGGGGACACTGCCCGGGCCCAGATGGAACCCAGAAATGAGGGCATTCCCGCGACCACTCTGCGCCCCAGTTTCCTCACCGCGAAACGAGGGTGATGGAAACAGCGTCCACCCCAGAGCGCCACGTGGGGAGGAAAGGCGGGAAGTATGTGTGAAAGGCGGGCTCACGGCACGCTCGCTGGGGGTGCTGAGTATTATGTTAAGGTAGACACGGTACTGAAGTCTTTACGGGAGAAGCCGTGACAGCCCGAGACTGGATGAATGCCTGCCGGGACCGTGTGTCCCTTCATTCAGCGGTTCAGGAGCGACTCCTGAGCCCAGGCTCTGCGCTGGGCTGGGCACAGGGGGCAAAGCAGAGAACACAAAGGCCACACGGTCTCTGCCCTCATAGGGCGGACAGACCTGCACAGAGCCTCACGGACCACACACACTGCAAACGAGGGCAAGTGGTGTCCAGGACCACAGGGCGAAGATAATTGGAAAGGGTGGGGCGGGGGTCAGGCAAAGGCCCGGAGGTAGGAACTGCTCAGCACTTTCAGGGAACAGAAAAAATGGTGGGAAGGCGCCAGCTTTGCAGGACCTGGGATTTGGGACGTAGCCGGTGGGCAGCACCTGAAGGAGTCCAACCCAGGTCTTTGTGACAGCTGTCAGGGGCCTGGGCTGTTATGACTCAGAGAATGGCTACAAGGTAGAACAGATCCTCGAGCTCTTTTGGTCAGTCCCGTGATAGGGCAGGACCTCTTGCAGGAGTCCCGGAGGAGCTCGTGCCCTCTGACCGCAGCAGGTAGAGCAGGTGGTGCGCTGGGGCCCGCTGGCATCTGCTGGCCAGGGCCATCTGTGCTTATCTCTTCCCGGCTCTGAGATCAGGGACATCGTGATGTTAGCTGGACATTTTTATTTTTGCAAAATAAAGCTTTCATTAAAAATGCAGCTGCCTTGGGGCACCTGGGTGGCTTAGTGGGTTGAGTGTCAGACTCTTGGTTTTGGCTCAGGTCATGATTTCAGGGTGCTGGAATGGAACCCTGTGTTGGGCTCCATGCTCAGTGCAGGCGGGGAGAGATTGGGGTCTGCATGGGATTTTCCCTCTTTCTCTAAAATAAATGAATAAAATCTTTGAAAAAAAAATGCAGCTGCCTCATGTTTTGTTCACTGTTGGGTTCCAAGTGTCTAGAATCAAGCTTGGCACAAAGCGGGCTCCCAATAAATACTTGTTTACTGGGTGAATATGAGTTTTAGAACTTGGGGAGCTTAAGGCAGCGCTGGGGAGAGGCTCTCCCTGTTTGTCCCAGCCAAGCACGGCTCTGGGCTCTGTCTCCTGCCTGTGTTTTGTTTGAACTAGGCATACTCTCTGTCTCTTACACCCATCATGACCGCTTTCTCTAAATCCAAAATTGCCTCTGTAAACTGAACAATTCTTTTTTTCTGTCTTCTCATTCATTTAGATAAAGCCTTAAAAGGTTTAGAATGAAATCACATGAACTTTCGCTTATCACTCGGTACTGGGGTTGTCCTGACATTTCAAACCAATGGTCCCTTAGTTACAACTATTTGTGTGTCATTGTGTCCCCTATACAGAGAGAAGGGGGTTTGAATGATCCAGATGGCAAGTCCCATAGTGCCTGGCCTGGGACTATCAGCAGAAAACCTAGTAAATCTCTGCTGAATTAAAGGAAATATGAACAGACATCTTGATCAGATACTGAGAATGTACTAGCATCCATCCATCCACCCATCCATCCATCCATCTTTCAACAAATACATTGTGAGTGTCTATCCGAGCCATACCTGGCTTTAGGTGCCACACGAGAAGCCATGGGACCTTGAGGAGCTGTAGTCCGGCCAGGAAGACAGACACCAAGCAAATCCTCCACCAACGCCTGACCAATTACAAATGAGAGCAGATGCCCGAGGGGCCAAGGGCAAGAGCCTGAATGGAACAGGCTGGTGTCCACTGTAGATGGGGTGGGGCTGGCCAGGGAAGGTCTCCCTCAGAGAGAGACCACGGCTGGAGCCCCAGACAAGGAAGAGGTCTGAGCCTTCTAGGAGCAGACAGGCGACCAGGAGTGGGGTGGCCAGGATAAGAAGGAGCCAGAGAGGCTGCAGGTCTGGGTCTCCCAGGGCGAGGAGGAGAGGTTGTACTAGGAGTGCGGCAGCAAGCCTTTGAGGGGTTTTAAGCAGGAGGGACACGACATTATCTGATTTTTGTCTTAAGAGGCTGCTGGCTGGGGCTGAGGGCAGGGCAGTGGTACTTGGGAGGGAGAGTGGAAGGGTGAGGGAGGAAGGGAGAAGGGGGCTGGGGATGCGGGTCTGGGCTGCAGAGGCCGGACTGTGGTCCTTGGCGCTCAGGGGCAGTCAGGGCCGGAGGTGTGGGAGGATGCTATCACCAGGGCTAAGGGAAAGTGATGCAGGGGGAGTGGAGGGCTGTCTCAGGGACCCTAACGGTCAGGATCTAGAGAGGGAGGTGAATCTGTTTCTGAGAAAAGGAAGACAAAGGGCCTCCTGGGTTAAGTTCCCTGCTCTGTCTGGGGGTTGAGTGGGATTGAGTGGGATCTGGGAAGCTGCAGGCCAGAGTTCAAGCCTCCTCTGCTGTGTGATCTAAGGTTGATAGCTGCCCTCTCTGAGCTCAGACTCATCATCAGTACAGGGAGGGGACGGACTTGAGAGCCTCCAGATTCCCTTGTAGGTCATTGGTCTTGGCTTTCTCCTTCCTTGGGCTCCCCTCAAGCTGTCTTCCTGGAATCCAGGGGCCCTGCCTGTTTACCCATCTTGTCTTGCGTAGGGGAAGGTGTGGGGGGCGGTCCTCGGAACTCCCTTGAAGGAATCCGGGACTGTGCGATGTGGGCCACCCCTGGCATTTATTTACCTCTTCTTCCTCCAGAAGCCCAAACCCTGTGTAGAAGCAGGAGAGAAGCAAGTATCGCCCTCTGGTGGCCACTTCTGGGATCACGTGTCACTGTGTCCTTAAAGCAATTACTGAGTGCCTTTTGTGTGCAATGTTCTGAGCCAAGCGTAAAGGGATGGCAGTAAGGCTAAAGAGGGGAGGGATTCTGTACGTGTTGCTCTAGGACTGAGCTGACTCGTGCTACGTGTGAGCTTCTGGCTCCCGGCCTGGGATGCACTTACAACACACGCTTGCTCAGTGCCTTCAAAGGAGAAGTCGTCCAGAGGGGCGCCCTGTTGTGCTTGGACACACCAGCCTTGGGGTTTCTCCAGGTAAGGTGGAGCTCATGTGCAGAGGGTCCCCTTCCTCATGCCTGCCCTGCAGTGCTCCAGGTAGGGCGACGGGCTGTGCGGGTCCCGAGCAGACACACTACCGAGTGACAGCAGCATTTCTGAGGAGTCAGGACTTCAAGGGCCTAAGGCTGGGGCCGGGGGTGAGGGGCGTCCAGTGAGGGGAGACCCTGGGCCTGTGAGGCATCTCTCGCTCCCCAGTGAGCAGCTGGGCTGGGCTGGGCTGGCTCTGCCCAGCTCAGGTTTGTTTGAAGGAGGCCTACCTATGCACAGGTGCGCCTGAACTACCCCTCCACCCTGCCCCTCCCCGTGCACACCAGAGCTAAACTGGGCCTGCTCCTCTGGAATAGAGTGATCTTTTCATCACAGGGGAGTTCAAGGGAGCCTGGGCACTCCGGGTGCAATGCTGTGAGCCCTGGATGAGACTTGGCCTTGGGGATGTATGTAAAGCTCCAAGTGTCTGCTTCGCCCGCCCAGGCCTCTTTACCTTGTGACCATTCCCACCTCTGCCCCTTTGCTCAGGCTTGGTCTCTGCCCTTTGCTCTGTGTTAGCCGTTTTTCTGCCTTCGGGACCTGGTTCAGAGTTGCCTCCTCCATGAGGCTTGCCCTGAAGAAGCCATTGCCCAGAGAGCGTCTGAACGCCTTATGCAAACTCGGATTACTGTCACTGCATTCACACGTGTGCCCGCCTCCTGGGTCCCTAATGAGACCCTGGGCTCCTTGAGGCCAGGCTGCCCTAAGCACCTTCAGCTGCGTCCGTAAGTCCCGGCCCAGACCTAGGCGGATACAGGGGCCAGACGAATGCTCCGGCGGACTGCACATGTTCTTACCTAGTACGCCTGGGAATATAGCACAAAAAAAATTCCAATGCTCCCTAGAGAGCTTGGGGTCAGAGAAATGGTGGCAGCGCCAGACTGGGTGCTGGAAAGCCAGAGTAGCCTGGCACTGACCCCCCGTATGGCCTTGGGTGAGATACTCAAGCTTCGTGCCTTGGTTTCCCCTTCCATGAAATGGCATCCCTAAGAGTACTGACCTGAAATGGTTGTTGTCGGGACTGAATGATTAACAAGATGCTTCTCAAACTTCCATGTGTACGCGAATCACCTCAGGATCTGACTAACAAGCAGATTCTGACTCAGCAAGTCTGGGGTGGGGCCTGGGATTCTGCATTTCCAATGAGCTCTTGGGGGTGCCAAACCACTCAGGAATAACGTCTAAAATGCTGAGAACAGGGGCGCCTGGGTGGCTCAGTGGTTTGGGCTGCTGCCTTTGGCTCGGGTCATGATCTCAGGGTCCTGGGATCGAGCCCCGCATCGGGCTCCCTGCTCCGCAGGAAGCCTGCTTCCCTCTCTCTCTCTCTCTGCCTGCCTCTCTGCCTACTTGTGATCTCCGTCTTTCAAATAAATAAATAAATTAAAAAAAAAATAAATAAAATAAAATAAAATAAAATGCTGAGAACAGGGTCCAGCCCATAGTAAGGACGGGCAGAAGTGTTCCAGGTGCCGTTAACTGGTGTTGCTCAGGGACTCATATGGCTTCTAGAAGGTTCTGTCCTCTCCATCTTTGATGCTGCTCTGTTCTCTGGAAACTTGGTGATGCTGTAGCTTCTGATATCTTTGAGCGGGCTATTCTGAACCTCCTCTGGGTTCTGGTCTGGGCTCTGGGCCCTGAGGAGGGACAGATGTTGGAGGTTGGGGAGCAGACAGAGGAGGATCTGAGGAGAGACCAGAGACCAGAAACAGGAAAAGGGGTCGGTGGCAAGCAGCGGCTCTCTTGGCCCACTCACCGGAGTGTCCGGGCTTTCTCTGATGTGAACTTCACAGCCTAAACCACACACCTCACAGCTTCCCCCGCCCTGCCCCACCTCTCTGCCACCTCCGCTCCCGCCACCCCTGCTTCCTGAGGGAAAGGCATGGGGGACCTCCGCCAGGTCGTCAGCAGCTCTTCTGGGCCGGAACCACAGGCCTGAAGCCATCGGCCACATCCTACTGATGGCAGGGCCCCAATGCTCTTTACTCACCCTGATCCCAACCCCCTCCTCACCCCATTGGCATCTGGCCCCCAGGCCCACTGCCATCCCTGAGCCAGGCCTGGCTTAGGAAAGGGTAAAGCTGGGTACCAATCCCAGGTACTTCTGGACTGGTGGCGGAGTCTAGGGGTGGGGAAAGCAGGGACTGGTGGGCAGGGGTGTAGAGGGAGAGTCCCGTACAGCAGCCAAGGGTCCGACAGGAGCTGCCTCTCCGGACACACTCTTGTTCATGGTCTCTGTTTTCCATCTCCCAGCGGGTGTCAGGGGCTCGTTCTGGATGACCGTTGAATAGGGCTCTGGGAACACAAATAATCCATCACTTAGGGGTGAGCAAGGGCCCCCCAGGTGGGGCAGCTAGGGGCCTCAGGGCTAGGCCCGAGGAACTGAGCTAGTCACAGCCCTCCCCAGGCCTCACCCTGAGAGACAGCGGCACGGCCTGGGGCCCTTTATTCTCTGCTGCTTTCAGGTTGGTTCATGAGCCTGCGGAGGCCCCTGAGATCAAGGTCACTGGTTCAAGCCTCACATGGGGGATGGAGGTGAGCTTCCCTCCTTTCCACTCGGGCAGCCCTGGCCCTGCCGTGGTCTCTCTTAGATGGGGTGTGGGGTGGGGGGTGGACTCGGAGCGGGGTGGGGGACATGCAATGCACCCTCAAGCCTGTGGCTGCTCCTGAGAACAGAACAGAGCCCCACATCTCCGAGGGAGGCAAGGCGCCCAGGTCGGAGTGCCCCAGGTAGAAGATGCCTTTTCTGGAAGAGCTTTAGGGATCATTGGACCCGATCACATCCCTGTGGGGCTGGCCTTCAAGGCTCTTCCTGGCTCAGCGTCTGTCTGACCCCCGTTCCTGGGAGCAGCACCCCATTTCTCTTTGGAAATCTATCTACCTACATTAGATGAAGTCCCGGTCAAGCTGTCAATCAAAGTACCTCATCCTCACCAGCGAGGGGGGTGGGTGTTGGACCCCATTTAGCCAATGGGACTCTTGGAATTCTAGTGGAATGAACTTGGGAAAAACCTGGAAGTTGATACCCTGAAGGGGTCTTGCTGCTGGTTTGGAGTCTGCCTCCCAGCCCAGCCCTGAGGTCTGGGTCTTTGGCTGTTTCCAGAACCTGTAAACCACTCTAGATTCTTCTGGCTGGTTCTGTTCGGCTCAAGTCAGCCAGGGCCTGTTCCTGCGGCCTGTAGCCCTTGAACAGCGATTACCGCAGGGAGGGACACGTGACCCGTGAGCCCACTGGGACTTGAACCCAGGTGTCTAGATTCCCAGCCCGCGCTCATGTCCCCTGGGAGGAGCCTCTGGCCAAGGGGAGTGGCAGGACCGAAATGAAGGGGAACCGAAGAGAAGAAATGAATATTCTTGTCTGTACGGTTGGGTTGGGGAGGCTGGGGGGTTGACCACTGAGCAAGGCGTGGGGAGGTGCATGGAAACCGGACGGGGGGAGCTCCCTGCAGGGCGCAGCGAGCCGGCAGGGCTCCTGGTACCACGGACACGTATCGTGGCCCTGCCCAGCACCCGTGGCGGTGGGTAGGAACTTGGCTCTGGGCTGGGGATGCGGGCTGTGGGGCCTCCTGGGGAACAAGCTTTTGGTAAACAGAGCATGTGCTGACCTGGTTCAGACAAGCCGGGGTGGGTTTGTGACTCCGTGTGGTGGGAGGACCCACAACCGGGCCATGTCTACCTCACTGTGAAAGCGAAACCAGCCACCCACCAAATACGGGGGGCCCCTGCGAGTTCTGAAAGCTCCGCAGTCTGTCTCTTTATTAACCAGCACCCAAAGTGGAAACCAGTCAGTGGGACAGATTCAAGGTCAGCCAGCCAACGGTGTGTGTGTGTGTGTGTGTGTGTGTGTGTGCGCGCGCGCGCGCCTGGGCCTCCCTAGACCTTGAAAGTCAGGCCTTCAACCATGCAGCCAGCCAGGAAGACATCCTGCAGCAAAGCCCCTTGGGTCCCCTAAGGGTGACCCCCTAGGGTCACCCACCCCCTTGACTTCCCTAGGCAGCAAGAGGTGTTTGTCTTAGGCCCTCCTGACTTGTCTGCTGAGACCCAGCGCTCACACCTGGCGGCAGGGTGGACTTCACACCTCAGATCCCCGGCCAATGCCCCGGCAGACAGAACTGTGTGGCAGCCCTATTTCTCTTGTCCACTCACCAGATTCTCACCTTGCTGTCCCCCAGGCTGGGCAGCCATTGCCAAAGCGGGTGGTGGGGTTGGGTGACAATAACAGGCAACCTCAAATCTTAAATCAATCTGCTAAGTGACGGTCGGTCCCTCCACGAGTGGCCAAAACACCTGTTCCAAGTCACAGAGCCTGACCTGGCCTTGTTTCATTATAAAAGTGATTGATTTAGGACCTTCTAAAGCTTGGAAATCTCTGGCAGGACCAACCAGTAGGGCTTGGAGGGGTGTCACGTATAGGATGGGCCAAGTGGCTGCCCACCCCCCCACCCCCAGCCTCTGGGAGTCCTCTGCGTCCTTGCTGGCCTCAAGGGCTCTGAGACTGAGGTCTCCAGTGGAGACTCCCGCCTCCCCCTCTCCCCCCAGGAGCCTGGTCCGCTGCTCACCCCTGGTGCAAAGGACGCTGGGAAAGTAACGTTTTGGCTGGTTGCTTGGGACACAAGGGCTCCTAGAGAAGCAAACACCTGCAACACAGGAAAGGTTTGCAGAGCCGCTCCGTGACCACGGTGGAAGTAAATATCCGGCCAGCACCTGAGATGAAACGGCCCCCGACAGAGGGTCCTGCAGCAGCCCCGGACCTCAGCCTCCCCACCCACAAATGCCCCTTCCTGTGTTGTTTTCTGAGGCAGACCTGAGCGGGGGCGGGAGTTGGGGGTATGTGTTGTGTATTTCTTAGCACCGATGGCCAGTATTTGAAGGCAGACAATGTTGTGTTTTTAAACCCCTCTGTTGAGCCTCTCTTGAAAAGGGGCGTTTTGGGGCGGGATGGAGCTTGCGTGCCCACCGGCCTTCTGTGTGACAGTTGGAGTCTGGGGGCTCACCCCTGCGCTCCCACCTGGCCCCACAGGCATGTCAACAGCAGACTCCTGTCCGCGGCCCCGTGAGGGAGATGCCTCCCCTCGCGTGACCGTCCTCTAGGCTGAGGCCAAGACAGTGGGGTGAGTGTCAGTCGATTGCTAATGGTCCGTGATGTCCTCACCATGGGATTGGGTGGGGGGCCCTGGTGTGTGCCCACAAAGCCTGTATACTTAGAAACGCTGCCCGGGGATCCTGCTTTCAACTTGGGGGCCCACTTGTGTGAGGACACAGGTGGGGAACGGTTAGGGTTAGGGTGCCCCGGGAAGAAGGACAGGGGCCGTCGCTCCATCGTCCTCCCCTGAGTACCATCCGCAGGAGCTTTCTCCAGGAGTCCTTGTCGCAGGCCCAGCACTTCTGGAAGCTTGTCACCTGCCCTGAATGTTCCTTCTGCAGGCTCAGTTCAGCCCCTTTCTTCCCGGAAGGAGACCCATGTGTTCTGTATCCTCCCTGTGTCCTGTTTCGGGATCTGCCAAAGTAGAATTGCTCCTTTTCTCTCAGGGCCACCTCGCTGGGATTCTTAAAGTGGCAGTGGGACCGACATGCCAGGATGCCAAGGGTCGGGGACCAAGGGAAGGTTTTGCAGTCTCTCTATGTGATGCAGGGCCGGGGCCAGCGCACCTGGGACCTGCCCACTGCTGGAAGCTGCCCTCCTCACTGCCCGGGGGTCCCCTGTTGTCTGAGGGTCCTGGGTTCCCGGCCCTGGAGCCCGGCTTGAGTGGGGGCATCATTCCAGACCTGGGGCCAATTTCGGACCCCATCTGGCTGCTCTCTCCTCCCAGCAGATATTGTAGGCGAGGGAGGGAGGGGGGCAGGCACGGCCTCCAGAGAGAAGAATTTTTTCCGATTCCTTAAGAAAAATACCAAGAAAAAAAAAAGCAAGCAAGCATAACGTCTCGATTGAGAGGAACTTCTCACAGACACATTGCAAACATCACACGTTCTCTTTCCTCGGTGTAGCACCTAGATTGTCTTCTGAGAAAGATCACAGATCTTGGTGAAACCTGCTAAAAAAAAAAAGTGAAAGGATTCTTTTCTACCTGTTTCCCACGGGAAAGGGGGAGACCATGGCAGGTGCTGGTAGAGGGTCTCGGCGTTCTCCTTGACCGTCCCCACAGTGGGACTCTGGCCTGGCTATCCAGAGCCCGGGATTAGGAGTAGAGATGGCTGTGGACAGAATGCCTCTCTCCCCGGTCTCCTTCGGCCTAGGGAGGGGGTCCCACAGGCCTGGAGACTTCAAGGACATTTTCAGGTTCCTTGGGAGAGGTAAGGAATGATCAGGGGGAGTAGGAGGACTGGTATTCGGGGAGCCCTCTGAGGAGCTCTGTCCCCCACAAAGGGTCCCCTACTTTTTATTTTGTATTTGGTTCCAAATTTTATTTATTTTCTTAAGTAGATATGAGGTTCCCAGGAAACAGAATTCAAATTGCACAAAAAGTTATTCAGGAAAGTTCCTCCCCTTCCCTGCCCTCCCAGGTATCCCAGTTCCCCTCCCGGAAGGAAAATACTGCCACCCGTCTCTAGAAATTCCTTCCGGAGCAACTTAGTGCACGTACATGCTAGTTCACAGACACGCTCACACACACACACATTTGCACACACTCACAGCGTTACACACGCATACACAGCATCTGCATAAATGCACACACTCACATGCCCGCATGCTTCCCCCCCGCAGATGTGCCTTCACACCCAGCATATACGTGTGTGCTCACACCTACTCACCATCACATCCTCGCACGCACTCTTACAAATGTCCACACGCCCATCCGTGCACACACACTCATACGGACGGGCTCGCCCCCATGTACATCCACACCCACACACACTTGCACACCCCGTCTCACATTCACACACGCAACACTCACTCACATCTACATGGCTAAGGGAAAACACACACTTTGTTTTGAACTTGGCGTTGGGTCCCTCCACCGTGCCCCCCTGGGGACTGTTCTGGGTCAGGGACAGAGAGCTGGCCACTTCGTTTGCCTTCGGCTGAATCACCTTCTGCTGTGCGGGTGGCCCTTAATTTACTCACCAGTCATCCTCTGCTGGTGCACGTTCTGGCTACTTCCAGGCTTGGAGCACACATGTCCTATGTGCACACGCCTCCCTCTGCAGGATGGGCTTGAGATAAGCCACAGCTAGGTTGTGGGCCGGAGCTGTTGATGGTGGTTGGCAGATCGCCCCCCAGAGAGATTGTGCCCCTTGGAGCACGCACCAGCGGAGTGACCCACACTTTAAAACCACGCTGATGGCAAACCTTTTGAAACGCCAAATACATCACTCCCTGCATTCTTTTTAATATTTGTGTCTTCTGGAATCACCATTGTATTAGATTTGAAAACATGGAAGCTTCTTTTTCCTTCCATCCCTGCAGATTGACACACTCTGTGTGTCAGGTGATTTCTAGATTCTGGAAATGCCAGGATGAGTCCCACATAGTTCCTGGTTCCCGCCGTGACACGATAAGTGACCGCTGTGTGTGTAGAATCTGCCCTGGCTGGGTGGGAAAGCAGGGCAGGGCTGGCTTTCAGCGGGGGAGCGGAGTTCGTGAGGGACGAGTGGGGTGGGAATGGAGTGACCAGCTTTCTCCCAGCCTTGGCAACAAACGTGCCATGTCCTGGAACCCCTTCCGGCCCAGGCAAAGTGGGAGAGCTAGTCCCCCTGGAGTAGTCCTGGCGAGGAAGCAGGGAGGTGGCCTTTCTTTCTTTCCTTCCTCCTCCTCTTTCTCCCTTTCTTTCTTGCTCGCTTTCTCGCTGTCTCTCTTTCCAGATTTTATCTATTTATTTGAGACAGAGAGAGAAGGAACATAAGCAGTGGGGAGAAGCAGAGGAAGAGGGAGAAACAGACTTCCCACTGAGCAGGGAGCCCAACGCAGGGCTAAATCCCAGGACCTTGGGATCATGACCTGAGCTGAAGCGTAACCCACTGAGCCACCCTGGCATCCCAGGAATGACTTCCTATGTGAAAGGCACAGTTGGCATGAGACCTGAGCTGCTCAAGGTGCTGGAGAAGGAAAGGCTGGTGAATGGGGGAGAAGATGGATATCAGACCTGGAGCCTAGGAGGCCAGCGGCAGCGACAGCGACAGTGGGGGTGTGCTGAGCACCGGCAATCACAGGGACTAGAGTTTCAGGCCCCTGGCTCTGTGGGGGCTGGGCGGGGAGGAGGCCCGCTGGAGGAGGAGGCTAGGTCTGACCCCCAGAAGTCCTGAGATGAAGGTCGGGGCAGGTCTCAGTGGGCTCTGTCAGGCCTCTGCCATCAGAGAAGCTTTTGGATTCCTCTTCAGGATGCCTCACTCTGATATCCTCTATACCCTGGTTCGACTCCTGGCTCTGTCATGTTCTGCCAGATGACCCCTGAGCCTCAGCTTCCTTGCCTGAGAATGGGAAGGGAGAGCAGGAGGAGCCTTGGGGAGTGGCCAGTGCCTGACCTGGAGGAGAAGGTCAGAGACAGCGGCTGGGCTTCCCCTGCGAGGGGCTTCGTGGCCAAGATCAAGGGTCCAGATTTGATTCTGAACGTGCTGGGAACTACCGGAAGGTTCAAAAGGGGGGTGCTGCAGAGGAATGATCTGATTTGGCTTTGGGAAAGATGGTTCTGGCTGCTGAGTGGAGAGCAGACTCGGAGGTGGGGTGTCAGGAGTGGAAACAGGGGTCCAGGAAGAGCGCTCCTGGGGACCCAGCTCAGGGGCAGGTGATGGTCGCTGGGACAGGCATGGGGGCTGAATGGAGCAACCTGCTCCCTGCCCGCTTTGTGCATGCTGGGGGCGGGGTGGGGGGAGTGTGTGAGTGTGTGTGCAAGCCCGGCCACCCGCTCAGCTCTCATCTGGCTTTAGCACTGAGCTCGGCCCCCACTGACCCTCTGCGTATCAGTCGGGGTAGAGCCCACTGCCCGCTGAAACCCAGCCTCTGAACCTCCCGGGCCCCTCCGAAGCCCCGTCCTTCTGGCTCCTGTTAGAGTTCAGTGTGGTTTGTCTGCGGAGGAGTCGAAGGTGGGGCCTTCAGGTACCCGCAAGGGGTTCACATCTTCTAGGGGATTCTTGTGGGGGAGGGGGAGACAGAGGAGGGAAGAGAGGGAAAGGGGGGAGAGAGGGAGGGAGGAGAGGGTGGGAGGAGGAGAGGGGAAGAGAGAGGGCAGGGGGATGGTGGGGGTGCGGGGGGGGGGAGGGCGGGGGGAGAGCAGGGGGAAGGGCGGGGGGAGGGTGGGGGGAGGGCGGTGGGGGGGCCAGGGGGAGGAGGGGGGGAAGGAGACAGACCCATACAGAGGAGGAACAAGGTGAGGGCTTTAGGCCCAGAAGCAGGACAAAATCACTTCCACCACACCCCCTGGCCCCACAGTCCCCCCGCTTCAGTGGACTGTGAGAGAGGATGACCTGTGGACTCCCAGACGCCCAGGAGGACGGGGACAATGGGCGAGAGGGACATATGCCCACCTTCTCTCTCCATCACGCTGTGTCCCCTCGCTTGTCCTCCTATAGCCGTTAGATTTTAGGTGGAGGGTGCAGACCATGTGGGGTTGAAGCTTTCCTGGCCCCTCAGAGCCACACTTGTCTTTCCACCTCAGGGGGCCTGGCCTGAGCCCCTAAGCAAAAGCTCGATCCTCTGGGCCTGGGTGGGGAAAGCTTCCTGTTTCAAGCCCCCCCAGCAGGGAGGGGGGCGGCCTGTTGCTGCATCCCCCCACCTGGGGCTGTGGCTGGCAGGAGCCCCCCCCCCCCCAGGCCTGCTCAGAAAGTCTGCTCAGCCTCCTCTCCCTGCCTTCGGGGCATCTTGGATGCTCAGTAAACGGTTGTTGAGTGAACAAAAGAAGAGACTAAGGAAAGAAGGTTGGAAGAGGGGAACTGGTTGGGGCCGCAGGTGTGGAGGACAGGCTCATACCATCTCCTTGGCAAAGCTGCTGGCAAGCTGGGTCCGTGACTTCTGGCTTCTGACTTTTGGCTTTGCCTGGGGATGTAATTTTTCTGTGTGTGTGTGTTTAAGATTTCATTTATTTATTTGTCAGAGAGACAGAACAAGAGAGCAAGCACAAGCATGGAGGACAGCAGGCAGAAGAAGAAGCAATCTCCTTGCTGAGCAGGGAGCCCGATGCGGGACTCCATCCCAGGACCCTGGGATCATGATCCGAGCCGAAGGCAGACGCTTAATGACTAAGTCACCCAGGCGTTCTGACTTTATGTGTTTTTTTTTTTTTTAAAGTTTCAACTGAATGCATTGATTTGGGGGCAGGAAATATGTTCGGGTGGTACACACGGGTCTACAGTAACCAAACATCCTTTCTACCTCCCCCTTCCTGACCTGGCTTTCCTTCCTGGGAGAACCAACGCTCCTCGTTTCCTGAGAAGCTTCCAGAAATAGTCTAGGCTTAATACATGTTGGCTATTCTTTTCGTCTTCGTGGTGGTTGTGCGGATGAGCTACTCCTGCTACGAAAGCCTTGCTCTGGGAGAGAGGAGGGGCTGGGGAGCCCTCTCTGTGCGGTGGACGGTTGGAACCATCGTGCCTCCTTCGGCCGGGTGGACACTGATGCCCAGGAAGGGAGGGTCACTCTGCGGCTCTGAAGAAGGTCCCACTCTTCTCAGCGACGCTGGCCTCCTGCTTCTGTTTCTACTCAGAAGGGAGCCCACTGACTCTCTTCCCAGGCTGTCAATGCTACACTTCCTTCCATGCAGATGGCAGGTTCGGTGGAACTGCTTATCAGAAAATGCCCCTGAAGCAGGGTCATTAAAATCAGGAGAAAGAGAGAGCACAGAGCTCCTGCTTCTGGATGCTGGATGGGACTTCACGGGCCCCTGGGCCCGGGACGCTGAGCCTGACCAGGTGTGCACCTTTCTAAAAAGGGGCCCCCAGTTTCTCATCATTTGAAAAAAAGTCCTGAGCACGGGGTGGATGGGGAGGAAAGGCTTAGGAGCCATGACTTGAAAAGGAAGGTTCTAGAATGCTTAGTAAGACGCCAGCAAAGTGTTTGCAAAGCCCTGGAACAGGGTCTTCTCTGAAAGCTAAATGAAGTAGCGGGCTCCCTGGAAGGCTGGGTGAAAAGGGAGGTCTCTGAGAGGTGGTGGGATAGGTGTGAGTAGCGCTGGGGACACCTCAAAGAACTCGTTAGTGGCTGTGTGTGTGTGTCTGTGTGTGACTGGAAGAAGGTGTCAGAGGCTTGAAGTGGCCCCCTAGGAGATGGGCTGGGGTGGTAGAGGGGGGAAAAGAAGGGGCTGTACCCCTCGGGCTCCTACGTGCCACAAGGCACCCATCTGAGAGGGACCGGGCGTGTGCGCGTGTACGTGTGTGAGCGCGCGAGAGAGCATGTGTGAGTGTGTCGGCTGCCAAGACACCCACACGTTCCCACCTCCCCCCAGCGGAGGAGGGAGATCTTTATCGGGCCCCTAGGTGCTTCAGGAGTTTCAGAGTTTCTCACCAGCCTGATCTCTCCTGTCCCCACCCCAGGCCTTGCCCCCTCCATCCTCTGCACAGGAAGTGGGCTGGCCCTGGGGTTTTCGTCTGTGCCGGCCTCCTCAGCCAGCCCCTACCTGGGCTGCCGGAGTCGGAGGGAGTCAGAGCTGGGCTCCGGGGGAGATGGCAGCGGAGAGATCCCGAGAGAGCGCACGGCGGCCCCATGTCTCAGCCAGGTGACTTTGCCCTCACCCTGCCGCTGCCTGGTTCCCAGCGACCTGGGGTCTCCCTCCCGGCCCTGCCAGCAGCTTGGGGCCCGAAGCGAAGGTCAAGGGACAGCTTCCAGCTCTCGTCTCCTCGATGCCCCAGGAGGTTCCGCTGGAACTTCCATCTCCCAGCCCGCCTGGCCCCCAACCTTATCTTGAAATCCCTCCAGGATGAGGCAGGTCCTGATCAGGGTTTTGGCCTTGAAGAAAAAGCTGGTCCCTAGTTCTGGGCTACCCCTCCTTCCCTTCCCCTCCTGGGGAAGCTGGGAGCTGCTCTGGGATAAGGGGCGTCCTAGCCCAGAAGGGGTGAGGAAAGAGGCAGGAGGACTGGGAGAGGGGAGGCCAGCTGAGCCCCGGATGGAGGACACTGGGTTGTGGGGGAGGGGGACACGCGAGCTCCCGCCGGGCGGCTGTGGAATGGGACCCGTGTTGGGGAGGCATCCCCGTGTAAGGTGCTCCTCAAGAGGCTTTGGGGTGGGAGGCGAGGGAGGGGCCCCTCTGAGACCTGGCGATGAAGTGGGGTTGTCTCCTCTCTGGGAGCCCTGGGCGGCAGCGGGGGTGGGGGGGACAGACTGGCGGGTTTGAGTCCAGATGGTCCCTCCCTTGGCCGTGTGAGCAGACAGGTCTGTAGTGTCTCCAGGCACCACTAGAGTGGATAGGATTCCATCTCTGCGGCTGGCCTTTCTCCCGGGGGACAAGGCCTCCTGTCCTGAACTGTGTTTAGAGACCTCAGCGGGGGGTGGCTGGGGGCCAGAGCCATTTCTGAGGGTGCCCCCTCCTAGCCCTACAGCCTGGATTCCGAACCCACCTGGGGAGATGCTTCTGGAGTTAAACAGCAAGAGGCCAGCTCCCCGCTCCTCCGCCCACCACCTTGTGTGTTGGGGGTCGGTGGCCAGGAGGATGAGGCGAGATGCTGCCCATCACAGCTGGTGGTCTGGCTGTGGAGCTCCTGCCTCTGGTCCTCACCCCACCGCCCCTGCCCCCCCCCCACGCCTCCTGCCCCCAGCGCCCTGTGGCCCACAGTTTCAGCCCCAGCAGTGGTGGGAAACCAGGCAGTACTGACCCAGTTCAACCCCCAGCTCGGCCCCACTCTGGCCTGGGCGAGAGGCTTACTGGCCTCAGCCTCCTCATCTGAGGAAAAGAGTCATAATGGTACCTCCTCCCAGGGTTGCTGCAGGGACGAAGTGGGGTGATATCTGTTGAGTGCTAAGGACCTGGGCACAGAATGAGAGTCGAGTATTAGTCACCAGCCCTGTCACCATTCCCGTCCTCATCCCTGTCACCGTCATCACCGTTGTCATCATCACTGTCATCTCCTCACTTGGAATCCATTGACTGGCTTTGAGTCCAGCTTCCCGGGGCAGCGCTGAGTTCACTCTTGGCATCTGTCGCGGGGGTGGTGGGGGTGACGACAGCTACCTTCCAGGGTTCCTGGAACCCTTCAGGGTGCCCCCATGAAGGGCAGGGAGTGTGGGTGTGCGTGCGAACCCAGGGCTCATGGGGCTTAGGACTCAGAGGTCCTCCTTGCTCTCCCTGAGGCTGGGCCTGTGTCCTTGAGCAGGTTCCTTAACCTCCCTGAGCCTCAGTTCCCTGCCTGGCCGGAGGGTGCAGCCTCAGCGCCGTCCTGGAGCCCTCCCTGCCCCGACCGGCTCAGGAACAGCCCACACTCCCCTCTCTGTGCCCTTTGCAATCGTGATGTACATCGCTGCGCCCTTTCTGCTACGAGTGGTGGGGAACTCGTTGTAGACGGTGTTTCTGCTCCAGCTGGCTCGCCGCGGCTGGGGCTGTGGTTTGGCCTTGACCTTCCTGTGATCTTGTATGCCTTTGCCCCGAATCTCCTCCTGTCATCCTGAAGCTCTATACCAGGTCCTGTCCTGGGCATGGGCCTGCCTTGCCGACTGGTGTTGGCCAGGGGCGGCACCCTCCAGGGGGCAGATAGTACCCATGCTCCCAGGCCATGACTGAGTGAGTAGGGGGGCACAGGGGGGACTTCCTGGACCCCTTGAGGGTCTCAATGCTGTGCCCTGTGCTGTGGGGGGGTCCCCAAGGAAAAAGGCAACCAGCCCCCATCCCCTACCCCCACTGGGAAGCTTCTCCTCCTGTGGGGATGCTGGGCCGGGGACTCCTTTTCAAACTCAAGCCAGACACCTGACAGTTGGCCTGTGCCCTTGCTGGGCCCTGATCCCTCAACTCCAGGGGTGGAGGGCTGGTGACCTTACCTCTGGGACCAGTGCCTGGGACAGGGTCTGGGCAGGGCCGAAGGATGTGAGGGAACAGGCTCTGTGGGCGAGCGAGCGGGGGATGAAATCCCAGCTCTGCCTCTTCTGCACACGTGACCTTGGCGGGTGAAGGACTCAGAGCCTTTGTTTCTTCATCTGTGTAAGGGGATAATACAAGCACCCAGCCCCTAGCCTCCGGGGAGAGAAGAGGATCTAGTATACGTAAATTGCTGGGCACAGTGGGAATGCTCAGTACACCCCCGAGTACTGCTGTGACTTAGTCCGTGAGTATTGAGCGTGTCGCCCATCTCAGTGGTGGGGGGAGACAGAGTCAGAGAAGTTACAGGAGCCACTGACTGGGCCCTGGGTCCTCCCTGACTTGGATTCCACACCTGCCTCTGATCAGCTCTGTGATCTTGGGCAGTTTATTTTACGTCCCTGTGCCTCAGTTTTCCCATCTGAAAATGCAGATAATGAGAGGATCTCCAGTAGAGTTTTTGCTGCTTTATTTAAAGAACGGAGCATAGCCTGGCTTCTAGGAGCCTCCTGATGATGGTTTTAGGTGTGACTAAGGGGGCAGCAGGGAAGGGAAGAGGTGAGCTGTAATCCCAGCTCTGTGCTGGTCTCCCTGTGTGGACCTGAGCAAATCTTTCCTTTTTCTGGGCCTCAGTTTCCCCAGCTTTTGAACAAGGGCATGGGCTCTCTCAGAGAGCCCTATGAGCCCTGACAAAGTATGGTTCCCCAAATCCCCAAAGGAAGGGAGCATGTGTGGGGCTGAGGGACCAGCAGGTGCAAAGGCCCTGAGGCTGGATGGTATTGGCAGAGCAGAACGGGCCACCCTGAGATGGGCAGGGCTAGGCCCGCCTCTCGCAGCGACCAGGGACCTGGAGCAGGTGTTCACTTGTGTTTTCTCCCCTTTCTTTCCCCCAGGGCTCTCTTCCCCAGCTCCCACCCGTGGATGTGATGGCAGCGCCGGCTCTGTCCTGCTATCTGTCCCTCCTTGTCTTCCTCCTGGCTCTGGCCATCCCTCAGGGATTCACAGCGACAGATGGTGAGGACCTTGGCATCTGGATAGCTGTTCTTTCTCTTGCGAAGGCGGCCAACCCTTGTAGAACCCCTTTCAGGACCCCCGCTTCTGGGCAGAGGTCCTTCAGCAGGGGCAGGAGGGAGGCGAGGGCAACAGGACGAGAGATCAGGCGTCCACCTTCTCCCTTGGCCCCTCTGTGGCCAGCCACTCATGCCTCATCTTGTTAGCAGACACCCCCAAGCTCACATGCTTCTACAACTCAAAAGCCAACATCTCCTGTGCCTGGAGCTGGGACGGGGACCTGCAGGCCTCGTCCTGCAAGATCCATGCTTGGCCAGATAGACGGTGAGTGTGGGGTTGACCAGCAAGAAGGCAGCATCTCGGGATTGGTGTGCGGGGTGGTGGTGGTGGGGTGTTCCTATAATCTTAGACTCTTGGGACTCCTTCCTGGCAGACTCTAAGATGTTGCACTTTGAGAATCTGGATTGATAGGAGACACAGACTCTTGGTGTCCCTGAAGTCTGGAAAACAAAGGGGCTGGATATTTAGACTCCTGGAATCAGGGTGGGAGTGAGGAGTGGGGGTCCAGGCTACAGGGGAGAGGCTGGAGATGAGCTACACAGGGTAGTTTGGGGACACTGGGCTGTGAGACTGATGGGTCAAGACTAGTCGACTTCAAAAGCAAGGGGCGGGGGAAGACAGGGGGTTCCCTAAGCTTTCGGAGAGACATCTAGGGCAGCTCTGGAAACAGGGGCCTGGGTTGGTTGGGATTCTGGGGGCTGGGAGGGAGTCAGGGAAGGGGCTGCTGTGATCTGTGCATCTTGATGGCAACAGCAAAGGTGGCTTTGGGTTTGGCCGTGGTCTTGGGTGGGTAGTGATTCCACAGGGTTGCAAGGGCCCCTTCCAGCCCCGAGGGAAGACTCGGGAGGGCTTCAGGTGGGGAGGCCGACATGTCCTGCACTGTTTGCTTCTAGAAGATCACTGTGGCTACTGTGAGGCCAGGCTGGGGAGGACAGGAAGAGGTGCTCGTGAGGGGAGGGGAGCAGGTGGGGGGATGGGGGTCTCTACGGAGGTTGGCATAGAGCCTGCACAGACTGGCCTTGCTGCAGGGGTGGGGCCATCCCGAGGGCTGGCTCTGGGGGTCCCTCTTTTTGTCCTAAGGAGGTTCTTTTGCCTTGAAAGGCCTTGGAACAGATCCTGCGAGCTGCTCCCACTGAGCCCGGCGCTCTGGGTCTGTCACCTGATTCTTGGATCCCCAGATGTGAGTACTGAGAGCCGAGAAGAGAGCCCAGGGGAGGGCAGGTGCGGGGCGGGGAGCTTCCAGGGCAGAGCGGGGCCCAGAGAGCCCAGTGGCTTTGGCTACAGCCAACGCACAGCAGGCTGCCCCGAGGCAAGAGGTAGAAGGAAGCAGGGCGGCATCCAAAGGCCAGAACTCAGGGCTGACTGAGGCTTGAGAGATCTGTGGTCCGAGGGGCTCCGTCATTCCGCCTCTGCCCCACTCTTCTCCCCATGCTTTGTGGGTCCCGCGACACTTCTGTACTCTTTATCAGGTGTGTGGGGGGGTGCCCAGCCGTAACAACACCCCCTCTGAGTCTTCCAAGGTCTTGGTAAGTGCAAGGCAGCATGGGCTTAAAAGTGTGGATCCTGGAGCTAAAGGTTTGGGTGCCTGGTCCCGGCTCCACTGTAACACCCACTGGGTGACATCAGGCAACTGCTGGTCGTAGGTTTCCCTTCTCAAAGTGGCAAGAATGACAGCACCTGCCTCGTAGAGCTGTTCTTTGTGTTAAAGCACTAAACACCGTGCCCAGAGCAGAGCATGCAATTGACTTTGAGGTCTGTGGATCCTGGGGACTTCGTGAATGGGCTCCAGCACTGTCCCGTTCTTACCAGAGAGGAAACTGAGGCTCAGAGAGGCCCTGCCAGTGAGGGGCAGAGCTGGGACTGAACCGTCTAGATGGGCATGTGGCCACGTCCATGCATGGGCATCAAATTACTGTTGGTCACGCTGTCCTTGGCAGCAGCGAGCAATAGGGTTGCCCAGATCACCTTTTCCCGCCGTCATCAGGTCATACCCACTCTTAAGGGGCAGGAGAATGTGGAGACAGGCTCACACGTCTGGAGTCAGATGGCCATGCCTGTCCCTGTGAGCTCTGCGGAGGGTCTGCCTTCGGACCCTGGCCCCACCTTTTCCTCGCTGTGTGACCTCAGGCAAAGCCCTAGCCTCTCTGAGCTTCAGCCTTCTCGGCTGCGGGACGAGAAGAGACATAGGGCTTGTCTCACAGGGTGTTGAGTTAAATGAGAGAACGTGTGTTCAGCACGCAGAAGAGTGCATGGACAGAGGATGAACCCAACACAATATATTCCTGGCATCTTTATAAGGACTACGATCATAGTAATAATGACGATATTATCATTATCTGGAAACATCAGGCCCCTACAACAGCCAGACACAGCAAGGGGCAGCGTCCTTGGGTTGGAGAGGGAGGAATTGTTCCTAGCTCTGGGGACTCATACGGTCAAGTTCAAGTTTCACTCATTGTGGGCCCTGTGGCAGGTAGGTCAGAGGGACTGTGTCCTGAGTCCTGGACCTGAAAACACCACCTCAGAACCTAGAGCACAGATCTGGAGGGGACATGCATCAGACTTTCCTCCCACAGGGCGCTCTTCTGCACAGGAAGGAGGCTGCCGTAAGATGCTCATTCTACAGCCCTTGGTCAGCCTCAGGCTGTGTCTCTGTGGGGACAGCGGTTACAGAGGCCTGGCTTTGAATCCAGACCCCCTGCTGACCAGTGCGTGACTTTGGGCCACTCACCTGCATTATGAGGATGGTTTGCTCTGACCATCAGCTAGAGAAATGCCTAAGGCGCCCGAATAGTGCCTGCCCACGGGAGAGGCTTGCCGCGTGCCCATTTCCTTCCCCAAAAGCCAGGGTGTGGGAGTGGGGAGAGGTAGGCTGTCACACTCCAATCTGTTACACAGGTACAGTTCCAGACCTGCCTTCTCTTGGGGGCTCATCCTGTTTGCATGCCTCTTTGGATGGGGAACTCCCTCCCTTTCAAGGCGGCTCACTTCACTTTAGATCACGGATCAAACTCTGCTTGCTGCCTGTTTTTGTAAATAAAGCTTTATTGGCACACGGCCATGCCATTCTCCTACGGTGTCTCTGGTTGGTTTTCACAGGCCAGCAACAGAATTGAGTAGTTGCAACTGAGACCGTTTGACCTGCAAAGCTAGAAATATTTACTTTCTGCCCCCTCATGGAAAAAGCCTGCCGACCCCAGCCTTAGCCGGAGGGGCTCATGGAGGGGCCCCACTTTTGTTGTGGTCTTGGTCTTCCTCTCTCCTAATCGTCCCCACCACCCATGCCCCATCCCTACCATGTCCTCCTCTTGCAGGCTCAGAGTCTGACCGCGGCTGACATTGTCAAAATGAGCGTGATATGCCACGAAGCGGGGAGGTGGAGGACACTGATGACCCAGGACTTCAAGCCCTTTGAGAATCGTGAGTGAGGAACTGGGAAGGGTAGGGGGACTGGGGCGGGCTGGGAACCCTCCGTCCTGTCTTTCCCTCTGGGACCCTCCCAGATCCAGTCTCTTTCCATATCCACGTGTGATCTCTCACTGCCCACTGCCCTCAGGCTGCAGTTCTGGCTCCTTCCCCTGATACTCAGCATCTGGCCCGGGCTTCCCAGTCGAGCGCTGCTCCTCTCCTGGCCTGTATTCCTGTCACAACCAAAGGCCAGCTCTCTGAATTCAACTTGCCCATTCATGCCTCTGAGCCCTTGCATTTGTGGGTGCCACAGCCGAGAAGGCTCTTCCTATCAGAAAAGTTTCCCCTCACCATTCAAGGCGCAGTGAAGAGTCACCTCCACCAGGAAGCCTTCCCAGACTCTCCCAGCCCTTCGTACCTCCTCTTTCAGGGTGTTTATGTTTTTTCAGGGTCCTTACTGCCTGATTTGGGGACTGTCTCCCTCACTGGGCTGTGAGCTCCCCGAGGGCAGAACATCTATCTTCCCTAAGTCTCTACTCCAAGTACCCAGCACCAAGCCTTATCTGGGCAGTGCTCTGGGAAGGTTTTTGAATGACTGCATGCCTGGCCCCATCGCCAGACCATATAAGGGAGAAAGCGCGAGATCTAGACAGGGTGCTCAATGCAGCCTTGACTTAACTGAATGGGGTTTGCCCAGAATATCATTTCACACGTCTGAGCCTCAGTCTGCCCATCAAGAATGGGGAGAATCAGTTATTGGCTGGACCCTGGGTTGCCATAAGAAGTCTGTGAGTCTCTGACTGCTTAACACATGCCCACGAATAGTTTTATTCGTGTAGTTCAAGAGTCCCAAACTTAGAAAAACTTAGGTCAGTTTAATTTCAGAATTATTAAATCTTATAATCCTATAAGGATCCTGAGATTCAATTAAATGACATGAGATGATTCCTGTAAAGCTCTCAGATCGATTCTGGAGGCAGAGAACAGAGGCCTTCACTTGTTTTCATGCAGCAGATTATCAGGTGCTTGAATCAGGTAATGGCTCCAGGCGCCAAGAATACGTCTGAGAACACATCCCCTGCCCTCAGTGAGCACACGGTCTGCTGGGCGAGATGGAAAATGAACAAAGAACCCAAAATAAATATTTGATGTGTCAGGTGGGGCTAAGTGCTGGGCAGGAAAATAAAACAGGTTAGGGGGTACAAGAAGGCTTCTCCAAGGAGGTGAGGGTCTCTGGGGGTGGGGAGGGTGCCCAGGAGGGAGAAGGAGCAGGTGCAAAGGTAGAGATGGGGGCGTGTCTGAACTTTATCCCCTTGGCATGGCATTGTGACCCAGCATCCCCCAGGGTCACTGTCTCTTCCTCTCTCTCACCTCCAGTTCGCCTGATGGCCCCCGACTTACTCCAAATCACCCACGTCGGGACCCACAAATGCAACATAACCTGGAAAGTCCCGCAGTCCTCCCACTACATTGAAAGTTACCTGGAGTTTGAGGCCCGGACAAGGTCCCCAGGCCACAGCTGGGAGGTGAGTGCATGGCTTGGTCCCCACCTGCCCCGACTCCTCCCTCCAGTCCTGGTCACCCTGTCCAGGCTTCATGTCAGCAAAGTCACGATAGTCCCCAGGTGGCTCCTGCTCCTCCCCTGTCCTGCCTGCTCTGGCCTCCCCGCCCCGTATGTGCCCCCCAACAGCCCTGGGGTTCCAGCTGGTGGCAGATGCCAGGGCTAGAGTTTACATAGCCAAGAGGCAGGTGACTATCCTCTGAGATTTCAGAGGCCCTGGGAAGTCACCTGTCCGTGCAGCTCTGTGCATGGATGGTGAGTGAGAGGGAGGGGTTCAGGATGCCCTTGGGGTTTGGGGCTGAGTAGTTAGGGATGCGGGGGGAGAGGGGCAGGGGAGGAGCTGGCAGGGAGGAATGCAGGCGTCACCCACTCAGCCTCCCAGCCAGCCCCTGCCATGGGAGGTGAGGTGGGCTGTGGGCCCCCCTCCACTCTGACAGCCCCCCGCCTCTCTCTGCCCCAGGAGGCCTCCGTGCTGATCCTCCGGCAAAACCAGCAATGGATTTGCCTTGAGACACTTACTCCGGGCACCTTGTATGAATTTCAAGTGCGGGTCAGGGCCCACCTAGGCAGTCACAAGGCTTGGAGTCCCTGGAGTCAGCCCCTGGCCTTCAGGACGAGGCCTGCAGGTACCAGGAGGCAGAAGGGGTGGGACGGAGCTCAGACCGGAGGGGATGGCTGGGGTGTGGCCTGGAGGGCGGCTGGTGGAGGAGGCCTGGGACTGGGGTACAGGGCTCAGCTCGAGTTGGGCTCACCTGCTATGGTTAGCCCACTCATTGTGACCCTGCAGAGTGAGCAGTGTGGTTGGAGTGGGCTGCTCGCATCCGGAAGCCTCAGTTTCTGCATCTGTAAAGTGGGTACTGTGCTACCTGGCAGACCTGCTGTGATGAGGCACGCGATGCCCCTTGTCAGCTCCCACGGCAGGTCTCCTGGGCCAGCCGGGACCTGCCAAGGCCTTGGGTCAGAGATCAGCCAGTCCCTAGGCACCAGGGTGGCTGCAGGGGGTGGGGGATGCTAGAAGGATCTGGGTGAGCGGGGGTGCTTCTCTAACCTCTCTTCCCGCTTCTCCTCCCGCCCCTGGGTGGCCTCAGGAGAGCGGACTCTGCCCTTTCCTTGGTTTGGCCATGTCATCGTGGGCATCAGCAGCGTCTTCGTCTTTCTCGTCTTGGTCTACTTGTTGGTCAACTGTCCGTACATCGGACCATGGTAAGAGCCCTTCTTTCCTGCTCCTTCGTGCTCTCATCTGACACACACCCCCTGAGTGCTCAGGCCCTCGGCTCAGACCCCTGCTCAGACACACCCGTGCTCCCTCTGCCCTCCCCACAGTCCTCCCTGCCTGATACCTAGCTTTTCCCTGGCACCAACCCCCAAAGACGGAACCCCAGGGAACCAGCCTGAGGGGAGCGGGGGAGGGAGAGCCCCATGGAGACCCTGTCCAGAGCATGACTCTGAGTATGTGTGTGCACATATGTGTGTATGCGTGTGTGCAAACGCCTGCTGTCTCTATGTGTATGTGTCCTCGGGGATCTCTCTAGGTCCCTTTGTCGAGCCCCAGCTCAGTGGCAGGCCTGGTACCGAGTGCTGGGAATACAAGGGCAGGCTGCATACATGCGGTCGCATCTTCATGGAGCTCATGGTCACGTGGAAGAAGGCAGATATTTATAAATCATATGAAAGTACAATGACACACCATGATAAAAGGGTAAAGGAAGGTACTTGATGGATTGGAAGTAGGCCACAGGGAGAGGAACCTCGGCTGGGGGATGGCCAGCAGAAACATGCCTAAGGAAGTGATGATTCCCTTGAAAGGAGGAGCTAACCAGGCATGGGGAGGGGATGGGGAGTGCATAGGCAAACAGGAAACAGGGTGTGCAAAGGCCCTACATGGGTAATGCAAAGCAGCATTACAGCAACTGAGAGTTCAGGGAGGCAAGTGTGGTTGGAGACCAGAAGGGGTGGAGGAGAGGGCTCACCTGAGCCTGAACATCTAACTGGGGGGCAGCCAGGCTTTCTGGGTCCTTGAGGCTATGACCACATTTTTGAGGCTGATGCATACAGATACTGGGGCACTCAGTGTGGCAAGCAGAGCATGGGCTGGAATTCAGCACCCACTCACTACCCCCCTAAAACTGGTGCCCTTGGGCAGTGCACAACCTGAACGACCATCCATGACAGTCTGGACATGGAGACACAGAATCTGGTCTCTTTCCTACCTCCTGCTTCCTTGTTCCTTGTTCACTCTACTCCAAACATTTGGCTCTGTGTAGTCCCTGACCACTCGGGCTCCTATGGTCCCCCACCCCCACATCCTTCTTTTGCACGGACCCCTGCTTTGTGTCCACAGAATGAATGGTCATGTTGCACACTTGGTTCGTGTCTGTCTCCCCAGTAGAATGTCAGAAAGAGACCTTCTCTGTCTGCCATTCTTGTGTCCCCAGGCCCCCACCTTCCCTTACTGGACATTTACTTCGTACTAATCCAACAGATGAATGCGGAATGGCTCTGTACCCTCCCTTCAGGGCAGTGGGGTGCCAGCGGGACACCATGGCCCCTTTCCCTTCTCATCCTCATTCCCTCCCTCCTCCTCTCCTGTTCAGGCTGAAGAAGGTTCTGAAGTGCCACATCCCAGATCCATCAGAGTTCTTTTCCCAGCTGAAGTCAGAGCATGGAGGAGATTTCCAGGTAGGAGTCTGGAGCTGGCAGAGAGAAGGAGGCATCTGGCTCAGGCTGGCAGGGGGGCGGCCACAGGTGTGGGCGGGTGGGGAGGTGGTGGGTTTGCACTTTGGGACAGGAGACAAATACTAAAGTGAGCAGCCTCTGGGCTGGGTGTGGGTCCCTTTCCCCAGCTTGGGCACCACTATTCTCAGGCTGAATGGTACCTCCTGTCTGAGCCAGACAGTCTGGTTCTAATCCTGGCTCCAGCCCTTCCTGGCTGTGTGACCTCGGGCACGTCATGGAATGTCTCTTGTGCTCAGCTTTCCCACTTGTGCAGCAGGGAGGGAAACCTACTAAGTGTTACTTACATGGATGGGCCCAAGATCACTGGTTGGCATGTAGTAAGTGCTCAAGGGGTCCTAGCTAGAATTTCGGTCACTGGTCTGTTGACTGAGCAGCGCCCCCACCACCCCCCTTGTGCTGACTCTCTTAATGGGCAGCGGTTCCTCGCCCCCTGCAGAAAGCGCTGGGCAGGCTCCAACACTGTATCCTTGATGGTAACAATTCTTTGAGGTGCTTCTCATCAATCCAAGCAGAGTCACTGGGAAGGTGCTGGCCCAGAGAGTCGTAACCCTGAACCCCATTTAAACCTCAGTCGCCTCCCCTCCCGGAGCCCACGCTTGCTTCAGGAAGGAAGTGTTGTGGCGGAAAGGGGCTGTGGTGGGCTGCTTCTCTCACCCCTCCCCTCCCCCGGCTCTCTAGATTTGATGGAGGATGAGGTCGGGGTGGAGGGCGATCAGCAGGAGTGTGGAAGGGCTGGAAAGCCATACTGGGCCAGAGATGTCAAGAGTTGGCTTTGGAGTTCCCTATTACAGCCAAAGAATTCTGGAATTCTTTGGAAAATTCCCAAGATTTGGGGATAGCTTGCCTACAGTTCTCTCGATGTCAGGGAATGGACCTCCTTAAAATTCTTCCTAAAGCCCTAAAGATAGTGACCTCCCTGTCAACAGAGGCATTCTAGCAAATCTTGGCTGACTGTATGTCAGAAATATCGCAGAAGGGACTCCTGGTTGGAGGCTGGACTGGATGCATCCTTAGTCCTCTTCCCGGGTGAAAACTTTCTGATTCTATGGGACTAGGACCTTTTGAGCTGGGAGTGGGCTCCATCCTAGAGAGGTACCAACTGCTCTGTCTTCCCATGTGGTCATCCCCAGGTCTAGATGCTTGCCCCAGACCGGGGGTGTGGAAGGTAGATCCCAGGGAAGCCGTGGGATGCACAATGTGGTGAGGGTAGGGTCAAGGGGACCCTACCCTCTCCTCTGCATCTGGGTGGGAGGTCTGCTCCTCTCTCCCTACCCCAGGACCTCTAGCTACCAGGCCACAAGGCCCACTGCTCTGTCCAGGAGACCTGGGGATATGTGTGCCAGTGTGTAAGTGTGTGTGTGTGAAGGGGGATGTGTTCCTCCTTGCACCTGCCTCCCTGCCCCGTCCCCTCAACTTCAGGGCACTGAGGACGGAAGCCCAGGCCCAGGAAGTAGCTGATCCTCTGAGAGGGGCTGGCAAGGTCCTGGCACACCAGGCAGGGCTGGTCATGGCCCCAGCCTCTCCTTCTGGTTGCACAGCCCTTCCCCTCCTTCCTTGCCTCCTCCAGGGCTGGACCTCCTCCCCACCCCCCACCCAGAGCCTGCTCTCTCCCTCTCTTCCCAGCCTAGCGGAGGGAAGGAGTGTAGGAGGAGCCCAATGGGCCTGGTCCGTGTGCTCAGGGGACGCCAGCCCAGCAGTTGAGGGCTCCCAGGACAGAGGGCTGTTGGGTCCCCATCACACCCCCTGAGGGCCTACTGTCCCTTTCGCTTCTGTGGGTGGTCTGCCTTTTACCCTGGGCCAGGGAGTTCTGCCTTCAGTTTCTTATTCTGACCTTCTCCTACTCACAATAAGGAAGTTAGGAAAGAGGGGGCTAAGTGTTGTGGGATTGAGGCTCAGAGAGGGGCAGTGGCCTGCCCAGGGTCACACAGTCAGTGAGGACCAGGGCTCTCCGGACTCTGGAGCTACTGGGAAGGGCTCTGGCGGGTACTTTCTTCTCTCTGTGGAGGGACAGTGTGGCAGGAGGGGGCTGCACATCATGGGGGGCAGATGTGATGGGGGCAGAAAATGTCAGGACCATCTGCGCCCTCCAGAGATTTTGTCAGAGAGCTGGCTGTATGTTCAGGGCTAGGAGACGGCCCCCGTCTGGGCATCTGTAAGGTGGACAAGATGGGCTCCATTCGGGGTCCTTTCAGCTTTGACCCTGGTTTGTGGACTCACACACTGGGGCTAGTCCCTTCCTGATGCACTGAGGCTTTCCCCCTTTGCCTGGTGCCTCGTGTGGTGCCAGGCTCACAGCACCATAAACAATCCTCATCGAAACAACACATCCCCTGGGCACCTACAGGAATCACCCTCTCCAGGCTGACCGAGAGCATTCTGCAAGCTGGTGTGTGGGGGTGGGGTGGGGTGTAGTCAGGGAGGCCTTCCTGGAGGTGGAAGCTCTGAGGAGACCGTAATGAGGAGCTGTTGCTGAGATTCTGGAGGAGGAGGCGTCCTACTCACCTTCCATCTGTTCTCTCTCCTGGCAGAAGTGGCTCTCCTCGCCCTTCCCCTCGTCATCCTTCAGTCCCAATACCCAGGCACCCGAGATCTCCCCGCTGGAGGTGCTGGAACGGGACACCAAGGCCACACAGTTGCTCCTGCTGCAGCAGAAGGGGCCCTCACCCTTGGCCGAGACCAGCGGCCACTCGCTGACCAGCTGCTTCACCAACCAAGGTTACTTCTTCTTCCACCTCCCGGACGCTCTGGAGATCGAGGCCTGCCAGGTGTACTTCAGCTATGACCCCTGCACGGAAGAGTCCGAGGAGGGCGGGGCTGGGGCACCTGAGGGGTCTCTCCTCCCACCCCTGCCACCCCTGCCAGCAGAAGACGATGCCTACTGCACCTTCCCCCCGGGGGATGATCTGCTTCTCTTCTCTCCCAGGCTCCTGGGTGGCCCCGGCCCCCCCAACACCATGGCTAGGGGCACTGGAGCCTGTGAAGAGAAGCTGCCCCCCTCTCTGCAGGAGGGAGCTCCCCGAGACTGGGCCCCCCAGGCCCTGGTGCCTCCCAACCCAGGAGCGTCTGACCTGGGGGACAGCCAGCCACCGCTGGAGCGTGCCCTGGGAGAAGCAAGAGAGGAGGTCCCGGCCCCTGGCCCCAGGGAGGGGATCGGCTTCCCCTGGGCTAGACCTCCCGGGCGAGGCCAGGTCGGAACCCCTGCCTCCTGCCTGACCCTGAACACCGATGCCTATGTGTCTCTCCAAGAGCTGCAGGAGCAGGACCCGGCTCACTTGGTGTAGACAGACAAGGCAGGCTGCTGCCCACTGTTGTGCCAGGCCCGGGTGAGGACTCTTTGTCCTCAAGGCTTGCTGCCCCCTGGACATCCCTGCCCTGAGGGCCCCCACCCAGCCTTGCCCATTTGGGCATTCATTTCCAAATGGCAACTGCTGCTCCCTGGTCCTGTGGCTCAAGCCAGGAATTGCAGTGGGTGAGGACACTGTGACTCCCCTCAGCTGTCACGGAGTCCCATGGCTTTTGCCTCTAAAGCATCCCTCCTCTGGAGCCCTGCCAGGACTCTTCAGGGAGAGTTCTCGGGGTTCTCCAGGGATCTTCACCCTGTCCACCTCACTGGGCTTCCTGCCCCAGTCCCACCCCCTCCTGCCCATCCTCCACATGGCAGCCAGAGCGCTCTCTCTGAACCACAAACCATATGGCTCTGCTGCCCCTTGTTTAAAGCCCACCATGGCTCCCTGCTGCCCTCCGCACCACTTCTTGGCCTGGCTCTTGCTCCCCTGGCATCATGTTGGAACATTCCCTCCTAGAACCCTCCCAGTGGTCCTACTGAGCCACCAGCAGCTCCCTCACGCCCCCACACATTTGCACATGCTCTTCCCTGTACCTGCGGTGCTCTCTCCTCCCTCATCCAGGTGACCAATCCCTTATGCCTCAAGGGTCCTTTCTGCTTCCTTTGGAGAGAAACTGCATCCGTTAATGCGCCCGAACTTCAAGCTTCAGTATTACGGGATGGCTAGACAAAGTGGCCCTGTCACTTCGCCCTTGGGATCTCTTGTGACCTCAGAATACTTAGCTACTGCGTCCTTTCCACTGTGGCCCAATTTGTGATGTGAATCCCCCCCCCCCCCCCGGAAAGCAGACACTGGCTGGATATTTCCATTGTGGTTTCATGGATTCATAAGGCATGCTGCTGGGAAGTAAACCTCTCTTAGTGGCTGGTTCTGAGGCTGTCACAGGGAGTCTAGACCTCTCTTGGAGAGATCTCTTCCACAACTCAGGGGGCTGGCATGCTGCGTCCAGAAGGGCAACTCGCTTGGCACCCCTATCCTATTCCCTGTAGTGAACTATCTGGGACCACCTTGCTTGGACTCCCTGTGTCCGGCTGCCTTTACACAGGGGCCATCGTCCTCTTCTGAGGTCAAGACTCAGAGAGGCGAAGCCCCAGGCTCACTAGGCTCCAGCATGCCCATTCCAGCAAGAGCCTCGTCCCTTTTCACCGCAGTCCTCCCCGCAGCACAAACACAAACTCACACAGCTGACCTCTTCCTCCTCGGTTCTCCCCATCACCTCTCTACTTCTCTTCCTTCCGTCCCTGGCACAGATCACACCTGTGATGCCTGCCACAACCTTCCTCTCACAGTAGCAACCCCGGCGAGCAAAGGATGCCTTCCCAGGTCCCTGATAGGCGAGCACGCCGAGCCAGCACTTATAGGCCCTGCTCCTAGCTGATTGGGTGCCTGACACAAGCCCACCCATAAGCCGACAAGCTTCTGCCTATGAGCTGGCTTAGAACAGAAGCTCCGCCCAGTCAGGGAGGCCCGACCTGAACTGGCCAATCAGATTTCTGTCAGTCTTGAGCATTTCAACTCAGGGTCTTAAGAAGGGAGGTCCCTGGGAGCAGGTGCCTGTGCAAAAGGCTCTTGGAGAAGCCTGGGAAGGAGGAGTTCAACCCCGTTAGCAGAGACACCCGCTGACAGGGGGCTACCGATGGTTCGCTTAAGATTCTCATTTTCCTTAAGTCCGAAATAAACTCCCTTTTCCTGAGGTTGTCTGAGTCTTGGATCTTTCCCACGGAAGAACTTGAGCACTTGGTCACTCCTGCCATACGATGCCACGTGTTCTGGGCCACGAGGCTCCTCAGTCCGGGCCTGAGCATCAAACCGAAGCTCGGTGAGGAGACCCTTGCTCTGTGTCCCAGCGCAAGCCGTGAAACCCCTCTGTGAGTCAGTTTCCACTTGGAAGAGTTCTTGGGACAGTTCTGGTTCTTAAGTCTTGGGCATTTGTGCCATACGGATGTTCAATGACCTGTGTGTGCCATCTCTGTTATTGTTTACCTCATTATTTTTCTTCAAATCTTTCACTTTTTTGTTCACTTTTATTTAAAAAGAAAAATCTTTGTATTGCTTCTGTAAATGGAAAAGCTGATATTCACTATAAATAAAAGGTGACTGTAAAAAGTAAATACGGTAAAATAAAGTGCCTCAATTCTTCGCGGGCTGTAAGTCTGCTCTCTTAGGTTAAAGGGGAGGTTAACAAGTGTTGGGAAACTGTTGAAGACATGCCAGACAGCCACAAATGGTGAGAAAGCAAAAAGATTGTAAAGGGGATATCTTTTTCACTAATAGGAGTCAGGTTTATCTTATTCTGTGTCTGGACACCATCTGATATGGTCTCATGGGAAAATAAAAATAAAATATAAAAACATAGTTTATATATATATTTAATGTAATATAATCAACATGCTATAAACAGAATACACAATAAATATAAATCAAATAGAATATATAGAATTTTTAGTATATGTAAATAATATATAAATATATATTATACAAATTACATATGTGTGCATATAAATATATTTACCTGCATATGTATAAATACATATGTGTGTGCATATATATATATATATATATATAACATTATATAATATATAAAACATTTTTTTCTTCTTTGTCTTTGACTCTGAATAGTTGGACCAGATTATGGATGGCAATATTGGGCATTCATAAAGATGCACCTGTAGCAGACATCACTAATCAATTTCACCCACTCATGGCAGACATTGCTAATTGATCATGGCTGTCCTTCCTGCAAAGTTTGAGGACAGCTTGAGATTCTGCAGGCAGGTCCCAATTGATCCTACCTGGCACCTGGTGACCTATCTGGACCAGATCATCCCTCAGGTTCCTTCCTCAATGGAAGGTCTTATCTTCCCAGACTGATTTTCCAGGCAGGGAAAACTGAAGCTGAGGTGTTAGAGGCTGGAAAGCTGAGAGGGGTCCTATGAGTAGCTGCGCCCAGGGAACCCAGCTGTCCCCACCAGGTGTGACGAGAGACTTGAGCTGGTGGTGAGCAGAATGGGGGGCCGCCTTATTCCAGGTGGACTGATGGGCCAGAAGTCACAGTGTGACATGTCCAGGGTGGTATGGAATTTGTGCCTTGGGAGATGGGGCAAAGAGGGAGCAGCTGGGAGGAGCAGAAAGGGTGAAGCGGAGACAGTCCTGCCTGGGTCAGATTGCAGGGAGGGGAGCAGCACCAGCTGGGGACCAAGCAGCCGAGGGCAGGGAAGATCTGTCAGATGCAGAGTGGGAAGCAGGAGGCAGCTGGGGCAAACTTAGGAGAGATAAGAGAGAAGGAGGGAGAGGTGGCCAGGCTTTCCAACCTCTCAGGTCTCCAATTTCTTTTTTTTTTAAATTTTTTATTTAAGTTAATTTTAATTAATATATAGTGTATTAGTAGTTTCAGGATAGCGTTTAGTGATTCATCAGTTGCATAGAACACCCAGTGCTTATGACATCACGTGCCCTCCTTAATGCCCGTCACCCATTACCACATCCCTCCGCCCCCTCCCCTCCAGCAACCCTCAGTTGGTTTCCCCTAGTTAGGAGTCTCTTATGGTTTGTCTCCGTGTTTTCGTCTTATTTTATTTTTCCTTCCTTTCCCCTACGTTCATCTGTTTTGTTTCTTAAATTCTATATAAGAGTGAAATCATAGGGTGTTTTTCTTTCTCTGACTTATTTCGCTTAGAATAATGCCCTCCAGTTCCATCCACGTTGTTGCAAATGGCAAGATTTCATTTTTTTTCTAATGGCTGAGTAATAGTCCACCATATAACACATATACCACATCTTCCTTATCCGTTCATCTTTTGATGGACATCCGGGCTCCTTCCATAGTTTGGCTATTGTAGACACTGCTGCTATAAACATTGAGGTGCACGTGCCCTTTCGGATCACTGTGTTTGTGTCCTTTGGGTAAATACCCAGTAGTGTGATTGCTGGGTCATAGGGTAGCTCTATTTTTAACTTTCTGAGGAAGCTCCACACTGTTTTCCAGAGCGGCTGCACCAACTTGCTTTCCCACCAGCAGCGTAAGAGGGTTCCCCTTTCTCCCCATCCTCGACAACATTTATTATTTTGCAAATGTCTATTATTAATTTCAGCCATTCTGACCAGCGTGAGGTGGGATCTCATTGTGGTTTTGATTGATGTTTCCCTAACGCTTAGAGATGTTGAACATTTTTTCATGTGTTTGTTGGCCATTTGTGTGTCTTCTTTGGAGAAATATCTGTTCATGTCTTCTGCCCACTTAAAAAAAAAAAAAGATTTTATTTATTTATTTGATATAGAGAGAGACATAGCAAGAGAGGGAACACAAGCAGGGGGAGTGGGAGAGGAAGAAGCAGACTTCTCGCCAAGCAGGGAGCTGGCTGTGGCCTGGATCCCAGGACCGTGGGATCATGACCCCCCTGAAGGCAGCTGCTTAACCAACTGAGCCACCCAGACACACTTCTCTTTTCTTTTCATTTTTAAAAATTATATTTTCTTCTTGACTGGGTTATTTGTTCAGACTCTATTAGTTTCATCATCTCCCCAGTCATCTGGTATACCTGCTCTCTCCCCCCCACCTTCCAGCTCCACAGTCACTGAGCAATTTATGGTGGAAACCGTCCTTCCTTGGGTGAATAGCCCTATTCCATCTCTCTTAACGAGTAGCATCCTAGATGACTTCAAAAAAGATCAAGAAATGAATTTAGACACTGGGACAGCTACTTCCCCAGCATTATCCTTATCACCCGAAAAGACCCAGCCAGGCAGCTGTTATGTTTCCCCATTTTGCAGATTAGGAAACTGAGGCACAGGGAAGTTTAAAAATGCAGCTGGTGGTTGCTAGAACTGGGATTCAAACTCCCGTACCTCTGGCCACAGAGTTTTTGGCCCGTTGCATACACCAGGGCTGCATGGGAGACAATTACATGAATGGAGAAAAAACAAGCAAAATTCCATCCTAAGCTTCCCGGCAACCAGTTCAAAGATGAATACAGCAGCTCACTTGCCGTGATCACAACTATAGTTGAAACCTTCCCCACCCTTGTGACCCAGCAGCATGGCCTTGAGCTTGGAGCCCTGCTCAGTCTCCTCCTGGGTCCACCTGTCCCTTGCCCCCTACCCCTCTAATCCTTCCACCTCTTGGGGCAAATATATCCCAAATAAGTGTCACAAGCCTCTCTGGCTAAAGCCCCGTGTAACATGCCTGCCCCTCTCCCTCCCCCGTTCAGGAGATCCCTTCAGAACCCTCCCAGGCAGGGTATTTCTGGTAAAGCTCTGGGCTCCTCAGAGAAGGGTGTGGTTGTGCCTTGACTTATCGGTGTCCTCCAAGCTGAGGATTCTGTGGCCAGTGCGTGGCACGGGGCCGGGTGCTCAGAGGAAGGTGATGGGTCTCCGGCCAGCTCGCTCCTCCCTCTGCGTCCTGGCTTCCTGGTATTGTAGACTGGGTACCCCTCCCCCGAACCTCCATCTCTCTCCCCACTCAGCACTTCCGGGCTTGCTTTCCCACAGCCCTTCACCACCCACCCCCGCCCCCCCAGCCCTGTGATGGGAGCGTCGTCAAGCGTGTCATACCGTAGTGGTGGAAAGTCTCTGAGCAAGGCCGCCAAGGGGATGTCCCGGGGCTGTCACGGTGGCCCGGCCCTAGGGCGCTGGGACTGAGCTAAGTTTAATCAACAACCCAACTGCCTCCCTAAACCACACCCCCCCAGTACAACAGTGGTCCTGAGACTGCAGGAGGCAGAGGTGAGCGCCCAGGGTTCCAGTGCCCCCACCTGAACTCCTTGTTCAGCTCTGTCCTCCCACGGGATACAGAACTCAAAATCTCGGTTGTTCCTGTTTTACAGGATCGCTGAGAGTTTGTGTGTGATACTAGGCGTGCTCACGCTTTAAAATCAGTAGGAAGACTGACCTTGTGGGAGCCAAAGTCCTCCTGATTCAAATCCTTGCTTGCTGATGTTCTAGCTGTGTGGCCTGGGCTTGAACCACTCTGCCTTAGTCTTCTCATCTGTAAAATGGGGGTAAGAATAGTACCTCCTTTTTGCCCTCGTGGTGGTGTTGTAAGGATTAAGTGAGTTAATAACAGTGCACTTAGAACAGAGCCCAATGCATGCGAAGGGCTCCATTAATGCAGCTCTGGAAGACCCGAAAGGTCTAGAATGTTCCATGATGGCCCTCGCAGATCCTTGTCCCCACAGCAGTACCCCCCAACACCCTAAGCAACCTGCCTATAGGATGTTCACTGAGTGGATGTGCATATTGGTGAACAGGTGGAGGGAGGGAGGGAGGAAAGAAAAAAGGAAGAGAGGGAGGGCAGGAGAGCTACAGGGAGGGTTCTGGAACCTGGACAGAGCCCCCAGGCATTGGGACCTCTCCAGCCCCACCGATTTACCAGCAGCTCTGTTGGCACAAGTTATCCAGAGGGGAGAGGCCCTAGGGGTCCTGAGCTAGCACTGGATGCTTCTTCTGAAGGGCAGCAAAAAAGCAGCTCCTTGGAGAACCTTCTATGTCTCCATCTTTGGATGGTGCACCTTTGGGTTTGGACCCTCAGATGGAACTGTCTAGAGTGGGGGAGCCTTGGCTGTAACAACATTTTGAGACCAAAGGGTGGGGGGGAAATACATGTTGAAACTTGGGATTCTATGTGCCTTGGAAATTTTTATTGTCTATCTGCCTGATGGCTTGCCTGTAAAGTGACACTGCTGTCCTCTTATTTTATTCTTAAAATTTGGGGGGTGGGCGGAGTCTGGGGAGGAGGAGCACAGAACGGGGAACAGGTCATTCGGGCTCAGGTCCTGGCCTTGTTAAGCCTTGCTGCCTGATCTCCTCCCACCAGCGTCTCTGGCTCCCACTGTTCTGGGCGCCCCTGCTGCTGGGACAGTGGAGGAGGCCGGGCTGGGTGACGCACGAGGAGTTTCCATTCTGTGTCCCCAACCGACTGTGGCTTGAAGTGGCACCACTCAAACCACAAGCCCCTGATCAGAAGCCACTCCCCTGACCTCTGGCTGGGAAAGCCTCAAGGGGCCCAGCCAAGGCCATGCCTGCCACAGAGGCCAGGAGCCAGGGTTAGGACAGAAGGGGTGAGGGGCCCGGGCGTGGTGGCACGTCAAGAAGGGAGGGACACAGACTGAGTGGGAGAGCATCCGAGGTCTCCGACATCGGGGGGTCCTGGGTTTGAACCCCAGCACTTCCCTGCTCCGTGTGATCAGCACAAGTGATGCCTGCCTTCTGAATCTCCACTTCCTCTCCTGAAAAATGGGGTCAAATGGCCATTTTTCTTATTAGGGGGGTGAGGCCAGTCCTGTGTCTGGTTAGCTTTATCATAACGCCCCAGAGTCTCAGGGCCTCCATAATGGTCCCAGAAGCCCATTGGGACTGTGGATTCCCCTGGAGGGCCACAACGGGGTTGACACCCTTGAATCGGTGACAGGCCATCCTGATTGAGTCTCATTCTGAAACACTAAGGAAGGCCCCTCTGTCCTGCTGAGGGCCTGGTCCTCTGCCTGCTGCTGAGAGCACAGTCTGTGGTCTGTCCCGCTGTCTGTCTTCCCTGGGCTGGCCTGCGTCCCTCAAGAACAGGGTCTGGGTCTTGTTAGTGTCTGTGGCCTTGAAGCCCAGCCCAGGCCAGCATCATGGGGGTGCCAACGCCTGTTTAATAAATGAGCCCGTGAGTTGCAGTGCTGGAGGGAGGTGACCCTGGTGGCATCCAGGGACCCGCCTGGGCAGCCTCTGAAGGCTTGGTCAAGGCAAGCCTGATCCGCACTGGAACAGTATTGTGGAACCATCGCTTCCTTCCTGAACCAGACTGAATAGTGTCTCCCCCTCCCCCCACATTCATGTCCACATGGAACTTGTGAACGTGACTTTATTCGGACACAAGCCCTTTGCACATTTGTAGCAGGTTAAGATGAGATCATTCTGGGTTAGGGTGGCCCTATATCCAATAGGGTGTCCTTTGTAAGTAGAGGGCTATTGGGCACAGAGACCCAGATGCACAGGGAAGAGGCAGCGTGAGGAGGGCGGCAGAGCCTGGTGCGATGCTTCTACCAGGCAAGATGTGCTAAGGGTTGCTAACAACACCCGAAAGCCAGGACTTGGGCCGAGTCAACCTCTCCTCCCAGAGCCCCGGTCTCCTCCTCTGCAGAGCAGAGACGTGTAATCCCCACTCCCACACCTGCACTTGAGATGTCACTGTGAAGGGCCCAGCTCCGGGCCCAGAGCTCAAAAGACGGACCGTATCGTCATTGGGGGAGTTGACAGAAGCTCTCATTTGTTCACTCATGCCCCGCATGCCAAGCTGGCAACTGACAGAGTCAAGACAGACGAAGCCTTTGTCTTCACGGAGCTCCTGGTCTAGAGGTGTGAGAGCGGGCAGTGACAGACCTCTGTGCCTGCGCTGCCCCCGCATTTCCACTCTGTGGCTTAAGATGTGCCACTGCCTGATGGCCCTGACTGGTGGCAGGCATGAGCACCTGCTGTGTGCAGGACCACGGGAGGGAGCGACACACCCAAGCAGGCATCAACCCAACCCCACATCATGAAGCACCGTGCTCACTGGCGGGTGCTGTGTGGCAAATATCACCAACCAAGAGACTCCCGTGGTAGAAATTCGTTGTCTCCCAGGTCTGAAGGCCAGAAGTCCAAGTCCGAGTTGTTGGTTCTTTCAGAGGCCCAGGGGAAAGACCTTGTTCCATGTCTCTTTCCTACTACTCTCTGGGGGTGAGCTGGCCATCTTTGGTCTCCCTGGCCAGGGGACACATCACCTGGTCTCTGCCTTCACCGTACACGGAACTCACCGTGTGTGCGTCTGTCTCCACATTTCCCCTATTTAGAAGGACATCAGGTGGCCCCCCTCTCTGCGACTCCACTGTGACCTCATCCGAACCCATCACAACCCTAATTCCAAACAAGGTCCCATCCAGAGATGCTGGAGGTCAGGATGGCCGCCTATGAACTTGGAGGGGCATTTGGCCGGGGATGTTTATTGTCCAGCCATTTTCTTTTCAAGCCGAGGACTTCCGTAGAACATCTAGCTCTGTCGGGCAGAAGTCAGATGTGTCTCCTTCACCGTCGCTGTCCCCAGTGTCTAGCACAGGAGCTGGGAGGTACCTTTCACCGGGGCTGTGGTCTCTGCGAATTGGGGCTAAAAATGTTGTTACGAGAAGTAAATGGAACAGGGGCGCCCCGTTGATTGAGCGACCAACTCTTGGTTTCGGCTCAGGTTGTGCTCGCAGGGTTCCGGGATTGAGCCCCACGTGGGGCTCCACGCTCAACATGGAGACTGCTTGTCCCTCTCCTTCTGTTCCTCCTCCTCCTCCTCTTCTCTCTCTCTGTGGAATAAATGAATAAAATCTTAAGGAAAGAAAAAAACAAAAAACCAGAAGTAAATGGAAGGGCCTGCAAAGCACCGGGCGCAGGGCCTGGCCCACAGGGCGCGCCCTCCACTGTGTCCGCCGGGACCGAGGGCTGTTACCATGGGGCTGCCGGGGTGTGAGAGGAAGGGCGGCTGCCTGCCCCCACTTCCAATTCCACTCATACCTGGGGTTAAAAGAGAGGCCTCCGGGGCCCAGGGCACACACTGGCAATTTATACTCCCTTCTACCTTTTTCTGTCTCCAGCAGCCCAGCTCTGTCATCCCTATCCACAGCTGACAAGATGGCTGCCGGGGAAGGCGATGTGTCTTGCCGGCTCACTAACAGGGGAAGGGACTGGACTCTAGACAGGTCCTCTAACTCTCCAACCGCTGGCTGGGTCCTTGTCACCTGAGTGTGGTGGACCCACTGAGGCCTGTCCTTCCCAGTCCTGCGGGCCCAAGCGCACGGTGCCCTCTGGCCTCCAGGCCTCACGGACCAGGCTTCAGGTAGCTTCTCTGTCCCTAGGGCCCAAGGGGGCCCAGTGTTAAGGTGACAGGCAGCTAGGCTGGGAGCGCTGAGGCTTTCTGTATGAATGTGTCCCTCTGCCGGGGGCAAAAGGGTGTCCAAGGCTCATGGCTGCCCATCGACAGAGGGAAGCCCTGACTGGGTAGGAGGCTGATCCCCGCCCCGGCTCTCCGAGCTCTTGGAGAGTTGGCACCATCGCCCCTAGCACCCCTGTTTTTGAACACCCCCCTCAGGGCTTTGCTGCCCCCCACAACTCCAGGATCAGCCCCTCCCCCACAGACTGTGGCCGATCAATGGCCCTGTGGCCGCCAAGTCCAGAGGACCTCGATTGCACAAGATCTTAGGCTTTTCAGACTGTCCGGCTACGAGGCTGCCCAGTCTGGGGTCTGGGCCACTTCGCCTTCTGAAGGACAGCGTGCGGTACAGAGACAGGGCTCAGGTCTCCCCACCCCTGGCCTCCACCAAATCCTGTCCTCCTTGGGAAGCTTGCAGCGGGGGCAGAGGGGCAGGGCCTGGGAGGAGGGGAGGAGGGAGGGAGGGAACATGGCCTGGGGCGGGGGCTATGGAGGCTGGGGCAGGGCTGCGCAGCCTCCGTCCCAGGGTCCCCATAGGGGCAGAGCTGAGGAACAGGAGTAGTGAGGGAGGAGCCCCCGCCGGGCTGGTGCACAGAAAACTCATTCATGCAGCCATCCTCACCCCTGCCTGCTCCTCAGGGCATGTAGCTGCCAGGCCCAGACATGCTGGACACACACGCCCAGCCACACTCACACTCCACACTCACACTTCCCCCTCCACACTCATACGCACACACACCTCACACCCTCCACACTCACACCTGATACTCCACACTGACACCTGATTCACATCTCACTTTCCACACTCATACCTCATACTCATACCTCACACACTGCACACTCCACACACAGACCTCACACCCCATGTTCGTCACACACACACACCCCTTATGCTCCCCACACACACCATCCTACTTCACACTCACATACACCCCGGGACCCACATAACCCAGCACACAGGGGTTCAGGCGGGCAACCCCCTCACAGGGTAAACACAGACCAGCCCGTGCACACCCAGGCAACCCCAGTTTACAACACACGCTCTCGGGCCAGCCCCCCATGGCCACGTCCGCTCTGCCCACTAGCGCTGGATCATGAGCCACACTTGTGATCTCAGCGGTCCGGTCGCCCCATTGCAAAATATGCAGAGAAGCAGGTGAATTGAATTTTCGTCATGTTTTTATTGAATCCAGTATAGCCACCATGCTGTCACTACAACATGTCATCGTTGTGAAAAGTGCTTGTCGAGCATTTTACGTTCTCTGTTTGCACTAAGTCCTGGAGACCTGGTCTGTGTCTCACCCGCGAAGCGTGTCTCGGGTCAGGCTGGCTGCATTCCAGGGGCCCAAAAGCCCCATGTGGCCAGTGGCCACCAAAATGGAGAGCACAACTCTGGAGAATCACATAGTAATTCAAAGAACTTCCAGAGGAACAGAAAATCGCATTGAACCCCACCCCCACCCCACTTTCTCCTTTTCTGTCCCCAGACCACGGGGGCCTCCGGTTCTCTTTCTGGCCACTGGCCCCTCTGGTCTCACCGGATTCGGTAAGGAGACCCGTGTGGGCGCCTGGCCCACAGCACGGCCCCTCTGCACAGCCCCCTGTCCTGGGCCACCCCCACCTCGTGCTCTAGGGGACCAGGGGCTGTAACCAGGCAGGAACGTCACCAGGCAACAGGCCTCAGGGGAGAGCTCGGATCTCCCGCACCTGCCCGCCAGCCTCCGGGGTGCCCACGGGGCGGGGTGGGGCGGGGTGGGGCGGGGCGGGCCCTGCCTGGCCCCTGCCTCGGGCCTGTTTACCTGTGCTCAGTCACAGTGCGGACCTAAACCCTGCGGCTGGCCCATGGAGCCTGGGGCCACAGGCCACAGGGGACAAGGGCCAGACACCCTGGCCATGGCTCTGGGCCATTGATCCAGCCCAGGCTGGCTGGGTGGGGGTAGGGACCTTGGCCTGGACAAACAGAAGCTCTGGGGCCTGCGTGCTGACCCGGCACCCACCTGCCACTCCCAGAGGTAAGTGGGGGCCTCCAGAACAGGGGACCAGGATCTGAGAATGACCCAGTGACAGTGTCCCTTCAGAGAGCCAGCCCAGCTCCCTGGGGCTGGAGCCCTCCGCCCAGCTCTGCCCTCTGCCCAGATCTGCAGGGCCGCATCGGCCAGACAGCGACTGGGTAAGCGGAAGGTGAGGGGTCCTCAGAGCTGGGCTGGAGGCAGGACAGGATGTCGTGAGGCCGGGTGTCTGGGCAGGCACGGGGGCAGGGGAAGGGCTGCGGCTTTGGGGTGCTGGGAGGCTGGGGTTCAGGTGCGGCTGGTGGACTCTGGAGCAGGGACTGGGTGGAGGAGAGGCGCAATTTGCCAGGCTGAGCACCCCACCCTTGCTGCAAGACCAGACGTGACCCTCTCCATCCCCACACACCTCCCTGGGCTTCCCGGTGTGGGATCCAGGGCCCCGAGCCTGACGCTGTGCTAAATGGGGGACCCTGAGCTCCCAGGCCCAGAGCTGAATGCTGCGGGCTCTGCTTGCATGCGTGCGTGTGTGTGAGTGTGCACACCCTCGAGCATATGCACACGGGTGTGAAGTGTGAGCAACGCCTCCGCAAGTTTATGGGTCACAGACGGGTATGTGAGTACCGTAATGTAACCCCATTGGGGCACACCTATGTATGCGTCTGTGATGTATTGGTGTTTGTGGGGGGCATTTCCAGGCACACGGCCCCACACTTGGGCTCACACGAAGTAGCAGGGACCTACTCTAGGCCCCGGGGAGCCTCGCTGGAAGCTTCCTCCCACAGCCCTAGATCAGATTTCTGCGTCTGTTCCTCCCCGCTCTGCCCTGCCTCAGATGAATGACCGTGGCAAGTCATTTTATGTCTCTGCCCCTCATTTTCCCCAGCTACTAGAGATAACAAAGCAGAGGTCCCCGGCTAGTGGAGGCTGAAGGAGAATGTGGTTGGCGGCATCGTCCAGCAAAAAGCCAGCAGGTGGGATGAGGTCCAGGTCCGCCCCCATGAGCTCCGCTTCCAGTGGTCAGAGAACAGGAGGAACAGGTGCTAGGGAGGGGGCCAGGGGCTCGGGTCAGAGAAGAAGCTTCGCCTCTCCCCGCCCCCAATGTCAGTTGAGGCATATCCAGCCTCTGCTTCCAGGGGCTCACCATCAGGGGGCAGCGAATGCCCCTAAGGTGCTGTGCACAGTGATGGGGGCGGCCCGGGATGCTTCAAGAGAGACAGCCGCTGGGCATTCTGGGAGAGTTGCCAGGAAGAGGTGGGAGCTGGGCCGAGGTGTGCAGGGGCCGGCTGAGAGCCCAAGTCAGAGGAGGGCAGCCGGGCAGAAGGAAAAGCATCTGGGAAAGGCAGATGACGCCCACGAGTTTTCAGGGTTCCAGAAACGATCTATGTGATGCTCTTCCTGCAGAGTGAGCTAAGAGCCCTTGGCTATAGATGATGTCTCCCATCTTCGTTATTGACACATCCAGTGTCACTGGGGTGCCAAAAGGGCAAAGAGGGAGCGGGGACAGAAAAGGCAGGAGAAGGTGGCCGGCCACGTGTGCCTACAGCCCCTCCAGCTGTGGGGAAGGAGCTTGGATCCTCGCACTCCTGGGCTCCACGACAGGAGAGCCCAGCCCTGCTGCTGGAGAAGGCGCGTGGCCGGGAGCGGCATACAGAGAGGAGACGGACAAAGGACACAGAAGCCTAGCATGCAATTTGAGGTCGCCAGAAGTGCTCTGAAGAAATTGGAGCAAAGACATGAAGGAGGGAAAGGCCAGGCCTTGGAGCAAACGGAAGGAAAAGCATTCCTGGCTGAGGGAACAGCCAGCACGAAGGCCCCGAGGTGGGACGTACTTGATCTGTGGAAGGTCCGGCGAGCAACCGGGAGTGGCTGCCCTGGGGGGGGGGGGCAGAATGACCAGGGCCCCAGGAGTCCTGGTGGGAAGTGATGGGGAACCCAGGTGAACCTTGGCAAGCTCTATCTAATCCTGGGTTTTTACACAGTGGCTTTTCTAAAAATGGGCTCCTCTGAGAGGCTCACAGTCCTCCCAGATGGGGGCGAGGGGGCACTTACGAAGGAGATGACTCCATGGAAGGAAGGCCTGGTCTGGGGAGTGGGAAGAAGAAGGGAGGGGGCCCTACTGCACATCTGACCCTCGACTGCTCCCCTTGATGCCTCCTTTGAAAGACCTCCGTCTGAACTTCTCTGTGCCTCATTTTCCCCACTAGTACCCCGACAGTGTGTGAGGCAGGGGAGTGTAAGGGTCGTGGTGCAAATGTGGAGACACAGCGCTGGGTTTTGCAGCCTGGCTCTGCTACCAACTGGGAGAACTTGGCCAAGTTGCTCAACCTCTCTCTGCCTCAACTTCCTCAACTGTAGAATGGGGTTAATAAAAAGAACCTACTTCCATAAGGTCTCTATAGGTGTACATGAGACAGTGTGTAGAAAAGGGTTGAGAGACATGTCCACTATTGTCACCTCTGGGCCCCCCAAGTCCCCAGGGCTCTGTGAGTCACCCTGAAATAGCACCTTAGTGATCCGGACTCAAGAGTCAATCAGGGGTGTGGCCATGTCCGGGAGAAGGGGTGGACCTGGGCTGAGGGAGGGCAAGGGGCTGACCTGTCACCTGGCCGCTCCCTGATCTAGCCCCGCTCAGCTTGTCGGGACAGCCCGTTTCTCACCAGGGATGCTAGCGACACTTTGGGCAGTGGGCGGGGCTGTCCCCACCATTGCAGGATATGTGACCCCACGAGAGCCAGCAGGGCCTGCCCCATGAGTACTGATGTCCTCTGGTTAGGGGGGAAGGGGTTCCTAGTGCAGCTGAGAATTGCATGCAGTCCCTCTTCCCTTGTACTGGATGGGGACCCCGAGGGTCCCTATGGCTCGGTGCCCGAGACTTTTACCTGGGAACAATGCCAGGAGCAGGGAAGCCAGAAGGAGGTCCAGGAGGCCCCTTGAGTCCAGGTGGGGGGACTTTGAACTTCACCGAGGAGCCCCATGTTCCGAAAACCCATCGTGTGAAAACCCAAGACACAGCTCAAAGCAAACCCCTCCCACCTCGACACACATACACATCTGGGGATGGGTGTTAGTGCTACGGCAGCATTTCTGGATGCAGTAAGAAGAAACTTCTTGGTGGTCTAGAATCCTCACTCGGCTTGGTGGGTGGGTGGCTGGAGGCCCTCTTCTGTGCGGTGGGAAGGTCCGCCTGAGAAGCTGAGTAACACTTGGAAGTTTCCTGGGTTGAGGGAGGGGGTTCCTGAAGATACAGCTGTGGGCTCAGGACTCTGAGGCGGACATCACTCAGTTATTATTAAATTCTGATTGTTCATTAACAGCTCGCTTAACAGGAAGCAGCCCAGGGTGGTGGGAGGAGCAGAGAGTGAGACACTTGGGCTTTACCCCCACCTCCTGCTGCTTTCCTGTTGTATGACCCTGGGCCAAGTGGCTCAGCCTCCAGGGTTCAGTTTTTCCGTCTGTACAATGGGGTTGATAGCGAGGGACAGATATTAGAATCACACTGGGAAAACGAGGCTAGGAAAACCCCAGAGTGAGTTGTGATTAAAACACTCCGCGTCTCAGTTTCCTCATCTGTCCAATGGGTACAGAACCCCAACTGGTGTACAGAGGTTCAAGCAAGGTGATACACGTCAATTGTCTGTGCAGACTGGGCCCAAGGAAGAAGAACACTGGGGACAACGATCCCAACATCCCCGGGTGACCAGAGGATGAAATGAAATGTGTTCCGTAGACACCCAATGAATCGATGTTAGTTTGTGCCTCCTTCCCTGTCCCCAGGAGACCTTCAGCAGGGGAGCTCTCTGGAAGGGCAGCTCTCTGGCCCAGCAGGGCGGTGGCTCAGGGCCTTCCAGGGGAGGGTTTAAGGGGGATCAGTATTTCTGGAAGCTGTGCTTTGAAGAACCAAAAGGAAGGAAAGGCACCCAGTGCAAGGAAAGCCAGAGGCGTGAGGAGCTGGCTTATAGACATTAGTACTCCAGGAGCTCCAGCTATGGATCTAATCTCCGGAGGGGTGGGGGACTCAGGCACGGAAACCTCCATCCAGCCTCTGACCACAGAGGGGCTGGTATGGCTACAGAAGCGGGGGTCCCAGAACCGGATAGGTTCCCGCTCTGCTGCCTGTCCTCTGGAGCGAGCAGTTCTGAGGCTTGCTTTCCTGCTCTACGAGCTGCCTAGGGGCCCACTCTCAATCACTGCTTCTAGGGTTGGGACCTTCCTGTCCCAAGGGCAGGGGGTGGTGTCTTCCTTCTGTGTGCCATTGATCTTTGGCAAAGGCCCCTTTGCCACTGTTGGGCCATTTCCAACCCTGGTCTGTTTCTCTACCAGGATGCCTGTGGCCGAGGCCCCCCAGGCAGCAGGTGGACAGGGTGATGGAGGTGACGGTGAGGAGGCAGAGCCAGAGGGGATGTTCAAGGCCCCCAAGAACTCCAAGAGAAAAGTCCGGGACTACCTCCGCCTGACACCGCTGTGGCTGGCCCTTGTCCTGCTGGCTTCAGTGGGGGTCCTGCTCTGGTATTTCCTAGGTAAGCGGCGGGCCCTTCTGGGAGAGGCGCCTGGTGATGACTTGGGATGGCTGTGGGGGGTATATAGCAAGACAGATCAGAATTCCAGGCTCAGCAATGCCTAGCAACACACTGCATGGTCTTGGCCAACGAGCTTCCTCTCTGAGTCCTCCTTCTGTCCCGTGAGATGGAAGAGCTACTGCACCTGTGTTCTAGGTCCTGGGGCTCAGGCCAAGTGCAAGTTCCTTGCTGGCACCAAGTGTCCCCAGCTGGGGAAGGAGTGATCTCACAACACCCAACTCTTGTGAACCAACAAGCAGAAGGAGTATAAACATTGCCTCCCCTTCCCTGAAGCCCTCCTGGGTTGCCCCTGGGCTCGGAGCCAGTTGGCTCCGTGGGAGGAGGCCCAGTGGCGCCGGTGGTGCCTGGCACCAGTTAGCACCTCTGCTCACTCGAGCCCAACCTGAGAACTTTTCTAGGGTGGGGACCACAGCTCTGTCACCTCTGGGTCTCCAGGGCCCCAGCATGAGTGGGGAAAAAGGGGAGGGAGACACAGGACTCGAGTACCAGGGGGCTGCCCTAGCACAGAGCTGGCTTTCTTATCCCAGCTCAGGCACACCTGCAATTCAACACACAATGAGAGGGGATCAAGCAGGCAGCCTGGGGCCCCTCCCCTGTCCTGAAGTCTGGTCTCCCCTTCCTGGTATCACAGCCCTCAACCAGTCTCCTGGAGCCTCAGGAGTACCTGGCCCATATTCTGGGTCCATTTATCTATCCTTCCATTCATTCATGCATACATGCATGGATTCATTCATTCATTCATTCAATAAATACTCCTGAGCACCTGCTGTGTCCTCCTCTGAAACTGATGGAGAGCATACCGGGTTCTGTTAGCTCTTGGCAATGGAAAGGAGCAGATAAAGCACATTAGATGCTGCCGACAAAAACACTCCCCCGCACTCTGGAAGCTCATCCCTAACGTGCACTTATTCAGAAGCTCAGTACCCAGCCCCTTCTGTGCACCAGGCTCTGGGCCAGGCTCTGGAGACAGCCCCTGCTCGCACGAGAAAGCACAGCATGGGCTAGAACAGAGGAAGCGTGGGCCCGGGGAGCCATGGAGACAAGACACCTTGCCCAGGTGATCAGAGCCTTTCCAGAAATAGTTGTACTGGCTAAATCTCGTGGTGGAATTTCAGGCTCCTCGAAAGGAATGGGGACCCACTATGGAGCCTCATCAGGTCCATCCTAGGCCCAGATCCAGGGGGCGTCAGGGTAGGGTGTGTCTGGAATGAGCCCCTGGGCCGAAGCCCTTGGGAAGCCCAGGCCTGCAGTGACTCAGAGGGGACCGTGAGTCTGCTCAGAGCCTCAGAGCCACGAGCGATGCGGGTGGCGGGGGAGTGGAAGCTGTGTGCATTTCACCACCGGCTGGAAGCCAGCACCCCAAATAGCACAGGGCCACCAAGGCCTCCGTAGGCGGCCAGATAATTAGTCTTCAGGGTAAACCACCGTGTCAGGCTGGAGGGCCAGGAACTCGACTGCCAATTGTCTTTCTTTGTGGAGTCTAATTTCTCCTGATTATGCTCCAGGAGTGAATCACCCCTCGGGGAGTGGGTGTACCGTGGGGCTGAGGACCCAGGGGCTGAGCGCTGCAAAGCCTCAGCTGGGGGAAGCCAACTCCGGCGCCCACAAAGGGAGTTAGGGTAAAGACCACACTTCAGGAGCTGTTTGAAGGATTTCTCCCACCTGGGCTCAGGCTGTGCTCCGGGGGCCTGGGCATTGGGCAAAGAGATGCATCTGGAAGGGGAGAGGGAAAAGGGGCCTAGTCTATGGGCACAAGAGAAACCCAGAGTGAGTTGCCAAGGACTGGTTGAGTGGCAGTGTGACTCAGAAAGGGACTGAGGAGAGGAGAGCTGGGGGTGGCAGTTGGCTCCCCCCGCTGGCCACAAGCGTAGCCCCGGGGCCCCGGGGTACATTCTGCTTGCAGTGGGAGCCTTTAATACTGCCCATCGTATTTTCCTCATACTTTCCCCCTCCTGCTCTCCTGGCTGACAGTTTACGCTTTCTTTCCAAACCTCCCGCCTCCACACACGCACACTTTGCCCCCTGCTTGGACCAAGGGAACCACTAAGAAGAGAAGCCCCTTGGAAGCTGGCAATGTGCCTTCCCAGAAGCACCCATGGGATCTGCCCTCCCGCCCTGTCCCCACAGGTGAACCATCCCTGCCCTTTCCAAAGGCAGCTGTCCTCCTACACAGTGGCGGGGTTCCAGAGGTGGCCTGTCCCCGTATGAGCACTTTCCTTATTCCCGTAGCCAAATCCCGCTGGTGCCCCCCAACCCATTTCTCTGTTCCGCTTTGCAGCAAACACCTTGAAAGAGCTGTCTCCGATTCTGCACCTGCAACCCCTCAAGAACGTTTTCCCATCTGGCTCCCCTGCCCCCACCCAGGGGTGCTTACCAAAGTTGCCTACGGTCCGCTTGCTAGATCCGATGGCCAGTCCCCTGTCCTCAGTGCATCCCACCCATTGGCAACTTGACCAGGCACGTCACTCCCTCCTCCTCGGAGCCCTTTCCTCCCCCAGCTTCCAAGGGGCCGGCATTTCTCTTCCCCCAGCTCATAGCTGCAGCCCCCCTTCCGTGTCCTTCACTGATAGAAGGATTCTCCTTCTCCCTGCTCAGCCCACTTCTTTCAGGGTCTCATCCAGGGTCCCTGGCTTTAAATGTCCCTTATACCCCAGTGACTCCCAAATGTGCGTGTCCAGCCTGGGTCCCTCCCTGAGCTCCACTGTGTTGCTGGGGCTTGCCCTCCACCAGGAGGTTTAAGGGCATCTCGGACCCCCCTGGTCCAGCATGCAGCGCTCCCTGGTTTCCTCCAGACACCCCCCCATCCCAGTCAGTGGCCATCTCCCCCTTCTGGTTGACTCCCCCTTCTGACTCCTCTCTTTCACACCCCAGCCCCAGTTTGCCAGCAAACCTGGTCATCTCTGACTGCAGACTGTATCCTGCCTCTGGCGGCTCACTTCTTACCACCTTCCTGCGCAGCCTGGTCCAGGCTCCGGTGCCCCACGCCTGGCCAACAGATGAGTCACTGGATGACTACGGAAGCCTCCCGTGGGTCTCCTGGCTTCTGCTTTTGCTTCCTTAGAGCCTGTTCGCCACACAATTGTGGAGGGATCATCTTAGAAAGCAGATCCAAGCCCCTAACCTCTCTGCTTAAACCTCCCATGGCTCCTACCTCACCCACAGTAAAAGCGAAGTCCCCTGTGGTTGGCCCAATGCTGTGTGGCTGTCCTCTCCCCCTTCTCATTGCTTCCTGCTCTCTTCCCCTTCTCTTTTTGGTGTTTCTGAAATCCATCAGATGAGCATCTGCCCCAGGGCCTTTGCACTTGCTGGTCCCCTACTGGGACCACTCTTTCCAGAGATTAACATCCATGTGACTAACATTATGGCCTTCTTCGCTGACCTCCCTGGGGCAGCCCACCACCCTCCCTGACTCCCACAGCACTTACACCTCTAATGTGTTCTATGCTATGTTTGTTGTTTATTGTCTGATTTTTCTCACTAAACTACAAGCTCTTAAGGGCAAGGTTTTTTCTTTATTGTTTTATTCATGGTTCTAATGACATATCCCTGAGTGCTTTAGACCAGCACCTAACGTAGCAGGTTCTCAAGTCACATTTGTTGAATGGACGCATAAATTGAACGAATAGGGGCTACTCATAGCCCAGGGCTATGAGTCTAGTTTCTTCACTGTCAGCCAAAACAGGTTTTTACAAAGTGGAAACCTGATGATGTCATCCTTGATCTTAAACCCTTTGTGGTTTCCTTTGTGCATCAGGTAAAGACCCAAATCCTGTCTTGCTGAGGTCCCAGCCTCTTGCTGCCCCTCCCCTTATCTGACAGCTCCAGCCAAAGAGGTTTCAGCCCAGTGCTCACCATTATCCCTCTGCCACAGGGCCTTTGCATATGTTGTTCCCTCTGCCCTTAAAGGTACTTCACTCCCTTTCCCTTTCCCAGTGGATGCTCCAATCCTCCCATCTCAGCTGGTCGGTCACCCTGGGCCAGGCCCTGTTTCTTGGTCATGTTCCCTCAGTTGTACCTTGGGCTCCTCTTAAAGTCACTCCTCAGGGATGGGCCTGTGTGCTCTGAGGCCACAGGAGTCAAGCCTGTCTCACCCACCATGGGCAGCTCTGCAGGGGGAGACGCAGCTGTCTGGGGTTACTAGTGTACCCCACACGGTAGGGGCAGTCGGGACAATCTCGGGAAAGGAAGGGTGCAGCGAGGTGCTAACCCCTTCTAGGCCATGTGGTTTTCCTGGCTTTTGCATCATCTATATCTTGGATGGATGATTGCATCAGCTTCCGACTGGGAGCCCTCAGGACGTAATCCATGGGCCTCTTTCCTCCCTGTCACTAAAACACACTGGGTGACATGATGACAGGGACAGAGATGATGATGATGGTGGAGCCTCAGAGGTCCCAGATGCTGGAGGCTGAGCTGTGGGTCTGGGTGACAGGAGAAGACGTCGGAGAGACAGGAGTCTTCCCCGGTGGCCCCCTTGATTGACCTTGTCGGTTGGGTCCTGCGCAGGGTACAAGGCGGAGGTGACGGTCAGCCAGGTGTACTCCGGCAGCCTCCGCGTGCTCAATCGCCACTTCTCCCAGGACCTCGCCCGCCGGGAGTCCAGTGCCTTCCGCAGTGAGACCGCCAAAGCCCAGAAGATGGTAGGGAAGGGCTGTGGGGACGGGAGGGGATGCACGGGGTGGGGAGGTGTGGGGAGGCCTGATTATGCCAAGCCAATGGGTCAATCCCTTGGCCTTGGTGAGGGCACAGTTCCGAGGATGCCCCCACCATCTCCCGGAGTTCCGTGTCGGACTGTGCCTTAGTTGCCCACAGCTCCGTCCTGCTCCTTTACAGCCACGATGGCTGTCCCCCTTCCAGTCATGAACAGGTGCACACACCAACCAGCTGAGCTCCCGTGGCTGGTGGCTGGGAGTAAGGGGCAGACTCTGGAGCCCAGTGGGGCTTTCTAGAGTTGAGGGGTGACATTTGACAGGAGGGAGAGAAGCTGTGGGGGGTCTGGTGTAGGCTAGAGCTGACGGAAGGGCAGTGTTGGGGGGCAGTGCCCAAGTAGAGGGGGAGGGGGAAAGATTAGGAGTGAGGTTCTCCCTGAGCGGTCACTGCCCCCCAGGTGACCAGGGGCAAGCCTCTCTACCTCGCAGGTGCCTGTCAAATGGGGCTGTCAGGAGGGGCAAAGAGCAGGAAGGGGGTTTCTGCACACGGTCACCAGGGGGCTCTCGTTTTCCCTCCTTTCAGCTGAAGGAGCTCATCGCCAGCACCCGTCTGGGAACCTACTACAACTCCAGCTCAGTCTACTCCTTCGGGTGAGTCGCCCTGGCCCCCTGACCAGCCCTCGCTAGAATCTTAGACTCAAAGAACAGGAGGGGATGCTGTAGGCTACTGATGCAATGACCTTTTTTTTTTTTTTAAATGGGGAAACTGAGGCACAGGATGACAACTCGGCTGCCTGGGTGCGAACTCCTTTCACTGAGCTTGGTTTCCTCATCTGTAGAATGGGTACAACAATGTGGTAGGAATCCACGCTAGACAACGACTGTGGTGTGCTTGGGCCTGGCACGCATCTGGAAAGGCCGTGGTTGGAGTGGGAGTGGGGGGGGGTGCCCTAGCTGTGCCATATGAGTACCTGTTTCTGATCGGTGGTATACAGCCTACCCTCTTGTGCTTCATTCCCCCTGTGACACGGGGCAGCAGACAGCATCTTGGTTGTTAGGAGGTTTCCATGAGGTAGAGGTAGGAAGCTTGAGCCAGGCTTGGTGGTCTCCCCCGCAGGAGCAGTGGGCTGGGCAGGGCCAGATTCCAGGCCCCTTCCCACCCCTCTCATTTCTGCCTGCCTCAGGGAGGGACCTCTCACCTGCTTCTTCTGGTTCATTCTTCAAATCCCCGAGCACCGCCGGCCGATGCTGAGCCCCGAGGTGGTGCGGGCACTGCTGGTGGAGGAGCTGCTGTCCACAGCCAACAGCTCGGCCCCTGCCCCCTACAGGGCCGAGTACGAAGTGGACCCGGAGGGCCTGGTGATCCTGGGTCAGTACTGGGGAGGGGGATACGGGATGGTGTGGCCAGGGTGGCGCAGGCTGGGATGCTCTCAGGGTAGGCCTCCCAGCGACCCCAGAGCCAGGATGGAGGCTGGGCTGCAAGGGGGCGGGAAGGGAGGTGGCACTCAGTCGATTTCAGACAGGCTGGCTCTGATGGTCTCTTCTATTTTCAGTTTCATTTTTCATTTCATTTTCTTTATTTACTTTTGGTCTTTGTTTATTTGTTTGTTCCTTTCCTTTTAACAGAAGCCAGCGTGAAAGACATAGTTGCTCTGAATTCCACGCTGGGTATGCTCTTTTGTTTCCCCTCTCCATTTCCTTTTGAGTTGCCGTTTTGCTTGGCTTGGTCAAGTGTCAGGAGATCACGTGGCTTGTGGTGAGAGCAGGGAGCAGTGGCCTGGGGTGACGGGGGGGGGGGCATGGTGGACTCGGTGATGAGTCCTGAGCAAGGCTGGGGCCGTGGGGGGAGGTGGTCATTGTGTACTCCTGCTTGTGTGCGTGCATGAGCACGTGTGCACATGTGCGCATCTGCATGCGTGCGTGGCCCGTGTGGGGCGTGCGTGGCCCGTGTGGGGTGTGCCGGTTTAGGTGCACATAAATAGGACTGCTTTTTCATCACTGAACTCAGTTTGCTCACAAGCTAATTTCCACCCATGGACTTGGTCTCTTGGAGATATTTCTGTCACATTCAAGGATACTCCCTTCCCATTTTTCTTGTCCTTCTTAGCCAGGCTCTTCTGCCCTGTCCTCCTACCCCCTCCCATGCCATATTACCAGACTCACCCTGCTTTCCTCCCAGAGGTTCCATGGTCTTCCTCCTGAGCCCTGGGAAGCAGAGTACCAGAAGGGCCACCATGCTGCACAATGCCAGGGAGCACTGTCCGCATCGCAGTCTGTGTTGTGCAGTGCACCACCTGTGCTACTGTATCCTGCGGTCCTGAGCACAAGCTCTTACATTCTCAGGTTCTTTTTATACTACCGAGAGTTTCTACCCAGAGCTGAGGCCAGGCTGAGGGCATCAGCCCCGTCTCAGGGAGGGAGGCAGAATTTAAATCCTCGTTATTCCCTCTCTTATCTTCTGGTTGGTCAGATGCTTACTTCTTTGGTAGATGGAGGTGATGAGCAATTTTCAAATTGCTAAAATCATGATTCTCAAGCAAAACTGTAGTGAGCCACACATCAAAGATTTAGTTAACGTATTAATGAGGGAATGAGTAGAATGGTAAAACTGGTTCAAAGGAGAATGTGAGAAACGGATCCATCTACCTTCCTATCATCTACCATCTTACACTGCACTGCTACTCACATCGCCCTGACCCTTGGTCGGGATGGGCTTTCCGGCTGCCCTTGCCCGTGCTGGCTGTCCATGGGTCCCCAAGTTGCTGGCAGTGGCCTTGTAATTATTTTATTTGATTCAGCGCTCATCTGGAGTCCCTGCCCTCCTGGAGCACAGTGTCTAATGGGGGCGAGGATGAGAACTCAAACCCTTTTTATAGGCTTTGTGAACATTTCCCCCATGCCGGCCGCAGGCGGGCTCTGGGGACACGAAATGACCGTGTCCTCACCCCTGTCCTCGGAGGAGCTCTGAGCCCATGAGAGAGACAGACAAATAAACAGTGTCTCATAACATCAAGTGCCAGCACTAGAATAGAGGTCCCAGAGGCAGCAGAAAGGGGGAGTTGCTCTGCCCTGGGGACGGCGGATGGACACCAGGGGCCGCCATCCAAGGCAGAGGAAGGGATCTGCTTCTAGAGGGAGAGAAATGTTGCTCCTGACTGGGGAGAGGGGGAGTCCTGGCTGTCCTTGTGTGGGCCAGGCAGCAGACCCAAGCGGGACAGAGGTGGAAATCTGGCAGGTGGAGAAGAGGAAGGGACACTTGGCGCAGAGGCAAGAGTGTGAGCAAAGGGCAGGCGAGGAGAACGCACTGGGCATGCGCGCGCACTTTCTTCCGGTGACCAGCGGTAACGGGGTCACCCCGAGATATTTTGCATTATCAACAGAGACCAGCACATATCTCTGCACTCAGAAAAAGAGTAATTATTAAAATGTCAAAAACGAAGCATCAACTTGGAACAAGACTTAGAGACGACAGATGACCCAAAACAGATAAGCAGCTTTTCCCTGTCTCTTCCCTCTGCAGGAGTCACAGGTCTCCCCCTGGGGAACTCTGCTCCCCAGTTTGAGTCAGGATGACCAGGGGTCAGGACGGGGGCGTTGAGGGAGCAGCATCTGAACAAAGCCTGTTCATCTGCCTTCCGTCTTTGGTCCTCAGAGCACCTGGAGAGGGAGGCAGGATTAAAGACTAATGCAGTGTTCATTTGACGGAACCCAGCAGCTAAGCAACTGGCCCAGGGTCACTGGGCTAATGGGAGGGGGGCGCCAGGACCCAAGGTGGGGTGTGGGCGCTCCCTGCACCCTGAGCTGCCCCCCACAATCTGGGGCTTGTTCCCACATCCCCACAGCTTCACTGGCTGTGGGCAGGTTTCAAGGAGATACTTGTGGTCCAGGGGACAGATTGGTTGCTGCTGGTTTCTGGAGCCTAAATCAAACCGTCGGGGGACGGAGTGCTTGCACAAACGGTGTAGATGGTGGGGCTGGAGTCTGAACCCAAGACAGGAGGCGCTTGGGGGGTGGGGTGAGGGGGATATTGCTGCTGATGAATGAGGTGTGAAGGGAGAGTGGCCAGCCAATGAGACTATCTCTGTCTGCGCCTCCAGGGGGCCCCAGCTGAAGGGTGACAGGTCTCAGGACTTGCTCCCCAGCCCCACCTTCTGCCTCTCCCCACACCCCCCACAGAGCAGTCACTACACACACACTGAGCACCTACTTAGCATGAGGTCTGGGTGCTACGCCAGGCACGCAAGCGGGCATCACCCCCAAGCAAGTGACGACCCCACGAGGCTGGTGTTGCGGCTCCCATTCTCCAGAGCAGCCAACCAAGGCCCAGGAAAGGTTTGCTGAGCCCGGGTCTGTCTGGCCCAGGTCTGTAAGCAGGAAGAATCACAGCAGTCTGCTCCGCTCGGCTCACGGAGCCCTCCGGGCAGATGCCTAATGAGCGCAACCTGTTTCATTCTGGTGTTTCCTCCTTCTCAGCTTGAGCTCACTTCCTCTACCCAGGCTGCTTCTCCACCCCCACTGGAACGCCTTCTCCCCTCTCCTTCCCTTATGGCATCTTGATGGTCTCCCAGCCTCCTTGGAGCTGCTCCCAGCAGCCAGAGGAGTCTCTGACCGAAGCCCAGCCACGTCCCAGCCCTGCATAACCCTCGGTGGCTCCCCATGGCTGTGGGAGAAAGTACCTCCTCTCCTAGGCACCATCTGGCCCCTGCCTCTTTTCTCCAGCTTGTTCTCTGGCCTCAAACCCCACCCTGGCCCCCGGCCCTTTGCTCACACCGTGACCCTGTCTGCTACCTGCCATGTCTTCCCTGCCCTGCAGCTGGGCTCAGCATCCTCTCTTCCTGAGCTGTTACCGCTGAGCTCTGTATCTGTCCTCACCACTTTTGGCGCTCCCGGGCAGTGACTGAATCTTTGTGACACTTGCCTGGCATGGAGAGCTCAGGGAGGGCTAAGTGAATGAATGAACGGACCACTGAGTGAATGCGTGGGTGAGGAGACTGGAGACGGAAACCAGCAGGGAAACAGAGAGATGGGACCTAGCACGTGGGGGCCCATCCCCACCCAGTGGCTCTCCCTGCACCACCCCCGCCCAGGTGAGGACCAGCTGGCTCCCTGGCTCCCTCCTCCTGGTGAACAGGGGTCAGGGGGCCTGTCCCTCTCCCTCCTCTAGGCTGCTACCGCTACAGCTATGTGAACCAGGGCCAGGTCCTCCGGCTGAAAGGGCCCGACCACCTGGCCTCCAGCTGCCTGTGGCACCTGCAGGGTCCCAAGGACCTTATGCTCAAGCTTCGGCTGGAGTGGACGCTGGCCGAGTGCCGGGACCGGCTGGCCATGTACGACGTGGCTGGGCCCCTGGAGAGGAGGCTCATCACCTCGTGAGTCCTGGGAAGGGGGGTGGGAGGGTGGGGGCGCTGAGCATCACCCCCCACAGTCGGAGATAAGAGGCTGTGTGACCCCGGTCCTTGGTATCTGGTATCTGAGAGACAGCAAGGTTAGCACACAGAGGAGATAGGAGGCTGGAAATGGCTGTGTGCTGTGGGCAACCCCCTTTCCTTCCCCAAGTCTCAGTTTCCCCGTCTGAGACAGAGGGGTTGTACTAGACCACCCCTCGGGTCTGCTCTGGGAGGTGACAAGGCTCATTTGAACGCTTTAGAGCCTGGCAGCACCCTGCACTGTTGCTTCGTAGCTGTGTGTCCCAAGGCAAGTGGCTTTGCCTCTCTGAGCCTCGGCTGTCCCGCCTGTAAAATGGGTGCATAGTGACAGCCGCCTTGTAGAGTTGTGAGGCTTAAAATCAAACCACCAGTGCCGAGATTCTCACACATAGCAAAGCCATCCCTTATTATTACCTGGTAATGTCTCTGTTAAATAGCCAGTAACTGCTGCTGGCGGTGTGGGCTGGGGGCGGAGGCACCAGGCTGCTGCCTTCTCTGGCTCAGGCTGGCCCAGCTTCCAGGCAGGAGTGGGGGTGGGACCTGCATGTTCAGGTCAAGGGCAGTCCTTGAGGGTGAGCGGGGACAAGGTCCTCCCCAACCCCCTCCCCCCACCCCAGGGCCTCTCTGAACTCCTGGCTCTGAGGCAGCAGGCACATTCATTTACACACCCCCGGCATGATGACCTCAACCTGGGGTGCGCGTGGGCTGGGTTCCTGGAGGGCTCTGGGAAGTGCACAGAAGCCAGACACCATCTGATTTCCAGGGCTGATGAGGGGGGGGACGCTGATGGGCTTCCCCTGGGGCTTCTTCAAGTACCCCTCCCCTCCACCCCAGCCTGTTGTTAGGGAGGGGACAGCTCAGCCTTGTCCCTGCTCACGATGGCGCACAGGCACCCTGTGCCATCTCGGGGCCTTGGAGGTCTAAAGGGGCGGGTCAGACAAGATCAGGGGATCGTCACCCTTGCATCCCAGAGCCGTGAGAGGTCTTCAGGGGTGATAAGGAGATAGAGCAGAAAGGACCTCGACCGACTTTAACTCAATGGCTTGTTGCTGGGGCTCCACGCCCTGGGAGGCTTCAAGACATTTTAATTACAAGGTGGGCTCTGCTGCCAAGTAAAGAAAAGGAACCCCAACATTAGGTGACCTCAGGACCCTCAACCCTGAAACCTCATCTCCCTGCAGGGTACAGGCTGGGACCTCAGGGGCACAGGGATCCAGGGGAACAGGAGTTTGACGGGGACATTCTGGGCAACCTCCTGGTCTCTCTCCCCTGAGGAGCTGGCCTGACCCTTGCAGGGCTTCCAGTCAGTCTCCTGGGGCAGAGAGGGTCGGACACCTGCGCGGGGACACACAGCAGTCCACCCAACCCCCTTCCAGGCCCCACCCGTCCTGGTCACCTTCCTCTGTCCCTCCAGGGTCTACGGCTGCAGTCGCCAGGAGCCGGTGGTAGAGGTCCTGGCGTCCGGCGCTGTCATGGCGGTGGTCTGGAAGAAGGGTTTACACAGCTACTATGACCCCTTTGTGCTCTCCGTGCAGCCCGTGGCCTTCCAGGGTGAGGGGTCAGGGGTCCCCCGGGATGGGAGGGGAGCCGAGGCAGATACCCAGGGCACAGGCCGGCGCGCCCTTCACCTTCTTTGCTGTCGTTGAGGTGGGATGGGAGCAGAGGGAAGGTTCTGGAAGCCCCTCTGCTCTCCTCCCTCCCAAGCCCTTGGCCCCTCTCTTCCTGTCCTCTGTCCTTACTCCACTTCTCCCTCCCTCTCCGACCCTGCCTGTCCCCTGTCCCTCCTCTCCCTCCTTCTCTCTCCCGCCCTCTTGCTGTTCACGGTCTGTTCGGTCCCCATCCTGGCCCCGTGTCTCCTCTCTCGGCTCCTCCCCTGGCCCTCTTCCCTTTGTATCCGCTTGAGGCTGGAGGGTGGGTCTGTGGTCAGGAGGCCTGAGAACCTCAGATTTATCCCCAGACCATCCTCTCACACCAAAGAGGAGCCCCACAGATCTCCCTGGAGATGGCACTCGGCTCAGGGAAGGCCACTCAGTGTTTCCGGGAAGCCCGCTGGCCTCCACTACTGGCCTCCTGTTCCGAATCTCCCTCCCTTCTTCCCTGATCCCCTTTCTCAGGAAGAACCCCATGCTTCATGCCCTGGCTGTCCTGGGGCATGGATCAGCCAAACAAATCTTGCAGGTTCCAGAACAACAGGAGACCACGAGCCGCTGCTCCCCGCCCCCAACCCGGCAGTCCCCCTCTTTCTACTTGGTTCTCCTCCCTCTCCTGGTGTTGACCCCAGAGGCCTCCTGGCAGTGACCCAGGTCCCCTGATGCCCGTGCTGGGTTCTGGCATCCTTCTGGAGGTGCCCAGGGCTGAGAAGGTGCTGGAGCTGGCTCTGGCTCCGTGGGAGTCACTGACATAACTCAGGGGACAGGGGAGCATGAGGACCCTGACTCTAGGGAGAGGTAGCAGGGCAGCTGGGAACCCTCCTGATTCCTCACCCTCTAGCTCTGCGACCTCAGCCAAGTCCCCCTTCTTCTCTGAGCCTCATCTTGAAAAGGGGCTTGCTTCTCCCTCCCCCACCACCATAACCGAGGCTCACACTGTTGTGAACGCACGTGGTGAAAGGGTCTGGTGCGGCACAATCTGTGTCGGTGGCTACCATTTATTGAGCACTTCCTATATGTCAGGTTGTCTGAGCATTTTATGTCTATTTAATCCGCTTACCTGCCCTGTGAGGTATGGGCTATTATTGTCCCCATGTTCTGGGTGGGGAAACTGAGGCCCCAGATCATATCCTGCAACTAACCTCTACTGTTTAACGGCAGGAGGGTGGAGGGGTTACGGCTGCCCCTCACCTGCTGGGAGGTGCAGTGAGCTGGGCCCTGGGGACCCTGTGTAACAGCTGTTCTCGGGGCCCAGCTTGTGAGGTGAACCTGACCTTGGAGGGCCGTCTGGAGCCGCAGGGCGTCCTCAGCACGCCTTACTTCCCCAGCTACTACTCGCCCAGCACCCACTGCTCCTGGCACCTCACGGTGAGCCCCGTCCTCTGCCACCCACGTGCCCTTTGCCCAAGGCACCCTGCGGAGCTCGGGAAGCCCCGGGGAGGTGCAAGCTGAGCCCTGGGTGCAAATCCCTCCAGAAGGGGGGTGGTGACAGGTGAGGCCACGGTCTGCCTCTCTGGGTCACCGTAGTGCCTGTTTATTGAGTGACTGACCACCTTCAGCCCCTGCTGGGGCTCTGTGTCGGAGGGCCTCCTCCCTTTGTTGTCCTGGGAAGTGAGGCCACCAGCACCGTCACACCGACTCCTCTGTCCCAGGTGCCCTCTCTGGACTATGGCTTGGCCCTCTGGTTTGACGCCTATGCTCTGCGGAGGCAGAAGTATGACCTGCCGTGCACCCAGGGACAGTGGACAATCCAGAACCGGAGGTACCTCACCCCGGGATTCCCTCCCACTCCCCACAGTTACCCACCTTGGGAGCCCCAGTCCCAGACCCCAGAGGGGCGGCCCAGGAAGAGAGCCCAGCCCCGGGTGCTCGGGCGTGTGACCCCACCCCTTGACCCATTCCCTGTCCCGCCCCCTGCCCCTGCCTCCCCTCCTGCCACCCTCTTGGCCACCTTGGATGTTGAGTCTAGTTAGAGTGAAATGTCTCATTTCCTTGGGTGCTGTCACTCCACTGTCCGGTCCCCTGGATCCTTAAACAAGACGGTGTGGGAGCCATGGGACTCGGCAGGGCTAGAGAGCCTGCCCCTGAGCCCCTCCCCGAGCCATCGGAGGCCCTGCTTCCCTTCTCCCACTCCCTGCTCGTGGCCAAAGTCAAGTGGCTTCCTCGCTCCAGGAAGCTGCGCAGCCAGGGCCAAGGCTGCTTTTGCTAATTCGACCATTTCCACAGGGAGGGGCCATAACCAGGGTCCCTCCCTATCACCCCCACCACCCAAACAGCACAGGCCTAAAGTCCCCTCTTGGGTTCTGGGACTGGTGTCCACACGCGCCAATGTGGATTTCGCCTGTTGGTTGACCCTACTCAGACAAAAGGGACTGACAACGCTCATTGGCGCGCCCGCGGGCCGTCCAGGATTCTGAATTCGTCTGGGGCTGTGATTAAAGGGAAAAGGAAGACATGTGTGTGGTCTGACTTCAGGCCTGTGCTGTTCAAGGGTGACAGGAGATGGTGTGACTACAGGCCCGTGCTGTTTGGGGGGTGACAGGAGATAGTGTGACTTCAGCTCTGTGCTGTTTGGAGGGTTTGGTGACAGGAGATGGTGTGACTTCAGGTCTGTGCTGTTCGGCCAACAACGGCACCCCACATCCTAGCATGTAGGTGGCATTTCTGGGCCCCGCGACCTTTATCCTCATGGAACGCTCTGGGGACCGCATCGCTCCCTGCCTGGGATCTGCCAGACTGAGGCTGGCTGGGCTCACCTCTCCGCGTCAGGAGCGCACGGAATGATGGGGCGCACGTTTCACACTTGTTCAAATGATGGTGGCATGTTTTCCTGCCACCCTCTCAAGCCCTCCTTGAGGAAGCGGCAGGCAGGCCCCGGGTGTGCCTCCCCTGCCCTTCTCCCCCCACACACAAAGTTAGTCCACTTGCCAGGAGCCAGGCTCACCGGCCTGGGACATCAAAGCCGTCATTATTCCGTTTCCTAGAAAGGGAGTTGAGGTTTGGTATGATTAGGGGTGCCCAGACGGCCCCGCAGGCAGAGCCCTCCCACACCCCACACCGCTGGAACCAGGAGGACGGTCCAGAGCACCTTCACTGTCTCCATGACAGGGAGGGCTCAGGTCAAGCTATGGGCCCCGCTTCTAGGGACTTGCTGAGCTACCCTTAAATGTGGGCCATGGCTGGAAAGAGTCCAAAGGAAAAGGAAAAGGCTTTGAGGGTGGGATTTCAGACACCATGACAGGTCCCAGTGGGGTCACAGGGAGCTCCCTCCCAGCGTCTCAAAGCACCACCGGGCTACAGAACGTAAGGGCTGGACTGGCCGTCGAATCCAGTCCTCACCCATTGTACAGGACGGAAAACTGAGACCTAAGATGCCTAAAGCTGAAGGATTTGGCTTCTTTTGCTGGTCTTTTGCCTTTTTGTGGTGGGAGGGATTTCAAGGTGCGGCTAGGTGGTGGCTGGGGAGGGTAGTGGGGGAGGCCTGACGGGTGCGGCTCTCCTGTCCCTCTTCTCTCTCGTCCCACACCTCCCTGTGCTTCCTGGTGACTTGGAGATGTGCTCAGGGGCGTCTATAGCTAACTCTGACTACACCCCCTTCCCCTTCAGAAGGGTTAGACCAGTCCTAGGCCCCAGCTTTCTACCATTTACACAGATGTCTGAAGGAAGGTGTCTCCTGGTAGGTTGTGTGTATGAGTTGCGAGCGAAATGTCACTCTGTGTGGGGCTGGTAAGAAGCAGAGAGCTGAACCCGGACACATCAGGGTTGGAATCCTGGCTCGTCCCCTCGCTGCGAGATGGGGGCTCCCCTTTCCCAGCCTCCGGCAGCTCATCTGAAAACTGGCCGTGAAATAGACACTTCCCCTCCCTCCCCACACCCCCGCCAAGGCAGGACTGAATGAGATCATGGGCAAGGGACCTTGGCTCCTGCGGGCGGCCCAGACAGAGTTAACCATTGGCTCTTGATGCTGGGCCGGCCAGAAACCGAGCTGGGGGATTTGGATCCCTCATCCTCAACAATTTAGTGAGGAAACAGGCCCCCAGGCTGCCTTCACTGGCCAGTGAGGAACCCAGGACACAGAGAGACAAAACCACTGGTACTATGCCACCCAGAAGACTGCAAGTGGGGAAACCAGAATCGAGCGAGGCAGTCGGGTCCAGAGTGCATGGGGGTATACGCACCCGTTTGTGTGCACGAGTCCGTGTGCGTACGCCTGCACACCTAAGTGTTCACGCCCATGCGGATTTGTCCCGCGGAGCCTCTGAGCAGCCGTGCCGGCTGTTCGCTCTCTTGGCCATGGGACTCCTGACCAATCCACCGGCATCCTGGCAAGAGGACCAATGGCTTCTGTGGCTCCCGCCAGTTCTGAGAACGGCCTGGGAAGTCCCATCTCTCTCTTCTGAGATCTTTGTGAAGGATCCAGAGTCCCCAGGTGGAAACTCGTGTCCCCAGGCCTGTCCCCAGGCCGCGGCCCATGTCTGAGCGTGGAAGGGAAGGCAGAGGTGTGCCTCCAAACCACAAGCACTGGACAAACCATTTCCTTTAGTTATGATCTTTTTTGATAATGATCATCCAATGTCGATGCTGGGAAATTCTTTGAATGAGCATTTGTTGGAAAATTTGCTTGTGTGGGTGGCAAAGATATGAGAGGTCTGGGGAACAGTGTCGATTTGTGGGCACAGGGTGTATACAGAGGGGGAGGTGCAGTCCTCCGACCCTGAATGGCCATGGACAAGCAGCAACGGAGGGTGGGTTGGGGGAAGAAGGTGACTTCCCCGCAGATGTCAGCGTAGCGATGCAGGAACGCTGGCCCCGGCTCCCTCTGCGGCTGGGCGTCCTCGGGCTTGCGGTCTCGCCCCTCTGAGCCCTTTCTGCCCTTCCCCACCTCACTGCTTTCTAGCAGTTTCTCCCAGTGCCCATGGCCAAGGCCTCCTGGCCTTTAAGTGGCCTGGAGGTGGTGAAGGGACTTGACCTAGTGAGACTGGCCGCCGGCTGCGTGGTTTCGCAGAACCTGCTCCGCCTGGGCGTCACCACGGCCCAGGCTTCCCCCTTTCGGGGAATCTGCCTCCTGCCAGTTTCCTCCCCTGTGATGTCACTTTTCTTGTGATCTGCCCGATCACTTCCCCTGCCCTCCCTCTGATGGGACAGGCAGAACCCACTGGCTCTTAGGCCCCCCGGAGCCTCCTCAGACCAGGCCCGGCTATGGGGTGGCTCTTCTGCTCCCCTGGGCCCCGGCGTGGCCAGCACTGCCTGTAGCCCCAGAGGCTCCAGGTCAGGCTGAGTGTGTGCCCCCGAGGCTGGGTGCTGGCGGTGTGGTGGGCATAGCGTCTACCACTGCCCTAGATGAGCTCATAGCCTGACAACGTCAGCAGCTTTCGGAGAAGTCTTTTTCTCATCTCATGTCTCATTTTCTCTTTCCTTAAAACATCTTCCAAAGCAGATAATATCACCCACCCTCATTTTATAGAGGTGAAAACTGAAGCTTGCTGATGGTGACGTGTCAGGGCCACACAGCTGTCTCATGTGGCAAAGCTGGCCTCCCACTCAGCTCTGAGGCTCGGGGTCCAGGTCTCTGCTCACCCCATCCGACGCTGCCATTCTCCCTTCTTTAGTGTTCGCCTTCTCCGACCCTCCTTCCCACTTCATCTGTCCTTAGCGCAGGGAAGGCTTGCGTGTGTGCATCCGTCCATGCATCCATCCACCAACCTACCACCTGCCCACCCGTCCACTCTTTCTTGACTTCCTCCCTGTGTGGAGTTGCTAACGTGCAAGAAAGTTCACAGGGTCCCTTCTTACAGTCTGGGTGAGACAAGAAGGAAAAAAAATCCCCAATCCACAGAGGTGAGAAGGCAAGCAGGCCACTGTGCAAAAATGCACCTCCAGACCCTGCACTTTGTAGCTGAGGTGGGTTCCACGGCCTCTTGGACACAGCTCCTGGGGGAGGAGGTGGCATTTGGTGGATGGGGAGGAATTAGCCATAAGGTGCATACCCTTCCCCAGAAGTCTCTACGGCAGGACCCGGAAATGCCGGTGCACATAGGAGCCCAGCTGGTGCATAGTTCTAGGGGACAGGCTGTTTGGGGGAGAGCAGGAGAGGAAGGGACTGGTTATCAGGGGGTCCTGTGCTCTGTCTAATTCGGATAGCCTCTGATTACTTCCAGCCAGTGTTTCTGGGGCTTGTTTTTCAAAAGAAGCAAGAATCTAGATTATTATGTGAAATTAGCGGGCAACTGAACTTGAAAAAATATTTATGTTACCACTGTGCAGACTAAACAGACCATCTTTAAGTTGAGTGGTTCAGCCTGAGCCACTAGACTGTAGCCTTGCCCCAGGAATGCTGCCACCAGCCCCTGCTCTGGGCCTCCATGGTGAGAACCACATACTGCCCCCGGGGTGGAGGGGGGCCGTTCCTGGGGTTCCGGGCCGAGCCACGGGCTGATCCTGGACCTCGTTCTCTCAGACGCCAGTGGAGATGATGTCCTGTCAGTCCCCACTGGTACCTTAGAGCCCCTGGCCAGAGCTCAGGGTGACCATGCAGACTCTTCTAGGTTGAAATGTTCCACTCCTCTCCGGCCTGGCTCTGGTTCCTTCTTTGCCTCTCCGCAACCCCTCCATGACCATGCGGGGACAGCATCCTGTGTCCCCAAACCTTCTGCATGGTCAGGGGCATACTTGATCCATTTCCCCAGTATTTCCCCAGTATTTCCTGCCCCTAGCTCACCTGTCCATTCCTCTGGGAAACTCTCAGGGGGTGCTAATCCATGAGACCCTTTGTTTGTCCACTTTAAAAACAGACAGACCAAAAAACCCACAAAAAACCAAAAACCAAAAAACAGACAGACAGCCCAAGCTCTGTTCCCTTAGTTTTAAAAGGCCAAGAAGGGCCAGGCCTGCTCGGGGGTGCCCCCTTGTGGCAGCTCATCCCCATCGCGTCCCCCTGGGCTGGAGGAGTCGCGGAGAGCCGGGCTTCCCAAAACTTCCCACCTTGGGACCCCTTTACCGGCTTTAAAATTACTGAGTTCCCCAAAGGGCTTTTGTGAAGGATATATTATCTCTTTTTACAGTATTAGATATGATAACTAAGTAAGTTTAAAAACATCAATTCACTCAAAAATCTGCTACAATTTTAACATAAACAACATTTTAGAAAAAAAAACCTAATTATAGTTCCCAAAGCCAAAAGCATTTGGCGAGAAAAATACCATTATTTGACATTTTTATGACTTTCTCTTAAACTGGATTAATAGAACTGCATTGGGCGTCATTGGGTTGCTGTCTCACACGTCACGTAGTCTCTGGAAAATTCCACCATATCCTTTGTGAAAAGAATGAGAGTGAAAGAAAGCAAATATTACGTGAGCATTATTGTGAAAATAATTTTTACTTTGGAGCCCTGGTGGTTCCTGAACCGTGCTTGGAGGACTGTGGGTTGGTTTGGAAGCAAGGAAATGATACGCTATAGTCAGAGAGCATGGGGAGGTCTGTGTGGGGGCATGGGAAGTGGGAGCCAAGGTGCGCCTGTCTCCCCACCCCCGGAGCAGGCTGGGTGGGTCCTTCTAGGTCCCGAGGAGGCTGGATTCTGGCTTACCTGTGCCACTCCCGTCACAAGCCTCCTCTGGAATGTAGGATTCGAGAACAATTTCTGTCTCACAAAGTGGGGCTGTGGCAAGGACCCCCCAATCTCTGTGCAGTGAGGCCTTGCAGTGTCGCTGTCCGTGAGGGAGGGGCCAGACAAGACAACCCCAAATCTTCCTCAGTTGTTTGTTGATTAGCTCGTTGACTAATCCATTGACCTGTGAGGTGCTTGCCGTATTCTAGAAGTTCCGAGGAAGTACCTGCCCCCCCCACCGCCCCACCCTGAGAGTTAGCTGTTGCACCTGTGGTGGGATGCTCCCATCATGCTTTGGGACATTCCCACCCTGACTTCCCCCTGCCTTCTCTGCTGGGGCACTTTCACTTCTCTTCTGATCTGTGGCCTGGGTGTGCCTCTCTCGTCTGTAAAGGCGCTCCCATGTGCTCAGCGAGGGTGCCCTCTTCCCTGTGGGGGGCTCAGGGGACTGACCCATCTGTTCTGTGAGGGTGTCTCACCTGGGGAGGGAGGGAACGCCGGGGAGCTATCTGGGGAACGACCCCTCATTCCAGGGGAGGGTTTGCTCCCACTTGGCAAAAGCATGCCCACTTGCTCTGAGGCAAGATGTGCCCAGACACCATGTAGGATAAATCCCTTATACTGTAGGAAGATTCCTAGCTGTTCTCTGAACGTCACCCCTCCATGGAGCTTCTCCCACCTGCTCTGGGGAAACCAGAGCATCCCATTGGGGTGGGGAGTCCAGCAGGAGTGAGGGCCCTCCCATGGTTGGGGAATGGTCCCACCTTAGTGCCGCCATGCACGGAGATGACATCCTTCAGCCCCGTGCTATTGTATCGGTCCTGGGTGCAGAAGTGGTGCTCCCCTCAGGTCCACAGAGTCACAGGGAGACCCCGGGGCTGTGGAGGCTTCTCAGTGGGAAGGACCGTGCCTGACCGAGGCACACAAGCTGTCTCCTCCCCCACACCGAGCCCAAGCTACTCCTGTCCACACAGAGCAGGCCAGCCAAGGACTCTGGCCTTTACGGACACACTGAAGCACTGTCAGATTTGGAGTCAACAGAGTTGATAATTTCCCTTATTTTGTAAGGGGGGAATTGAGGCTCAGGGAAGGACCCTGACTGGCTAGGATCTCACAGCTCCTGGGTGATGGGACTAGAATTCAGGCTTGGAATTTTATCCTGCAGCGAGTGGGGAACCATTGAAGGCTTTGCGCAGGGGAATGACATAGGCTGATTTCTAGAAGAGGACCCTGGGAGTGGGCAGTCACCCAAAGCAGCAGTCAAGACAGAGAAGGGGAACGTGAGGGCGACGCTCCCCCCCTCTCTGGCTGTTCTGCCCTTGCCCTGTCTGTGCATGAGGACACTAAGCTGTCCCTTCCCTGGGGTTGGCCCGTGCATCCCTGAGTCTGTCTCTGTCACCCCCAGACTGTGTGGCCTGCGCACCCTGCAGCCCTACGCCGAGAGGATCCCTGTGGTGGCCACTGCCGGCATCACGGTCAACTTCACGTCCCAGATCCCCCTCACCGGGCCCGGCGTGCAGGTGCACTATGGCTTGTACAACCAGTCCGACCGTGAGTATGAGCAGACCAGGGAGAAGGGCGGGCGCCCCCAATGGCCCCGCCGCTTCTCCCTGCCTCCTTCCCATCCCTGGAAGCCCCAAGTGGAGGAACCAAAGGACTGTATGTGTGTATGTGTGTATGTGTGCGTACGTGTGTGCGTGCATTGCCTGAGGCTTTGTGTGCGCCCCCTAGGCAAGGTTGTCACCTGGGTTCAGCAGGCAGGCACACTCACACAGACCTGTGTGTGTGTGTGTGTGTATGCATGCGTGCGTGTGTGTGCTGTGTACACGGGCCCGGGCGCGTCCGTCCATGCGCACCGTGCATATGGGTGTGCGTACATGTGCGTACGTGTGTGGGCACACAGGGGCAGCACGTCTGCACATGTCTGCACATGTCTGCACGATGACGTGTGTCCTGAGGGCGCCCTCCCCGTGCAGCCTGTCCCGGCGCCTTCCTCTGCTCTGTGAACGGCCTGTGTGTGCCTGCGTGCGACGGGGTGAAGGACTGCCCCAACGGCCTGGACGAGAGAAACTGTGGTAGGTCGCCCGTCTGTCCCGCCCCTTCCTCGCCTTGCTTTCTCTGAGCACGGAGCCGAGCCTCCCTTTTTGAGAAGAGATGCCAGCCCCCCACAAAATGTGCAGCTCCTCTTATCGGCATCCAGGAAGTGGGCTCTCTTGCTGTGCTGAGATGGAAAGACAGAAGCATCGAGACAGAAAGTGGGCTCCCCGGGGCGACGGTTTGGGGTAGTAGCAGGGACAGGCTGGGGACCAAGGTCTCCTGGCTCCGAGCTCCCAGCTCCTCCCGACCAGGCCACTGGCCCCAGCCTTCCGTCCCAGCCAGCTGTCAAAGGAGGTACAGAGCGGATGGAGGACCAGGAAGGGGAAGGCAGGCCCTGGGTGACCAAGGAGAGAATCCTGCGTCTTCCTCCCTTGAGTGGGGTCTCCATACCTCCACTTCAAGGGGTTCAGACAGGAGCTGCCAGCTCTTACTGGAGTTCTGCTCCCCACCGCCCAGCCCTGGCAGCAGGGGCCCTGGGGGTCCCCAAGTCAGCACTCTCCTTCTGAGTCCTGGCTTCTGGCGCCCCTTTTCTTGTCTGACCTCCCCCAGCCCCATCCCATCCAAGCGTTCAACACCTGGGGAGAGAAGGAGGAGGGAAGGCAGCTGTGCTGGGGAAGGCGCCTCATGTGTGGAATCAGAGCATCTGGCTTCAGGTTCTGGCTCAGCCAGATGACCCTGGACAGGTCATCATCTCCCTTCTGTTCCCACCCAGGAAGTGGGGTATCTCACTTGCTGGGAAACTCGGGCGTAAAATAGCTAAGAAGGAGACTTCTGGTCCTAGCCTGTGATACAGTACACGTTCTAGAGGCCGCACAAAGTCCCAGCCCGGCTCCTCGGGCTTCCTCTCACCTGCCTCCTCTGTGTGTCCCCATGCAGTCTGCAGAGCCACATTCCAGTGCCAAGAGGACAGCACATGCATCTCCCTGTCCAGAGTGTGTGACCGGCAGCCCGACTGCCTCAATGGGAGTGACGAGGAGCGGTGCCGGGAAGGTAGGGCGGCGGGGGGGACCGGCTGCCCAGACGGAAGCCAAGTCATGGGCTCAGCCAGGACAGCCCAGCCTTTCTGCACGCTTCTGCAGCAGAGGTTTCTACCCTCTTGTCCAAACACTCACCAACCCATCTGTATGAACCCTTCTCCAGCCATCCGTCCGTCCGTCCCAATCTATCCAACCCACACCTGCATGCAAGCCAGTGATAGGTGAGCAGAGGGAGGGAGTGGGAATAAAAGACACCAAAGAGGTGGTCTTTGTCCTCTGGGATGATCTGCTGGTAGGAAGACGTGATGGTGACGGTCTCTGGCCGAGTGCCTTCTGGATATCACGTCCAGTAGTACGGGTAGCCTGGGGTGCAGGAGGACATCAGGCAGGGAAAGCTTCCGACTCGAACTTCGCCTTGCAAAGAGGTAAAACTTAAATAGGCAGAAGGAAAGATGAGCAGGCCAAGACAAGGTGGGGCTGCAGAAAGTTCTTCACGGTGAAGACAGGGAGGAGCAGGTGGCCGGCTGGTGGGGCCCAGATCTAGAGGAAGGGCCGGGCTCTAAAGGGAGCCTTGGACCAACAGGAGATGCACAGCCCTGCTCTCAGGAGCCTCCTGACAGTGGAGACACAGCCTTGCTCCCCACCAGCCTGAGCAGGTGAAGAGACATGGGCAAGGGACATGGCCTGCCTTTAGGGTACCCTACAGGAGCCTCAAGGGCCCCTTCCGTGTGCTCAAGGGACAGCTCCCCAGTCTCCTCCTGACCTCTTTCAGAGTCCACCTTCCCTGGGCCTGGCTTCAGAGGGTCCCTGGGGCTCCGGGACCCATGCTCCATGCCCTGTCCCCATCCCCTCCCCCCCAGGGGTGCCTTGTGGGACGTTCACCTTCCAGTGTGAGGACCGCAGCTGCGTGAAGAAACCCAACCCACAGTGCGACGGGCTGCCCGACTGCAGGGACGGCTCGGACGAGCGGCACTGTGGTGAGCCACGGGGCCAGTGGGGAGCGCGGGCAGAGGGCCCTCTTCCCCCGCTGGACCCCCGAGTGTGGGACGGAGGGAAGGAGGCGCCGCACTGGGGAGTGAGGGAGAGCTCACTGGGCTCTTTCCGTCCGGCCTCTGCACGCACTCTGGGTCATTCTTCCCCATCCCCCTCCATCTGTCCTTTGGCCTTCCTGTCTGCCTCCCCTTCTCCATCTCTCTCTGTATCCATTCCTCACTGGCTTCTGGCCGTCCCTGTCCCTCCCTGCACCCCCAGACTGTGGCCTCCAGGGCCCCTCCAGCCGCATCGTGGGCGGGGCCGTGTCTTCGGAGGGTGAGTGGCCCTGGCAGGCCAGCCTCCAGGTTCGGGGCCGACACATCTGTGGGGGGGCGCTCATCGCGGACCGCTGGGTCATAACAGCCGCCCACTGCTTCCAGGAGGACAGGTGAGCAGGGCATGTGGGAATGGAGATACAAGAGATGGGGGAGGGGAGGCGAGGCCCGGCAGGGAGGGAGAGTGGGTCTGAGGTCCAAGCAGGAGGGCGGGGTGGAGGGAAGCCCATCAGACTAGCTGCTCTGATGCTCAGGTTCAGTCCTTGCTCCACGATGAACACAGTCCGTGCCCAGGGAAGGTTGCTCCACCTGTCCGCCCTCAGTCAGTGGTCAGCAACTCATTCACTCATTCTTTCCCGTAATCACTCATCCATTCAGCAATATTTATCATGCTCATACTAGGGAGCTGTGCCAGACACTGGGGGTACAGCAGAGAACAGCCTCCCGGGGCCATAGACCATGCCAGGTGCCTGTGCCCTGGTGGGTGGGGCCCATGAAGCCTCCAAGAAGGGACATCACACCCCCCCCCCAACCCCACAGAAAGCTTCTTCATCTGCATGGTGGGCTGACAGCAACCCTTTCCACTCCCAGCCCCATCTCCTGGGCCCTGCCAGTCCTGGATTCCCCTCCGAGACCCCCTCTTCTGTCCTGGGTCCACACACTCCCTAGCCAAAGACCAGGGCCACCGTGGCACTGCGCCCCATGCCCCTACATCCAGAGCCAGGCGACAAGTGCTCTGGGTGCGCTGGACCAGTCCCCAGCCGCTGCCTGTCCACACTCTCCCCAGCACCTCGCGTCCCGCCCGGGAGCCCAGAGCCTGGCCCCACTTTGTATCTCCTACCCAGGGGCCTGGGTGCCCTTTCTGGGTACAGTCTGACCACCTCACTCTCTTGCTGCCTCCCTGGCTCCCCGCAGCCCGTGAGGTCAAGAAAGCGCTGGACGTTGACCCGGCATCCAGGGGTCTTCACCGCCCAGCCTCTGCTGGTCGCTGCCTATTCAAAGCCCACCCGCTCCCAGGGAGGACCAGCAGATCTCCACGAGCTCACAGCAGCCCCGTCTGTTAGGTGCACAGACAAAAGGGAGAGAAATACTTGCCACTGTCTGGCACTGGGCTAATTTTTTATATGTGCAGTCTGACAGAATTCCCCCCAGTAACAGGAGCCGAAGATGCTGCCCCCATTTCACAGATGAGGAGATTGAGGCCCAGAGAAGCAAACACACATCTAGGGAGGAACGAAGCTGGGACTGGTACCCGGGCAGGTGGACTCCAGCACCAGCACCATGGGCTGTAGCCCCCACCAGCTGGCTTTCCAGAGCAGGAAAGGGACGGATGTAACCTCTGGTGGTGGCCCAGGTGGGGAAGCCAGCTAGCCTAAGGGTCCGGGCTGAGAGAAGCAGCGGCTAAGCGGGGTCCCCTGCCCCACTCCCCACCTGCAGCATGGCCTCCCCGGCACTGTGGACGGTGTTCCTGGGCAAGGTGTGGCAGAGCTCGCGCTGGCCGGGGGAGGTGTCCTTCAAGGTGAGCCGGCTGCTCCTGCACCCCTACCACGAGGAGGACAGCCACGACTACGACGTGGCCTTGCTGCAGCTCGACCACCCGGTGGTGCGCTCGGCCGCTGTGCGCCCCGTCTGCCTGCCCGCGCGCTCCCACTTCTTCGAGCCCGGCCTGCACTGCTGGATCACAGGCTGGGGTGCCCTGCGCGAGGGCGGTGAGCTGGCGGGGCTGCAGGGAGGGGGGGGTTAGGACCCGTGAGGGTGTGGTCCGCCTCCGGGGGCTCCGGAGCCTGGGGGTCCCCTGGTCCTGGGGTGAACCCGGGTTGTATGTCACAGAACACAAGCTGTTAGTCTAGCAGGTGGCTCCGGCCTTCTGGATCACGTTTCAAGGGAACGGAGGGGATAGGAGGTTATCTTGGGGGATACGTGTGAAGTGATGGGGCAGGTTAGCAACCCAAGAGCCCATGGGCAAGCTCCAACCTCTGCTCATTGGACACAGGTGACTTTCTACATGGTGGGGGGATTTTCGGGAACGTGGTCTTGTTTAATCCACCCGATACCCCTAAGGGTTGGCATTATGGTCCCATTCGAGCAGTTGCTCCAAGTCAGCCAGCCAGAGAGGGTTGGAACGGGGACTGGCAGCAAGGACTCCCTGACCCCGGAGCCCGGCTGTGCCTGCTACTGCCCCCGAAGCCGGGGGTCTCTCCCCTTCCCACCTAAACTCCCCATCCCTAGGGGCCAGCTCAGTTCTCTGAATACAGGCCCAGCCTGGCACAGCCACAGCCAGGCCCCTCACCCTTAACAGGGGTGGCTTTAAAGATAGGGACAGTGATTTACAACCTGGAGGCAGGCAGGACTGCAGAGATGCTTTAGAGATGGGGAAACTGAGGCTCAGATGAGAAGTGACTTGTTCAAGAGGACGCTGGAAGATGGTGGCAAAGCCAGGATGAGTGCATCTGCTACTCATTCAAGGACACGTTAATGAGCACCTGCTGTATGCCAGACCTTGAGCTGGGCGAAGATGGGTTGTAAAGATGAAGAGAACATTCTTGGGGGAGACAGTGCTGGCTAAGCCAAGGCTGGGAGGCCGAGTCGGCAGTGTCCAAATGGGGAGAGAGGGGTTCCCGCTAGGGGTACAGTGGCAACCCTGGAAGTCCTGGGCACACCCTGCACCAGAAGGGAGCTGGGGGCAGGTGGATGCTGGTGAGGGCTGGCAGGAAGGAGCTTGAGCTGCCCTTTAAAACCCACTGAGGCCTCCAGCAAAACACCACTGAGCCGCACCCTGGCCAGACAGACGAGATCTCAGGGCGGGACCAGGCACAGGGGAGACTGAAGCTCCCTGGGGGCCCTCCCTTGGGGCCTCAGCAGAGCACTGAGCTGGACAGAGGGGAGACACTGATACATTTTAAGTGGAGGGTGGAGGGGTCAGATGTGTGCTCTGGGAAAACCTCCCAGGGGCTGTCCCCGAGCAGGGGCGGGAGAGCTGGCCAAGACGCCTCAAGCAGGAGGGGCAGCAGAGAGGACACTAGCCCAGATAGGCTTTGGGTGGGGACTCTGTTTCCTGGGGCCACGAGGGGCCAGAACAGGGTGATGGTGAGGCGGAGGGGTAGGGGGCGGGCAGAGCAGGAGAGATGATGGTGGGGGAGTCCCGAGCTGTAAGGACAATAGCACAAGAGTCCGCCCTCGTCTCTGCCTTCTGCCCCCAACCTCGCCGGGCAGGGCCCACCAGCAACGGTCTGCAGAAGGTCGATGTGCAGCTGATCCCGCAGGATCTGTGCGGTGAGGCCTACCGCTACCAGGTGACGCCCCGCATGCTGTGTGCTGGCTACCGGAAGGGCAAGAAGGATGCCTGCCAGGTGACGCCTGGGGAGGGGGGACGCCGTGGCCAGGAGGGAGGGAGGGAGGGAGGGTGGGCATCGCTCACATCACTCAAGGCCTGGCCCTCTGCTCACACCAGCCTGCTGAAGCCCTGGGCCGGGATGGCTGTCCCAACTTTACCGATAAGGAAACTGAGGCTTGGGGAGGTGGAGACTTGCACCAAGTTGTAGCCCCCAGTGACCAGAGGGCTGCAGGCGGTGGGCAGGTCTCAGGCTCACATCCAGTTCTGCCCCCTGCCTGAGCAAGGCGTTTTGCCCAAGGGGACACAGGAGCTAGGAGTGGAAGGAGCCCACAGAAGGGAGGCGGAGAGCAGTGGGGCATGGGGGCACGTGCACTCTTCTGCAACAGCCAGGACCCGGGGAAGGACCGACCGGCAGGGGTGCTCTGGGCTCTCTCTGTTGTTGGGAGCAGGGGAAGCAGAGGCTTTGAAAGAGTCTCTTGTCACGTGGCAAATTCCTAGCAGTCAGGAACCCCGGCTTACCCTGATGCGACTGTTTCTCCTCTCCCCCTTTCAGGGCGACTCGGGAGGTCCACTGGTGTGCAAGGAGCCCAGTGGCCGCTGGTTCCTGGCTGGGCTGGTCAGCTGGGGCTTGGGCTGTGGCCGGCCCAACTACTTTGGTGTCTACACCCGCATCACAGGGGTGATCGGCTGGATCCAGCAGGTGCTGACCTGAGGAGCTCCCCTCCCTGCAGAGCTGGGGCCCACCACCTGGACGCAGAGTCCAGGGCCCCCACCAGACAGGGGAGCAAGTATTCTGGGGGCAGCAGGGCCCCGTGGAGGCAGGAGATGGCATCCGTCGTCCCCCCAACCTGCTCCCTGACATCGCACCAGCGATGGAGAAGATCAGCTGGTGAAGACTCCCCCTGCGCCCCAGGGCCTGGACGGTCAGCAGGCCCAGCTAGGGAGTTTCATGCCCGCCCTGTTGCCTCCTGATCCTCTCTTCTCCTTCCCCTTCCTCTGCTGCTGACTTGGGGGGGTTGGGGTCATCCAGCAGTGATCATGGGGCTTCCGGGTCCCCATAGGGGTGTCTGAGCTCCCCTCCGCCAATTCAGAGAGTAGAGTCAGCCTGTGAACTTGAGGGGCGGGGATGGGAGGCACCCCCGAGGGACCCCCAGAGCCCTGGAGACAGCCAAGTGAGCCAGCTGCCACCGTAAGCCAAAGGGTGGGGGGAGTCCCGGGTCTAGGGTCCTCACCCCACCCCTACCTGTCCCCTGGGCCTCCACTGCCCAGTCCCACCTGGAAGTGAGTTCCACTGCCCTGTGGAATAAAGCCTCTCTGATCTGAGGGCCTGCTGTGGGGTTTGAATGGGGCCTGCCATCGACCCCACACTCTTGGCTGAGCAGACTCTGCTTCCTGCCCAGGCTGTTTGTCGAATGTCTAGAAGGCCAAGGTGGGGCCTGGGGGGCAGGGGTGACCTCCAGGGCAGCTGCTCAGGTCCCAGGAGCAACCTCAGGAGGAAGGTGTTTTGGTGACCCCTCAGATCAGGATGGGACGAGTGATAAGCTCTGTCTGCAAGCTTGGGAGGAAACTGAGGCAGAGGAGAGAAGCCATCCTCAGAATCACACCAGCGGGGTCGGGTTCGGGGAGAAAACTGGTGTGGAAGCCCTGCCTCCTGCTTCCCAGTCCACCACTTCTCAGCATGACACTCCCTTGGCATTCTGGGGATCCTTCGTTCATTAAGCCCTCGGTCTCCTGCTATGTGCCACTCACTGTGCTGAGGCCAGACAGATGTACTCCCGAACTCAGGGTTGAGGAAGATAATCCAGTGTGCAGGGGTTTTGGGGTAGCCTGGAGCTGAGGAAGTCAGGGAAGGCTGCCTGGAGGAGGTGAGACTTGAGTTGCCACCCAAAGGTGGCCAAGGTGGGGAAGGGCATTCCAGACAGGGGGACAGCAGGTACAAAGGTTTAAGTCCCAAAAGAAGAGGGCACATCCGTGAGCTGTTCTGAGTTAAACAGTGGTTAAGAGGGAAGCAAACAGAGATCAGATGGCAAAAAATCTGGAGTTAGGGACTTGATGTTGGGTGTTCTGGGGAGCCATGGAAGAAGGCTCTATAGCAGGGGAGTGATACGTGAGTGGATACACATTTTAGAAAGACCCCTAGGCCCAGTGTAGAGGGAGTGGGAGGTGGGGAGGCCACTGCTGAACTCCAGGATGGGGGGAGGGGATCGAATGAGCCGGGCAATGGGGATGGACTGAAAGGACCCTGTGTCCTCCAGGTGCCTTGGTGGCTGGGTGCTGGGTGAGGGAGAAGTCACCCAGGACCACTCCCGGGTGTCTGTCCTGATCCACGGGGCCAGTGGAGGACCTGTTGCCTGGCCTGGGGCCCCTGAGGAGGGAAGGGCTCCGAGAAGGTGTCGGAACCTGGGGTGCCTCTGGGAGAGAGGTGTGCAGGAGGTAGGCAGGGCTTGAGGTCTGGAGGAGGATTTCAGAGCCCCTCCGCAGAAGGTGAGTGGGAAGACTGAAGAGGCGAGAGACAGACACTACAGATGGGGGCCCACAAGGGAGGCTGAGGGGTGTAGGCAGAGCCGGAGGGGAGCTGGGGGGGGTGGAACCTTAGCAGCCAAGTGGGAGTGGTCGGGGAGGGCTGCTCGTGCCCTCTGGGGGCAGCAGTGGAGGTAAGGAAGTGGGGAGCCCAGCAGTGCGGACAAGTCTTGCTTGAAGCCTAGCTGGGAAAAGGAAGGGGAGCCTCGGAGAAGGGGGAAATTTCAAAGGCAGGGAGTGGCCATTGAAGCCCGGTGCTTGCCTGCTGGGCTGGCCAGCTGGGGGTTTGGGGGGAGGGATGCGTGTGGTGGGGAGATAGAGGAGATGGAGCAGACACTGCGGGGTAGGGGTGGGGGGCACCTCTCAGTGGGGCAAATGTTAAAGTATTTCCAGCCCGTAGCAGCTCAGGCTTCTCAGAGGTTGGCAGACACAGTATTGGGCGCTTCGCTAAAATGCAAATTCGTGGGCCCCACCCAAGTCTTAGTCAGAATTGGGGGGGTGGGTAGACAATCTGTTCTTTTAACAAGCCTCCTGATGACTTTTTACAAAGTCAGACACAGAACGTGAGGTCAGTCCAGCGAGCCGAATGTCCCAAGGGGAGGGCGTGGGCTCCCCCCTCCAGGCTCAAGCAGAGCAGGGGGGACCTCACCCGGCCCAGGGGAGGGTCTCTGCCTAGGGGACTCCTGCTCTGCCAGGATGTCCCTGGCAGCGCTAAGATGTGGAATGGGAGAACACGGTAGACACGCAGTGGGACAAGGTATGTGAAGGGACTGGCCAGGCAGGGGCCAGGGCGGGGGGTGTCATGCCGAAGCCCGGGGTCCAGTGGGCTCGGAGAGAAGGAGCCTGGGTGTTTCTATTTCCTGGACTTGGGCGAAGGGTGCTAGTGATCTGGAGGGGCGGAGGGTCAAAGAAAAGTCACAGCAGGAAGCAGGGGGTGTCCTGTTGGGGTTAGGCTGGAGCAAAGGGCCACAGGAATGGTGGGGTGGGGCCAGGAAGTAGGGGGCCCTGCCATGCTGGTTCCGGGAGCCCCCTACCCCCTCAGCATCCCCAGCTGGTCTAGGACTGCCCAGAGGCAGGAAGAGACCTGCATGGCTCCCCGGGGTTGGGCCTTGTAAGTCACCTGCTCCAACCTCTCACTTCACAGATGAGTTAACTGAGACCCGAGAGGGCAGGAACCTGCCCAAGTTCTCCCAGCAAGCCAGAGTGGGGCAGAGGACGGAGCCATGACCTCCCTCCTCGAAATACACAGGAGAGTGACCCCAGGGCAGGGTTCCCGGGCTTTAGGAAAAAGCCCCATCACCTAGGAGTCATTGACCCAACCTTGAGTTAAACCCCGTCCCCGAAGGTGGCCCAGAGGAAGAGAGGAAGGCAGCCCAGCGGCTGTTTCTTCAGGCTTTATTACATGGTGGGGTTGGACACAGCCCGGGGGATCATAAAGGCGTGGGGAGCCTCTTGCTCAGCCCCTGCTACCCCCAGACTCTCCCAGGGACAGAGGGAGGCGTGTCCCCCTGGCCCTTATCACTACCAGTTCCTGCTCCTGCTGAGACCCCGGCCTGCCCCCTCCTGGCCAGGGCCCTCTGCACCCCACAGTGCAGACAGGGGTGGGAGCGGCCAAGGTGAAGGCCGGGTCACCCTCCCTCTTCTTCCCACAAGGCCAACCCCCACGCCCTTCACCCCGCCAATACCTGAATCTCCATCTGGGGCCGAGCAGGGCCGTCCCCCTCTGAGGGAAGGGTGAAGGGAGGGCCACCCTCCGGTCTGGTGCTTTGTACACTCCCCGAGGGCTGTCTGCGACCTTGCTGGTCTTTGTAACCTCACAACAACCCTGTGAGGTAGGTGGCGGCGGCGGGGAGAGCGAACCCATTTGACAGATGAGGAGACTAAGGCTCAAGGAGGAGACGTGACGGGGTCAGGGGGGAGGGTACCATTCATGCAGCTGGGGGGCCCGGGGGAGGGACAGGGCCGTGGGAGACACAGCTGGACAGCGTCACACTTTGGCCACACGCAGGCAGCTCCGCCCAGGGGTCCCAGGGCCCACTTCAGGCCTTGAGAGGTCCCAGCGGGCCCCTGCCCCGCCCCCAGAGGCGGGGGGAAATCACAGCCCCGCAGGTGTAGACAGAAGTGGCAGGGGGGAGAGTGCTTCCTCTGCCTGGAGCCGGGGCCCCACCCCGCGGTACAAAAATAAAGGATTTCAGATCGGAACCCCAAGTCCCTGGAGGTGATCTGGGGCCTCACATCCGGGTGCCTCTGGCTTGTAACAGCTAGAAAATAAGAGGGGGAAGGGGCAGGGGGGCGGGTGGGAGGGTGATCAGAACACCAGGATGGGGGAGGGAAGGTGGGGCCAGTGAGGAGGGTGAGGCAAGGCCAGGGGAGGGCAGAGAGGAGATTGAAATGGAGGGCAGGGCAGGGAAGAGAGGGAGAGAGAGAGAGGTAGGTGAGTCACAGGCTCCCTTCTGAGAAGAGGGTGGGGGGCTGAGGCCCAGAGAAGGTGAATTCAGAGCCGAGGAGGGGGAGCAGGAAGGGGACCCAGCTTGCCCATCCGGGAACCCCAGGGTGGGGCTGGGTGGCGGCTGCCTCGGAGGTCAGAGTCCCCAAGACTCTGGCCAGAGGGGGTCAAGGCCAGGTCCCTGCTGTCTCAGGCAAAAGGTCAGAGACAGCAGCTGTCTGTCCCCATTTCAGAGGCAACTGTGGCCTAGAGAGGGACAGTGACTTGCCCAAGGTCACACAGCAGGCAGCTAAGATTGAGTAGGGGCTCCGGGGAACCTGGCCAGGACTTTTTCTGTGACACCCAGATCCTTAGCCAACTCTGGTTGACTCCTTGCAGGCCAAGGGACTCCCAGGCTGGCTGTCCTTCCCCCCACCCAAGAGCCGGGAACCCCAGGGCCCGGTGGGGGAGGGGCGGGCTGTGACGCCGCTGTCTCCCCTCCCTCCTTTCCAGCCCGGCTCTGGAGCCCTGGTGCTGGCGGCTGGCTGGGAACCAGGCCGGCCCCCTGACTTTCCTCTCCTCTCAGAGCCTCACACCCAAGGCCAAAAGCAGGGGAGGGGAGAAAGTCAGCCGAGCGAGAGGCTCGGGTCCGGGAACAGGAGACGCGCCCCCTCCTGGCTTCCGCCCTCCCTCCAGCTCCGCCAAGCTACAAACCAGGGATGGCGGCTCTGGGGGCGGGCGAGGGGCCGGGGAGGAGCCCTCACGGCCAGCGCAGCCTCAGGTCTGAGGGGTGCGGACGGGAACCTGCAAGGAGGAGAGGTGAGGAGGAGGCGAGCAGGTGAGGCTCTGGGGGCGGGGCGGCCCGGCCTCAGCGGGGCCCGGCGGCGGCGGTGGCTGCGGGGCTGGCGGGCCCGGAGGACAGACGGCCGGGGCCCTGCTCCCCAGGCCGGGGCGCGGGAGGCGGCAGGCGGGACGCTCGGGGGTGCGGGTGCGGGGCCGGGGCGCCCGGGGGCAGGGCGCGGGGGGCCGGGCCCGGGGCGGCCCCGGGAGGGAGGTGCGAGCAGGCGGAGGAGAGGAAACCCGGGCAGGGGCAGAGAGGGAAGAGGCAGGGTGCAGATGAGATCCAGGAGGAAGAAGAGGTGGGTGGAGATGAGGCGGGGCCTCCGGCAGGAAGCGGAGGAGGAGGAGGCGGTGGTGGGAGGGAGAAAAGGTTAGCGGGCTCCTGAGCTGCCAGGGCTGCAAAGAGAAAGTGAGAGAAGGGATGGTTATGCAGGGGAGGCGGCCGGCGCGCGGCGGAGCTAGCCCTGGCGGCCCGTCCCCCCGCAGGCCCCGGCCCCCGGGTGCGGCAGCGGGCTCCAGCGGGCAGGGGGCGGGAGGCGCCGGCGGTTATTAGCAATCATTGTCCTCGGGGGGTGGCTGCACCTTTCTCCTGGGCATCTGCCTCCACCTGCACCTGTTCCACCTGCACCTGCACCTCCTCCTGCTGCCGCTCCTCCTCCAGCTGCTGCTCCGCGCTCTGTGCACCAGCCGGCGGACCCAGGGAAGAAAGAGTGGACAGCTAACAAGGGGCCCGGCCGGGCAGTGCCGGCGGGTGGCTGGCCCCGCGGGCCCCACCACCGGGCGGGCAGGACGAAGGGGGCCCTTGAGGAGGGAGAAGCTGGGGAATCTCGTCCAGCCCCCCGGAACGGGGGAGTCTGAGAAGGGACCGGAGGAAGGGCAGAGAAAATGGGGCCGGGCTGGGGACTCAGGGAGCAGTAGGGGGGCTCCCAGGGGTGGAAGGGGAGGGGGCGGGCATATGGCCAGGGCGTCCTCGAGGGACGTCCTCACTTTAGGAGGCCCCAGTGTAGAAAGGAGGCCAGGGAAGGCCCAGGGCAGACCCCACCCGCATCTGGGAAGCCCCCCAGGGGCTCCTGGAGAGGCAGGAGCAGCGGGCTCACTCTTGCACCCTTGCAAGACAGTGCTGACCCCTGGTGGGGGGAGCAGGGGAAGTCACAGAACAAGGGGGCAGACAGACAAACAGGAAGCCAGGGTTCATAAGTCTCTGATGCACAGGGACAGGCCCCTAGGAGGAATGGTGTCCCTTCTTCCCAACCTGGCTCGCTGCCCTGCCCCATGGGCCTGCCCAAAGGCCCTGGGGCCTCTGACTGGCTCTGGGTTCCGGGTGGCAGGACCTCTGCTCAGCCCCTCCCCATGGCCGGCTGTTGCTGCCTCGGGGGCCAGGGCCAAAGACACATGGCTGGGCCCCGTGCGGTTCCTGACACCCGCTCCTGCAGAGCTCCTGAGGAAGGGGCCCTGGAAAGGGGCAGGATTAATGGATTTGACTCCTCTGCCCTCTGCGAAATAAACTGGCCATTTTTTGGATCCCAGAAGTTCTAAGCTTGATGGCACCACAGAAAGGATGTGGTGTACCCTCAGTTCTTGGAGAACACAACAGGGGCGCCGAGAGGCTGTGGCTTGTCCAAGGTCGTGCAGAGCACAGCACACCATGCCCAGACCCCTGGTTTCAGATACCCCTTCCAAATGGCATCTAGGTCCCCTGCTGCTGTGCCCTAGGTTCCCTGCTGCCTAGCCTTTTCACTTCTCCCCCCGCCTGGGCCTGGGTAACTGGCGTGAGCAGATGGGACCATGGGTGGCATGGGATGGATGGCATTGGCTGTGACCAGGTGGTTATGTGCGTGTAGCAGAAGGGAGAAAGAAGCAGGGATGGCTAGGTGGAGGGCAGGGTGGGGGGGGTCAGGGAGGGAAGCTGAGGCTGGGGGCTCACCTTGGTTTTGCGGCTGGACTCCGAGCTCAGCCCATGTGGGGAGCTGTAGAGCTCCTTGGACACGACGCACAGGAACTCAGCCTGGTCCTCGCTGCCGTAGTTGTAGGAGGAGCCGATATTCACCAGCTGGGGGGGGCGGAGGACCGGGGGGGGGGGTGTTGGGGGGGGGCGGAAGAAGACAGGCTGGGTTGAAGGCGGCTTGCCCGGAAGGGGGTTTGACATCAGCACTGGTCAGGATACCAACTTATGCCCTGATCTTGCTGTTCGGGTCAGGCCCAGCCCTGAGAAAGTCAGAGTCAGCTCCCCATCCCCCACCTAGGCATCAGGTCTGCTTCCAGGCCCAGCTAAGCCGGGGAAGGGGGGGAGCATTCCTTGGAAAAAGGCTACCTTATGTTTGTTGCTCCCCACCCCTCACCCCAGCCCAGATCTAGAGGCCATTATCTAAAAGCAGGTGGAAGCCGATGATGGGCAGGTTGTCCCCTTCCGTCCCGGATGTGGCTGAAGCAGCCCCAGAACCAAGCTGTAGGGCAGGGTTGGCATGATGGGCACCCATAGAATATTCTGTTCATTCTTACAAGCAGAGGTAGAACAGGTTGTCCATTCCTTAGGCCAGAGGGCCAATGAGCAGCGATCCCTGAGCTGTTGGCTCAGCCTCTGGGAGCCCCTGCGATTGCCAGAGTCTCCCGTAGGCTCTCAAGAGCAGCCCCACCTTTGCTCTGGGGGCCCCGGGCAACCACAACCACAAGGCCCTGGTTAGGACCTTTAGCACCCAGGGACCCTCACCTGACAGGCAGGGAAAACCATCAGCCCCTCTGGCTTGAAGAGGAGGAGGAAGAGGGATTAGAATTCGGGATCCTGAGTCCTCTCTGGAGTCTTCTAGACTTATAGACCCATAGCCTGCAGGGTGCTGGCTGGTGCCAGTGTCTGGAGTCCTATCCTTGGCTAGGGACTTTATCAGTGGCCCTTCCCGTCTTCACGACAGTCCTGCGAAGGGAGCACTACTGCCCCATATCACAGACTAGGAAACTGAGGCCCAGAGAGGAGATGGGTCTTGCTCAAAGTTACGCGGCTCGTAAGTGGTAGATCCAGGCCTCTGGCTCCTGGACGGGGCCTGTTCCCCGATCCTGCCCCGCCATTCTGGGCCTTCTCCCTTCGTCAACCTCCACATGCAAGGAGCTGTGGGTGGGCGCAGAGAAAGGGGTGGCCAAACCCTCTTCCTTCCCTAGGGACACGAGTGACCTTGGGTAAACTTGCTGGCTCTACTCCTCTGGAAACCTGAGAGGCGGGCTACGAGCTGCATGGCGAGGGCAACCCCACTTGTGATCAATGTCTCCAGGACTACACTGCACGTGGATTGGGGGACGATCGGACACTATGAACCCTCACGGGAAGCTGCTGCTTGGCCTTCACAGACGTGGCGAGGCCAGGACTCAGCCTGTCGCTCGCAGGGACCCTGGGACTGGCCCTGTGCCTTTGTCACAGGAGGTGCTGACCCAAGGTGGAGTCAGCTCACTCATGTGGCTCCGGTCTCCTTGCCCCTGAGCTTTGGGGCCCAGAGACTCGCCCGTCCTGCTGTGTAGACCACTCCCCAGTGGATGTGAGAACCCCCAGTTCTAGGATGCCTAGAGCTGCCCTGCGGCCAGCTGTGGCCCTTATGAAACCTGGTTCAGTGTGATGGCTGTGGGGCTGCAGTAGGTCACCCAAGCCCGGGGGGTGCGGAAGGGAAGGGCTTGCCATGCGGGGAAGCTCGGAGGTTCCCGGTGCGGCCCCAGGGCCCCCGCGCACCTGCTCGAAGCGCCAGCCGTCAGACATGGTGGAGACCATCTGCGTGAGCTCCTCCTCCTGGCACTGCAGCACGCGGTACACATGCTTGGGGGGGACCTGCAGGCGGAGAGGCGACGTGGCGGGCACCCGTGGGCGGGGCAGGCGCACCTGTCATCCCCCCACCCACACCACATGCCTGAGGAGGAGAGGAGGGGCGGGGCGACGGGGGAAGGTGGCGGCCACACTCTGAGAGCCTACCCCCTGCCAGGCACTGGACCCGCGGGGTCACTTGATGCTTCGTATTTTCACTGAGGTGAGTCGTACTCGCCCACAGCCACCGAACTTAAATGTGGCAGAGCTGGACCACGGGCGCCACGAGGGGGCAGGAAGGACGGCATGGAGCCTCCCTGCTTCAGTCTCCCACCTGCCCATCCGCCCGCACCCGCGTCTCCCCCGAGGTGGGCCAGAGAATCCCTCCAGCAACTCCTACACACGGGGCCCAGGGCCCCCCGCTCCGAACTGTGAACTCCAGGAGCTTGTGCCCTGCCCCCACAGGGCCCCCTGTTCCTCCACACAGACCCTATTTTGCTTGTAAGGAAGGGGAGTGTGCAGGTCTCCACACCTCTGTATTCCACAAGGGAAAATCAAGGGGCGGAGAGGAGATGCCATGGGCCCAAGGTCACACCGCGAGCAGAGCCGCGTCAGGGACAGCAAGCAGAGCGCTTCTCCCCGTCTGGGGCTTTTGCTGGGCAGCCCGGAAGCTCAGCCACACCCTCCCTTTACAGGCCAGCTTGGCCTCCCCAACTCTCTCAAGCCTCTCCCCGCCTCCCCCAGCCCTGGCCTCCTTTCCCGCCGCCCCGACCTGTGTGACGGGGTAGTCCTTCTCCTCCATTCGGTCTTTGATGATGCGGATCAGCGGGCCAATGTTGTAGAACTCGGCTTCCTCTAGGACGCCTGGCACAGACCGGACAGCCCCCGGGTCACTCGGTGGCCCCCGTGAGCTCTTCTCCCCTCGTGCCCTCTGCCTCCACACCCACTCCCACTCCAGTCAGCTCCGGGCTCCAGCAGGAGGGGATGTTTCCTTCCTGGGATCCCATATTCTCTGTGTTAGGGGTGAGAGGCCATCACCCAGCCAACCCTACATCCCTCCTGTGCTGAGCCTGGCGACCCAGGGACACCTGCCAATGCCCTCATCTGGGGGCTGCTCTAGGGCTGGCAAGACGCAGAGCTGGCTGAGGCTGGAGCCTAGAACACCACCGTGAGAGGGACCGTGGCTGACCCCCATGACCTGCTCCTGTTTATGAATCATGCGCTCAGTGCAGGGACTGGGCTAAGCATTCCACATCCTTTCCTGCAGTTTCTTCTCAGCACTAGAAATAGGTACCTTTGTTGCCTCCCCTGAACAATCGGGGAAACTGAGGAAAGAGAAGCAGCTGTCGGAAGCAACGCAGCCAGTTAAGTCGCAAGAGCTGGGATCCAAATTCAAGTTCCTCTGACTTCAGAGCCCACTACAAAGGCATAATCTTTGTGCCCTTGCCCCTCCCCAGCCCTACAGTTTGCAGAGCCCTGGGGACGTGGGGAAGCAGGCATTAATGTCCCTACACAGCTGGGGGAACTGAGAGTCTCGGAGATTAAGTGAGTCACCTTTCCAGGGAAGGGCAATGGCCCCGCGCCTTTCGATTCCCCTGTGTTTGTACAGGGCAGGGACCCCTTCTGGTCCTTTCCTGGACTGGCTTCTGGGCTCCCTGAGGACGGGTCCCAGGCCTGATTGGCCTGCTGTCCCAGGCGCCCACACAGCACTGACACAAAGGGGGCATCCACTGAGCGTTGCTGCCTGAGTGCAGCTCGTGAGCCCTGCAGAGGACAGACAGCTAACGTGGCATCGTGGGTCCTTGGTGCCGGGTGCTGAGTTAAGGAACACACTTGCTTTAGTTCCTTTTACCCCCACAGTGGCTTGGGAAGGTGGGCATTATGGTGACCCCATTTCACAGACGGGGCCATGGAGGCACAAGAGGCATAAGTGAATTTCTTGGTGCCACACAGCTAGTAAATCTCTTCCCAGGTCCTCCGGCTCCTTTGGTGGGGGCCCCAGCCCCCTGTGAGGTGCTGGGAGAATCCCAGAACCTGTAAACAGACGTCAGCTGGGACGCAGTGAGAGTGTTCACCTCCCCTCCCCGCGGGCCCCGCTCCCAGGTCCCCCGCTACCTGTGCTCCCTGAGGAGCTGCCTGAAAGCAGCAGGGTGGGTGCCCACCGTTCACTCTGAATGTGAGCCCTAGCCCACCGGGGAGCTACTTGGCCTCTAGAACACCACATACATGTGGGTCCGGAAGGGAGACCGTGGGCCCCAAGTGAGGAAAGATGGGCTGTGCTAGACGCCCACAGGGTATGAGCACTGGGACTCACGGCACCTGTTGTCCCAAAGCATGCTCTCACTGCCCCTAATTTACACACACAAGCGGAGAAAGGAAAAGTGACATGTCCAGCTGGCCTGGCTGGGTCTGACCCAGAGCCACACCCTGGGCCCCTCAGAGTTAACTTGACCCTGACTGTAGGCCCTGCCCATGGCTGAGGCTTTGCCAAAAGGGAATTCTTCCAGGCATGGCTTCCTGAACCATCTGCTGGAGCCAGAAGTGGGCATCTTCGGGCCTCGGTCACCTAGGCCCCAGAGAGACCAAACCCCCTGCTGGGGGAGCAGGGTCCCCTCCCCCACCTCCACCCACAGCCAGCTGTGTTCGAGAGGCCGCTGGATTTGGGGAAGAGTCACCGGCTCCACCCACCGGCTGCCTGCCAGCCTCACCAGGCACCCGAGAGATACCGGATCACCCACAGAGAAAGAGCCAGACCTCCTCCTCCCATGCCCACCTCCACCCCGCGCACACCTGGCTTCCCAGGAGGTCCGGGGAAAGAGCATCCGTGCCCACAACAGAGGCTGCCGGCCTCACAGGCTCCCTCTATCTTCCCCTTCTCTGTGGGCACTCAACAAAACTCCGGTGAGGTCAGCTCGGCAGAGCCCCGAGGCTCAACCCATGCAGAGGCCTTGAGATTCAGCCTTTTCAGGGATCACGAGGCAGGCAGCGGGGAAGAAGTTCAATGTCCCTCCCCCCACCCCACCTCCCAACTGGGAGAAACTTGGGATCTCCATGGAAGGTTCCGGCAGCCTGCAGAGGGCAAGGGCTAGGATGTAGTTCCCAGCCAGCCCTCTGGCCCAACTCACCCTCCTCAGCCATGTCCTTGTCCAGCACCAGCTTGCCATGCCGGAGAAAGTTCAGGATGGGCCCGAAGTAGGTGGGGTCACGGTCAATGAGGTAGGCCCCGGTCTCATCCTATGGACATGAGGGGCACAGGCCATGAGAGGAGAGGGAGCGTCTCCCACCCCCAACCCGACCCCCACTCCAGGCCCAGTATGGATTGGAGGGAGGGAGTGAACGCAGTCTGCTCTTCCCTGGAGCAAAGGGGCATGATGGAGGAGAAAGGCTTTAGGGTCGGAAACACCTAGAAGCAAATCCTGCCTCTGCCTTTTTCTCGCTGTGTGACCTTGGGCGGGCGACTTGACCTCTCTGAGCCTCGCTCCGTTCCCCTCTAACTAGGGGTCATTGTGAGCATCCAGTGAGTTCTGAGGGGCACCCAACCCAGAGTAGGGTTCAGTGATCGTCCCTCTTAGAGGCTGTTCCTCTGAAGCCAGCCCTACACTATCTCCATCAGCTCCCCAGTCATTCTGGGGACGTGGGATGTTTACAAGTTACCAAAGGAGCCACTATCTCATTGGACAGGCATGGCCTGCAGGGAGGCAGGGCGGGCATCCGTGCAACTCTACAGGGGGAAAAAGGGGACTTGCCCAAGGTCACAGCATTAGAGGGTCAGGGAATGAGGGAGGGGGGCCCTAGAGGTCACCTCCGGACCAGCCTCCTCTGGTTACAGACAGGAGGCTGAGCCTGGACCAGGGAGGGGTCTGACCCAAGGTCACGCAGGCAGTTTGCAGCAGAGCCGGGATGGGAGCCCAGAAATGGTGCCAGATAGGCCAGGGCTCCTCCCTGATGAGGCCCAGCTCAGAAGGCACCCCAGGACTTCTCCACCCAGCTCCCTGCACTCCTAGGCCACCCACACTCCGAAGGGCGGGGGAAGCAGCCTCAGCAATTCCCTTCCCCAGTGCGGGAGTCCCGTTGGGGAAGAAGGGAAGGCCCTAAAGAAGGGGGAGAGTCCCGATCCTACCAGCCCCCCGAGGCGGGAGCCCCGGGCAGTGCTCAGAAGGCTCCAAATGGCCGCGGCCTGGCGTTGTCCCGTTGCCACGGCAATGAGCACATGCCTCGCTCTCCCAGCCACTTCCTCCTCCCTTTCCCTCGCCAGTTTTTCCTGCCTCCGGCTCTTGGGATATAAAAGCAGCCGGGTTCCCGGCCAGGCCAGCCCGGATTCGAGCGGGCAGAGAACTCCCCGCCCGCGGGCCGCTCACCGCGCGGGCCTCACCCGGTCCGACTGCAGCTCTTCCCCCTGGCACAGGCGGCTGAGGAAGGACTTCTGCTCCCGGCACAGCGTCTGTCGGGTGGTCAGGAACACCGTGCCCCCGACGTTAAGCCGCACCCACTTGCCCCAGCCGCCCGCCGCGCGGCCGCCCATCCCCGCCGGCGGCGCTGCCTCCCCGGCCTCCATCCTCCCCGCTCGCCCAGGCGTCTGCATCCTCCGGGAGCAGCGGCTGGGGGCGGGCAGGTACCGCGCGCCGGGCATGCCGGGAGCTGTAGTCCGCGCCCCGGGGCGGGGCGGCTGGGGTGGGGGTGGGGTTCTCCGGGGCCCCCCGAGCGGCCCTCGCAGCCAGATCCACTAGGCGCTTCGTGGGCGGCCCGCAGACCCGGCCTCTAGAAGAAGCTCTTTAGCCAAATCATGGTGTTTGGGGAAGGTCAGATTCGAGGTCACCAGGACAATAGAGAGTGCTCCTCCAAACCGGCACTCCTCCCTCCTGTGTGCTCTACACAGGACTGTTTCCTTCTTGTCGGGTCTGGGTCATCAAACAGCCGATAACGGAAAGAAACTACTGCTCCCAGGATTCTGTAGCATTTACCTGTATCTGTTCTCCAAGATGCTTTCATACTGCTCTTTGTGTGATGTGTGGGTTGGGGCGGGCTGCGTTCTCTGCCAAGGTAAGTTCTTTAAGGACAACATAGCTGGGGTTAAAGTTGACCCACCACCCCCTATATTCCAGATGCTTTGCATGTCTGTATTAGTCACTGAGGCTCTCAGCAGCTCTGTGAGGTCGGTATCACTATACCTATATCGTTCAGAGGCGGACACAGATGTGAAGTGACCTCCCCACTCACACAGCTGGTGAGTGGCAGGACGGCAACCCAGGTGGGTTCCAGATGACCACCAAGGCCCCCTTCCTGCCCCCCTGCCATGGGCGGTCAGTGTTCCCTGAGAAAGATGTCTAGGGAGGAAGGGTCGACAGGGCAGTGGGTCAAAGTCAGGAGGGCTGGGTTTTCACTCCGGCTTTTGTAGGCTGAGGTATCAGGTGAGCTCTCACTTTTCCCATCTGTAATTCGGGAGGGGGAGGAGGGGTTGGTTCCGAGGGTCCCCTTCTAAGCCCGATAACTTGGCGTTGGCACTGACATCTTGGATACTGCAGGGAGGGGGAAGAGGGACAGCTCTTCGTGTCATCTGGAACCCGCTGGGGACGAAGGCTGAAAGGGAAGCTGTCCTTCACTTTCTCTCCTTGATGTTTCTGTCCTGGTCCTGGATTAAAGAGGAGGGGTCTGATCACCCCTCAGTGATCCCGGTGCCCCCCTCCACCCCAGGTTCCCCACACTGGACAGCCTAGTGTGCTGAAAGTTCAGTTATGACCCAAGCCTCTGCCTTCTCCACAAAGCCCTCCCCCTTGGCAGGGAATAGGTCACAGCTGCTAGAGGGTTGCTCCTGAGAACTCACCAATATGTTCTTGAGCAACTTCCTCTCTGAGCCTGGTTATCTTTCCTTTTGCAAAATGAGAATTATGATAGTAGCTCCCGCAGAGCGTTGTTGTGAAGATTAGTGTCTGTTAAACATCTGGCTTAGTCCCTGGCTTTCAGTATAGTGGATGGGTGGATGGGTGGATGGGTTGGATGGGTAGGCGAGTGAAGTGGGATATGGACTGGCTTGTCAGATCAGCAGCACCCCTAGAACGTAGTGTGAGCCCTCGGCCATTGTTAGTTAAAACAAAGCTAGAGCAGGAAATGTTTCTTTATCCACTTAAGGCATGTAGGCAGGGAGTGATGGGGTTAAACTGGCCACTTGGAGCACTCCGGGGGCTGCAGGGAGGGTGGTTTGAAATGTTGAGAGTCTAGTTAAGAGGTCATCTGGGTCAGGACAGGGGGAAGCCCCAACCAGGGCAGAGTCAACAGGCCAAGACGAAAGAGGGTAGATTCAGTCGGTATGTAGGAAGTGGAAGGAAGAGACTCGGGTTCAAGGGAGTGTGAGAGGCAGGGAGGAAGAAGAAGTAGAAGGTTCTATAAAGCAAGGGAGGCGGTACAGGAGGAGAGGCAGATCTGGGCAGTGAGCAGGGGGATGAGGTCAGTTTGGGGCTGACCTGTGTTTGTGGTGCCTTTTGGGGAAGCGACAGTTGTCTCTCCGGGTGTGATGCTCAGGAGAATGGCGGTCCTGTTTCTGATTGCGGACTGGCACTCTTCTTGGTTTTTTGCATGTCTTCCCCATCTAGAGGACAAAACCAAACATCCCTGAGACAGTTTCTCAGGATGATGATTACCTTGGAAGGGAGCCAAACTTCTAAGGCTTGTTGGTTACACTGCTCCCTGCTGTCCCCTTCTGGGAAGAGCAGCTTTCAGGTCCTTCTTAATAGGGCTCTGAACTGGGCCTTGGAAAGCAGGTGAGACCGGAGGAGGGGTGATTCAGGGGCACAGGATCCCAGACAAGCATGCCAGCCCAGGCTTTACGGCTTGCTAGCTTGACAGGTGACCTTGGCAAAGTCACCTAACCTCTCTGCACCTCAGTGAGGATAGTAATAGTTAGAGGTAATTACACAGTTGTCAGGACTCCATGAGCTAACAGGGGAAGGCATGTGAAGAACACGCAGCTCATATCCTGAGCAAAGCTTTCATGAGTGTTGGCTTTGCTGGAACCAGCCCTGCCTCCCCGTCTACTGCTGGTTGGACCCGAGATCGGGGCCTGAGGCAAGGCACTTTAATGGTTCTTCAAATCCATTCCCATTGCCCAGGATGAACCAAATTCACCCACTCCTCCATGCCGGGTTTGCAGGGACAGGTAGAGAGAAAGGCCACCCCCAAGGACCCAGCCTCCAGAGCACAGCAGCTATCATTTCCTTAGGTTAAATCCCCAGACCCAGAGTGACCCAGGAGTCCCCCTGCCCACCGCCCCCGCCCCCCCAGCAACTGGAGCTGAAGGAACACGGATATATCCCAAAGTCCTCACCTGAAGTCATTGCCACAGCCTGTTTCGAACCTTCTCGTGTTAGCAGCGCCTCCCATGTCTGAGCAGTTTCACATCTGCTGTCAGCTCCGTGACTAAGCTGTCACTCGGCCCTGCTGGAATTTGGGGTTCAGTCCTCCTCTTCCCACGTTCCGATATCCGAACATTCTGAGTAGCTTCGACTCTGTTGTTGTGTTTACACAACAACAATCCAATCCTGTCACTGCCTTGGCCCTCAGCTCTGCCTCCTAGCCCAGAGTGGGGGTTGTTGGTTCTGAGTCGCCTTTGCGGGTCACCTGAGGCGAGAAACGGGCATATTCAGTCAGTAAGAGTGAGTCCCGAGCGCCCAGAAATATTCAGATAGGCTCTCCTTCCAGCCGAAGTCAGTATTTTTGTGCCCATTTTACAGGCGGGGCTCGGAGCGTTGCATAACTGACCCGCGGACTTGGATATTTATAAAAGAACAAATATGTCCCGATGCTTTAACCTAGAACTTCCACGGATTGTCGACCTTCACCAAGCCTGCCCTGAGCGCTGGGCTTTAGAGTTTCAGAAATGAAGGAGGCGCAGACCTTCCCCTGGAAGAGCCCATAATTTCTGCGGGCTCCAGGGGGCGCCATTCGCACCGCGAAGGGACAGCGGAATGTCTGGAGGAAGGGGCACCTTTCTCCAGTTGGCACGTAAGTGCCGCTGGGGCTGGCGGTGACTCTGCCGGGTGCTGAGCCCCCGCGCTGCCCTCTTCAGCCAGGGGGGGTCCCCGAGCCCTTGGGAGGGGCGGGAGGTTCGGCCTCGCCGCCAGGGGGCGCGCTAGCGCGCTCGGGTCTTTGGAAAGCCCCCCTCACCCCCGCCCGCCAAGCCCACGCAGTCCAGTCAGCTGGCACTGGTTCTCTTTTCAGCTCAGCTCCAGGGGACAGAGGCCCTGACCATACGCTCAGTCTTATCTGCCTCCTGCAGGGACCTTATTCTGCCCAGCAAAGGCCTCTCTGGCTCTGGCTGATGTCCTGCCGCAGCTCGAATCAGGCATCACACAGAACCGGGCATCTATTGCGCAGCCCCTGGGCCCCTGGGCTCCTTGCTCCTGCTGCCGCAGGGACATTTATGAGCACTTCCATGGGCCCCGTTCCACGACAAGCACTTTCATGGATTATCTCTTTTAATCCCAACCCAACAGGGAGATGCGGTGGTAATTGCCATTTTACATTGGGGACCCCTGGGGACCTCTCAGATTCTCCTGCTCCCTCCATCCTCCTCTCCTTGGCACCTCCATGACTGGTGTGGAATGGAGATGGGAACAGAAAGGGAAGATTTTCCTTGCCTGGCACCCAGGCCCTCTAGTGCGCTTTTGCTGTGGCCAGAGCTAAGATTCAAGCTGGCTAGGTTTTTTTTTCCTGGAGAGTTGTTTTGAGGGCTCTTTGGAGTTACCCCCCCCCCCACCAGCCTCACACTGTACTTTCCTTCCTGGGCAGGGTCTTCTCTGATTGGTTGCCTGGGACACCCTACTCAAGGACCACCTCCTTTAGGTCCCACTGCCCACTCTCCTGCTGCCCTAGCCCACAGCTGGTGTGCACAATGTCCCTTACGGACAGCTCCAAGTCACCACTCTTCACCCAGGTCCTCGGCTGGTTCTCCAAAAGCCAAGGCTCCACCAAGGCTTGGACAGTGTTCAACCCACACCTCTGATCCCTGCTGCAAGCTTTCCCAGGCTTAGGTCCAGCCCGCCTCTGAGCACCCCCGGAATCCAGAACACACAAGCCAAGCTCTGCAGATGGGCTCCCTGAAACCGCACTCCCTCTGTCTTTCAGAAGGGGAGCTCCCTCCCACTGTGCACTTCCCCCCATGAGGGGGAGAAGCAGAGCACCCCAACAGTTCCCTGGAAAGAGCCCCCCCTCTACCTTCCAGTTCCTCCTGCTAGCATCTCTCCCACTCTAGGCAGGAGGGCGCCGTCTCCTGGGGTTTCTAAAACCAGTTCTTAACCACCTGGGTTGGAAAAACTGCTTTAGATGGTCTAGCACCTCGTTTTAGAATGTGGGTGCAGTTAGCAGCTCTGGCTGAAACTGGATCAGAAAAGCCTGCGCTTAAAAAATAGCATTTCATTTTGAAGCAATTTCAGACTTAGAGAAAAGTTGCAAAAATAATACCAAAAATTCTGGTGGAGCCTCCGCTCAGATTCACCAAATGCTCACATTTTACTACACTGGCTCTTCCGTTTTCGGAGAGCAAATCCTAGAGTTAATGTGCTTTCGCACTTGAACCCTTCCGTGTGAGCCACACATCAGGACCGTCTTTTATACAATCACGGTGAGATTACCGACATCAGGAAAGGAGCATCAGTACGATGCCATGAACTAACTCACAGATTTCTTCAAAGCTCCCCTTGTCTTTCTAATGTCCTTTACAGCAAAAGAGGGCAAAAGTCCTGTAGGATCAGTCCAGAAAGCGTCGCATTCCATGGTCACGTCTCTTTACTCTTCTGGTGTGGAACAGTTCCTCGGCCTTTCTTTGTCTCCTGTGTTTGAGGGGAATAGACTGTTTATCTTGGAGAATGCCCTCCGTTTGGGCTTGTCTGATACTTCATGGTTACACACACTGTGTGCATTTGGGGCAGGAACCCTGGGAAGCGGAGCTGTGTCCTCACGGCCCCTGGTGAACAGGGACTCATGTCTCTTTATCCCATCGCTGGTAAGGTCAACCGGTCACTCAGGAAGGAGGTAGCAGTCAAGTCGCTGATCTGTACCGTCTCTGTCTTGCCCTGTGAACCCATCGGTGTCTTGTGGGGAGACACATGGAGACTATTAATATCCTGCTTTCCAGCAAACACTTTTATCTCATCCCTTATTTGAATAGTCATTGATGATTCTTGCCATACCTAAACGATGGCCAAATTGTGATCCCCCCTGCCCTTAGTCCATCATTTCTTCTACATTTCTTAGCGGCCTTCTGTTTTCCAATGGGAGATGCCAGAGTGGACACCACAGTGAGTCGGGCCAAGGGCCAAGTCGAGATGGCAGAGCTGAACATGAGCATAGGGCCCATAAAGGGCAACCAGGCGGTGAGAAAGGGCTTGGGGCCAAGGGAGTGAGGAACCAGTGGGAAGTGTGAGGGTCGGCAAGCCGGAGGCCCTCTACTTCCCCAGGGCAAGTCTCCGGCTCCGCTCCCGGAGGTGCCCAGAGCAGGTCTTGATGGCTGGGAGCTCTTGGTGGGCCCACTGCTGTCTCCAGCTGCTGCTGTCTGTTGCCACCCATCACATCAGGCTCCTTGCCTCTCCCAGAATCCTGTGCAGCCATGGGCAGGGCCTTTGTCACCTCCGCCTGTCAGAAGACCAAGCACGGGTCTGCTACTGAATTTCTACCCTGACCCGCTCTGCACAGGTGGGAGGGAGCATTTACCTGACACTTTGTCCCCCAACCCCTTGGGGGACGAGAGAAGGGGTGCTTCCTGGAACTCTAGGGAAAGAAGTAAACCCAGGTAGACAAAAGTCATTATCTCCCTGCTTTCTTGCTTTCAAATTTGGAAAAGTCAACTGGGCAGCACCAGAAACAGCCCCTTCCTTGAGTGAGTCTTCCCCTTTTCAATGTTAGCTCTGGGGGGATTACACAAGCACGGAGTCCACACCCTGAAGCCCTTGGGCTCCCACTCAGGCCCCTTTATTCTTATTTGACTTGCTTTCTCTCATGGGCTTGCCACTGATTTTCAAGCCTTTTGAAAATGGGAAGAGGCTGTGGGAGGGGGTGGAGGCTGGCAGCGGAGGAAGGCAAGAAGGAAGCCTGGACACAGCCAGCCTCGCTGGGGTCATAACTCCCCAAGCACCAGCCCCCGGAAGCTACCTGGCTGGCCTGGAAGGTTCCACAAGCCCCTCCTGCCTCATTCTGGGCCCCATATTCTGCAGTTGGGCTCCTGCCTCCGACTAATGATAAGGGCCTGGTCCTCACGCCCTCCAGGACTGCAATCCTAGTCCTGACCTTCCTGTGACCTCTCTAAGCCCCCACCTTCCTTACCTGTAAAATGGAGAAGAACACTATTTTCAGGGTTGTTGGATTAAAGGAACACAAAAATACTTAGCATCCTCCCTGGAGGTCGTGGGGGAAGGTTCTGGAGAAACAGGAGGGATTATTAAGGTCTCTCCTAGCCCTACCAGAGTATTTATGTGTATAGGTCAAACATTTACTAAGACCTGTCCATGTCACTGTGCTGGGGGCAGGAAGCGTCACAGGGAGGCAGGAGTGAGCGGTAGGACAGAATGTTAGTAATAGTAAGTGACGGTTAAGCATCTGCCTTCGGCTCAGGTCAGGATCCCAGAGTCCTGGGATTGAGCCCCGCATTGGGCTCCCTGCTCGGCGGGGAGTCGACTTTTCCCTTGTCCTCTGCCCCTCTCATCTGCTCTCCCTCTCTCCCTCTCTCTCAAATAAATAAAGTCTTTAAAAAAAAAAAAAAGTAGTAATGATGCATGTACGCAGTGCTTTCTGTCCTGGGCTTTGTTCCCAGTGTTTTGTAGGAATCTGATCTATACAGTGGGTACTGGGTTAGCCCCACATCCCAGATCAGCATCTGGGGTACTCGCCAAACTCACGGCCAGGAAGCAGGATAGGAGGTCTGGGCTTGAATCCTGATCACTCTCACTTCTCTACACAAGGTCTGGAGTCGTGGTCCAGGGAGTCCCTAAAGGGGCTGCTGGCCCAATGCCTCACGGAGCCAGGACCACCTACTCCCCTCTCTCCTGTTCTGTGTTCCGCCTCTTAGATGCTCCTCATTATACCTGTCGTGGTGTGTCTGCCTCTCCTCCCCTCCCTACTGGCTCAGTTCCCCGTCTCAGGGTCTGATTTTAGTCTCTATGCCCCCAGATCCTGGTCCAAGGCCTGTCTTGCAAGTGGGTGCTGGAGTTCGTGGATGGGACAGGCTGTATCTTCGTATCCTGGCTGTGAGGTGGCAAGAGGTCCAAGGCCGTGGGAAGAAGGGTAGAGCTCCACAGTCCAAGAGAGGCAGAATCTGGAGACTCACTGCTGGGTCTGGACACAGGTGACCCCCTGGTGGTGGCTGTGTACACTGAGACGGAGAGACATGGACAGGTAGGGTTAGGGCTCCAGTAGGGATCTGAATTCAGTGGGGATCTGGGTCCTGCAAGCTGCTGGCAGCCCACGTATGGGAGTGATGGGTTCAACAGTAGATTAAGCCACTAGAAGAACTTGTTCATTATCCAGAGGGCGTGGGCCCACCTAGAAGCAGGCAGAGACTCTGAAGAATGTGACAGTCACCAGGGAACGTGTCTATACCACGTTCCACCCACCCACCCTCCCCCCCAACAGGTAAATATGTTGAAACTTCCGGTGCTTAAAATTAGAAAGCTTCAGTAACCTAAAAATTCCATCTCTTCCTGAATGACTCATTCCCCCATAAATTCAGAAATAAAACTCCATTGTCCTCATATAGCTAGCTGGGTTATTCCAGCAGGAGTGACACCTTGTACTGTTCCAAACTTGACCTTACCTGACGTCACCCCCAGAATTTGCTCCCATTTCTCAGACTAGATGACCGAGGTCCCGCCCAGAAGGATCTGGAAAGCAGGCCTTCTGGGGCCTCGTGCAGAACAGATTCCAAGCTCCAGGAGCAAATCAGTACATTGATTCATTATTCAGTCCACTGCGTGTGGGGCGTGGGCTTTGGGCCACGAACCCTCGTGGCAACCATCCAGGGAGTGAGCACACATTCCCGCGCAGCTGGTTCGACAAGGTTGGGAATTGTCCAGCTGTCCCTGACAGAGGGGTGCTCAGCAAATATTTGCCAGGTGGACAAAAATTTCATCACCCTTGTCCAGTGTGGCGAATTCCTGCCTGGAATACACAGGGTGGGTAGTCCAGTGCTGGCAGCGGCCGGGCACCCCTCCCCGCCGTTAATCATTCTGGGAGTTGAGACTTGCAAGAGGCAGGGCAGTACCCAGTCAACGCCTCAAAATTAAACAGCAGCTCTGGGAATCCTAGAAAGGCAGGGCTCAATTTCCTTTCTCCCGCCCCTGGGCCATTCTCCAAACCTGTCCAGACCCATCTGGGACCTTCCCGGGAGGAAAAGCCTCAGCTTGGATCTGCCTGGGTTCCTGGCTGGGAGGAGGACGAGGATGGGGGAAGAGAGCCTAGCCAAACCCCTAGCTCAGATCTCGTAGCTCAGAGTGTCTCCTCCTTGTGGAGCTGGGAAACGCTTGGCCGTCCTCCCCATCTCTCCTTGATCCTCCAAATCTGGAAAACCCACCCCTGGAGGGGCTTTCTAATTCCAGTTAGGCCCCTCTCTCAAACTAGCTGTGTGCCCTCAGGCAAATCACCCAACCTCTCTGAGCTTGTTTTTCTCACTTGTAGAATGAGTCTGTTGCCACTTCGAGGTCCTCCCCTCTCTGTGGAAATGATAGCACTGACCAGTTTCACTCTCTGGCTGGGAAGATTTTTGAGGGCAGGAACACAGTTCTGGTTATTTGTTGTCCCCCTCCCCCAATGCTGCAAGTACAAGAGACATTCAACATGCTGAATTAAGTAACAGTCTTTTTTTTTTTTTAAGAGTTTTTATTTATTTGTCAGAGAGAGAGAGAGAGCGCACAGGCAGGCAGAGAGGCAGGCAGAGGCAGAGGAAGAAGCAGGCTCCCGGCCGATCAAGGAGCCCAAAGTGGGGCTCGATCCCAGGACGCCGGAATTATGACCGGAGTCGAAGGCAGCGGCTTAACTGACTGAGCCACCCAGGTGTCCCAAGTAATAGTACTTAAAAAAAAAAAAAACAGGAGCACTCGAAGTCACTGTGCCCGGCAGCAAGCTCAACAGTTTCAGGGGATTCTCTCACGTAACCCCCATAGTGCTCAAGGCAAGTGAGATTCCTCCCATTTTAAAGATGAGGAAACAGAGGTTCAGAGAGGCTCAGCGGTGTCCGAGGTCGGGCAGCCCTGAACGGGGTAGCTGAGACAGGAGCCAGATCAGAACTCATCCGCATTTGCGCACAAACCCCTCTCCCTGGAGAGGCAGAGATGTTTCCCTTCCCGAGAGAGAAAAATGAGGCTTATCTGAGCATCAAAGGAGGGAGGCTTCTGGGCTGCTAAATGTAACCTCTAGGGGAATGGGCTTGTGATGGGGAGACAAGGTCCCCTCCACGCTGGGATTACCTGGCCACACTGTCCTGACTGCTGGGCTCAACTGTTATTTGCCCCTAGAGCAGTGGTTCTCAACAGAGTGCTTGTTGCCCCCCACCCCGGGATACTTGGTCATGCCTGGGGACACTTTTGGTTGTCACAACTGGCTGGTGCTCCTGGAGTCTAATGAGTAGAGGCCAGAAACGCTGCTAAACACCCCACAAGGTACAGGACAACACTCAGGTCCCGGCAACAGAGAATGCTCCCCCCCGCAAAAGTCAGCCGCACTGGGGTGGAGAAACCCTGAGATCGAAAAATGGTACTCTGCCGGGGCGCCTGGGTGGCTCAGTTGGTCAAGCATCGGGCCCCTTGATCTTAGCTCAGGTCATGATCTCAGGGTCCAGAGATCAATCCCCATGTCGGGCTCTGTGCTCAGCACAGAGTCTGCTTGTCCCTCTCCCTACCCCCCACTTGTGCGCGCTCTGTCTCTAAAATAAATAAAATCTTAAAAAAAAAAAATGGGACTCTGCCATGAGCTCTTGGTTAAATCTTCATCTGAAATCCCTTCTTCTGAAGTATGCGTCCTTCCCATTTTACAGGTGAGGAAATGGACTCGGAGAGGTTGGGACCAACTTTAGAGCTCTCACTCAGAAAACCAGGGTATTGTCCCATTGACTCCTTCATGGCCGTGGACTTGGGAGGTGACTCAGTGTAAGAGGGCGTGGGATGGGGACTGCAGGTACAAAGAAGAGTAAATTCAGAGTCAGGAAACCTGGGTCTGGTCCAGCTCTGTGGTAAAACCATCATGTGCCCTTGGGTAAGTCACTGTCTTCTCTGGTTTTGTTCTTCTGGGGTTCTCCCCAGTACCAACCGATGTTGCCTCTTTGCTACTGAGGGGTGCTTGGGGGCTTAGAGATGGGGAGATGTGACCCAACTTCAGACAGGGGCCACCTAGGGCTTTCTCAGACACCATGTCCATCTCTGCACAAAGGACAAATACAAGGAGGAGCACAGAGCCTCTACAGGAGGCAAGCCTGGGGGCAGAGGTGTTCCTTTGAGCAGAAAGGATCAAACCCCCTGGCACCCCCCCACCCCGTTGCTCCAGAGGATAGCCTCCAAGTGTGGGAACCCAGGTGGCTGAACTCCAACCTGGATGAACTTAACCCCTCTCTTGAACATCCCAGTGGGGCTGGGACAGGCCTCCTCCATGCGGTACAGCCTCCTGCCGGTTTAGACCTATCTCTGTCTTGACATTGGAAGCATTGTGGACCTGGGTGCCTTTGGGTGGCACTCTAGACATATCACAGCAAGATTCATCTTAAATGGCCCGGAAGCCAGCAGTGAGACCCCCAGCATTATGCGGTGGAAGACAGTTTGCTGGGGGCACTCTGGTCACAGGAAGGGTCCTGGGGCTCTTGTCCTGCTTGGAAGGCAGGAATGGGATTCCCAAACCCCTCAGGCTCCGCAGAGCTCCCTTTGCTGGGCATGCTGGAACCGTCGACTCATCAGGAGCACCAGGCAGACCCCCAGTTAGAAAGATTTAGCCCTTGGCTATTTTATTTCCTCAACAGTGAAACAAGGGACGGCCCCCACGTGGCGTGTGGGGCAGCCGCCTCCCCCAGTGCCCACCACCACCTTCTCTCCTGCCTCCACCGGGAGCCCACAAGTCAACGGATCTCCTGGCCTCGCAGGAAGAAGCGCACACTTGGTCAGAGCAGAGTCAACAAGGAGG